>NW_023425355.1:39312063-40056038 GCF_014108415.1 Molossus molossus | reverse complement strand
CCCCATCAAAATACCAACGACATACTTCACAGAACTAGAACAAACACTCCAAAAGTTTATATGGAACCAAAAAAGACCCAAAAAGCCACAGCAATCTTGAAAAAGAAGAACAAAGTAGGCAGGATCACATTACCAGATTTTAGGTTATGCTACCAAACCACTGTAATCAAAACAGCCTGGTACTGGCACAAGAACATGCATATAGACCAGTGGAACAGAAAAGAAAACCCAGAAATGGACCCAAGACATTATGCTCAATTAATATTTGACAAAGGCAGCCAGAACATACAGTTGAGTAAAGTCAGCTTCATTAATAAATGGTGTTGGGAAAATTGGACAGCTACATGCAAAAAAAAATGAAACTAGACCATCAACTTACACCATACACAAGAATAAACTCAAACTGGATAAAAGACTTAAATGTGACCTGTGAATCCTTAAAAATCCTAGAAGAAAATGTATGCAACAAAAATCAGGTATCATATCAGAAGAATTTTCACTGATACATCACCTAAGGCAACAGAAACAAAAGAAAAAATGAACACATGGGACTACATCAAACTAAAAAGCTTCTACAAAACAAAAGAAACAACCATCAAAATGGAAACACAACTCACTATATGGGAGAACATAATGGCAAAGCATGCATCGGATAAGGGGTTAATTTTCCAAATATATAGAACACTCATACAACTCAAAAGGAAGACAAAAATCCAATTAAATAATTGGCAGATGACCTAAATAGACAACTCTCCAAACAGGACATACAAATTGCTAGGAGACATATGCAGAAATGTTTCACGTCACTAATCATTAGAGAGAGGCAATTTAAAACAACAATGAGGTATCACCTCACACCTGTCAGAATGGCTGCCATCAACAAATCATCAAACAAGAAATGTTGGTGAGGGTGTGGAGAAAAGGGACTCTAGTACACTGCTGGTGGGAATGCAGACTGGTGCAGCCACTGTGGAAAACACTACGGTTACCTCAAAAAGTTAAAAATTGAACTGCCATTTGACCCAGTGATCCCACTTCTAGCAATATACCCTAAGAAACCTGAAACACCAATCTGAAAGAATCTATGTACCTCTATAAAGCAGCACTCTTTGCAGTAGCTAAGATCTGGAAACAACCCAAGTGTCTATCAGTAGATGAGTGGATAAAAAAATGGTTGTAGATGTACACAATGGAATACTATGCAGCTGTAAGAAAGAAAGATCTCTTATCCTTTGAGATGACATGGAAAGACCTGGAGAGTATTATGCTAAGTGAAACAAGCCAAGCAGAGAAAGCCAAATACCACATGATCTCATTTATTTGTGGAATATAATTAACTGAACAAATTGATGTACAAAATTGACCCAGAGACACAGAGTTGGGGTACAGACTGACAAGCCTCAGAGGAGGGGTGTTGGGGGCAAAGAGATAAACCACAGAATTTACATGCATGTATGCATGACCAATCGACATAGACAATGAAGCTGGGGATGGGGCGGGGGAATGGGGAGGAGGGTGTCAATGGGGGAAAAAGAGAAACATCTGTAACAAAAACAAATTAATTTTAAAAAATGAATAAAATAAAATAAATTTTAAAATACAGGTTTTATAGGAAGTGTGCAGAGTTGGAAATCCCCATTGGATTTGGAGTTGAGTGAGAACCTCGAAATGTAGTGGATGATTCTATTGCCTCTCTCTTTCCCTATAAAAATAATTTATGCCAAGAATTTCTATTCTTTATCAGAAATCAACATAATGAAGAAATAATGAAGCTCTAAAGTTGGAACAGTAAAATCTTTGTCCAAAATAAAAATAAACTTAACATTTAAAAAAAATGTATATATATGTCTACACACACACACACACACACACACACACACACAAAACACTTTAGCATGCTTATCATTAATTAGAGATTAATATCCTTTGTAATGCTAACCTCCATAAAGCCTTACTTATCATCATAGGCATTTTTTTTCCTGACTTTTCCAATTGTTCCCTGACCCCTATCTCTCCAAAGAAGACTGTTTAATTTTTTTTTTTTTTTACCATAGATCAGTTTTGTTTTTTCTAGAATAGCACTGTCAGCTAGAAATATAGTGTGAATCAAAAATGGAGTCACGTGTATAATTTAAAATCTGCACTAATCATGGAACAAAAATTAAAAAACCCCACAAATGACTAATTTAAATAATGTTATATTTCGTTTAATATATGCAAAATAGTATTATTTCAACATGTAAGCAATATAAAATTATGAATAAAAGATTTATATTGTTAAAAAATATTATGTTTGAAATCCAGTGTGCAATTTACACTTATATTTCATATGAATTTGGACTAACCATATATCAAGTGCTCAGTAGCCATATGTAGCTAGTAACTACCATATTGAATAGCATGGTTCTAGAAATTAATATAAATGTGATAATATAATACATATGTTTTGTCTAAGGATATTTATTCAGTGTGATGTTTTAAAAATTTTAAGATTTGTTCATGCATTACTCCAATTAAAACAAAAATCATATTAAAACAAACAATGGAAATAAAATGCTAAAAATGAATAATATAGAAGATGAGGGGAAAGAAATTAAAGAATTTTAGATTAAAGAACTTAAAGAATTCTACTGCTTAGTTCTTGTGCTATGAAGGATACATGCTAATAAACTTTACCTTTCACATTAAATATAAAATGTCTTAATGTATGAAGGTTAATCACTAAAAGAGTAGAATAACTAATTTCCAAACAGTAGAGAAAATAAAAGAGAATTAAAATATTAAGCAACTGAATAAATTATAGAAAGAAAAGCAAACAAAAATCAAGATAAATAAAAAATAAGATAGTAATAAACCAAAATACCAATCCCAGTAAATATAAATGGGCTGAATATACCAATTAAAACAAGCAGATTTTAAAGACAATAAGCAAGCTAAATCTAACTAGTATTATATTTACAATACATGTTCCTAAAATAAGAACACACGTACTTTAAGTAAAAGGATAGAAGAAGATATACCTGGTAAATATTAATAAAAAAAAATCTGGTGTAGCTCTATTAATATCAGAGAAAGTAAATAAAACAACTGTAATATATTTATATGGTGTAACACAACAATTAAAATTAATGATAAATATCACATACATAATAAGCATTGTCATTATAAGTTGCAGAAAGATATGTACATTAACATATATTTATATTAAGTTTAAAAGTGTGCATTGCAAAACAATTTACATATTATATAAATACATGCATATTTAGTAAAGCAAATTAAATCATACATTATAATAATGAATAACAAGTTGAGAATAGTAGTGTCAAATGAATGCTGGATCCTCAAATATCATCAACACAACTTGTTGAGTTTATTTGCTTATAATAAGGGAGAATACCACCTCCTCAAAGTCTTGTTAGTATCTCAGAGGGATAAAGGCCAGGTCAGAATTTATTGAGAATTAAAAGTTTGGTTGAAAGTAGGTCTTATGCAAAAAGTTAGGAGACCGAAAAATGGCGGCGGAGTGAACGGAGCTACAAAGACCGTCTCCCAGAACCAAACTGGAATTACAACTATAACACAGACAAATCGACAGGAAAAAGCAACAGAAAAGCAGCTTGCGAGGACCATACAACAAGGGACACTGACTCCATCCCGGTAGGCTTGCGAAGGCGCGAGACGGGGCTGGGAGCGCACGGTCGGCAGCTCGGCAGCGGCCTCAGCTGAGAGCAGCGCCCTCGGGTTACACTCCCAGGTGGCTCCACAGCGCAGCCGGGACAGAGGCTGAAACAGCCACAGCCACAGCCACTCACCTTGGGCTCCGGCGGAGGGAGGGCGGACTGGACTGGAACTGTGTCGGGACACTCGGGGTTTGGAGGGCGCTCAGAGCTTTGGCTGAGTGCAGCTACTCAGGACTGTGGCCACATTGCTCCTTCCCAGGGCTCTGGGGAGAGGCAGCAGCCCCTCCCTCGGAGATCCAACCCCACCCTGTGGGCCATTGAAGTGCTAATTGAGGCTCACAAACAACCAGCATCTGCCCCACCCTGCTGAAAGCCCCTTGGCTGAGCACCAGAGGGAGTTTTTCAATCAACTGACAACCCAAAACTGATCAATTAACCTAGACTGCTAGCCTCCAGGCAAAAAGCTAGAGGATAACAGTATGTTTCCTGGGCTGGCAACTTTAACCAGGAAAGTAAGACTTGACAGTGGTGTTCAACGCGGGTCCTCCCTCGCTCATCTAAACACAGGAGAGGGAGCCACAAACAGCAGAACACCAACACCCACAGGGAGAACTTGACAGGCTCCAAAGCCCACAGTGATAGCTAAAATGGTGAAACACAGAAACAGAAGCCAAATGAAAGAGCAAGACACCTCCACCGAAGATGAGATCAATGTGGAGCAATTAGGCATGTTAACAGAGCTAGAATTCAGAGCCATGATCTTGAGGAAGCTGAACAGCATGAGTAAGGACATAGAGACACTGAAAATAAGCCAAATGGAAATTAAAAACCAACAAGAAGAGATAAAAAATGACATATCCGAAATGAAAAACACATTGGAAGGTTTAAAAAGCAGAGTAGGGGAAGCTGAGGACCGGATCAGTGAATTAGAAGACAGGGTAGAAAAAATCAACCAATCAGAAAAACAAAAGGAAAAAACTATTAAAAAACAGGAAAACAGCTTAAGAGAACTATGGGACAACTGGAAACGTAATAATATTTGCATCATAGGAGTCCCCGAAGAAGAAGAAAAGGAGCAAGGGATAGAGAATATATTCAAAAAAATAGTGAGAGAAAACTTCCTTAATTTGGTGAAGGAAGAAGGCATTCAAGTTCAAGAAGCACAGAGAGTCCCAAGTAAGAAGAACCCAAACAGGCCCACACCAAGACACATAGTAATTAAAATGCCACAAATTAAAGACAAAGAGGGAATCCTAAAAGCAGCAAGAGATAAGCAACAGGTTACCTACAAAGGGAACCCCATAAGGCTCTCAGCTGACTTCTCACAAGAAACACTACAGGCCAGAAGAGAATGGCATGAAGTAATCAAAGTCATGAAAAACAAGAATCTGAATCCAAGACTACTCTACCCAGCAAGGCTATCATTCAAAATAGAAGATCAAATAAGGAGCTTCCCAGACAAAAAAAAGCTAAGGGAATACATTAGCACCAAACCAGCACTGCAAGAAATATTAAAAGGACTGCTGTAATTAGCAGTAGAAATGGGAAGAAAAATAGAACCACACTAAACAAAAATGGCAATAAATAAGTACATATCAATAATCACCTTAAACGTAAATGGATTGAATGCTCCCATAAAGAGACACAGAGTAGCTGATTGGATAAGAAAGCATGACTCATCTATATGTTGTTTACAAGAGACCCACCTCTCAACAAAAGACATCGGTTGAAAGTGAAGGGATGGAAAAAAATTTTCCAAGCAAATGGAAAGCAAAAAAAAGCTGTGGTAGCAATTCTCATATCTGATAAAATAGATTTCAAAATGAAGACCATAACTAGAGACAAAGACGGCCACTACATAATATTGAAAGGATCTATCCAACAGGAAGATATAACCTTGATAAACATATATGCACCCAATATAGGAGCACCAACATATATTCAAAATCTTCTGGAGGACTTCCAAGGAGAAATCGACAACAATACAATCATAGCAGGGGACTTCAACACCCCATTGACAGCACTGGATAGATCCTCTAGGCAAAAAATTAGCAAGAAAACAGAGACTCTAAATGAAGCACTAGACCAAATGGATTTAATAGATATCTACAGAGAATTACACCCCAAAACTACAGAATACACATTCTTCTCAAGTGCACATGGGACATTCTCAAAGACAGACCACATGATAGGACACAAACTAAATCTCTACAAGTTCAAGAAGATTGAAATCATATCAAGCATCTTCTCAGATCACAATGGCATGAAACTAGAAATCAATTGCAACAAGAACATGCAAAGACATTTCAACACATGGAGGCTAAATAGCATGTTATTAAACAATGAATGGGTCACCGAGGAGATCAAGGAAGAAATTAAAAACTTCCTGGAAACCAATGAAAATGAACACACAACAACACAAAATCTATGGGATGCAGCGAAAGCAGTTCTGAGAGGGAAGTTCATAGCACTACAGGCCTACCTCAAAAAACAAGAAAAATTTCTAATTGACTGTCTAACCTCACAGCTTAAAGAATTAGAAAGCAAACAAAAAGAAAACCCCAGAGCAAGTAGAAGGAAGGAAATAGTAAAGATCAGAGCAGAAATAAATGACATAGAGACCAAAAAAACAATTCAAAGGATCAATGAAACAAAGAGCTGGTTTTTCGAAAAGATAAACAAGATAGATGGACCCTTAGCTAGACTCACCAAGAAACAAAGAGAGAGAACCCAAATACACAAAATCAGAAATGAAAGAGGAGAAGTAACAACCAACACCACGGAAATACAAAAGATCGTTAACAACTACTATGAACAACTATATGGCAACAAATTCGACAATCTCAGCGAAATGGACAAATTTCTAGAAACACACAGTCTCCCAAAACTATTCCCGGAAGAGATAGAAAACTTGAACAGACCAATAACAACTAAGGAAATTGAAGAGGTAATCAAGACTCTCCCAGCAAACAAAAGCCCAGGCCCAGATGGTTTCACAGGGGAGTTTTACCGAACATTCAAAAAAGAACTAACACCCATTCTCCTCAAACTATTTCAAAAAATTCAAAAAGAAGGAAGACTTCCAACCACATTCTATGAGGCCAGCATAATTCTAATTCCAAAACCAGAAAAAGACACTACGAAGAAAGAAAACTACAGGCCAATATCCCTGATGAACATAGATGCCAAAATCCTGAACAAAATACTAGCAAATCGGATCCAGAAATACATCAAAAAAATTATTCACCACGACCAAGTGGGATTCATTCCAGGGATGCAAGGCTGGTACAATATTCGCAAATCAATAAACGTGATACACCACATAAACAAAATGAAGAATAAAAACCACATGATCATATCAATAGATGCTGAAAAAGCATTCGACAAAATCCAGCATCCATTTCTGATAAAAACGCTCAGCAATTTAGGAATAGAGGGATCATATCTCAACATAATAAAGGCCATATATGAAAGACCTACAGCCAACATCATACTCAATGGACAGAAAGTAAAAACATTTCCATTAAGAACAGGAACAAGACAGGGATGTCCACTTTCGCCACTCTTATTTAACATTGTACTGGAAGTCTTAGCCACAGCAATCAGACATGAAGAAAAAATAAAAGGGATCCAAATTGGAAAGGAGGAAGTGAAACTGTCATTATTTGCAGATGACATGATATTGTACATAGAAAACCCTAAAGACTCCATCAAAAATCTATTAGACTTAATAAATGAATTTGGCAAAGTAGCAGGATACAAAATTAACGTCAAGAAATCGTCGGCATTCTTGTACATCAATGATGAACCCACAGAAAGAGAAACTGAAAAAACAATCCCATTTACCATCGCTCCAAAAAAATTACGATACCTAGGAATAAACTTAACCAAAGAAGTAAAGGACCTATTTGCAGAAAACTACAGGTCATTGAAAAAAGAAATAGAGGAAGATATAAAGAAGTGGAAGCACATACCCTGTTCATGGATTGGAAGAATTAACATAATTAAAATGTCCATACTACCCAAAGCAATCTATAGATTCAATGCAATCCCCATCAAAATACCAACGACATATTTCATAGAACTAGAACAAATACTTCAAAAGTTCATATGGAACCAAAAAAGACCCCGAATAGCCACAGCAATCTTGAAAAAGAAGAACAAAGTTGGAGGGATCACAATACCAGATGTCAGGTTATACTACAAAGCGACTGTAACCAAAACAGCCTGGTACTGGCACAAGAACAGGCATATAGACCAGTGGAACAGAACTGAAAACCCAGAAATGGACCCAAGGCAATACGCTCAATTAATATTTGACAAAGGTGGCAAGAGCATACAGTGGAGTAAAGACAGCCTCTTTAATAAATGGTGTTGGGAAAATTGGACAGCTACATGCAAAAAAATGAAACTAGACCATCAACTTACACCATACACAAAAATAAACTCAAAATGGATAAAAGACTTAAATGTGACCCGTGAATCCATAATAATTCTAGAAGAAAATGTAGGCAACAAAATTTCGGACATCATACGGAGCAGAATTTTCACTGATACATCACCTAAGGCAACAGAAATAAAGGACAAAATGAACACATGGGACTACATCAAACTAAAAAGCTTCTGCACAGCAAAAGAAACAATCATCAAAATGGAAAGGCAACCCACTGTATGGGAGAACATCATTGCCAATGATGTATCAGATAAGGGGTTAATTTCCAATATATACAGAGTGCTCATACAACTCCACAAAAGGAAGACAAAGAACCCAATTAAAAAATGGGCAGAGGAGCTGAATAGACACCTCTCCAAACAGGACATACAAATGGCCAAGAGACATATGAAGAAATGCTCAACATCACTAATCATCAGAGAGATGCAAATTAAAACAACAATGACGTATCACCTCACACCTGTCAGAATGGCCGCCATCAACAAATCATCAAACAACAAGTGTTGGCGAGGGTGTGGAGAAAAGGGGACTTTAATACACTGCTGGTGGGAATGCAGACTGGTGCAGCCGCTATGGAAAACAATATGGTGCTACCTCAAAAAATTAAAAATTGAACTTCCATTTGACCCAGTGATCCCACTGCTGGGAATATACCCTAGGAAGCCTGAAACACCAATCAGGAAGAATATATGTTCCCCCATGTTCATAGCAGCACTATTTACAATAGCTAAGATCTGGAAACAGCCCAAGTGTCCACCAGTAGACGAATGGATCAAAAAGCTGTGGTACATATACACAATGGAATACTATGCAGCGGTAAGAAAGAAAGATCTCTTATCCTTTGAGACGACATGGAGGGACCTGGAAAGTATTATCCTAACTGAAAGAAGCCAAGCAGAGAAGGACAAATACCACATGATCTCACTTATATACGGAATATAATGAACACAACAGTCTGAGGAATACAGTAGACCCAGACACATGGAAGTGGGGCACAGACTGACATCCCTCAGAAGAGGGGATGGGGGGTGGGGGGGTGGGAAGTGATAAACCACAGAACTTATATGCATGTATGCATGACCAATGGACATGGACAACTAAGCCGGGGACAGGGTGGAGGGGGGGGTGGGGGGTGGCAATGGGGTAAAAAGGTAAAATATCTGTAACAAAAAAATAAATAAATAAATAAAATTTCAAAAAAAAAAAAAAAAAAGAAAGTGGGTCTTATGAAACTTCCGGTCAAGATAGCAGCATAGGTAAATGTGGTACTTGCCTCCTCCCACAGCCACATCAAAATTACAACTAAATTAAAGAACAACCATCAATCAGAACCACCTGAAATCAAGTTGAATGGAAATCCTACAGCTACAAAATTAAAGAAGAAGCCACATCAAGACGGGTAGGAGAGGCAGAGGCCTAGATGGGCTAGTCCCACAGCCACGTGTGGTAGACAAAAACCAGGAGAGATACCTCAGCTGTAAAGGGTCCCCATCTCACATCAGGCACCCCAGTTCAGGGCTCTAGGACCAGGAAGAGAAGTCCCCATAACTTCTGGATGTAAAACCCAGCAGGAACTGAGGCTGAGGGAGGCTGAAGCTTCTGCAGTCCCAGATAGTGCCTCTTAAAGTGTCCACACACAAACTCCTTCAGACTCACACCCTCCAGGCTCCAGCACAGGGGAGGCAGCTTGAAAGGCACCAGAGACAAATGAGGAAGAGCTGAGGTGTTGTTTGGCACTGGGGCAAGAGCTGGAGAGGCAGCTTTCTCCCTGACAGATGTGCTGGTAGAGGCCCTTGTTCCTTTGATGAGCCCTTCCCTCACAGGACAGTCAGACTTGTACCATATCTGGGACTCCAGCAACCTGGCTCACACTGTTTGTTCCACCCTGGTGATTCCCTGAGGCCCTGCCCCAACCACCTTCAGGCCCACCCAAGCTGTTTCTAATGGCTTTACTATAGGATTGACCTGTCTTGGCTCTTGCTTCAGATTTTTATAAATTCCCTCAAACAGCAAGTGGCCTCAGCAAGCCCCATACCTCTAGCTAAGTAGCTCCAGCCCTGGCACTAGAAGCAGTCAGCCTTGGTTCACAGCTTGGCTCAGCCTGGGATCCTCCAAGACCAGCACAAGAAGCAGCCATCTGTATACTGCTTTGTAGCTTATGCCTAGTGGTCCTAGATTGAAAACAGGCAGAGGCTTACCTTGCCCCAGAGCCAGCAAATCCAGTGGACAGCTTCAGACCATGTCAAAGCACAACCACCCAACCACCTCCATAAGTGACACACACAAGGAGTGGATTCAGTGGGTACCAGAGCCCTGCTGAAGTATGTCTTGTTCAGTGTGGTGGGCCCTGCACAGCTGATCCTCTAAGGTAGTCAAAGGTGAGTGGTCAGTGGGCACAGCCTGTCCTTGCAGCTGCACAGCCTCAGTAAATCCCTCCCACTGATGTGTCAACAGCAGTCAAGACTCAATCATGACAAAAGTCTGGACAGTCCGCATGAAGGGTGCATCTTGAGGGCCCAGCTGTGGTGACCAGGGAGGCTGTGCCATTGGACCCTATAGGACACCTACTACAATAGGCCACCCTAAGACGCCTAGGAGACATAGCAACTCTATCTAGTACATAGAAACAAACACAGGGAAGCAGCCAAAATGTGGAGACAAAGAAAAATGTCCCAAATGAAAGAACAGAACAAAACTTCAGGAAAATAACTAAACAAAATGAAGATAAGCAATTTAACAGATGCAGAGTTCAAAACACTGGTTGTAAGGATGCTCATTGGACTTAATGAGAATGTTAAGGAACTTAGTGAGAACCCCAAGAGCATTAAAAAAAAAAGGTAATCAGAAATGAAGGATGCATTAACTAAAGTAAAAAACAATTTACAGGGAATCAATAGTAGAGTAGGTGAAGCTAAGAAGCAAACCATCAATTTGGAATATAAGGAAGCAAAAATTACCCAATTAGAATAAAGAATCCAAAAAAAATGAGGATAGTGTAAGGAGCGTCTGGGACAACTTCAAGAATACCGGCATTCTTATCATGGGGGTGCCAGAAGGAGAAAAGAGAGAGCAATAAATTAAAAATGTATTTGAAAAAATAATGACAGAAAACTTTCCTAACTTAGTGAAGGAAACAGGCATACAAGTTCAGGAAGCACAGAGAATCCCAAACAAGATGAACCCAAAGAGGTCCACACCAAGACATATCATCATCAAAATGCCATTGGTTAAAGACAGAGAGAATCTTAAAAGCAGCAAGAGAAAAGCAGTTAGTTACCTACAAGGGAGCTCCCATAAGACTGTCAGCAGATTTCTCAAAATAAACTTTGCAGGCCAGAAAACAGTGGCAAGAGATATTCAAAGTGATGAAAAGCAACATCCTACAACCAAGACTACTCTGTCCTACAAAGCTGTCATTTGGAATCAATGGACATATAAAGACTTTCTCAGACAAGAAAAAGCTAAAGGAGTTCATCACCACCAATCCAGTATTATATGAAATGTTGAAGGGTTTTCTTGAAGGAGAAGAAGAACAAAAATATGAACAATAAAACAGCAATAAATACATATCTATCAACAACTGAAAAAAAAAACAAATGAACAACCAGAACAAAAATAGACTCATAGATACAGGGAACTTTTTGTTGGTTGCCAGATGGAAGGAGGCTGGGTGGATGGTTAAAAAATGCGAAGAAATTAAGAAGTACAAATTGGTTGTTACACTGATGAATCTCAAAGAGAAGGGGGGAGGGAGATCAGGTAGAGATAAACCAAATAACTTATATGCATATGTGCATAACCAATGGACACAGGCAATAGTGTGGGGAAGGCAGGATAAAGGAGTTCTGAGGATCACGAAAGTGAGACCCACGTACTAAAGACAACTAAGGGCAGCTGAAAATGGCTGAACCTTATTGCGTTCCCAGGATCATGCCTGAAACTTTGCAAAGGAGCTCAGGCGCTCCTAGGCTGCAAACAGGGGGAGCCTGAAGGAGCAGTTGCATGAACTGACCTTCCTGGGAACATTCTTACTAAGAACAGTATGAGAACAGACAAGGGACTATGTTATTCAGATAAAGGGTTCAAGGAAAGAATAAGGAACAAAGTCCAATAATACTGCTAAGTAAGCAGGGCAGGTTGCCAAACTTTTGCCTTTAAAAATAAACTGCTGCAAGCACTCGGGGCTGCAGCCATGTCCTGTCTCTGTGTGTCTTGTGTTCTGTGTTCATTCCCTTCTTCAACTTATAAAGGAACCACAAGTGGCACCCAACATAGAGCAGCTACAGAAGAAAGGAATCGGAGCGGGACCTCTTGGGTAAGTAAGAGGTGACACACAGAAGACCTCCAGGAAAAATGGAAAATTGGGGAATTCCTCATCTCTTGAACAAAAGTATTGTAATTTAATTCGGGGACTATTACATTCTATGGATATAGAAGTGGAAGAAAAACTATTGACTAGATTGTTTGATCATGTAAAGGATGAATGTTACTGGTTTTATTGTCAGCAAATGGTGCAATTAAGTTCCAAAGCATGGCAACAGGTTGTTAAGGCATTATGCACTGCTCATTACCAAGGTCAAACTATGGATTTAAAGCTGTAATCACTCTGCAATGCTATTATGCAGGCTTTGCAATTGCTAGAAACAGATTCTAAGAAAGGGGAAGAAGAACAGAACAAAAAAATAGAGATAAAAAATAATTGGAGGAGAGAATCTATGCTGAGTTTCCTCCCCTGGATAATGCCTTCAATAAGGAATCTCTCAGACAGGGGGAGAATCAAATGCAGGAATTGATTGATCTAATGAAGAAGTTTTGGGAACAATTTTTAGCTCACCCCTCAGTTCCTTTGCTACCTCAAGTGTTTCCTATGTCTCTGCTCCCTCCTCCTCCACCCCAGATACCTGGGGATGCATTTGCTGTACCTTGGGTAGGCCATGAATGGGATGATAATGACTTTCCTTTGCCTCCTTTGTTTGACACTACAAAGGAGGAGGACCCCCCACAGCCTCCTCCACTGCCAGAGGTTCCTTTTTCAGTATTTCTCTTCACTGGGCAAGGCTTTGCCCCTAATGCTCAATTTCAACAATATCCAATGAGCAAAGGCCTGGCTCATCAGGAGAGCAACTTTTAACAGTGAAAGATTTGAGAGCCACAACTAAAGGTAGTGCTGCTGCTGACCTTGCAGTCAATCAAACATATACCCTCTCCCCTGGAGGGGGAATTTATAAACCCTCTACTGGTACTTATGATTCTACTCCTGCTCACACTGTGGGGCTTATTATTGGCCAAAGCAGCTCCACCATCAAAGGGTTACTTATCCAGCTAGGAGTTAAAGATGCTGACTATGCTGGAGAAATTTTAATTATGGCTCAAGTGTTAACCACTCTGACCGTCCATGTGGGTGATCGCATTGCTCAACTATTATTACTCCCATATGTTTCTTTTCCTCCCATCAAGCTGATACGAGGATTTGGGAGTACAGGGAAAAATATTTTCTGGGAAAAGTTACTCAATGATGCTCGTCCTGCCTTGAGATTAAAAATAAATCAGTGATCTTTTGAAGGTTTAGTGGACACCGGGGCTGATGTATCAGTAATTAGTTCTGCCCTTTGGCCCCCTGATTGGCCAACAAAACAAGTAGATACAACATTATCTGGGTTAGGAAAAGCAACTGCAGTTCGACAGAGCCTGAATCCTTAATTTGTGAGGGACCTAAAGACCAGAAGGCTACTGTTTCTTTTTACATTGTGGATATTAGTACTAATCTTTGGGGAAGAAATTTGCTCCAATAGTTTGGAGCATTCCTTAATATCCCTTGCCTTTTTCCCCAGGTTAAGAACATGATGTTCAACATGGGATATAACCCTCTTCCATCTCAGACTTTAAATGTGTAGCAACTCCTCCTGATAAGCCCCACGCTTTAGCCCTAGAATCGCTTATGCAGAACCAGTATGGATTGAGCAGTGGCCATTACCAAAAGAAAAATTAGGGGCTTTAAAGACTCTAATACAAGAACAATTAGAAGCAGGCCATATGAAACCCTCTACATCACCCTGGAATTCTCTAATGTTCATGATTAAGAAGAAAAATGGCAAATGGAGGTTTTTAATTGACCTTCAAGAAATTAATAAATATATTAAACCTATGGGGCCACTGCAACCAGGCCTGCCCTCACCAGCTATGATCCCCATAGGATGGTCTTTCCTAGGTATAGACTTGAAAGACTGCTTTTTTTACTAATCCCTTACGGGAATAGAATGAAGAAAAAATTGCCTTCACCATACCTGAATATAATAATGGAAGACCCACTGAATGATATCAGTGAAGGGTCCTGCCTCAAGGAATGTTAAATAGCCCTACCATGTGTCAGGAATTTATAGATAGAGCTCTACAACCTTTATGGGAAAAGTATCTATCATCTTTCTTTTTTATCATGATATGGATGATATCCTTTTGGCAGCACCCACTGAACCTTTGAGGGATCAATATTATGAAGAACTTCAGCAACAATTAACTCAATTTCACCTCTATATAACTCCAGAGAAAGTCCAAAAAAACATTACCTATTAATTACTTAGTGTTCCAATTAGCACAAACTCAAATTAAACCTCAGAAATTACAGATTAGACATGACAACTTGAAAACATTAAATGATTTCCAAAAACTATTGGGAGACATCAATTGGCTTTGACCTTCTCTAGGAATTCCTATATATGCTTTGGAGAATCTGTTTTCAACCTTAGAGGGAAATTCAGCTCTGGATAGCCCTAAAACTCTTATGCCAGAAGCTGAATTAGAATAACAACTAATAGAACAGTGAATCTCCAAAGCTGCTTTTCAATACTATGATTCCTCCAAACCTCTTAATTTATACACTTTTCATATACCTCATTCCCCCTCTGCCTGCCTAGGGCAGGAAGAAGATATTTTAGAATGGCTATTCCTCCTCAACAAACAGAATAAGGAACTGACCACATATATTGACAAAATAGCTGCCTTGATTACTAAAGGACAACATTGATGCCTGCAAATCTCAGATTTTTGATCCTGACAAGATCATCACTCAATTAACTAGTAAACAAATTTTGCAAAGTCTTGAATTTAATGAGACATGGCAGATTGCTTATGCAGATTATATAGGACAATTTGAAAATCATTATCCTACCTCTAAATTGTTTATGTTCTTAAAAACTACTCATGTACTGCCTTTTAAACCTGTCATCCCTTAATCAATACAAGGGTTGACATTTGTTTTCTTTTTACTGATGCCTCTAATGATAAGGTAGAATATTGGTCTACTAAGCATCAAAAAATTGTAAATTTTTCTTATTCCTCTGTACAACAAGGAGAATTATATGCTATTCTCTTAGTGCTACAAGATTGGCCTAATGACAAATTGAACATTATCAATGATTTTCTATATGCTGCCTTAACCATTTCTTTAATTTCCCAGGTTTATTTACCACCTTATCCAGAAAGCCTTACATGAGCACGCTCAACATCATACCAATGCACTTGACTTAGAGAAATGTTACACCATTTCCCAAAAACAGGCAAGGGCTATTGTTCGCCAGCGCACTCAATGTGGTCCTCTCAATCTACCCTCTTTATCTCCAGGATGTAATCCTAGGGGCTTATCCAGTAATCAGATATGGCAAATGGATGTTACGTATTATGCTCCCTTTGGGAAACTTAAATATATTCATCACACTATGACACTGCCTCTCATTTCCAATGGGCAACACCCCTTAGTTCTGAAAAGGCAGTCGCTGTTATCACTCGTTTGCTGCAATGTTTTGCTGTCATGGGGCTGCCACACGTCCTGAAAATGGATAATGCCCCAACATAAATATCTAAGAAACTGCAGAATTTTCTCACCTCTTATTCCATTCGCCATATCACTGGCATTTCTTTTAACAGCCAGGGACAGGGCATCTTCGAACGGGCTAATCGCAGTTTGAAGCTACACTTACAAAAACAAAAAGGGGGAGATGGAATAGAATCTCCTCAAAGACAAATACAGAGAGTCTTATTTACCCTTAATTTTTTGAATTAATGGCAAGCCTTTGACCAGTCTGCTGCTGTAACCCATTTCAATAGTTCAATAAAAGCCTTAGGATCTCCTACTCCGGTATATTACTGTGCTGTCACTAGAGAATGGGAACCTAATGAAGTCCTCCAATGGGGGCGACTATTTGCTTATGTTTCCACAGGCAATGGAAGTGAATGGCTACCCACTTGTCGACTGAAACTCCAAAATGGCCAAAAGGACTGAGAGTGTGTATATGCCAAGAGCTTGAAATGAACTTTGGCTTTCTGTGAATCTAACACGACCCTGGAATTAATCCGCTGGACTAACTGCAATTTATCAAGCTATTCGTGATCTCGCCCTTCGATCCAGAAGAGCTATCGGACTCATTGTTGTCATCATCCTGGGACTAGCCACTCTCACTTCCACTGCAGCCACCGCTGGAATAGTTTTACATCAAGGATTGCAGACTGCCGAGTTTGTAAAAAACTGTCATAAGGACTCACATTTGTTATGGCAACAACATGATATTGATTCACAATTAGAGGAGAAAATTTTGCACTGACAACAGGCTGTTCAATGGTTAGGAGATCAAATGCAAATTTTAACTACCGGATCTATTTTACATTGTGACTGGAATGCTACACGAATCTGTATAACCCTTGTTTCTTATGATGTAAGCCGTGATTGGCAAGAAATCAAAGCTATCTTTTTGGGTCAAAAGAACACTGCTAAGGCAATCCAGCTATTAGAGGGACAGATTAGTGAAACCTTTAGCCGTCATCTGCCTGAGCTAACTTGGAAAGTATTTCAGGGAGTAGCTCAAAGGTTGTCTCAATTGAATCCTTTAGGACAAACCAAGGCATTATTAACCTCCATCTTAAGTAATGCCACACTGTTAATAATCATATTGTTATTTGCTTTTTTAGTCTTTCGAGGATGGCACAAAAGGAGAATAGAAACAGAAAGGCACGGAGAAGTTATGGCAGTCTTGCAATATGTGCAGTCACAGAAAGATGAAATAACCAAAAAGGGGGAGATGAAGGAGTTCTGAGGATCATGAAATTGACACCCACGTACTAAAGACAACTAAGGGCAGCTGCAAACAGCTGAACCTTATTGCGTTCCCAGGATCATGCCTGAAACTTTGCAAAGGAGCTCAGGCGCTCCTAGGCTGCAAACAGGGGGAGCCTGAAGGAGCAGTTGCATGAACTGACCTTCCTGGGAACATTCTTACTAAGAACAGTATGAGAACAGACAAGGGACTATGTTATTCAGATAAAGGGTTCAAGGAAAGAATAAGGAACAAAGTCCAATAATACTGCTAAGTAAGCAGGGCAGGTTGCCAAACTTTTGCCTTTAAAAATAAACTGCTGCAAGCACTCGGGGCTGCAGCCATGTCCTGTCTCTGTGTGTCTTGTGTTCTGTGTATCTTGTGTTCTATGTGTCTTGTGTTCTGTGTTCATTCCCTTCTTCAACTTATAAAGGAACCGCAACACAAGAGGGGGGCAGTAGCAGGGAGGAGGGGATCAATGGGGAAAAACAGGGGACATCTGTAATACATTAAACAATAAAGATAAGTTTAAAAAGAAAAAAATGTGGGTCTTATAATGTGGAGACTTGATTAAGGTTTGGGTAAGAATCATGGTTGTTGGAAAGAGCAATGGGAGGATTTTGAGGAGAGGTATTTTAGGAATCTTAGGGCACAATCTGCCTGTTGACTTTCCACTGAAAAGTTGATGTGTCTTTTGAGAAGTTTCTGTGATAAACAATCAAGTCTTTTGCTTAAACAGGAATCTCCTGAGAGAATAGTAATATTAATGTAGCAAGTAAGTTATATGTAGGGGAGGATAGGCAATTTCAGTCCTCATTGTGAAAACTGAACACAGAAGGTAGATGGTTTTGTTTCCCATTAGTTACCTCTGGGGCAGAAGAATAGGATCAAGAAGAAGTACATAGAGGCTTCAACTCTGCCTATAATATTTTATTGCTTTATAAAAATATGAGGTTAATATATAGCAAAACATTAAGATTTTCCAAAGCTTGGTGATAGTGTTTAGGTAAAATAGATTATCTTTTAAAATATTTCTTTGCACTTTTCTATAGGCTTAAAATATTTGATAAATTTTAAAATAGTGTGGTTGCTTTTTAAAAAATCACCAATTCTTTGTCTCTCTCTCTCGCTCTTTTTTTTTTTTTTTGAAATGCCTTGTAGATCTCTTTTTTTCCTGATTTAAGAAACAAATGGTTCAGTTACATTACAATTGAGATAGTTGACTTTTCAATATATTTCATTCATAATTTCCAGGCTATCTCGCTCTTCCTTGGTCAACTTCAAACGTCTTGGTTACTTCCCATGTCTTGTCAACAAAAATTTTATAAACCTCTCAGTTTGTATCAATTTCAATTTTTTGATTTTTTTTGTGTGTGAGAGGGCCATCTTTTACTCATCTTTTTCAATGGAGTAAAGAGTTTCTTTTTCTAGTGTTCTGTGTATGGATATATATATATATATATATATATAGATATATAGATATGCATGCACATACACAGTTTGTAAATTATATATATATTTTTAAACACACAGTAGCATATGGGTTCTGGAGTCAGTTGGCTATGGGTTAGAATCCCAGTTCTGTGCCACTTATTAACTGTGTGACCTGGGGCAAGTTACATAACCTTTCTAAGCCTCAATATTCTTATAGGTAAAATTAGGATAAAAATAATATCCACTTTTTAGGATTTTGTTGAGTTTAAATAAGAATGCATGAAGAATATTAAGTAGAACTTAACACATAAGTCTTTAAATATGCTAGTGATTATTATTATCGTTATCATCTCTGATAGATATGGCCATCTACTTCTGCTTCAACTGTTTGAACAATATTTTACTTTACAAGATATAGTGATTTATTTGGGGGAATCTCTTACTGGAAACACATGAGATAATTTTTTTTGTCTATAAACCCTCTATAGAAGATAGGTGAAAAATTGCTTTGAAAATTGTAAAATTCCACAAACGACTTATTATTTGTATTAGCAACAATGTGAAATACAGACCTAGTCCAACAGAAGCCTTGAAAATCATACTTAATCATACCAAGCAGTACATCTGCCTTCTGGTAGTCATCTACCGGGTCCACACACACAAAAAAAAATTGAAAATCATGGCAAATCAAATTAAGTTACACAAACACAATGAAATGCTTTTAGCCATTAAAAATGGCAATTATGCCCTGGCCAGTTTGGCTCAGCGGTTAGAGCGTTGGCCTGCGGTCCGGAGAGACCCGGGTTCGGTTCCCGCTAGGGGCACGTACCTCGGTTGCAGTTTGTCCCCGGCCCTGGTTGGTCGTGCGGGTGGCAGCCACTCGATGTGTCCCTTCACGTCGATGTTTCTCTCTCTCTCTCCCTTCCTCTCTCTCCCTCCCACTCTATCTGTACAAAAAATGGAAAAATATCCTCAGATGAGGATAAAAAAAAAAAAGGCAATTATATGGATTCTTTTAATATTTGCCAACATATGCAAATACATATTAAAATGATATTTAGGAGAAATATGTAGCTGTTGACTACAACTATAAAAAAATACATGATGTATGTGTCAAAAAATTAAACAAATGTAGACCTAAATTATTAAAATATAGTAGACATTAAAATAAAAACCCTATTATTTGTTGGTCCTAGTTCTGTCCTTTTAAACTACACAAATTTAGTCTCAACCATTTCAATGTAGAAATTCTTCAAAGGTTTGAAATCAATGTCTTTTATTTTTTGGAACATTATCTACCCACATTCTCTACTCAGAACTCTTAAAGTATAAATGTTAGCATTAGCTAGCAGATTTCAGCATAACCTACAAATATATTAGATTGGTAAAGAAGTATTAGCTATTATGATAGTTTAAAATGTTACTTTTTTTTTATTGTTGAGAGTATTACAGATGTTCCCCCGTTGTATTCTCCTTTGCTCCTCACCTCCTGGTTCCCCGTGCTGCCTCAGGCCTTTACCGCCCTGTTGTCTGTCTCCACAGGCAATGCATATATGCATATAAATTCTTTGGATAACCTCTACCATGCCTCCTACTCCCTTCTCTCTGAGATTCATTAGTCTATTCCATGTTTCCATGCCCCTAATTCTATTTCATTTATCAGATTATTGTCTTCATTAGATTTCACTTACAAGTGAGATCATGTAATATTTGTCTTTCTCTGACTGGCTAATTTTGCTTAGCATAATCATCTCCAGGTCACTCTATGCTATCTCAAAGGATAATATATCCTTCTTTTATACAGCTGCATAGCATTACATTGTATAAATGTACTATGTCTTTTTTATCTACTCATCTAATTAAAAGATCCGATCTAGGTGTGTGATTAGCACATCTCCAGGCACCTAATGCATTTAGTATTTAAGGTTTGGGATAAAGGAAAGTCTTATATTTATTTTATTTACCTTTGGATTCAAGTTTCTGCTTTTACCAAATTTCCTATTTTTGTCCTATGTTTTGCCTTCTGTGGTGCTGTCCATTTTCTGCACCATGCCACCATGCAACACACCATCACAGTCCCTTCACCTACCAAAGTACTGCTATCTCCAGGAAACATGGGTTTAATGGAGGTTTGGGCACATGGAGGAGGGTTACATTTTAGGGCATCAAACAAAAGTCTTAAAATTGAACATTAACCATTGGTGTTCTTCAAAGCCCTCCAGCCTCCTGCCATATTGCTAGGACCCCTGCCTACTTTGTATTCTTAACCTCTCATCTCTAGTTCATGTGTGGCAACCCTTAAAATGTATGTTCAATTTTTTACGTTACAGTTTGTTTACCTTTTTCTTTCTTCTGGCCCAAAGCAGCTATAATCTGAGTTATCTTTCCACAATTAAAATGGCCTATTATAGTGTTTTGCCAGATAATGACAGTTTTCTTCCTAGGAGAAATTCTGCCCTCAGCTATGTTTTACATTAACACTTTATATCTCCATGCTACACAGACATGACATAAGGAAATATACTTAAGTCAAGAATGAAAGATATATGGCATGCATGCCTCTATTATCCATTCCACCATAAAAGGTATCATTAATCAATCACAGCAAGTTTTTACAAAAAAAAATAGCTCAAAATCTTTTCTCTCTATGGTCGTAGCTTCTGTCAGAGACCCCTTTTAAAGTCCTAGATCTTAAAAGATACTCCCCTTGGTGGCTTCACTTCCAACAGGCAGGCCCTTCCATGATTCTAGGGACTATTGAAGGTTCTAGCTTCTGGGCTCTGGTTATGTCATCTCTTTCCATTGTTTCTGAGGCCCTAAGATTATTGCTAGCTTTCTGCTTTTGCTAATCTTTTGGTTGCTTTACTATCTCTATTTGTCTTCTATCATCTGCATCATCAATTCATTGTATTATATTTCTATTTGAAACAGCTAGAGCAGTTTTGGTTTTTCTGATTGGACTTGAATGATACATCTCCTTTGAAAAATCTCTAGTATAGCCCTGGCTGGTTTTGTTCAGTGGTTAGAGCATCAGCCCTGCAGACCTGAGAGTCCTGGGTTTGGTTCCCGCTAAGGGCACGTACCTCAATTGCAGTTTGTCTCCCCGGCTCCGGCTGGGGTCATGTGGGTGGAAACCACTCGATGTGTCTCTCTCACATCGATGTTTCTCTCTCTCTCTCTTCCTCCCTCTATTCCCTACTGCTCTATCTGAAGATAAATGCAGAAATGCCCTCTAGTGAGGATAAAAAGAAATAAAAAGAAAAATCTCTAGTATGTTTTATCTATTGTGTGGTAAAATCATATTCAGTAAACCTCAAGTGGGATCTTTAGCATCTCAACATGCCTATTTACTTCTGTGCTGGATATTCTCTGTCTTCTCTTCCAGATCTATTCACACAAGCCTTCTCTACCCTGCTCTTTGCTCTAGGAGTCTGACTTCTACAAATTGCATCACCTGGGTTTGCTAGTCCTCTGGCTTTCAGGTGGATTCAACCTGTGCTAGCAGAATGGAAGGCCGAGGAGAAAGTGTTTGAGCTATTTAAGCCATTTGCCCCCTATTGGCTTTGCTTCTTGGCCTAAGGACATGGATTGTTAATTTCTTTTTCATGGCAACAGGGCATGCTAGATTCCAATAACAACTCCCTCTCCTTTCCCCTTCAAGCCTAGAAATGGAAGTAGTTTTCTCCTGCGGCTGCTAATCCCTGGGATTTTGCCAGGCTCTTGTTGTTCCCTTAATCCTACTCACTTCTTTGTAAATAGTCCATTCTTTAAAGTTTCTTTACTTATCCTTTTTGAGAATGCCATCTGTTTTCTGTCAGGACTATGATCAATAAAACCACACACCTATTCACCCATATTCACTGCAAACTCGCAGGACCCTTTTTGTACTGTATACCTGACCTGTACCTACACTGCTCCATTGGTTTGTGGCTTCCAGTTATTGGCTCCATTTCCCTGTTATTTATGGTCTTGCCCATAACTTCTGTACTTAATGTTTGTATTTGATCTCCCCAGGTTGGAATCTTCCCTCTTCCCAAAAAACTTTGGCTCTGACTCATTCTTCTACTTCTCCCAGGAATCTTTGGTCAATCTGCCTTAGTTTTTGGACCCTTAAAAGTAAACTTCTCTCCCAATCTACTTGACAAGTAACTAACCATCCAAAAACAGGAGTGGGGGTGTATATTAGGGCATATTCTGTGTTCCATTATTGTCATTCTCACTTTAGTATACTTTACAACCCCTCCCTAGGTAGTGTCATTTATTAACACCTCTGAAATTTATATCTTCAGCCCTAACCTCTCTTATGAGCTCCAGACCCATATATTCAACTGCCTGTTCAACACTGTACCTGGATGTCTTAAATGCACATCAAGCTAAACATGTCCAAAACCAAATTTATTTCCCCCTTGATCTGATAATTTGCCAGTGTTCTCTATCTCAGTGAATAGAGCCACCAGACCAGTTGTTCAATCCAGACACCAGTAAGTCATTCTAGACTCTTCTTTCTTACTTGTCCCTATTACCCAAATCATCAGCAAGTAATGCCCCTTTTGTCTCCTAAAGCTCTCTCAAAGCTACTTACTTCCCTGTTTTTTAAAAATATTTTTTTCTTATTGAGTTTTTTAGAGGGAGAGGAAGGGAGAGGGAGAGAGAGATAAAAACATTGATGAGAGAGAACACTGATTGGCCATCTCCTGCATGCCCCCACTAGGGATTGGGCCCACAACCTTGGCATGTGCCCTGACCAGGAATCCAACTGGCAACCTGTTGGTTCATGGGTTGCTGCTCAACCAGTAAGCCACACTGGCCGGGCTACTTACTTCTCGTTATCTCTACCCACTTGCTGGTGATTAAGTCTAAGTAAGGTATAATCAACTTTCTCCTGAACCACTACCAGAGCTTCTCAACTGGCTTCCCTGTCTCCATTCTTGACCTTCAATCTATCCTCCACACTGCTGCCAGAGTTCTCTTCTATCCTATGTTTTAAATAAAGTAGAAAACCCATAACATTGTCCACAAAGCCCAGCATGTTCTTGTCTCTATCAACCTTTCTGGCCTTCTGGAGACTTCTCCTTGCTCACTGTGCTTTTTCAAGTGTGCCAAATTTATTTGATCTCAGAATCTTTGCACATGCTGTTCTCTCTATGGAATGTTTGCCCTGTTCTCTCCTTTGGCTCATCCATTGGATTTTAAATTAGATATTATCTCCTTCGTAAAAATTTCCCTGACATTCTAGGCCAGGCTAGGCAGCATCACCTCCACTTAATATGTAGCCAAGTACCCTATACTTCTCCATTTAATAACACTATTCTTGTAACTATCTGATTGGTGTTGTCCATCCTAGTAGGCTATAATATTCACCAGGGCATAGAATGTGTCTAGCACACTCAGTAAGTGTTGAAGAAATGTTGAGTGAATCCATTAATTTAGGTATTTATCATCTTTGTCAGATTGTAAACTTTCTGATTGCAAACTTTAAATGCCCACAGAACTGAGTCCAATATTCTGTATAATCTGTCTCTCGGATTCTCCCTCACACTTACATGTGATTTAATCAATAAATACTTAATGTAAAAATTAATCAGACTATTTGGAATTGTTCAAGTTATTCTTCAAAATCTCCTAACCAATATTTAATATGTGCATTTAATTTTTCTGCTCTAATGTGTCCCATATTTTTGTCTCCTTTTTCTACAAGTATAAGAGTTCATTCTTGACAGTAATTCTCTCCCTTTTAATGCCATTTTATTTATTATGGAACACAAATGGAATTGCTGTATACATTTAGAACACTATACAATTTTAAATAAAAACACAATTTTTACCTTAGGGGAGGTATTCTCATTTCTAGGGGTGATGGGAAGAGATAATCATAGATATGAGAAACTGGCATTGACTGTGAAGATTAAGTCAAATGATCAGAAAATTGGTATTTGTATTGTGGGTGATAATTTATCCATATTTCTTTTTTTGTTTTTTATCCTCACCCGAGGACATTTTTCCATTTTTTGTTCAGATAGAGTGGGAGGAAGAGAGAGAGAGAAACATCGATGTGAAAGGGACACATCAAGTGGTTGCCACCGGCATGACCCAACCAGGGCTGGGGACAAACTGCAACCGAAGTACGTGCCCTTAGCGGGAACCGAGCCCAGGTCTCTCTGGACCACAGGCCTATGCTCTAATTGCTGAGCCAAACCGGCCAGGGCAATCTATCCATATTTCTGTCTCCTCCTTTCATTCATGTAAATTAAAGCTACAGGGCCTGGCTGGTGTGGCTTCGTGGTTGAGCATCAACCCAGGCACCAAGAGGTTGCTGGTTCAATTCCTGGTCGGGGCACCGTCCCAGATTGTGGGCCAAATCCCTAGTGTGGGACATGTAGGAGGCGCTGGTTGATGTTCTCTCTCAACGATGTTCTATCTCTCTCTCCCTCTTTTTTCCTCTCTCTCTAGAATCAATAAAGAAAAAAAATTAAAGCTGCAGTGTTTGCCTTTGTGTAAACTTTCCTATAGTCTATTAATATGTGTTGCTGTGTCTATAAATTAAAGCAATGGCTGAATTCTGCTTACTTGTTTTGAATTTGGGCATAGGGAGTTAATCATCTGTAGAGCTCAACTGTTGTTTTCAGAATTTGGAGTGTTATAAAATGGATAGGTTTGAAATATCTATTCAAAAGCAAAGCATGGTGGGATGAGTAAGTACTAAACTAGGAATCCTAAGCTTTGCAGTGTCAACTTGACTCAGCCTTTGTGTAGCTAGGAATGCCTTACTAATATCTCTATGCTCATGTCCTCTTTTCTCACATGGTTGCTGTGAGGATCAAATAAAGAAAGCTCAAAATAGAAAATACATTAAAAAATAAACTACAGTGGAGGGGGTAATGTTGAAAGACACTGGCACTTTAGTTGCCTTATTTCATTCTTACCTCAGGTCACCTTTATTGACTACTGGTAGTCATTATCCATTTTTCAAATCTTACTACTTAAGAAACTAACTAACACACCAATAAGTTTTCAAGTGGGGAGAAAGTAAAAGGTGGGAGGTTGAAGAATAAAATAAATAATGACACCTCAACATTATAAATCCCACAAATTTGCAGTTACAATTTATATTGGAATAGTGAGACTAATGCTCTTTACATTCTTCAGAAAATAGATATATTTTTACCAGAAAACCAAAGAGAATTTCCTTTCCAGGGATCACAAATGACCTTCTAGATATTAATTCAAATATATTTCTGTTTTTATACAATATGAATCTATTTAAAATATTAATGATTTCAAACAAAAGAAACCCAATTTCTTCCACACAATTCTTTATTTTGTTAAAAAAAGTTCTCTTTGTACAAATGCAGGAGACTAAATGTATTACTAAATATAACCATTTAATTGTTAAAAAAAAGTTCTCTTTGTACAAATGCAGGAGAATAAATGTATTACTAAATATAACCATTTAATTGCATTAAATGGACCCCTTTTACCTATTAGCAAATACGGTAGGGTCTGTAGCAGTCAAACTTGGTTATGAGTCCAAATCTTCATATTTGACATGACTGGGAAGGTTAGGCTGGATGAACCCATCTTAATTAACCTTCATATTTCTTGCCTAATAAATCACATATAATATATGAACCTTTTATAATATATGTTTTATACAACCCATGATTCTAAAATATATTCAAAGTATATATTTAGACATTTAATTTTTTTAAAAAGTTTACTATTTAAAGAATTCATATAGTGTGTCTTTATATTAGTTTGAATTATATGAAATTGACAATATTTAAGCACTTTTGACCTACAGAAATGGCAATTATATATGGTTCAGCATAATAAAAAGTATAGAATCATTTTTTTTCACCTTAAAACAGAGTGTATATATATATACATACAGATATATATATATATATATATATATATATATATATATATATATATAACCTACCTGTTTGTATACATTTATGCTAATGTGAAAAATTTTTTGGACTGTGGGGGTTAGAGAGGGAATTGGATAGATGGGTAAATTTAAATTATGCCTATTGTTCTAGCTGCCTCTTTGAGAAGTAATATATGTTAATTAATACATTGTGGGATATAATATAATTTAATATAAATAAAAATATTTCTTTATAGTAAGATTATTATGATGAAAACATTGTGTTTATTTTTCTAAAGTTTAAACACCATGTGAGTCATCATAATGACACATCTGCTTAAATCCATCCCCATTTATGTGATCCCTGGAAACTGTGAGTAGTTATACTACTATTTTAGTGCAATCTGCAATCTGTGCCATGTGCTTAAGTTAATGCTCAATGAAGATTTGGATCCCATGGGGGTAGTTATAATGAAAGAGGGTGTTGTTTTCCAGGTGAGTAGCCTAATCATAAATAAGCAATTTTCATCCAAGGCAGTGATTAAAGAATAGGTTTTTTTTTTTTTTTTTTTTGGTGGTACATGCCCTAGTGGGAACCGAACCCGGGACTTTCTGGTCTACAGGCTGACAATCAACTGCTGAGCCAAACTGGCCAGGGCCTAAAGAATAGTTTTAAACTCCTAAAATGTGGGTTGGGGAAGTAGGTGAGAAAGGAATACATTTCCAGTCTTTCTGTTCATTGGGCCTCTTGTTATTTACTGCTGTTGGAAGTATAATCAGTTTCTTCATTTATCCAGCTATTGACTCCTTTACTGTAAAGTGCATTGAAGTACTGTGAGTGCAAAAAGAAGAGAGGAGACGTGTGTGCTTAAGAAGTTCTGGGGTATATTGCCAGCCTTTGAGGAAGTCCATGTATGGCTGCCAAGAACTAAAATTTTAAAGGTTATATGGAGTCTGGATGTTGAATAAAGATACAACTTAAGCCACCAAACAGAATAACATGGGTCACTTTTCATTTGGGAAAGTAATAGTGTCCCAAAAAATGTATTCACATTTTGAATAATGATAAATTCTAATAGGTTAAATCTGAAAAGAAAGAAACACCAATTGAGCCATCAGCTATTAAGTGTGTATACATTTTGGGGAGACACCCTATATAATACCAAAGGGGAAGTGTATGCCTACCTGCTGATCTATTCTGAATGGTGCAGAATGCAGCTGCCATCTCTTAACAGTGCGCTGTTGTAACAGGTGTGACAGAATCAACCTTGTTGCTAAGTTTAGCTCTGCATGTGGGGATTTTACACTTGTTGCCTCTTGGAGAGGGGAGTATTTGCAAATGACTGTGTATAAAAGTAGAAAGCACTTGGGACTTCTGTCACCAATTAGTAACAGACTAGAGAGAGCTGTATGTCTGGTGGAGGTAACATTAACCTAACCTTCATTCCACTTCTCTTACCCCTAATGCAGTTCCTGAGGGAGCATCCTGTGAAATGTGATGACAACATTTTAGGTGCAAGAGAGAACTAATTTTTTTTTAATCAGGAAGATTTTAATACAGGCATATTAGTTCTTTGGTGGCAAAAATATGACTAGCCTTCTAATTTCTAATTTGTAAACAATACTCATCTCCTTTGGTTCCCTTTTGGAACATTAATTTTTAAAAAGTAGTCTGTTTCTACAAGTGGCATACTAGGGCTACTTATGAGAATGGAATTTTTCAAAACATATTTCTCTTATACGTAATAAGTGAATCACTTCATGTTTTGGCAGGGATCAGGAAGGGAAGAGCATTTTCTGGGAAACAAATGTAAATCTGAGGACATTGATCTCAGTAAAGATTTATCGAAGGGTGTTGTTTAGTCCTTTCCTCCTTTGTCTCTCTTTGTTTCCCTTACACTCAGATCTAAAAGGAGTATAGTGATGACTAAATAGCTCTCTGATCATTTTTCAGAAAGAAAAAACTAGCACCCAGAGGCTTGAATGTTTTGTCAAAAGCCACAATCATTTAACAACAGAATACAATACTATTTTATTTCTGCTTCAAAGTACATTTTGAGTCTTCTTTGCTAAGGCCACCTTTTAAAAAAGCTCATATTTGCGTGCAACTCAATCCTGGACAGTTATAGGGAGGGAGAAAGGGGCAATGAAGCTGCACACATAGTGTAAGGCTCATTGTCATGAGCACGTTTTGACTTAGATTTCCCTTGGTTTTGGGGAAGCTCATCATATCAGTTTTTGTTATACAGCTGCCATTATCTGAGTTTTAAAAAAAACAATAATAGTAATAACACAGACATAAAATGCACATTTTCCCTCTCTAAATGAGTTTGTTGACTGGAAGTTTCTTTCTGAAAATGTACTCTTTAAACTGAAAGTTTCTTCATTATTATTATTATTGTTTTTATTGATTTTAGAGAGAGAGGAAGGGAGAGGGAGAGACAGAAACACCGATGAGAGAGAACGTCGATTGGCTGCCTCCTGCATGCCCCCCACTGGGGATTAGGCCCACAACCTGGGCATGTGCCCTAACCAGGAATCAAACTGGCAACCTCTTGGTGCATGGGTCAACACTCAACCACTGAGCCACACTGGCCAGCCTGAAACAGCTTTTTACATATTTTCTTTTATTCGGCTCAAACCCAATGGCCTTAGCTGATAAAATCACTGCTCCTTTGGAAAAGGGTTTGTTGTCCCTTCCATTAACTTCTGACATGATTTAGCTTCATGCTAGCAGAATCGATTCTTTAGGGACCAAGTGCAAAATTTAAACTTGTCCTTTTCTTGAGGTACCCTCTTTGAACAATCAGCCCCTTCGAAAGCAGTTTTTTCTTGTTCTTAAAACTTCCAGGAATCCTGTGTTTTTTACAACAGCTGCATATGAATTTCTGTGGTCTGAGGTTTGCTAAGACCCTGTCTTTGGTTACTATGGAAACTTGCCCTCCCACCAGCTGCCATTTTTTATATTCCTGGCAAAGAATGATTATTAAACCTCTTAGTTATCCCACAAGCAGAGTCAAGATAATGAATAACACAAAGGAAACACGAACAGTTTTTTGTTAAATGAATAAATGTTGATTCCCTACATGGGAAGCTATGTGCAACCCAGTAAGTTTTCTGGACATCTGAGATCCACTAAAACTCATCTTCATCCTAGCTTTAATAAGTGGGAATTCGACTCTGCATCTCTATATCTGTGAATTCAGGAACACTTTCTGTGCTCTCAGTGTTGATGGGTGAGATAACATGTTTGAACCGAAGGAGCATTATGAAGAGTAAGAGGAGGAGAATGGCCAGGAGGCTCAGGAATAAGCCCACATATATGTACAGGTTGGAATACTTATCCAAAGTGGTGTTAACCTCAGTTGCTGGGGTGGGGAAATGGGTCCACCCAGCGAGAGTTCCATGATACTTGAAATGTGCCTCCGTCATCACTAAAGACTTGAGTAGGTACTTGTTTCTGTTTGTTTTTTATTGCCCTTGAGGCATTCCACAGTCACTTAGACTGGCTCTGAATATATTGGAGGTTTTCTAATAGTTTCCTACAAAGCAATTATGACCAGAGCCAAGTTAGCAGTGCACAAGCAAGAAAATGGTGACATTTGAATTTGGCACTTGCCGCACCCTCTCTGTCCTCCAGCACCACACTCCCCTCTCAAATAGGTTTTATTGGAACTTCTTAATAATTTAAAAAATTATATAGCCCTGGCCCATTTGTTTCAGTGGTTAGAGCATTGGCCAGTGAATTGAAGGATAGTGGGTTTGATCTCCACCCTGGTTGGGGTCGTGTGGGAGGCAACTAACTAATGGATGTGTTTCTCTTGCATCAATGTCTCTCTCTTTCTTTCCCCCTCCCTTCCACTCTATCTAAAATTCGATGGAAAAATGTCCTCAGGTGAGGATTAAATAAACAATAAAATAAAATATATATAAATCTTTTTTTTCACAGTTCTACTCTTTAACTAATTAAAATAAAATTGTGAAATTATAATACTGGTATGGAGACAAGAATATCTCAGGGTATTAAATCAAACTTTTACTCTGTTTTGGTAGAAGAAGAACGGATTCTGTTTTACATATAACTCATTTAAATGCTTGCACTAATTATGTAGATTTAATCAGGTTCTTCTATGAAGAGACTTTTTAAAGGCGTTTGCATATTTCAGGCTTAGCATATCTGAATTTTCACCCTTCTTGTCTTTATGAATCTCACCTAAAGATGGAGCTTATGAGGTTCTAGCCCAGGTAACACAGCTTGAGGGCTATAAGTCTAGAGGATGTGTTTTCTATTTTTTTGTTGACATCCCTCACTGTAGGCTGGAGGAAAAGTGTTGTCAGACCTGGTAATTCTTAGATGGAAGAAGTCTCAGAGGTGCTGACAGCAGTAGGTTTAGGCTCAGATTTGACTCTTAAGACTCTTCAACAGAATTATTTTCCTGAAAATAAAAAACAAAAAAAAACAAAAATAAAAGATTCAGGTATCTAAGAAAAACAGATGGCATTTTCTTTTTGAAGTAAAAATTAACCGACATATTGAAAAATGGTTTGCTACGGGCAAATTAGTTTTAAAATAATATTCTGAGTTTTTATCATTTAAAATATTTTTTCTATGTGGTAAATAACTATTAAAAGGTTAAAAATTCATATTACTGAACAGCAGCTAATAACTAAGCTAGATTAAAACTGTGTTTTCCAAACTAATTGATGAGAGTTTTTACCTGAGGTACTTATCAAAATATAGACCCTGGACTCCAAACATAGATGTTCTGAATCATAATCTGCACAGTAGGGGCCTGGACACCACTCTGGAGAGTCAGATTTTATTGGTCTATGGTGGGGTCAAAGCACTGGTATTATTTTTAAAGCTCCCCAAGTGACTCTATAGTACAGTCAGGACTGAGAACCATTTCTCCAGTTTAATCAGGAAAGCCTAGCAAAGAACTAAAGAAAACCTAAATCTAAGGATTCATTTTCAAACTCCAGGTACCAGTGCCATGGGTCACTTTAACAAATTATGGAATTTTAAGAAATGCAGGTTTTCCCATTTTACTCTCTTATTTAGGTCTGTGGGAGTGAGAATACACTTTTTGCCCTCAGTATTTGTGGATCAGAAGGAAATGAGAGGGTATGTCTCTTACGAGCAAATGACTGCCTCTTTTGTTATTGGTAAAGACAGAACCTTACCTTTATTGACAAAAACATTCCAGTGTATAAATAGCGTCAACTAATGAGTATTGAAGTCTTCCAAAATGATTTAGCTTGTCATTCTAAACATGAATTTTGAATATAGGTGATTAAAATAAACAATATAAACCACTATCTCCTGTCAAACTTATATGTGCAGCAATAGCAGAAAGCTGACAATGTATCCTAGTTGTGTCACTTGTTAACATACCCAAGGAGAGTTAAGAAATAGCTCCAACAATCACATTACTCTTCCTATGATCTTGAATTTTTTCTCCAGCCTGGGAGCACTTCAGCTTAAATTTTATATTCACTGGCCTACTTTCTATAAGCTGCATGAGTATCATTCTACCTTTCTACTGTCCCTACCAACAATGCAGAAACTACCTGGTTCACAAGAAATAAGAGCAAAGAGACTGGGCCTCTTTCTACTGTCTTTGGAGCAATGGTCGAGAAGACATTTTGGCAATACTTAAAGGTATGTCTACTTTGATTTCTGATTCACTAACAAATGGAAAAGACAATCACTGTTGGTATCCTTTAGTTCCCTAGAAATGCCATGCCCCAAATGCAATGATTCACTTGAGTAGCTTGTTAAAAACACAGATTTCAGGATCTGCCATTGGCAGCTCCTTCTCAAAGTACTTGGTTCTTGACCTTGCTTTTTCTCTCAAGTCCAGTTTTTCTCAAGAGTGTGATATATGTATCCCCTACATCATTAAAAATTATAGATCCTTAAGCCCTTTCCCAGGTCTACTGAATTCTAATATCTTGAATCAAGACTCAGGAATATGCATTCTAAGCACAAATTTTTCAGGTGATTCTTTGCACACCAAGCTTTGCAAGTTAACCATCTATCTAAACAGCCCAACTAAAGAACATAGCTAATCTGTCTTATTTAATGTTTGGGGGTCATACTTTGAAAAACTATTTAAACCAGTGTTATGGGTTGAATTGTTTCCCCAAAAAGATATGTTGAAGTCCTAACACACAGAACCTGTGACTGTGACCTCATTTGGAAATAGGGACTTTGCAGATATAATAAAGTTAAAATGATATCATTAGCTTGGCCCTAATCCAATATGACTGGTGTCCTTATAATAAGAGAAGACAGAGACATACAGAGAGAAGACAAAGGCAGAGATTGAGGTGACACTTGTACAAGCCAAGGCATGCCAAGGATTGCCAGAAAATGCCAGAAGCTGGAAGAGCCAAGGAAGAATGGAAGACTTTTACCTTACAGATTGAGGAGAGAGCACGGCACTACTAATGCCTTGATTTCAGACTTCTAGCCTTCAGAACTAAGAAAACACATTTCTGTTGTTTTAAGTTACCTCGTTTGTGGCACTTTGTTTATGGCAACCCTATGAAATGAATATACAGAGTTATTACTCTGAGGCCTGAGTGTTTTTTAACTTGGGGGCAAGGAAGTCTCTTAGTCAGAATCACCTGGAAGTTGCTAATTATAAAGGCAGATTTCTAGACCCTTTCCTTTGATTCCTAGATCAGAATCTCAGGGGATAGGATCCTGAAATTTATATTTGTTAAAAGCTACCCTCTTAGAATTTCTGCAAGGACTGATTTCTAATCCCTGCTGTCCTCAGGATCCACTTTTTAAACTTTTTGAAAATATTATATACCTAGATAGTTCCTTCTGATGTAGTAGGTCTGTGTGGGGGCATGAACATCTGTACTTAAAGCTTAAAGCTCCACAGGTGAATTTGATATGCAGCCAGGGCTGAGAAACACCACTCTACAAATAGAGCAGAGCATTTCAGATTTAGGACTCATAGTCCTGGGTAGTCCACACAGAGGAAACATTTGATCTCAGCTATCCTGATATTATTAAATGTGAGATAGCTCCCTTCCTTAAAAGTGGTGCTGGTCCAAAGTTAATGAGCTTAATAGATTTTTCACCTTCATAGCTCTTAAGTTACTTTTTCTCCTGCTCTTTAGAGATAAGTGGAATTAAAATAAACACTCACTGCTAGTGCAAGCCAAATGGGAGAAACCTCTATAGTATTACAGGATCATTAGTTCTTCAGTGGATCTCAAATATATAGATTTGGATAAGTCATATTCCTAGGTTAATGGCTCAATGACATCATTGGGACATCCAGGGCCTCTTTTGCATGCTTAATAACACCCATGGACAAAGCCACCTGTGAACAAACACCTACAAACTTTAATATTTAAAATAATTAATTTACATAACATCTACCTATTTTCCTCTCCATCTCATCCTACTACCTACTTTTCCCAGAAATAATAAATGCTTTAAATTTTGTTAGTCACTACTGGGCTTTCATTTACACACACACATACACACAAACACCTATGCATAAACAATGTTGTTTAGTTTTGAACTTTATTTTTTAAAAAATGTCAAGCTATATTTCATCTTCTTCAATTTGTTCTTTTTATTTATAACTATTCTAATAGATGGAAATGGAATAAAGTTTTGGAAGCTCACATTTTGCCTTTGAGGCTCCTTATTGCCTTTGGATTTTATTCTCTTTAGTTTGGCATTCAAGGTTGTCAATTCCCTGGTCCTGGCTGACCTTAATTCCTTTCACTACTCTCCTTTCCAATCCAACTGTAATGCTCACAATTACCTACTTCCCTGCCTCCATGCTTATCTTTGACCAGTTCCTTACATTTTCTCACATCTGAGCTTGGGGAAATGCCACAATTCTTCATAGTTCAACTCGTGAAACTGACCTTAATTTCCCATCCAAATCCTGACTCCCACATGTTCTGTATGCTCTCCTAGAGAAGTTACATTTGCCTAATATTGTAAGTATCTATTTGATGTGTTTTCCCCTATGTTGTAATTTATAAACTCTTTCAGGGTCTTTTTCAACATTGCATCGCTGATATAACCAGGCTTGCAGTAGTTGCTCAATAATTGTTGACTAAATGCATGGATATGAATGAAGAAATGCACTTAGCACTGACAATTTGAATAAAAACACAGTCTTATCTCTGTTCTGATGGCTAGTATAGCTTGGGGAGGAGTCTGAAACTCCCTTTTCTTTTTATTCCACTTACCCCTCTCCTATCTCTTATTGTGCAAAGGAGGTTGAATTCCTGATTATAATCTAGAATTAGGAAATAATCTTTCTGTTAGAAACTCTGTTCCTGAATTACTATTTCAGTTACACAATTTTAAAGGAAAACTACATGGGATGGGTTTATAGTCTTAAATTTTAGAAAGTTCAATTGTGTCTATAGATTCTTTTCAGTAACAGTTGATAATACATTTTATGCCTTCTACACAATCAGCTCTGAATCTTTATTAGTTCTGAATAATTATTAGAGTTTTATGAAGTGTGGAGAAGCAGTGAACAACAATCTCACGTACAGTTGGCAATTTCTTTAAACATTTCATTTGAGGGTTTGGAAAACTAACATATATTCTTTGAAACCTCCATAGTCTGCAGGACACCAAACAACCTTGTCAATTCAGAGAGGCTTATTGATTTAATTTCTTAAATCCATAACGGACTTTTAAATGAGTAAACACAAAGTCATGTATTAGGGAATCTTCTTTATTACTCTGGTCCTGTATATGTGACAACTTTTTATAAAAGCTTTCCAAACAGAATTGTCATGGGCTCTTTACTAACAAGCCAATGAGTTGTACAGATAATGTGATTGCTCCATTAAAAACTATGCACCACCCTGGCCAGTGTGGCTTAATGGTTGAGCGTCTACCCATGCACCAAGAGGTTGTCAGTTTGATTCCCAGTCAGGGCACATGCCCAGGTTGTGGGCCTGATCCCCAGGGGGAGCATGCAGGAGGTGGCCAATCGATGTTCTCTCTCATTAATATTTCTATCTCTCTCTCCCTCTCTCTTCCTCTCTCTCTGAAATCAGTAAAGAAAAAGAAATTTAAAAACTATGCACCATTTGGGAAAAAAAGAGACGACCATGTGATTTAAAAAGAAATAGAAATTCTATTAATTCTGAAGGATCTAATTTTTGTGCAAATACTCTTATAGAATTTTAGTATCCTGCAATCCTTTCTGGAAAGCTCATAAAATAAAAATCAATCTCTAGTTTTTGTAAAAGTGATTTAAAACTATTGAGGGACAAGGATAAAACTGAGGGAAAGAAAGGGGGATAAGGATGTAGAAAACAAAAGGAAGGAAAATGGAAGTAGGGAAGAGAGAAGGAAGGAAATGTGAGAAGTGAGTAAAATGATTAGGAATTTTTGAAGTGGTTAAGAGACAGCAAGGAATGAGTGATTAAGAGGTAGAGATGAAGATAAGGAAGCAGAAAAACATTGGGAAAGAAGGTAGAAAGAAAGGAAAGGGGGAAGTAAGTTTTGGGGAATAGCAAAGTGAGAGAGATTAATTTAATAACTGGCCAATGTCCAACATTAGCCTGAACATCTGGTTTAGTTCACTTCTAATTTAAACCAAAATATCCACAAGCAATGTGAATATACCTTTGGTTTTCTGATTGCATGTTTTGCCATTAACTTGGTAAACAAAGCCCTTGGTAATAATAATAATAATAATAATAAAATAACCTCTAGTGTTTTTAGTATGAACATTAAAATGTCAACTCTTTGGTAATGTTTAACATCACCATCATATATATAACCTTGCAGAAGAAAAATAGACACCCAGATCATGAATTTTTCTCCTTAAAGTGAGAAGAGAATGTGCAGCTTTCTCCATCCATCAACCCTGAGAGAGATTCTTGAATGAAACTTGTATCTAATAAGAACAATAAAATTCTGCTTGGATTTTGAAAATTAGATTGACATTTATTCAGCAAACTATTGAGTGCCACTCAAAGTACCAGACATTCTGCTAAGTGCCTGGAATACAGAGATAAATATAACCTGATCCCTGTTTTGGTTCTCAAGGAGCTAATAGTAATGACTTTTTCTTTTTCTTTAACATGATAAAGTTCTGGGAAAAAATGCACTGGTAATTTTACATTTTTCTGCAAGACACCTACCTATATAATTCCATAGCTGAAATCCCCCCCACCTCAAATAGCTAAGGAAAATTATCAGTGGAGCAATTCAGAAGAGAAAGTCAATTGCAACAGCTTTCAGGAGTTAAGACATTCAGTTTGTATTTATCTGCCTGGTGTGAGGGTGAGAAAACTAAGGGAGGAAGGAGCTGTTAGAGTATTAGTTCCACATGAGCTTATGAAAAAAACAATTCCAGCCGCAAGTGCTTCTTCTTCAATGGCTGGAGCCATTAAATAATAAGCTTTGTCAAGTGGAAGTTGCTGTATTTTCTGCAGCAGATGGTGTCTGTTTGTCACACCTGCTGATAAATAAAATAATGCCACTCATTTCACTGTGAATACATTATATTTTCAAATCTCTCTTACCTTTCTTGGCTCGAGGGATAAATGGGTTGACTGTTTAAATCTCCTTTTGGAAGCTTGCACCGACAGGCAACTTTTTCAGGAACAACTCTGGAATATCTGGAAAATAGAATGTAAGACTTGTTTTGCCAGAGAAGCAGGATTCAGTGCTATGTTCGTGCAAAGTGTGCTTTCTCTTTCATCTTTCTAGAGTCAGACCTTTCCAGTGCAAGACAGAAACACACCTCTATTAGTTATTGAAAATGCCAGTTGCCACTTACAGCTTTAGAGCGCAGTTTCAGTTGCCTTGCTCCTTATACACTCCAAAAAGCCAAGAGAAATGTCTGTTTGGATGTGTATATACTCTCTGGAACACTTGAATGGAAACAGCCTGAATAAAGTCCCCAGTTTTCCTTTCACAGGCAAGAGTTTAGAGTAGTGAATGATTCAGCTCTCCTCTGCCTTAGCTGTGTGGCTCCTTGGAGCCTGAGAGGGAGGAGATAAGAGAAAAGCTGAGAAGCAAAGTTTCTATAAGCCTTCCCCTTTAACTCCTTCCAGGCTTCTTCATGCATTTGGAGGATTAGCAAAGGCTCTCTGTCTTTGTAAAAGCTTCTTCATGCATCATTTAACAGGATCAGATCTCTTGCTCAATTAAACAGGCTTTACATCCTAAATAATTATAGTAATATATACTTAGGATTGAAACCAGATATGCCAGGATATGGTGGTATTTAAATAATTCCATCTTTCCAAAGAGAATGCATGCATATGTTTAGGAAACTTTTCTTTTTAATCCTCACCAGATGATGTTTTTATTGATTTTTTAGAGAGAGAACAAGGGGGAGAGAGAGAAATTAATATCGATGTAAGAGAGAAACATTGATAGGCTGCCTCCTGAATGTGCCCGAAGGAGGGATGGAACCAGCAAACTAGTTATGTGCCCTGACCAGAATCCAACCTGCAATCATTTGGTGTACAGGGATGACGCTCCAATCATCTGAGCCACGAGATGGGCAGGAAACATCTTTTTTCTTTTTAAGGCACAAACTGAATTCTTTTATTTTGAAATTTTTGTGGAAATGTAATATCAGTCTTGGAATCTATGTCTGAGTTTCTGGTAGGGGATCTAAGCTGTAAGTAGAATATCTTTGAAAAAGGCATGTCTACCCAGGGTGTATGTTTCAACACAAATGATTCATCTACAATAAATGCCCTTATTGTGTTTTATATATTGTGGCAGGAAAAAGGAGATGAATATTTCTTGAGTGCTCACTCTGTGTCAAACATTTAATAATATCATATTAGTTTCAGGTATATATCCCAGTGATTAGACATTATAAAATATATTAAATGATCATACCCCATAATATCATACCATCTAACCCTATACATAATTATTAGAATATTTTTGACTATATTTGTTATGCTGTACTTTACACCTCCATGACTACATTATAAATACTAGTTTGTACTTTTAAATCAATTCACCGTTTTTACCCATCCCCAACCCGCATCCGTCTGCCTACAATCAAAATGTTCTCTGGATATGAGTCTGTTTCTGTTCTGCTTGTTTGTTTATATTGATTTTTAGATTTGTTATGGATATATATGTATTTATTGCCATTTTGTTCTTCATATATATTTTTAATTAATTAATTAATTAATTAATTAATTTTTGTTACAGATGTTTCTCTGCTTTGCCCCACTGATTCCACCCCCCCCCCCGCGCCCTTTCCCCAGCTTTGTTGTCCATGTCCACTGTTCATGCATACATGCATATAAATTCTGTGGATTATCTCTCCCCCACCACCCCCCTCTTCTGGGGATTGTCAGTCTGTACCCCACTTCCACGTCTCTGGGAGTACCCCATTCCTCAGATTGTTATGATCATTATATTTCACAAGTAAGTGAGATCATATGAAACTTTTCTTTCTCTGTTTGGCTTGTTTCAATTAGAATGATACTTTCCAGGTCCCTCCATGTCGTCTCAAAGGATAAGAGATCTTTCTTTCTTACAGCTGCATAGTACTCCATTGTGTATATGTACCACTGCTTTTTTATCCATTCGTCTACTGATGGACACTTGGACTGTTTCCAGATCTTAGCTACTATAAATAGTGCTGCTATGAAAATGGGGGTACATATATTCTTTCTGATTTGTGTTTTAGGCTTCTTAGGGTATATTCCTAGAAGTAGAATCACTGGGTCAAATGGCCATTCAATTTTTAAATTTTTGAGGTAACACCATATTGCTTTCCATAGTGGCTACACCAGTCTGCATTCCCACCAGCAGTGTACTCGAGTCCCCTTTTCTCTACACCCTCACGAGAACTTGTTTGATGATTTGTTGATGGCGGCCATTCTGACAGGTGTGAGGTGATACCTCATTGTTGTTTTAATTTGCATCTCTCTGATGATTAGTGATGTTGAGCATTTCTTTATATGTCTCTTAGCCATTTGTATATCCTGTTTGGAGAGGTGTCTATTTAGTTCCTCTGCCCATTTTTTCATTGAGTTCTTTGTCTTCCTTTTGTTGAGTAGTATGAGCATGCCATACAAATTGGAAATTAACCCCTTATCTGATATATCATCGTCAATGATGCTCTCCCATACAGTGGGTTGCCTTTCCATTTTGATGATTGTATCTTTTGCTGTGTAGAAGCTTTTGAGTTTGATGTAGTCCCATGTGTTCTTTTTTTCCTTTGTTTCTGCTGCCTTAGGTGATGTATCAGTAAAAATTCTGCTGCGTATGATGTCTGAAATTTTGTCAGTCTGTACCCCACTTCCACGTCTCTAGGACTACGATTTTCATGGATTCATGAGTCTTTTATCCATTTTGAGTTTATTCTTGTGTATGTTGTAAGTTGATGGTCTAGTTTCATTTTTTTTGCATGTAGCTGTCCAATTTTCCCAATACCATTTATTAAAGATGCTGTCTTTACTCCACTGTATGCTCTTGCCCCCTTTGTCAAATGTTAATTGAGTATATTTACTTGGGTCCATTTCTGGGTTTTCTGTTCTGTTCCACTGGTCTATATGCCTGTTCTTGTGCCAGAACTAGGCTGTTTTGATTACAGTATAACCTGAAATCTGGTAATGTGATCCCTCCAACTTTGTTCTTCTTTTTCAAGATTGCTGTGACTATTCGGGGCCTGTTATTGCTCCATATGTACTTTTGAAGTATTTGTTCTATTTCTTGTGAAATAGGATGTTGGTATTTAGATGGAAATTGCATTGACTTTATAGATTGCTTTGGGTAGTATGGACATTTTAATGATGTTAATTCTTCCAATCCATGAACGAGGCATGTGCTTCCACTTTTTGATATGTTCCTCTATTTCTATTTTCAATGACCTGTAGTTTTCTGTGAATATGTCCTTTATATCTTTGGTTAAGTTTATGCCTATGAATCTTAATTATTTTGCTGCAATGGCAAATTGGATTGTTTTCTTAGTTTCCCTTTCTGTGAGTTCATCATTGGTGTATAAGAATGCCATAGATTTCTTGACATTAATTTTGTATTCTGCTACTTTGCCAAATTCATTTATTAACTCTAATAAATTTTGGATGGAGTATTTGGGGTTTTCTACATATAGTATCATGTCATCTGCGAATAATGACAGTTTCAATTCCTTCTTTCCAATTTGGATCCCTTTTATTTTTTCTTCATGTCTGACTTCTGTGGCTAAGACTTCTAGTACTATGTTAAATAATAGTGGTGAAAGTGGGCAACCTTGTCTTGTTCCTGTTCTTAAGGGAAATGCTTTTAGTTTTCGCCCATTGAGTATGATGTTGGCTGTAGGTCTTCATATATACCCTTTATTATGTTGAGATATGATCGCTCTATTTCCACATTGCTGAGCGTTTTTATCAGAAAGGGGTGCTGGATTTTGTTGAATGCTTTTTCAGCATCTATTGATATGATCATATGATTTTTATCTTTCATTTTTTTATGTGGTGTATCACATTTATTGATTTGTGAATATTGTACCAGTCTTGCATCCCTGGGATGAATCCCACTTGGTCATCGTGAATAATTTTTTTTGATGTATTGCTGTATCTGATTTACTAGTATTTTGTTCAGGAGTTTCACATCTATGTTCATCAGGGATATTGGCCTGTAGTTTTCTTTCTTTGTAGTATCTTTTTCTGGTTTGGGAAGTAGAACAATTCTGGCCTCATAAAATGAGGTTGGAAGTCTTCCTTCTTCTTGAATTGTTTGAAATAGTTCGAGGAGAATGGGTGTTAGTTCATCTTTGAATGTTTAGGAAAACTCCCCCATGAAGCCATCTGGGCCTGGCCTTTTTTTTTTTTTTTTTTTTTTTTTTGCTAGGAGAGTCTTGATCACATCCTCAATTTCCTTAGTTCTTATTGGTCTGTTCAAATTTTCTATCTCTTCCCAGTCTACTTTTGGGAGACTATGTGTTTCTAGAAGCTTTTCCATTTCACTTAGATTGTCTAATTTGTTGCCATATAATTGTTCATATTATTTGTTAAGGATCCTTTGTATTTCTGTGGTGTCAGTTGTTACCTCTCCTCTTTCATTTCTGATTTTGTATATTTGGGTTCTCTCTCTTTGTTTCTTGGGGAGTCTTGCTATGGGTCCATCAATCTTGTTTATCTTTTCGAAAACCAGCTCTTTGTTTCACTAATGCTTTGAATTGTTTTTTTTGGTCTCTATGTCATTTATTTCTGCTCTCATCTTTACTATTTCCTTCCTTCTACATGCTCTGGGGTTTTCTTTTTGTTTGCTTTCTAGTTCTTTAAGTAGTGAGGTTAGATAGTCTATTAGAAATTTCTCTTGCTTCTTGAGGTAGGCCTGTAGTGCTATAAACTTCCCTCTCAGAACTGCTTTCACTGCATCCCATAGATTTTGTGTTGTTGTGTGTTCATTTTTATTAGTTTCCAGAAAGTTTTTAATTTCTTCCTTGATCTCCTCAGTAACCCATTTATTGTTTAATAACATGCTATTTAGCCTCCATGTGTTCAAATGTCTCTGCATGTTCTTGTTGCAATTGATTTCTAGATTCATGACATTGTGATCTGAGAAGATTCTTGATATGATTTCCATCTTCTTGAACTTGTAGAGACTTAGTTTGTGTCCTAACATGTGGTCTATCTTTGAGCGTGTCCCATGTGCACTTGAGAAGAATGTGAATTCTGTAGTTTTGGGGTGTAATTCTTTGTAGATATCTATTAAATCTATTTGGTCTACTGCTTCATTGAGAGTCTCTGTTTCCTTGCTAATTTTTTGTCTAGAGGATCTATCCAGTGATGTCAGCGGGGTGTTGAAGTCTCCAGCTATTAGTGTATTGCTATCGATTTCTCCTTTGAGGTTCTCCAGAAGATTTTAAATATATTTCATTGCTTCCATATTGGGTGCATATATGTTTATCAAGGTTATATCTTCCTGTTGGATAGGTCCTTTCAATATTATGTAGTGGCCTACTTTGTCTCTAGTTATGACCTTCATTTTGAAATCTATTTTATCAGATATGAGTATTGCTACCAAAGCTTTTATTTCCTTTCTGTATGCTTGGGAGATTTTTTTTCCATCCCTTCACTTTCAACCTATGTGAGTCTTTTGTTGTGGGGTGGGTCTCCTTTAAACAACATATATATGAGTCATACTTTCTTATCCAATCAGCTACTCTCTGTCTTTTTATCGGAGAATTCAATCCATTTAAGATAATGATTTTTTTTCTGATATTGAAATGTTTTATTGACTGATTCTGTATTTGTATTTGGCCAGAGGCCAAGGGGGGGAGGCAGGGAGGGAGCGAGGGAGGTGTGGAGGCCTGTGTGTGTCTGCGTGCGAGGGCGGGAGGGAGTGTGTGTGAGTGTGTGCCTCTCTCCTGCCCACTTCCGGGTCTACCAGCATCACCACGGTCACGCGAGCGAGGCACCCAACGCGGACGACGTGCGTGTGACGCGTGACCGCGGGCGTCGAACCGCGGCCCTGGCCGCCGGTTGCCTGGGCCACTGGCTAGACCAGTGACAGGGCACCGGACTTCGCCGCTGGAACGGAGAGCGACAGGGTCCAACGGTTGACCGGATCTCTAACGGGCCGGGACTGGGCGCTCCTGTGTGGCTGTGGGTGAGGGGGGTGTGCGTGTCAGTGTGTGTGCGTGTGTGTGCGTGTGTGTGGTGTCAGTGTGTGTGGTGCGTGGCCGGCTGTGTTTGGCCTGGTGTGCTGTGCGCTGGGCGGGTGCGCGCGAGTCAGGCAGTAAATATGAACGCGTTGATTCGATTGACCCGCGTTGAAAACGTACTTATTTCACCTGAGACACTCCAGTTCCTACCTGTCTGAAAACAGTGGCAGTGTGTAGCGGCACCGTTTCCACTCCGGTGTACCTTTGAGGGATCGCCGGCGCCGGGGAAAAGCCGAGGCGACCCGGGGCAGGTTTCTCTGCCCAGGGCAGTTATTGTCCGCCGGAAGCAAGATCACACACAGAAGCGGCTTCCTCGCCCCGAGGAAATCCCCAAATCTGCCCGGGGACCTGCTTCCCCGACCGACCTTCCTCGGCACAGGAGGAGCATGGGCGAGCAGTCACCTCCAAGACTCCGTGAAGGTCCTTGTCCACGAGCCCGGGCTCCTGAGCGCTGGGCCACGCGTCTCCGTGGCCCTGTTAGTCAGGATGCGATGCGATCCGGCTGGCCTCACTGTGACGTGTGGCAACCGCGCAGCACCTGCCCGGTGGCGGCTATGATATGTACTTATTTATTGGTATTTTTGTTTAGTGTGGTTATATTTTTCTTCCTATTTTTTTTCTACTAATTACAGCAGTCCTTTTAACATTTCTTGCAGTGCTAATTTGGTGCTAATATATTCCCTTTGCCTTTTTGTTTGTTTGTTTGTTTCTTTGAGAAGCTCTTTATTTGACCTTCTATTTTGAATGATAGCCCTGTTGGATAGAGTAGTCTTGGATTCAGATTCTTGTTTTTCATGACCTTGATTGCCTCATGCCCTTCCCTTCTGGTCTGTAGTGTTTTGTTTGAGAAGTCAGATGATAGCCTTATGGGGGTTCCTTTGTAGGTAACCTGTTGCTTATCTCTTGCTGCTTTTAGGATTCTCTCTTTGTCTTTAATTGTTGGCATTTTGATTACTGTGTGTCTTGGTGTGGGCCTGTTTGGGTTCTTCTTACTTGGGGCTCTCAGTGCTTCTTGAATTTGAATGCCTTCTTCCTTCACCAAGTTAGGAATATTTTCTGTCACTATTTCTTCAAATATATTCTCTAACCCTTGCTCATTTTCTTCGTATTTGGGGTTTCCTATGATGTGAATATTCTTACGTTTCCAGTGGTCCCACAGTTGTTTTAAGCTATCTTTCTGTTTTTTAATCTTTTTTTTTTTTTTTTTTTGGTTTTCTGATTGGTTGATTTTTTCTACCCTGTCTTCTAATTCACTGATGTGGTCCTCAGCTTCCTCTACTCTACTGGTTAGTCCTTCCAATGTGTTCTTTATTTCTGCTCTGTTATTCTTCATTTCTTCTTGGTGGTTTTAAATTTCCAGTTGGTTGATTCTCAATGTTTCTGTGTCTTTACTCATGGTGTTGTTGTCCTTACTCGTGTTGTTGAGCTTCCTCTAGATCATGGCTCTGAATTCTAGCTCTGTTAACTTGCTTAACTGCATTTTATTTATTTCATCTTTGGTAGATATCTATTTTTCTTTCATTTGAGATTTGTTTCTTTGTTTCACCATTTTGGTTATCTCTGTGTGTTTTGGAGTTTGCTATATTTTCCATGTGGGTGTTGGTGTTCTGTTCTTTGTGGATCTCTCTACTGGGTTTGTATGAGCATGGGAGGACTTACATTAAACACCACTGTCAAGTCTTACTATTCTGGGTAGAGTTGCAAGCCCAGGAATGTTACAGTTATCCTGTAGCTTTTTGCCTGGAGGCTATTAGTTGTGGTTACTTAAAGAGCCTTGGTTTCTTAGTTGAAGGAAAAACTCCCTCAGGTGTTCAGAGTAAGGAGATTTTCTGGGGGTGGGGCAGATGCAGGTTGTTAATGAGCCTCACTTTGCATTTCAATGACCCACAGGTTGGGGTTGAATCTCCAAGAGAGTGGCCACCACCTCTCCCCAGAGCCATGGAAAGGAGTTAGATGTCCACAGTCCTTTGTGGCTGCAACCCAGTATAAGGTCTGAGTGCCCTCCAAATCCCGAGTGTCCCCACACAGTTCCAGTCCAGTACGCCCTCCCTCTGCCGGAGCCCAAGGTGGGTGGCTGTGGCTATTTTAGCATCTGTCCAAGCACCACGCTGTGGAGCCACTTGGGAATTTAACTCGAGGGCACTGCTCACAGCTATGACCGCTGCTCTCCATGGGCTCCTAGCCTCACTCTCGCACTTCCGCAATCCTACCAGGATTGATCGGTGTCCCTGGTTATATTATCCGTGCAAGCTGCTTTTCTCTTGTTTTTTCCCGATGATTTGTCTTTATTTTAGTTGTAATTTCAGTTTGGCCCTGGGAGATGGTCTGTGTAGCTTCCATTCACTGTACTGGCATTTTGGAATTTCCAAACATTTTTGCATTTATTTCAGATAGAGAGAGAGGAAGAGAGAGAGAGAAACATCGACCTGACAGAGACACATAGAGTGGTTGCCATCCACATGACCCCAACAACGGCCAGAGATACACTGCAACTGAGGTACGTGCCCTTACTGGGCACCAAACTCTGGACACTCTGGTCTGCAGGCCTACGCTCCAACCATTGAGCCAAACCGGCCAGAGCTTGTTGTTCCTATTTGAAGTCTTTTTTTTTTTTCATCTTCTTCTTCTTAAAGAAAACTCTTTAACATTTTGTGTAATACTGGTTTGGTGGTAATGAACTCCTTTACCTTTCTTTTGTCTGGGAAGCTCTTTATCTGACCTTCAATTTTAAATGATAGCTTTGCTGGGTAAAGTAATCTTGGTTGTAGGTCCTTGGTTTTTATCACTTTGAATATTTCTTGCCACTCCCTTCTGGTCTGCAAAGTTTTTGAGAAATCAGGTAACAGTCTTATATGCATTCTCTTGTAGGTAAATAACTGCTTTTCTCTTACTGATTTTAAGATTATCTCTTTGTCTTTAACCTTTGGCATTTTAATTATGATGTGTCTTAGTGTGGGCCTCTTTAGATTCATCTTGTTTGAGACTGTCTGTGCTTCCTGGACTTGTATGTCTATTTCTTTCACCAGGTAAGGGAATTTTTCTGTGATTATTTTTTCAAATAGGTTTTCAAATTTTGTTCCCACTCTTCTCCTTCTAGCACCACTGTGATGCAAATGTTGGTACACTCGAAGTTGTCTCGGAGGCTCCTTACACTATCTTTATATTTTTGGATTCTTTGCTGTTTTTGCTTTTCTGATTGGGTGTTTTTTGCTTCCTCATATTCCAAATCTTTGATTTTGTCCTTGGTATCCTCTACTCTACTGTTGATTCCTTGTGAATTATTCTTCATTTCAGTTCATGCCTTCTTTATTTCTGACTAGTCCTTTTTTATGTTGTTGATGTTCTGACTAAGTTCCTTGAAGTTCTCATTAAGTTCCTTGAATTTCTCAGCAAGTTCCTTGAGCATCCTTATAACTTTTTGTTTTTTAACTTTGTATCTGGCAGTTTGCTTGCTTACATTTTGCTTATGTTTTTTTTTTTTTTTTCCTTTAGATTTCTTCTGTTCTTTCATGTGTGACATGTTTCTTTGCGTCTGCAATTTGGCTGCTTCCCTGTGTTTATTTCTATGTATTAGGTAAGGCTGCTATGTCTGCCAGACTTGGTAGAGTGACCTTGTGTAGTAGGTTTCCTTTAGGGCCCAGTAGCTCAGTCTTCCAAGTCACCTGAGCTGTAAACTCCAGGTGCATCTCTGTGTGGGCTGTGTGCACTATCCTGTTGTAGTTGAGCCTTGATTGCTGTTGGTATCACTGGGAGGGATTGACTTCCAGGCCATGGGCTATGAGGACCAGCTGTAACTATAGTGGAAGAGCAGCTCTGTAGGAGCTGACTCTTTGGAGCTGAACTCACCAAGTCTTCTCTTTGAGTGTGTTGCTTCTAGAGGTGGTAGGGTTGTAATCTGGCATGGTCTGAAGCTGACCACTGGGTGCACTGGTTTGGGGGCCTTCTGGGAGGTACAAAGTCAGCTACTGCCTGTGCTCTGCCTGGGGCCACCTGGCATGAGCTACGGAATGATCTGCAGATAGCTGCTACTTGTGTTGGGCTTGAGGTGCCCAAAAGAAGTCAAGTTGTGAATCAAGACAGGCTGCCGCTAGTGCCAGGCCTGGGACCACTTAGCTAGAGGTACAGGGCACACTGAGGCCAGCTGCTGCTTGTTCGAGAGATTTTAGGAAAGTATGAAGCATGAGCTTAGATGGGCCTGCAGGTTTGGTGGGTGGCTCTTAGGGAATCACCAAGGTAGGGCGAACAGTATGAGCTAGGTTGATGGAGACTCAGGTATTGGCTCTGTAGCAGGGAGGGCTCAGCAAAGGAAAAATGGCTTCTTCCAGCACTATTTTTCTGGGAGAAATCTACTGCCCACTTCAGTTCTTGCCCTGGTGCCAGAGAAGTTAGTTCCTCCTTATGTGTTCCTGGTTCCTTTCAAGCTGCTGCCCCAATGCTGGAGCTCAGAGGGAGTTAGTATGAATAAGTCCATGTGGGGATCTTTTAAGAGGCACTGACTGGGACTCCAGAAGCCTCTGTATTACTCAGCCACAATCTCCAGATATGGGGACATCTCTTCCTGGCACTGGAACCCCGGGCTGAAGGGTCTGGTGTGGGGCTGAGACCCCCTCGCTCCTTGGGTGGACCTCCACAGCCAAGGTATCTCTCTCAATTAAAATCTGTCACATGTGCAGTGTGTGTGGCAACAGCACATTCTGTGCCTCCACCCCTCCTACCAGTCTCAGTGTGGCTTCTTTAATTCCCTAATTGTAGGACTTCTATTCAGCCAGATTTCAGGTAGTTCTGAATGATGATTGTTCTGTAGTTGTAATTTTGATGTGGTTGTGGGAGGAGGTGAGTACAGCATTTACTTACGCAGCCCTCTTGACCCCTATAAAGTCCCTTACAAAAAGACTTGGGTATTATTATCCTAATTTTTCAAATAAGGAAACTGAGACTCAGAAAAGAAGTATACATGCACTTCAGCAAGCTTGGAAATAATATTTTAAAACAAGACAGTGTGATTCCAGCCTCTTTTCTTTTCTCTGTAGCATTGGATTTAACCTTTCGTGGGTCTTGGATTCCACTGAGAACTTAATGAAAATTATGGACCTTCTCCTCCCTAAGAAATAGACATGTAATTTCTGTACTCTATGACCTCTGGATTATGAACAGCTGAATGTCCTGATGTCACTTTTCCAATATTATAACAGTATTAGTGTATAGTTCATTCAACAACTCATGGTAATCAACAGTTTTTATCAGGTAATTAATAATAATAGTTTATAACAATGATGATTTTTAGTAAAACAGTGTTATGTCAATGTTTAAGAAATTGCTGCAGTGCTTTTTCCTTTTCCCCCAAATTCTTCTTAACAACCTTTGTATCTTCTATATTTTCATTTCCCTCTTTTCAGTGGTTACAATGGGTTGAGGCTTTCCTTGAAATCACTTGTGGAATATGTTGGACTTTCTCAAACTGGAGTGTGTTCAAGATTCATGAAACTACAGGGTAAACAGTGCATTACTCTAAAAGACAATTTTACTTGAAAATTCAAATAGGAGGAACATAGGTAATTTGAGTGACAATTTCCAACATAGTTTTTATGACAATAAACACAAATATTGTAGAATTAAATGCAAATTTTCTCTGCATTTTTACAATCAAGCATGAGCCTTCAGAGAAAATTTGCACTTGGTGGTGGTCCCTTTTTGAACTACTCAGACTTCCTAAGGACACATGTTCCCTCTGTTCTGCCATTTGGGGTATTTGGTGAAAAAATTTGAAGATTGTGGTGTAACAAAAGGACCATGGATTTTAAAATCAGGTAGAACTGAGTTTCTACTTCAGCTTTGATTTATACTTTATGACTTACCTTGAAGAAGTCAATTAATTTCTTTGAGACTCATCTGTAAGAAAGGGAAAATTATCTTCATGAGTATTATACGAGAAATCATGTCTAAAGCACACACTACCAGGTAGATACTCAATAAATGTTATTGTTGTTATCTCAAAATTTTAATTATAAAAAGACAATGAAGCTACTTTAATATATCTATAGATTTTTTCCAGAGATCATCTAACTTTTACTACTTAATTAGAAAAAAAAATAAGCCTTAGGTAACATATTAAAACTCAGTTTCCAGGAAAGATACCTTATAATAGATGGGATATTCTAAAGCCAGGTTATCATATACAGAATATACAAAGAAAATGTTTCAAAACAGATTCCAAGGAGGAAAAATTAAGTCAGAGGAGAATAGGAAGGAATTTAAAAAGAAACACAAACATTTCTTTACAGGGATCTGTTGCTAGGCTAAGACTCCATGCTACTTTTCACAGAATTGCTGGGGTTGGGGAGATATTACCTCTTTCACCTCAATGCTAGTAAGAGGATGTTTCACCAGACAACTCAGACAGCTAGAAATTTATTCTCTGCAGTGGAATCTCCATTATGAGAAAGCTAATGTGGCTCTTGGCAAGAGGACAGGGATGACTGTGTTGGGATTGGCCAGCATTCCCAGAATTTGTCAGGGAAAGGTATGTTTAAGTGTTTCTTGGGAGCAAAATGTGGGTCATGCCAGAGAGACAGAGAGAGCCAAGGTGGGGAAACCCTGAACCCTGTCCTATAGAGCCACCTAGCAGGGTGGTGAGACCCCAGCAAAAAAATTTTGGAGATAATTGATGGATTTCTAGAGCCTAAGGAAGAAGTTTTAAACTACCAACCTGAATAGAAATGTATCATCCCAGGTCTCCCAAATTATAAGAGAGAGGTCCTCAGTGGTGGGGACCTTTCAAGAACCCAAAGAAGAGCCAGAGACCCAGAGAGTTGGAAACCATTTGTTCTACCAAGGGAGAAATGGTCCATCTCCTACCTCTCTTCTCTGTTCCTGCTTCCACCCTGGTGAAGATCCAAATAGAAGCTGGCAAATGGGGAGAGAAGTAAAAACCTATCACCCCTTTCCTCTTTAATGGCAGGTGGCCAACACCTACAGGGTAAAAGTAGGGACCTTTTCTCTGAGTAAAGCCTGAATAATTTTATTAATATCTTGGACTCAGTATGTCCTGATTACTGAATCAAGACTGTGTTTGGTTACTCAGTGATTTTAGGACTGTTTGTTCTTGAAGAAATGAATAGAAAAGTCATGCAGTCTGTCCAAATTTCCATCTAGAGTCAAGAGAGATTTCCCCCAACAGAGTGCATTTTATTTACATATTAGGAGGCAAAATAAAGTTGTGTTTTGATTCTTTCATAAATTATACTTTAAAAAATATACTTATTAATTCATTCCTTCATTCAACAAATATTTCACGGCCTATTATATGCCAGGCATTGTGCTAGGAATTGGACATTCAGGGGAATGAAAAAAATAGTCCTTGCCCTCAACTTGCATATGATCTATGGCAGGGGTTAGCACTTATTTTGTAAAGAGCCAGATAGTAAATATTTCAGAATTTGTGGGACATTTAATTCTGTCTGGTTCACTCCTGATTTCCCTGGGGGTAAAAATGTTGCAGTTCCAAAAGGGTTTGCAAACCTTAAAAATAAGACAGTGACTCGATAATCTTGAATTATCTTGATTAGAATTCCAGTTCTCTCTTTAAAAAATAAGCCTTCCACCCGATAAAACCTAGTACACATTGCTCAAATTCAGTTTACTTCCTTCATCCTTACAGGAAGTTTGTTTCCCTTTATAGCTAAGCTCTAGCGCTGCAATAATGTAAGTTCTTTCCTTCTTAGTATAAATTTAGACACCTAGAAAGGATAGTATACTCTAGCATGGACTGCATATTGCTCCAAAGACTGTTGTTATCTTTATTGCTCACACTGATAGCCTTGGACAAGTGAATTTACTCAGCACAGATTAAATCTGTCAATATTTTTTTTATTGGTTGCTTGATGGAGTTAAGTTAAGGTAGCATGAATTGGAGAGCTAGGTTAGACATGCAGCAACTCCTCCCTGAAAATGCTCACCTTTAAGCCTGCCATGTACACTGAAACTCGTTAAGAATAGGGGTTGAAATGAGGAGGAAAAGAAAATGAGAATGGTTCAGCCTTTCTGTTGCTGGCCTTCTAGTGGTCAATGGTTCTTAAACAGGGCTGTGCTTTAGCACCCTAGATTATACAGAATCTTGGTTTTATCCCAGACTTTCTGAAGAAATCAGACCTGAGAATATGTATTTTTAACAAGCCCCACAGGTTAAAAACTATTGCCCTGAGAATCAAAGTAGTAGGTACCTAACTAACTGACTGTACTAAAAAATATATCAGACACCCTTGATCCATGCATATAAATTCTGCTTATTTTTTACAGAAATAGTAAAAAATGCTAAAATTCCTGAATAACCACAGCAGTCTTTAAAAAAAGCCTATTTCAAATTATATTACAAATCTACAGTAATCAAAACAGTATGATACAGGTGTAAAAACAGACACATAGACCAATAGAACAGAATCAAGAGCCCAGAAATAAATCCATGCATATACGGTCAACAAAACTTTGACAAGGGAGCCATTAATACTCAATGGAGAAAAGATTATCTATTTAATAAATTGTATTGGGAAAACTAGATATTTACATTCAAAAGAATGAAATTGTACCCCTATCTTACACCACTCACAAAAATTAACTAAGAATGGATTAAACATTCAGATGTAAGACCTAAAACTATAACACTCTTAGAAGAAAACAGGAAAAAAGCTCCTTGACATTGGTCTTCTCAATGAGTTTTTGGATATGGTACCAAAAACAAAAGCAACAAAATCAGAAATAAACAAGTAGGACTACATCAAACTAAAGTGTCTGCACAACAAAATAAATAATCAACAAAATTAAAAAAACAACCTATGGAATGAGAGAAAATATTTTCAAACCATATATCTGATAAGATATTAATATGTAAAATATCTAAGGAATTCAATACAATTCAATAGCAACAAATACAATAATCCAATTCTAAAAATGAGCAAAGGACCTGAATAGACATTTTTCCAAAGAAGATATACAAATGGTCAACAGGTTCATGAAAAAGTGCTCAGCATCATTCATCATTAGGGAAATACACATATAAACCACAATGAGATATTACCTCACACCTGTTAGAATGACTATTACCAAGAAGATAAGAGATAAGTACTAGTGGGGATGTGGAGAAAAGGGAACCCTTGTGCACTGTACATAGGAATGTAAATTGTTACAGCCACTATAGAAAAAAATATGACAGTTTCTCAAAAAATTAAAAATAGAACTACCATATGATCTGGCAAACCCACTTCTGGGTATATACCTAAAGGAAAATAAATTGCTATAATTGCAGCATTATTAACAATAACAAAGACATGAAAACAATCTAAGGCTCTGTCGATGGAGATTATATATATATATATATATATATATATATATATATATATAATATATATTTATAATTTAGCCATAAAAAAGGGAATGCTGCCATTTGTGACAACATGGATGAACATTGAGGGCAGTATGCTAAATAAAAAAGTCAGACAGAGGAACACAAATGCTATATAAAATGACTTATATGTGGAATCTAAAGAAAAATAAACTTGTAAAAACAGAGAGCAGATTGGTGGTTACTGCTGGATAGAGAGGGTGAGAGAAGTGAGTGAAAGTGATCAAAGGGTACAAAATTCCAGTTATAAGATGAATAAGTCTTGGGGATGTAATGTACAGCATGTTAACTATAGTTAACAATACTGTGTGTGTATACAATTGAAAGTTGCTAAGAGAGTGTATCTTAACATTTCTCACCATGACAAATAAAGTAACTATCTAAAGTGGTGGATATATTAACTAACCTTATGGTGGTAACCATTTTGCAATATATATGTATAGCAAATTATCACACTGTACACTTTAAACTTATATATATGTTAATTATATGTTAATAAAGCTGGAAAAGAAAAGAAAATTCTGCTTCAGAAGGGAATATATGAAAGTTCACTGTTCTAATATTTTAGTACTCTGAAAAATTAACTTTTATTACTGAATCCATTAAATGCTATTGTAGCAATGAATATGATGATATTTAATTCTATACTTCCAGAAGAAATAAAACAAATAGCAAAGTCAGAGTTCAAACTGTAATCAAAACAAATTTATGTATGTCAATAAGTTAAAGATTACAGGCAGATTACATACATATATTTATTTTTTATTTTTAAGTTACAGGGTATATTCAATATTATTTTGTATTAGTTTCAGGTGTACAGTATAATGGTTAGACAATCATATACTTACAAAGTAGTCTCCCTAATATTTTGAGTACCCACCTGGCACCATGCTTAGTTATTACAGTATCAGTGACTATATTCCCTATGCTGTACTTTACAGCCCCATGATTATTTAGTAACTAACAATTTGTACTTCTTAATCCCTTCACCTTTTCCACCTAGTCCCCCCAATCTCCCTTCCCTCTGGAAACCATCAATCTGATCTCTATACGTATGAGATGTTTCTATTTTTTTGATTATTTATTTGGTCTTTAGATTCCACATATAAATAAAATCAAAGGGTATTTGTCTTTCTCTGACTTATTTCACTTAGCATAATACCCTTTAGTTCCATCCATGCTGTTGCAAATAGTATGATTTTATCTTGTTTTATGGTTGAGTAATATTTCATTGTATATATGTACCACTTCTTTATTCACTGGTCTGCTCATGGACACTTGGGATGATTTCAAATCTTGGCTGTTGTAAATAATGCTGCAATGAACATAGGGGTGCATATATTCTTTAGAATCAGTGTTTCGAATTTTGTCAGATATATTCCCAGAAGTGGAATTGCTAGGTCATAGGATAGTTCCATTTTTAATTTTGTAGGTAACTCCATACTATTTCTCACTGTGGCTGCACCAATCTGCATTCCTACCAACAGTGCAATAGTGCACAAAGGGCTCCCTTTTCTCCACATCCGCACCAACACTTGTTGTTTGTTGATTTATTGATGATAGCCATTTTGACAGATGTGAGGTGATATCTCATTGTAGTTTTAACTTGCATTTCTGACAATTAATGACATTGAGCATCTTTTCATATTTCTGTTGACCGTCTGTATTTCCTCTTTGGAGAAGTGTCTGTTCAGGTCGTCTGTCCACTTTTTTAAATTGGATTGTTTGTTTTTTTTAGTGTTAAGTTGTATGAATTTATTTAAATAAAATTTAAATATTAACTCATTATCAGGTGTATCATTGGCGAATATGTTCTCCCATTTAGTAACTTGTATTTTTTTTTTTATGTTTTCCTTTGTTGTGCAAAACATTTTAGTTGATGTAGTCAATTTGGTTGTGTTTTTTGGTTTGTTTCCCTTGCTCAAAGAGATATGTCAGAAAAAGATATTGACAAGAGAAGTATCAGAGATTTTACTGGTTATATGTTCTTCTAGTTTTATGATTTTGAGTCTTACATTGATGTCTTCAATCCATTTTTCATTTATTCTCGTATATGGTGTAAGAAGATGGTTTACTTTCATTTTTTGCATGTATCTAATTTTCTCAAGACCATTTACTTCTTTAATTTCAATTTTATTTTTTAATTACAGTTTACTTTCAATATTATTTTGTATTGGTTTCACCATTTATTGAACAGACTGTCTTTACCTCATTGTATGTTCTTGCCTTCTTTGTCATAGATTAATTGACCACATAGCTGTGGGTTTATTACTGGGCTTTTTATTCTGTCCCATTAATCTGTGTGTCTGTTTTTATGCCAGCACCATGCTGTTTTAATTACTATAGCCTTGTTGTATAGTATGATATCAGGTAACATGATACTTCCAAGTTTGTTATTCTTTCTCAAGATTGCTGTGGCTATTTGGGGTCTTTTGTAGCTCCATATAATTTTTAATTACTTTATTATTTGATCTAGTTCTGTGAAAAATGCATTAGTATTTTTCATAGAAATTAAATTTAATCTATAGATTGTTTTTGGTAGTATGGACATTTTAATGATGTTAATTCTTCCTATCCATGAGCATGGTATATGCTTCCATTTGTTTGTATCTTTCTCAATTTCTTTCCTCATTGTTTTCTAATTTTCCAAGTACAGGTCTATAACCTCCTTGGTTAAATTTATTTCTAGGAATTTTATTTTTATACAGTTGTTAATGGAATTGATTCTTAGTTTCCTATTTGATAGTCCATTATTGCTGTATAAAAATTCAACTAATATCTGAATATATACTTTGTAGCCTACTACTTTACTGAATTTATCCATTCTAGCTTTTTTTTGTGTGTGGAATCTTTAGAGTTCTCAATATATAGTATCATGTTATCTGCAAATAATGACAGTTTTACTCATTTTTTTTCCAGTTTGGATGCCTTTTGTTTCTTCTTCTTGTTTGATTTCTGTGGCTAGGACTTCTAGTACTATGTTGATTAAGAGTGGTGAATGTTGCCCTGGCCAGTTTGGCTCAGCGGTTGGAGTGTCGGCCTGAGGACAAGAGAGTCCCGGGTTCAATTCCTGCTAGGGGCATGTACCCCCCCCCTCAAAAAAAAGTGGTGGAAGTTGACATCCTTGTCTTGTTCCTGATTTTTTTTTTTGTACATTCCCCTAGTGGGAGCCAAACCCGGGACTCTCTGGTCCACAGGCCGATGCTCCAACCCTTGAGCCTAACCCGTCAGCGCTTATTCCTGCTCTTATATGCATGTATGCATGACCAATGGACATGGACAACTAAGCCGGGGATGGGGCGGGAGTGGGGTGGGGAGGGGGGTGCCAATGGGGTAAAAAAGGTGAAATATCTGTAACAAAAAAATAAATAAATAATTTTAAAAAAAGACTTTTAATTTTTCTCCATTGGGTATGAAATTAGCTGTTGTTTTGTCATATATCACCTTAATGATGTTGAGATATGTTCTCTCTATTCCCACTTTGCTAGAGTTTTTAATCTTAAATGTACGCTGAATTTTTCAAATGCTTTTTTTTGCATCTATTGATATGATTATATGAGCTTTAGCCTTCATTTTGTTTATGTGATGTATCATGTTAATTGATTTGCAAATGTTATATCACCCTTGCATCCCAGGAATATATCCCACCTGATTAAGATATATGATCTTTTTAACATATTGCTGAATTCAGTTTGCTAATATTGTGTTGGGGATTTTTGCATCTACGTTTATCAGGAATATTGGTCTATAATTTTTTTCTTTGTAGTATGTTTACCTGGTTTTGGAATTAGGATAATTCTGGCTTTGTAAATTGAGCTTGGGTGTCTTCCTTTTTCTTGAATTTTTGAACTAGTTTGGGAAAAATAGGTGTTCATTTGACTTGGAAAGCCCTTAATTTCAGACCTATTATTTGCTGGGAATTTAAAGAATTACTGTGTTGATTTTATTGGTTGTAATTGGTTAGTTCAAATTTTCCGTTTCTTCTTGATTCAGTCTTGAGAGATTTTGTTTCTAGGAACTTATCCATTTCGTCCAGATTGTCCAATTTGCTGACATATAATTGTTTGTAATATTTGATCATCTTCTGTGTTTTTGTGATGCTAGTTGTTATACATGCATATGTTGCCTCAATATCCCAAGACAGCAAAGGAATACAGAATGTATAAATTTGTGATGATGAAGAGAATGGGAAAGGGGCCACTAGTAGATGAAAGTTGGATGAAAGCTGGAAAGCAGATGGAGAAGTAGTAACCGATGAAGCAGAATGAAAGAAGCCACAATTTAGAATACTTGCACAAGGGTGATACAGTGAAACAGAAAGTTACCCTTCCCTTCATAAATTTTAGATTGAAAAAAGAGAATGAGTGAGATGTAAGGCAGAATTGTGGAGATGAATTAAGTCATTTTTATAAAGTTGATTCCCCCATTACCCTTCCCAATCTGGTTGAACAATCTGGAATATCTTATAGTCAGATATATCCTCCATGAGCCCCCTAAATTGGAGTGCTATTCTTTAAAGAGATGGAGAGGTCCAAGAGAACAATTATATGTTTGCCTTTAGGTAACTCCCAACAAAATGGCTAGCTTCCTACTCATGTATGTGAAGCTCTTCTTTTTTATTGGTTCATCTGTCCATGTGAAAAAAAAAAGATCAATGATTATCAGATACTTGAGGAAAACATTCAACATGAAAGGGAATAATAAATAAGTGGAAAAAAAAATAAAGGATCCTTGACAGAGAAAAAAGAGAAGAGAAGCAAAAAACACTAATTAGTATATTCAGAGAGATTGAAGAAAATGTTGCATTTATATAATAGAAATTGTATCTTTAAAAATAAACAAGAAAAAAAGAAAGATATATAAAAAATGTTATCACTGAGATAAAATTCAAGGGAAGAGTTGCAGGATAGGCTTCAGGAAATATCAAAGAAAGTAGCACCAAAAAAACCCTAAAATATGTAAAATGAGATAGAAAGAAATATAATACATAGGGGGTAAACCTAGGACATCCAACATTTCACTAATAGTAATTCAAGAGAGAGTAAAGTAGATAGAATTATCAAAGAAACAATGCCAGAGTGTTTGCATAGTTTATTCTTGTGAAACTTCAGAATACAAAGTATAGAGATATCCACAAAGCTTCCAGAGGAAAATCCAGGTAACTTACAAAGAAATGAGAATAATATTAACATTAGACTTCTTATCAGCAATCACACAGGTGAGACAATATTAGAGTAATGCCTTCAAAGTTCTGAAGAAAAATGACTTTTTTCAACACTGATGAACTATCAGTCAAGTGGGAATAGAGTAAAAGCATTTTCAGATATAGATGACTTCCAAAATTAATTTCCACCAAATCCTTTTAAGGGAAATTAAATATTTAGTTGAACAAAAAAGAGAAAATAAACCAACAAAGAGGAAGTTATAAATTATTGAAAATTGCCTATGCAACCTAGGGAAGCGGTGAGGTTCCTGGATGGTAGCTGTGGCATAAGTCTAGAGAGAAATTGGTCTACAGTGGAGCCTGTGGTTGGAAGCCTCTGAGAGGAAGTTTCTAGAAAAAGTTTTTATCCATCAGTTATGATGGAAACTTTGAAAATAAACCAACAAGCAAATTGAGAATATGATACAGGCAAATAGTACGAGGTGGACAATAAAAGCTGTTAGAAACTTCAGAAAAAAATGAAAAAAAAAAAAAAAACTGGACAAGAAAGGAAATATAATCTAATTCGTGACCCTGAAGTGAACACTATGTACATTTTGACAATAGTGTGAACACTGACGAATGATTTTAACTTTAAAGTGAACCTACAGACAAAGGGCAGAAGACTTAATTATTATTATAGAATGAATGCAAAAGAAATAGATTGAAGAGAAAATTGGGGTGGTAAAAGCACTGAAGGAACATGTAACAAAAGTACTATACACATAATACGTAAAATTCAAGGCAATGGATAGAGGAATCAAAATAATTATATAATTATGCTAGATAAATGAGAGAGGAAAGAGGGTATGATTATATGTGAGACCAAGTGGTTAAGTATTTTATGTGGAGATAAGGGGAGGTAACTACAAGAAGACACAGTTAAATAAGTAACAAGGGTGGTTCTGAAGAGCATAAATATGGGATGCGTCCCAGTGGAGCAGAAGTTAGTTGCTTTGCACAATAAACTCTCCTGTATTAAAGTTTTAACCCTGTGTGTGTTTAATTTTGATAAACACTTTGTAATTATTTAGGAAATTAGGCTATTTGTTTTTTCCAGATTTTTGTCCATTGAAGATTGCTACCATGGGTAATATTATTTAGATCAGGAAGAATCAAATAACAAGCATTTATTAGAAATTGATGTGCCTATTACCCTGCCAATTGCTAAAGGACATTCCAGGAGTGTTTAAGAGATAGTCTGTCCACAAGGAACTTGAAATCTAGTAAGGTATAGCAAACCAGTACATGAAACCATTAGAGAAGTAAAATACATAGTAAAATGCTGAATTGTTATAATGTTAAATTATGCCCAATAGCAAATATAGCAGCAGGAAGATGAAATCAGTGAGGCTTGAAATCAGGGAGGCTTTAGGTAGAGCTGGGCTTCTTTCTGGCCTTAAGTGATGAAAAAAAAAAAATTGGAATAGGTATAGAAGGGAAGGGCCTCAAAGGAGGGAAAAGCAACATACAATGGCTTGAAGATTTTTTTCTACTTATGTACTATTAGGCAGAAATTTTATCTTCTCTAATATCACTAATAAGCTCTTTCTATTTATTTATTTATTTATTTATTTATTTATTTATTTATTTATTTATTGTTATCCTCATCTGAGGACATTTTTCGATATTTTGTTCAGATAGAGTGGGAGGGAGAGAGAGAGAGAAACATGGATGTGAAAGGGACACATCGAGTGGCTGTCACCCGCACGACCCAACCAGGGCCGGGGACAAACTGCAACCGAAGTACGTGTCCTTAGCGGGAACCGAACCCGGGTCTCTCTGGACCACAGGTCGACACTCTAACCACTGAACGAAACCGGCCAGGGCAAAAAGCCCTTTCTCTTTAAATCTCTGTAATATAACAACATTTCCTGAGTGGATTATTTTTTCTTGCTGACAGTGCAGTAAATTTTCTGTCACTTTGCAGAATGGGAAATGCCATTTACTAAATGAGCTCTTCTCTACTCTGTGTTCTTTGGGTGCCAAGTTTTAATAAAGACAGATGGGTTTCCCCCATCGTGCTGCTGCTTTCCATCTCAGGCTGATGAGACTGGCCCAGTCATTGTCAAGTAATATAAAAGGTTTTATCCTTATTTATTGCCATACTTTTAATTACTAGGGGCAAAGTATCAATTAAGAAGCCAAAGACTTAAAATCATTTTAACAAAACCAGGCTGTCTGAGCACATTAAAATCTTTCCCACCCCCTATCTATCTTCTTTGGTGGGGGAGATTGAAGGTGGTGGGATGATTAGTGTTATTTAGGTTAAATTTAGTTAATAGGAATTAACAGTGTAGCGTTCCATGAAGAATGTATATGTTAAAAACCATGTTGTTATAGGACTATCGATTCAAATATTTGTGTCCAATTCACTGAAAAATTTAGCCGAGTTGTTAGACTTTACAGGTGATCCGGAAGCTCTTTATAGACATAGCTGGAGTCAGTACCTTAGACTTTAGAGTGGTTTCCTAGTACTAGCCCTGAAGATAAGTTGTATAGTAAAGGCATTGCCTCCCTAAACCCATTGGGAGAAGACATTAGCTGTTTCCACATGTTGTGATACAATGTGGTAACACCAGGAATACCCCTTGCCCCAATTCACCAAAAACTATTCCCTTCTTCTTTATGCTGCCCCAAATCTAAAATGTCCTCCCTCCCTCCCTCCCTCCCTCCCTCCCTCCCTCCCTCCCTCCCTCCCTTCCTTCCTTCCTTCCTTCCTTCCTTTGTTCTTTCCTTCCTCCATTCCTTGGTGGTAGAATTTTGCATCTCTAGAGACTTTGTACTTAATGGCATTTACCTCTCAGATCAGGTTTTATGGCTCCATTCAGCTTTTAACACTTCGATGTGAATAAGTTTATCTAATTGAGTGTGTGTGTGTGTGATGATTTTTTTTTCAGGATAACATCAATGTTTAAATTTTTAGATATGAAATCTATACTGTAATGTATGTGTTAAATTTATCATATATATTAGAGTATATATAATGTATGCATATTGGTTAAGTAATAATAATAAAATGAGCATCTATCTACGTACTATCCAGCCTAAGAAGTAGAATATAACCAAAATCTTTGAAGTACCTTGGGTGCTCCTTTCTCTTCTCCAGAATTAACCACGATTCTCAATTTTGTGCTTGTCATCTGCTTTGTTCTTTGTGTAATTCTAAATATGTTTAGGTTTTATGTATGTTTTGTATCTTTACATACATAGATTCATGCTGTGTATATTTTTCTGAAGCTGTTTTTTTACTTAATATTACATTTTTGAGATTTACCCATGTTGATGTGTATGACTGTAGTTTATTCATTTTTACTGCCTGAATATTTTATAATACTGAGACTCTAAAATTTATCCATGCTACAGTCAAATTGCTTACTTTGGGTTAAAAACATTTTTTTTTTTTAATCCTCACCCAAGGACATCGTTGCATCTATCTTCAGATAGAGCAGGAGGGAGGGAGAGAGAGAAAAAGAAACATTGATGTGTGACAGACACATCAATTGGTTACCAACCACATGACTCCAACAGGGCCAGGGAGGAACTGCAACAGAGGTATGTGCCCTTGGCTTAAATTGAACCTGGGACTCTTTGGTCTGCAGGCCAACGCTCTAACCACTGAGCCAACCAGCCAGGGCTAAACACTTTTTTTTTTTACAAGATAATACATGCTTATGATTAAAAAAGAAGAGCTCAGGTAACATTTAAGTATATAAAGTGAAAGTCCTCTCCACTCTTCCCCCTTACCATTATAGAAGTGACCACTGTTAATAGCTTTCATTTTTCTACACTTTTTCTACATACATACAACTATATGGTGTGTGTGTGCGTGTGCACATATAAGAAATGGGATTACATACACATTGCTTTGCAGTTTGCTTTCATTCAACCACATAACATGGACAGCCTTCCATGTCATTTCCTACATATCTACCTTGTTCTTCTAAATGACATGAATCACCAGTTAGAGCATTGTCCTACGGACCAAAGAGTCGAGGGTTTGATTCCAGTCAAGGGAATGTACTTTGGTTGCAGTTTGGTCCCTGTCCTTGTCCCTGGTTGAGGTCCTGCAGGAGGCAACCAATTGATGTGACTATCTCACATTGATATTTCTCCTTCTCTCTCTATCCTTCCCACTCTATCTGAAAACCAATTAACAATATTCTCCGGTGAGAAATTTTTTAAAAAAATTAAAAGACTACATTTAATTTGTAGATAAAGTTGGAAATATTTAAAATATTCTATATTATTATTAATCAGTAAGAACCATCGTTACCCATTTGGTATATTTAACTTTCACTCTTCTTTCTTTTTGTATATTGATGACCTTTGACATTCAAAGCAAATATGTCCTAAGACATTGACATCTCTGCCATATCTTCAATACATCTATAAAATTTATTACAAAGCAAGTTTTTGCATTGGCTGTAGTTTGCTCACTGAAACAGCTCTTGCCCAGCTGGTATGGCTCAGTGGTTGAGCATTGACTTGTGCACCAAGAGGTCAATATTTCTATCTACTGGCTAAGTATTATCTAACATGTTTTTACTCTTTCTCTCCACTCCATCACCATCAATTACATTTGGCTTTTCTTTTTAGGCCACTATAAAAGAAATAGAAAATAATACCCATTTGTTTTCATTCGATTATTCTTTTTCTCCTATTAATTTCTCTATGAACACTCATGTTTTCTAGTATAATATGACACCATAATTCTAAGTTATTCCAGATTACTCTATTCTTTTTGTATGTAGAATACATTTTTCAGAATTCCTAGGCCTGAGCTAATAATTACTATTAATAATTGCCCCAATGACCTCTCAAAATTACAAATCATTCCTGTGTTATCAAGTACAAAATGGATTTTTAAAATGCCGAGTTATTTTATTTTTACTTTTAGGATTGGGTCCAATATACAAATCTGTTCACGTTACTTTTCTACTTTAGTTGTCCTTTTATTTCTTAGTTTTCACAAAAGTTATATCATACTAAACATATTACAGTACACATTGATTTTTCATTTAATTATTGTAATAGTATTTTCTATTAAATACATAGAGCTTTACCTCATTCTTTTTAATAGTTGGGTAGTAGTCTAGAAAATGATGTCCCATAATTTATTCAACATCACCCTACTGATGAACATTTACAATTTTTCTTCTTCTTCTTCTTTTTATTTTTTGGTGGTATTGTTCATCCTTACCTGAAGACATTTTTCCATTGATTTTTATTTATTTAATTTTTATTTAATTTTTTTAATATATATTTTTTTAATTAATTAATTTTTTTTACAAATGTTCTCCTTTCCCCCCCACTGATTCCTCCCTCCCCCTCGCTCCCTGCCATGTCCCCAGTTTGTTGTCCATGTCCACTGCTCATGCATACATGCATATAAGTCCTGTGGTTTATCTCTCCCTCACCATCCCCTCTTCTGGGGATTGTCAGTCTGTACCCCACTTTCACATCTCTGGGATTACCCCAATCCTCAGACTGTTATGTTCATTATATTCCAAAAATAAGTGAGATCATATGACACTTGTCTTTCTCTGTTTGGCTTGTTTCACTTAGGATGATACTTTCCAGGTCCCTCCATGTAGTTTCAAAGGATGAGATCTTTCTCTCTTACAGCTGCGTAGTACTCCATTGTGTATATGTAGCACTGCTTTTTTATCCATTCGTTTACTGATGGACACTTGGGCGGTTTCCAGATCTTACCTATTGTAAATAGTGCTGCTACAAACGTAGGGGTACATATATTCTTTCTGATTGGTGTTTCAAGCTTCTTAGGGTATATTCTTAGAAGTGGGATCACTGGGTCAAATGGCCATTCAATTTTTAATTTTTTGAGGTAACACCATTTTGTTTTCCATAGTGGCTGCACCAGTCTGCATTCCCACCAGCAGTGTACTAGAGTCCCCTTTTCTCCATACCCTCGCCAACACTTGTTGTTTGATGATTTGTTGATGGCGGCCATTCTGATAGGGGTGAGGTGATACCTCATTTGTTGTTTTAATGTGCATCTCTCTGATGATTAGTGATGATGAGCATTTCTTCATATGTCTCTTAGCCATTTGTATGTCCTGTTTGGAGAGGTGTCTATTCAGCTCCTCTGCCCATTGTTTAATTGTGTTGTCTTCCTTTTGTGGAGTTGTATGAGCACTCTATATATATATTGGCAATTAACCCCTTATCTGATATATCATTGGCAATTATGCTCTCCCATATAGTGGGTAGACTTTCCGTTTTGATGATTGTATCTTTCACTGTGCAGAAGCTTTTGAGTTTGATGTAGTCCCATGTGTTCATTTTCTCTTTTGTTTCTATTGCCTTAGGTGATGTATCAGTGAAAATTCTGCTGCGTATAATGTCTGAAATTTTGTTGCTTACAGTTTCTTCTAGGATTTTTATGGATTCATGAGTCACATTTCAGTCTTTTATCCATTTTGAGTTTATTCTTGTGTAGGGTGTAAGTTGATGGTCTAGTTCCATTTTTCTGCATGTAGCTGTCCAATTTTTCCAACACCATTTATTAAAAAGGCTGTCCTTACTGCACTGTATGCTCTTGCCACCTTTGTCAAATATTAATTGAGCATATCGCCTTGGGTCCATTTCTAGGTTCCCTGTTCTGTTCCACTGGTCTATATGCCTGTTCTTGTGCCAGTACCAGGCTGTATTGATTACAGTGGCTTTGTAGTATAAACTGAAATCTGGTAATGTGATTTCTCCAACTTTGTTCTACTTTTTCAAGATTGCTGTTGCTATTTGAGGTCATTTTTGATTCCATATGAACTTTTGAAGTATTTGTTCTAATTCTGTGAAGTATGCTGTTGGTATTTGGATGGGGATTGCATTGAATCTATAGATTGCATTGGGTAATATGGACATTTTAATGATGTTAATTCTTCCAATTCATGAACAGGGTATGTGCTTTCACTGTTTTATATCTTGCTCTATTTCTTTTTTCAATGACCTGTAGTTTTCTGCAAATAGGTCCTTTATTTCTTTGGTTAAGTTTATTCCTAGGTATCTTAATTTTTTTTGCCGCAGTGGTAAATGGGATTGTTTTCTTAGTTTCTCTTTCTGTGAGTTCTTCCTTGGTGTATAAGAATGCCATAGATTTCTTGATGTTAATTTTGTATCCTGCTACATTGCCAAATTCATTTATTAAGTCTAGTAAATTTTTGATGGAGTCTTTGGGGTTTTCTATGTATAGTATCATGTCATCTGCAAATAATGACAGTTTCAATTCCTCCTTTCCAATTTGTATCCCTTTTATTTTTTCTTCCTGTCTCATTGCTGTGATTAAGACTTCCAGTACTATTTTAAATAAGAGTGGCGAAAGTGGGCATCCTTGCCTTGTTCCTGTTCTTAAGGGAAATGCTTTTAGTTTTTGCCCATTGAGTATGATGTTGGCTATAGGTCTTTCATATATGGCCTTTATTATGTGGCGATATGATTCATCTAGTCCCACATTGCTGAGCGTTTTTATCAGAAATGGATGCTGGATTTTGTGAAAGGCTTTTCGGCATCTATTGATATGATCATGTGGATTTTATTCTTCATTTTATTTATTTGGTATATCATGTTTATTGATTTGTGAATATTGTACCAGCCTTACATCCCTGGGATGAATCCCACTTGGTCATGGTGGATAATTTTTTGGGTGTATTGCTGGATCCGATTTGGTAGTATTTTGTTCAGGATTTTGGCATCTATGTTCATCAGGGGTGTTGGCCTGTAGTTTTTTTTCTTTGTAGTGTCTTTTTCTGGTTTTGGAATTAGAATTATGCTGGATTCACAAAATGAGTTTAGAAGTCTTCCTTCTTCTTGAATTTTTTGAAATAGTTTGAGAAGAATGGGTGTTAGTTCTTTTTGAATGTTCAGTAAAACTCCCCTGTGAAGCCATCCGGGCCTGAGGTTTTGTTTGCTGGGAGAGTCTTGATTACATCTTCAATTTCTTCTGTTGTTATTGGTCTGTTCAAGTTTTCTATCTCTTCATGGTCCATTTTTCGGAGAATATGTGTTTCTAGAAATTTGTCCATTTTGCTTAGATTGTCGAGTTTGTTGCCATATAATTATTCATAGTAGTTGTTAACGATCTTTTGTATTCCTGTGGTGTCAGTTGTTACTTCTCCTCTTTCATTTCTGATTTTGTGTATTTGGGTTCTCTCTCTTTGTTTCTTGGTGAATCTAGCTAAAGGTCCATCAATCTTGTTTATCTTTTCAAAAAACCAGCTCTTTGTTTCATTGATCCTTTGAAATGTTTTTTTTTTTTTTTTTTTGGTCTCTATGTCGTTTATTTCTGCTCTGATCTTTACTATTTCCTTCCTTCTACTTGCTCTGGGGTTTTATTTTTGTTTGTTCTCCAGTTCTTTAAATTGTGAGGTTAGATATTCTATTAGAGATTTTTCTTGTTTTTTGAGGTAGGCCTGTAGTGCTATGAACTTCCCTCTCAGAACTTCTTTCACTGCATCCCATAGATTTTGTGTTTTTGTGTCTTCTTTTTCATTGGTTTCCATGAAGTTTTTTATTTCTTCCTTGATCTCCTCGGTGATCCATTCATTGTTTACTAACATGCTATTTAGCTTCCATGTGTTCAAATGTCTTTGTATGTTCTTCTTGCAATTGATTTCTAGTTTCATGCATTGTGTTCTGAGAAAATGCTTCATATGATTTCAGTCTTCTTGAACTTGTAGAGACTTAGTTTGTGTCCTAACATGTGGTTTATCTTTGAGAATGTCCCATGTGCACTTGAGAAGAATGTGAATTCTATAGTTTTGGGGTGTAATTATCTGCAGATATTTATTAAATCCATTTGGTCTAGTGCTTCATTTAGAGTCTCTGTTTCTTTGATAATTTTTTGTCTGGAGGATCTATCCAATGATGTCAGCAGTGTGTTGAAGTCCCCTGCTATGATTGTTTTGCTATCCATTTCTCCTTTGAAGTCCGCCAGAAGATTTTTAATATATTTTGGTGCTCCTATATTGGGTGCATATATGTTTATCAAGGTTATATCTTCCTGTTGGATAGATTCTTTCAACATTATGTAGTGGCTTTGTTTGTCTCTAGTTATGGCCTTCATTTTGAAATCTATTTTATCCGATATGAGTATTGCTACCCCAGCTTGTTTTTCCTTTCCATTTGTTTGGAAGATTTTTTTCCATCCCTTCACTTTCAACCTATGTGAGCCTTTTGTTGTGAGGTGGGTATCTTATAAGCAACATATAGATGAGTCATGCTTTCTTATCCAATCAGCTCCTCTGTGTCTTTTTTTATGGGAGCATTCAATCCATTTACATTTAAGGTGATTATTGATATGTACTTATTTATTGCCATTTTTGTTTAGTGTGGTTCTATTTTTCTTCCCATTTCCCCTGCTAATTACAGCAGTCCTTTTAACATTTCTTGCAATGCTGGTTCGGTGCTAATGTTTCCCCTAAGCCTTTTTTATTGTGTGGGAAGCTCTTTATTTGACCTTCTATTTTGAATGATAGCCTTGCTGGGTAGAGTTTTGTTGGATTCAGATCCTTGTTTTTCATGACTTTGATTACTTCCTGCCATTCCCTTCTGGCCTTTGTGTTTCTTGTGAGAAGTCAGCCGAGAGCCTTATGAGGTTTCCTTTGAAGGTAACCAGTTGCTTATCTCTTGCTGCTTTTAGGATTCTCTCTGTGTCTTTAATTTTTGGCAGTTTGATTACTATGTGTCTTGGCGTGGGCCTGTTTGGGTTCTTCTTACGTGGGGCTCTTTGTGCTTCTTGAACTTGAATGCCTTCTTCCTTCACCAAGTTAGGAAAGTTTTCTGTCACTATTTCTTTGAATATATTCTCTAACCCTTGCTCATTTTCTTCTTTTTCGGGGACTCCTATGATGCGAATATTATTATGTTTCCATTTGTCCCACAGTTCTCTTAATCTGTCCTCCTGATTTTTAATCATTTTTTCCTTTTAGTTTTCTGATTGGTTGATTTTTTTCTACCTTGTCTTCTAATTCACTAATCCAGGTCTCAGCTTTCTCTACTCTGTTTTTTAGACCTTCCAATGTCTTTTTCATTTCTGATATGACATTTTTTATCTCTTCTTGGTTGGTTTTAATTTCCAACTGGTTTATTTTCAGCATCTCTATATCCTTACACATGCTGTTGAGCTTCCTCATGATAATGGCTCTGAATTCTAGTTCTGTTAACTTGCTTAACTGCACCTCATTTATCTCATCTTCAGTAGAGGTTTCTTGTTGTTTCATTTGGCTTTGGTTTCTATTTTTCACCATTTTGGCTATCATAGTGGGCTTTGGAATCTGCTGAATTTTCCCTGTGGGTGTTGGTGTTCTACTGTTTGTGGCTCCCTCTCCTGCTTTTAGATGAGGCAGGGAGGACCCACTTTATTTTTTTTCTCACCCGAGGACATTTTTCCATTTTGTTGTTCAGGTAGAGTGGGGGGGAGAAAGAGGAACAGAGAGAGAGAGAGAGAAACATCTATGTGAAGGGACACATCGAGTGGCTGCCACCCACACAACCGACCAGGGCCGGGGACAAACTGCAACCGAGGTACGTGCCCTTAGCGGGAACCGAACCGGGGTCTCTCAGGACCGCAGGCGGATGCTCTAACTGCTGAGCCAAACTGGCCAGGGCCAGAGCCCCCCCCGACCCCCTTAAACACCACTGTCAAGTCTTAACTTTCCTGGTTAAGTTGATAACCCTGGGAATGGTAGTTATCCTCTAGCTTTTTTGCCAGGAGGCTATTAGTAGATTTCACCTGAAGAATCTTAATTTCTGAGTTACCTGACAAACTCCCTCATTGCTCAGTGTAAGAGGATTTCCCGAGGGTGGGGCAAATGCTGGTTGTTAATTGGCCTCAATTAGCATGTCATTGGCCACCAGGTCGGGTTGAATCTCTGAGGGAGGGGCCGCCACCTCTCCCCAGGTCCCTGGGAAGGAGTAAGATGACCACAGTCCTGAGTGGCTGCACTCAGCAAAAGCCCTGAGCACCCTCCAAATCCCGAGTGTCCCCACACAGTTGCAGTCCTGTCTGCCTTCCCTCTGCAGGAGCCCAAGGTGAGTGGCTGCTGCCAATTTAGCCTCTGGCTGTACTCTGTGTAGTGGAGCCACCTGGGACTTTTAACCTGAGGGCGCTGCTCCCAGCCAAGGGCTGAGGAGGCTGAGGCACCAGCCGAGGGCGTAGCACCCAGCCGAGGGCGTAGCACCCAGCCGAGGGCGTAGCACCCAGCCCAGGCCACAGGACCCAGCCTCGGTCGCTGGACGCAGCCACAGCAGTAGCAGCAGCTTCCAGCCGAGGCAGCTGGACCCAGCCAAGGGTGTAGCACCCAGCCGAGGTCACAGGACCCAGCCGAGGGCGCAGCTTCCAGCCGAGTCCCCTGGTCCCAGCTGAGTCCGCTGGTCCCATCCCAGCCTGCTGTGAACCGTGAGCTCCTGGCCCCCTCTTGCATCCTTGCAAACCTACCAGGATTGAGTCAGTGTCCCTAGTTATGTGGTCCTCCAAGCTGCCTTTCGGTTGCCCCTTTCTGATGATTTGTCTTTATTTTTGTTGTAAATCCAGTTTGGTCGCGGGAGATGGTCTGTGTAGCTTCCATTCACTCTGCCACCATTTTTCCTCCTCTTTCCATTGATTTTTAGATAGAGTGGAAGGGAGGGAGGAAGAGGAGAGAGAGAGAAACATCAATATGAAAGAGACACGTCGATTGGTTGCATCCCACATGACCCTGATGGGGCCAGAGATTGAACCTGCAACCCAGGTATGTGCCCTTGACCAGAAATCAAACCCACAAACCCTCTGGTGTGAGGGCTGATGCTCTCACTGCTGAGACAAACTGGCCATGGTGCATTTAGGGTTTTTTTTTTTTTTTTTTTTTTTTTTAGTTGTCTTCTTACTCTAAAAAAAATTTCTTGGGTTGTCAACTTGTTTCATTTTACCTGGGACTTTCACGGTTTTAGTACCAAAAGCCCCATGTCTCTGAAAAAAATTCAATTCTAGGCAAACTAGGATAGTTGGCCACCTCACTCTTATATCTTCCTGCATCTATTTTTGTCTATTGGTACTTTTGTTTCTGTCACATATTTTCCAAGATCTTGGAATTATCAGGTCATATGGTCGCTTTTATACATGACACTTTGTAGGCAATCCTACTGGAATGGGATTCAGGTAATTTCTCAAGTGGGTAATGTGGAGAGCAAGTCCATATAGAGTATGGCTCTGTTCCATTGTAGAAGGCATAATAAAAGTAGTTTAGCATTAGGCTATTTGAGCAGTGGAAGAAAGAATCACAGAAAAGGCATAAGATTGCTGAGTAGGTAATAAGAAATGCAAAAGACCCCCTCCAAAAAAAACAAAAACAAATTTTACTGTCATATTTTTGCCTAGAATGAGTCATACTTTCTAGGACCTCTAGTTTAAGAACATGGCAGTGAATTAAGAATCTGGAGGCCTGTCTTGTTCAACATTTTGTGTCAAACAGTAAGGACTGAACATTTACCTCTTTCTTATACCCTGGAGCTATTAAAGGGCTAAATTACAGTTTTTATAAAGTACCTTGAGGTACTTAAGCTATTAAAAGGGTTGTACAAATATTAAATTCTTGTTATAGTAATCCACAGATATTTTCTTGGCTCATTCACAAATGCTGGATTACATTAGCATCTTTTAGTTAATACTGAGCAAACAAAGTTTCAGTAGGCCTTTTTAATAGGTACATGCACAGCATCTTCTGCCATCTGATGTAGTACATTTCAAATATAAGATTCTCATTATTATTTGCCTCATGCTTTTAGTTAGGCAGCAATTAAGAAAGCAAGAGCATGTGCCTTCCAGGACCTTGCACTCATCTGTCACTTCTAAAATAGTTTCAAGGCAATTTGTTAGGTAGTTGCTGGCTGAACGATTGGCTTTCCTGTGATAATTGCCCATGTATTTCCTGTAAGGCCTGAAGAAGGAGAGGGAGAGCCTTAAGAAGGAACAGTTCTAGGGCTATATATTCTTTCTAATCTTCTTAGATCAACTGTTTAGGAATTCTCATCTTTGCAATATTAGAAATCCACAGCAACTAATCCACCAAACTGATATGGAATAACCAAAGCCTGAGAAGTTGCCTTTGAGCTACCTAAAGTATCTGAAAGAAACAGAACCGTGAAAGGCCTTGCACATTAAATTCCCAAACCATAGGATAGGGAAGGGATCAGGTGACCTAGTAGAAGCAAAGATTGAGGGAGCCTAGATTTAGGATCTGTTTCTGCCAACTGCCTGTGAGACCTCAGCCACTGAACAACAGTTTCTCATCTGGTAGATGTGGTTAACAATACCTGTTCTAACTGTAGAAATAGTATAATATAGTTGTTATGAGTACTGCCCATGAACCAAAGTGCTTGGGTTGGAAACTTGGCTTATTTTTCACTTATTTGATATATGACCTTGGACAAGTCACTTAATTCTCTGAACCAGGTTTTTAATCTATTAAATGGGATTAACAGTGGCATTGACTCTCAAGGTTTGTTTTAAAGGATTATTATAAGGTAATTCATATGAAGTGCTTAGAATTATGTGTCACACATTTTACAATCAACATTTTCCAAATGTCAGCTGTTATCATATATTATGCTTAAAATCACAAGCTCAAGGTCTAGCCACCATCCATGCAAACCCTGGCTCTGTCAATAAATAATCTTGTGAAATTCCTTAACTTCTCTATGACTTGGTATTTTTATCTGCAAATGGGGGTAATAATTGCAGTGATCTTGAACAGTTATTGCAAGTATCACATGAAATGTTTTATGTAAAGGGCTTAAAATAGTACCTGTCACATAGTATTTAATAATAATTATTATTTTTATGCAAGAGTCTTGATGTAGGCTAAGCTTATATTCAGAACTTTTCTTTATCTGGCTGTACTAATCCTTCCCCTTTTATGTTAACCATCTTCTTTTTTTTTTTTTTTATCCTCACCCGAGGATATTTTTTCATTTTTTGTACAGATAGAGTGGGAGGGAGAGAGAGGAAGAGAGAGAGAGAGAGAGAAACATCGACGTGAAGGGACACATCAAGTGGCTGCCACCCCCACGACCAACCAGGGCCGGGTACAAACTGCAACCGAAGTACGTGCCCTTAGCGGGAACCGAACCCGGGTCTCTCTCAGGACCGCAGGCCGACGCTCTAACCGCTTAGCCAAACCGGCCAGGGCTTGCTTTTTTTTTTATTTTATGTTTTTAAATAGGTATAATTTTGTTTTGTTTTTTATTTATTTTATTTATTTTTTTATCCTTACTGGAGGACATTTTTCCATTTTTTGTTCAGACAGAGTGGGAGGGAGAGAGGGAGAGAGAGAAACATCGACGGGAAAGGGACACATCGAGTGGTTGCCACCCACACAACCCAACCAGGGCCGGGGACAAACTGCAACCGTGGCACGTGCCCTTAGCGGGAACCGAACCCGGGTCTCTCCGGACCGCAGGCCAACACTCTAACCGCTGAGCCAAACCGGCCAGGGCTGTTAACCATCTTCTAAGGCCCAGTATCTTTATCATCATTTTAAAATTTTTCTTTATTAAAACCTGCTTTCAGTCCCCTTTTCAATGCTGCATAGAAGTTTGGTTGTCCCTGAGGCTTTGCAATTTAGCTGAACTTTAAGATGGAACAAAAGGGAATTTAAGATTGAGGATGAGTGAAGACTGGGGCTTTTAGGAGGAAATCAAACCTTTGGAAAGTCAACCTGATAGACCTTATTCATTATTCCATAGTTATTGTGAGAAAATTGTGAGCTGTTAACACATGCAAAAATCTAAAAATATTGTGCACATACCAAATGCTCAGTTGAAGTAACTGCCTGTTACCCTCCAACTTTTGTTAACAGCTCACAATCATGGATTACAGAGACTAATTAATGAGTGTTTTCTGTGTGCTGAGTCCCACATCTCTGAGTTATGTATTACACCAATCCTATGTGGCAGGAATTAGCTCCATTTTACATTTTTAAAAATAGGGATATACTTCAAGAAGTTTAAGTAATTTACCCCAAGTTCACATAGCTCATAAATGGTACGGCCAGGATTTAAGCCCATGTTTCTCTAATTTCAAATCCCCTTATCTTTCTACTCCATCGCATTTAAAGAATTTTTGTTCTCAGTACACAGTGTCAGAGGACAAATCACTTTGGGGATTCAGAGACTTGTCTGGTAGCCTGACTGAAGAAGGAAGGAGACTGCTGAGCATTTTTTCTTATTACTGTACCCCCCTTGACAATCTCTTGCCCTATAGAGCCAAAAGAAGTACAGTGGTGAATACTCTGATATTAATTTTGAAAAGTTCCTAGCATCCTAATGAGTCCCCGACAGTAGATTAAACTGTGATTCAAAGTCCTGAATTTAGAGGTTGGGTATTTGCATGCACGTATCTGCAATAATGAAAGAAGGAAACCCAGTAGATGACTGGGTAGATTTTTCCTCACTTGAGTCTTACTAGAATAGAATAAGAACCAGATAAGCAGTGCTCCTCCCAACATTTGTGTTGGAAATATGTGGCTACTCATCTAACTTCATCTCTGGGGTTAAGGCTGGACAGCACTTGATTGTGAAGCTGGCTGATAAGATGGGGAAAGTTATGCTTTGTACATTTTATTTTTTAGCTGAATTTATTGGGGTGACATTAGTTAATAAAAACATACAGGTTGTAAGTGTACAATTCTATAACACATCATCTGCATACTGTATTGTGAGCTCACCACCAGCAGTGTACTGAAGTACTCTTTTCTCCATATCCTCACCAGCACTTATTCTTTGAAGATTTGTTGATGGCAATCAATCTGACAGGTATGTGGTGATATCTCATAGTTGTTTAAATTTACATCTCTCTGATGATTACTGATGTTGAGCATTTTCTCATATGTTTTCTAGTCACTTGAATGTCCTGTTTGGAGAAGTGCCTACTCAAGTCCTCTGCCCATTTTTAATTTGGGTTGTCTTCCTTTTGCTGAATTGTATGAGTACCCTATATATTTTGGATATTAACCTCTTTTTTATTAATTAATTTATTTTTGTTACATATGTTTCTCCTTTTTCGTCCATTTAACCCCTCCCCCATGGCATTGTTGTTTATGTCCATTGGTTATGCCTACATGCATGTAAGTTCTTTGGTTTATCTCTTCCTCCAATGATTGTCAGTCTATAACCCACTTCTATGTCTCTGGGAAGATTTTTTTTTCATCAGCTTATTTTGTTCATTATATTCCACAAATAAGTGAGTTCATGTGATATTTGTCTTTCTCTGATTGGCTTATTTCGCTTAGCATAATACTCTCCAGGTCCCTCAATGTTGTCTCAAAGGATAAGAGATATTTCTTTCTTACAGGTGCATAGTATTTCATTGTGTATACATACCACTGCTCTTTTATCCACTCATATATTGATGTACACTTGGGCTGTTTCTAGGTCTTAGCAATTGTGAATGGTGCTGCCATGACATAGTGGTACATATATTCTTTCTGATTGGTGTTTCAGGTTTCTTAGGATATATTCGTAGAAGTAGGATCACTGGGTCAAATGAAAGTTTATTTTTCTTTCTTTTATTTATTTTATTTAATTTTATTGTTTTACAGATGTTTCTCCTTTTTAACACCAATGACACCCTTCTCCCCATCCCTCCCATCCCCCCCACCCCATCCCCGAATTTGTTGTTCATGGCCATTGGTTATGCGTACATACATATAACTTCTGTGTTTTATCTCTTCCCTCCCCCCACCACCCAATCTTCTGAGGCTTGTCAGGCTGTACCCTACTTCCACGTCTCTGAGTCTACCCTATTCCTCAGACTGTTATGTTCATTATATTTCACAAATAAGTGAGATCATATGATACTTGTCTTTTTTTGCTTGGCTTGTTTTACATAGGATAATACTTCATGTCGTTTCAAAGGATAAGAGATCTTTCTTTCTTACAGCTGCATAATACTCCATTGTGTATATGTATCACTGCTTTTTTATCCATTCATCTACTGATAAACACTAGGGCTATTTCCAGATTTTAGCTATTGTAAATAGTGCTGCTATGAACAAGGGATACATATATTCTTTCTGATTGGTGTTTCAGGCTTCTTAGGCTTTATTCCTAGAAGTGGGATCATTGGGTCAAATGGCAGTTCAATTTTTAATTTTTTGAGGTAACACCATAGTGTTTTCCATAGTGCTTGCACCAGTCTGCATTCCCACCAGCAGTGTACTAAAGTCCCCTTTTCACCACAACTTAGCCAACACTTGTTGTTTGATGATTTGTTAATGGCGGTCATTCTGACAAGTGTGAGGTGATACCACATTGTTGCTTTAATTTGCATTTCTTCAATGTTTAGTGATGTGGAACATTTCTTCATTTGTCTCTTAGCCATTTGTATATCCTGTTTGGAGAGGTGTCTTTTCAGCCCCTTTGCCCATTTTTCATTGGGTTGTTTGTCTTCCTTTTGTTGAGTTGTAGGAGGACTCTATATATATTGGAAATTAACCCTTTGTCTGATATATCATTGGCAATGTTGTTCTCCCATATAGTGGGTTGCCTTTCCATTTTCATGGTTGTTTCTTTTGCTGTGCAGAAGCTTCTTAGTTTGATGTAGTCCCATGTGTTCATTTTTCTCTTTGTTTCTGTTGCCTTAGGTGATGTATCAGTGAAAATTCTGCAACATATGATGTCCGAAATTTTGCTGCCTACATTTTCTTCAAGGATTTTTATGGATCCACGGGTCACATTTAAGTCTTTTATTTATTTTGAGTTTATTTTTGTGTATGGTGTAATTGAATGGTCTACTTTCACTTTTTTGCATGTAGCTGTCCAATTTTCCCAACACCAATTATTAAAGGGGCTGTCCTTATTCCATTGTATGCTCTTGTCTCCTTTGTCAAATATTAATTGAGCATAATGTCCTGGGTCCATTTCTGGGTTCTCTGTTGTGTTCCACTGGTCTATGTTTGTTCTTGTGCCAGTACCAGGCTGTTTTGATTACAGTAGCTGTAATCTGGTATTGTGATATCTGGTATTGTGTTCTCACCTACTTTGTTTTTCTTTTTCAAGATTGCTGTGGCTATTTGGGGTCTTTTTTGTTCCATATAAATTTTTACGTATTTGTTCTAGTTCTGTGAAGTATGTCGTTGGTATTTTGATGGGGATTGCATTGAATCTATAGATTGCTTTGGGTAGTATGGACATTTTAATGATGTTATTTCTTCTAATTTACAAACAAGGTATGTGCTCCCACTTTTTTACATCTCCCTCTAATTCTTTTTTCAATGTCCTGCAAATCAGTCCTTTATTTCTTTGGTTCAGTTTATTCCTAGGTATCTTAATTTTTTTGCCACTATAGTAAATAGGTTTGCTTCATCAGTTTCTCTTTCTGTGAGTTCATCATTGGTGTATAAGAATACCATAAATTTCTTGACGTTAATTTGGTATCCTGCTTCATTGCCAAATTCATTTATTAAGTCCAGTAAATTTTTGATGGAGTTTTTAGGGTTTTTAATGTATAATATCATATCATTTGCAAATATAACAGTTTCACTTCCTCATTTTCAATTTGGATCCCTTTTATTTATTTTTTCCTGTCTGATAGCTGTGGCTAAGACTCCCAGTACTATGTTAAATAAGAGTGGTGAAAGTGGGCATCCTTGTCTTGTTCCTGTTCTTAAGGAAAATGCTTTCAGTTTTTGCCCATTGAGTATGATGTTGGCTGTAGGTCTTTAATATATGGCCTTTATTATGTTGAGATATGATTCCTCCATTCCCAGATTGCTGAGCATTTTATCAAAAATGGGTGCTGGATTTTGCTGAAGGCTTTTTCGGCATCTATTGATATGATCATGTTGTTTTTATTCTTTATTTTATTTATGCAGTGTATCACATTTAGTGTTTTTGTGAATATTGTACCAACCTTGCATCCCTGGGATGAATCCCACTTGGTCATGGTAAATAATTTTTTTTGCTGTATTGCCAGATTTGAATTGTTTGTATTATGTTCAGGATTTTGGCGTTTATGTTCATCATGGATATTGGCCTGTAGTTTTCTTTCTTTGTAATGTCTTTTTCTGGTTGTGGAATCAGAATTATGCTGGCCTCATAAAATGAGTTTGAAAGTCTTCCTTCTTCTTTAATTTTTTGCAATAGTTTGAGGAGAAAGGGTGTTAGTTCTTTTTTGAATGTTCAGCAAAACTCCCCCGTGAAACCATCCGGGCCTGAGGTTTTGTTTGCTGGGAGAGTCTTGATTACCTCTTCAATTTTCTTAGTTGTTATTAATCTGTTCAAGTTTTCTATCTCTTCCCTTTCAGATTTGGGATACTATGTGTTTCTAGAAAATTTTTCACTTCACTTAGATTGTTGAATTTGTTTCCATATAATTTTCAGAGTGGTTGTTAACGATCTTTTGTATTTTTGTGGTGTCAGTTGTTACTTCTCCTCTTTCATTTCTGATTTTGTGTATTTGGGTTCTCTCTCTGTTTCTTGCTGAGTCTAGCTAAGGGTCCATCAAACCTGTTTATCTTTTTGAAAAACCAGCTTTGTTTCATTGATTTTTTGAATTTTTTTTTTGGTCTCTATGTTATTTATTTCTGCTCTGATCTTTACTATTTCCTTCCTTCTACTTGCTCTGGAGTTTTCTTTTTGTTTGCTTTCTAGTTCTTTAAGTTGTGAGGTTAGATAGTCTATTAGAAATTTCTCGTGCTTCTTGAGGTAGGCCTGTATTGCTATGAACTTTCTTCTCAGAACTGCTTTTGCTGTATCCCACAGATTTTGTGTTGTTTTGTGTTTATTTTCATTGGTTTCCAGAAAGTTTATTATTTCTTCCTTGATCTGCTTGGTAACACATTTGTTGTTTAATAACATGCTATTTTGCTACTATGTGTTTAGATGTTATTGAGTGTTGCTATTGTAATTGATTTCTAGTTATGCCATTGTGATGTGATAAATGCTTGATATGATTTCAATCTTCTTGAACTTGTATAGACTTAGTTTGTGTCCTAACATGTGGTTTATTTTTGAGAATATCCCATGTGCACTTGAGAAAAATGTGAATTCTGCAGTTTTGGGGTGTTAATTCTTTGTAGACATCTATAAATCCATTTGTTCTAGTGCTTCATTTAGAGTCTCTGTTTCCTTGTTCATTTTTTTGTCTAGAGAATCTATCCAATGATGTCAGTAGGTTGTTGAAGTCCCCTGCTATGATTATATTGCTGCAGTTTCTCCTTTGAAGTCCTACAGAAGATTTTTTAAATGTATTTGGTGCTCCTGTGCTGGGCATATATATGTTCACCAAGGTTATTTCCTCCCCTTGGATAGATCATTTCAATATTATTTAGTGGCCTTATTTGTCTCTATTTATGAACTTCATTTTGAAGTCTATTTTATCAGACATGGGTATTGTTACCCTATTTCTTTTTTCCTTTTCCTTTGCTTAGAAAAACGTTTTCCATCTTTTCTCTTTCAATTTATGTGAGTCTTTTGTTGTAAGGTGGGTCTCTTGTAAATAACATATATATGAGTTATCCTTTCTTATTCTTCAACTACTGTCTTTTGATTGGAGCATTTGATTCATTTAAATTTAAGGTTACTATTGATATGTTCTTATTGATTGTTGTTTTTATTTATTATGGTTATGTTTGTATTCCCATTTATTCTGCTTATTACAGCCATCGTTTAACATTACTTGCAGTGCTGCTTTCATGGTATATATTCTGATAGCTTTTTTTAAATTTATTTTTTGTCTGAGAAGCTTTTTGTTTCACCTTCTATTTTAAATGATAGCCTTGCTGCCTTGCTGGATAGAGTAGTCTTGGATTCGGATCTTTTTTTTTTTCCATTACTTTGAATAATTTATGACAATCCCATCTGGCCTGTAGTGTTTCTGTTGAGAAGTCAGCTGAGAGCCTTATGGGTGTTCCTTTGTAGGTAACCTGTTGCTTATCTCTTGCTGCCTTTAGGATTCTCTCTTTGTCTTTAATTTTTGGCATTTTAATTACGATGTGTATTGGTGTGGGTGTCTTTGGACTCTTTTTACTTGAAATTCTCTGTGCTTCTTGAGCTATTAGGCCTTTTCCCCCCCATCAATTTAAAGAAGTTTTCTGTCATTTGTTTTTTCAAATATATTCTCTCACCCTTTCTCATTTTTATTTTCTTCTGGAAGTTCTATGATGCGAATGTTGTTATGTTTTCTATTGATCCACAGTTCTCTTAAGCTGTCTTTCTGTTTTTTTTTAATTGCTTTTTCTGCTCTGATGGTTATTCCTTACAATGTTTTCTTTAATTTTTTTTTCCTTATTGATTTTAGAGAGAGAGAGGAAGGGGGGGTTGAGAGAGAGAGAGAGAGAGAAGGAGAGAGAGAGAGAAAGAGAAATCGATGTGAGAACATTGATTTGCCACCTCCTGCATGCCCCTCACTAGGGATTTGGCCCACATCCTGGTCTTGTACCCTGACCCAGAATTGAACTGGTGGGCTCTTGGTACATGGGTTGATGATGCTCAAACACTGAGCCACACCAGCTGGACCCAATATGTTCTTTTTGTTTTTTTGTGTTGTTTTTTTTTTGTGTGTTTTTTTTTGGGGGGGCGGGGGGTATGTGTCTCTAGTGGGAACCAAACCCGGGACTCTCTGGTCCACAGTCTGATGTTCCAACTGCTGAGCCTAAACCAGCCAGGGCCCAATGTGTTCTTTATTTGTGCTATGCCATTTTTCATTTCCACTTGGTGGTTTTTCATTTCTAAGTGGTTGATTTTCAAGGTTTCTATATCTGTACTCATGCTGTTGAATTCTTTACTCATGTTGTTGAGTTTCTGCATAATCATTACTCTGATCTCTATGTCTGATATCTTGCTTAATTCCATTTTATTTATCTCCTTTGTAGAATTATCTTGTGCTTTTGTTTGGGATTTCTTTTTGTTTGTTTGTTTGTTTCTCCATTTTGACTGTCTCAGTGGGTTTTAGAGCCTCCAACTTTTTCCTGTGTGTGTTGGTGTTCGGTTGGTTGTGACTCCCTCTACTGGGTTTGGATGAGTGTGGGAGGACCCACGTTAAACACCACTGTCAAATCTTACTTTCCTGGGTAGATTTGTAGTCCAAGGAAAGGTTCAGTTATCCTTTAACTTTAGCCTGCATGCTATTAGTTTCAGTTACTTGATTGGCCTTGGGTTGCAGCCCTCAGCTGAATGAAAAATTTCTCAGGTGTACAGGGTAAGAAGATTTCTAGTGGGTGAGGCAATGGCTTTTTTCCCTCTTCTTGCTTTTTGGTACTCTCTAGCTGTAATTAGCTCCAATTTGAATTTCTCTGGCTTGGCCTCATGGTGTTAATTTTTCTAGGGAGGGTTCATTGCTTCTTCCCAGAGCTCTGGGAAAGGGCTCTTTGAGTAAGATGTCTACTGTCCTATGACGAAGTGATTCAGCATAAAACTCCTGGTGTCTTTCTTCCCAACTCTCTCCCCTGAGCCATGACCCATGACTCTCTTCACACATTTGCAGTCCAGTCTTCCCTCCATCTACTGGAGCCCAAGATGAGTGGCTGTAGCTGATTTAGTGCTCTGGCCCTTCAGGGAAGTGCTAATTTTTTCCTGTTTCTCTCCTTGCTGGACAAAGCCTCATTTCTGTTGATCTCAGCCAGGTGTTATGTGGGCACATTTCTCTGTCCTGCATCTCTGTTCTGTGGAGACAGCTTGGGGTTTTAACCCCTGGCTACTCATAGGGAACTGATCACAGCTAAAATAGCCCTCAGCTGCAGTCCTTGGGCTCCCCACTAGAACTGTAATGCCTCTACAATTTCTACCAGGCTCGATTTGCTGTCCTCTCTACATCCCTAGTTTTAAGGTTTCTCTCCAGCTGCTCTTCAGTTGGTTTTTCTTGATGATTTGTCTTTACATTTGGTTGGAATTCTAGTTTGGTCCTGGGAGATGGTTTGTATAGCTTCTATTCACTCTGCTGCCTTTTTTTTTCTCTGATGTTTATTAACTTCTTGTCTGATGTATGGCAAATATGTCCTTCCAGAGAGTGGATTTCCTTTACTTGTGATGCCAGTTTATTTTGCCATGCAGAAGGTTTTTAGTTTGATGTAGTCCCATTTATTAATTTTCTCCTTTGTTTCTCTCTCCCTAGGTAATATATCATTGAAAATTCTGCTATGTCTGATGTCTGATACTTTTCTGCCTAAATATTTTTCTATGATTTTTATGGTTATATGTGTGACATTTAAGTCTTTTATCTATTTTGGGTTTATTTATTTTTTGTATGCTGAAAGTTGGTTGTCTAGTTTCAATTTTTTGCATGTACCTGTCTAATTTTCTCATCACTATTTATTGAAGAAACTGTCTTTTCTCCATTGCGTGCTCTAGCCTCCTTTATGGAATATTAATTGTGCATAGTGTTTGGGTCAGTTTCTGGTTCTCTATTCTGTTTCATTGATCTATATGATTTTTCTTGTGCCAGTATTAGGCTCTTTTGATTATGATGGCTTTGTAGTGTAACTTGATATCTGATATTGTGATCCCTCCCAATTTGTTATTCTTTATGAAGATTGCTGTGGCTAATCAGGGACTTTTTTAAATATACAATTATATAATGTCCATCTTTTTCACTCATATAGCCTTGTTTTATTTCTTTATAAATTAATTAATTTATTTTTCTTACGGATGTTTCTCCTTTTTCCCCCACTGATTCCCCCCTCACCATCCCTCCCTACCCTGTCCCCAGCTATGTTGTCCATGTCCATTGTTCTTGCATACATGCATATAAGTTCTGTGGTTTATCTCTCCCCAAACACACCCTCTTCTGGGGATTTTCAGTCTGTACCCCACTTCCACGTCTCTGGGACTAGCTCATTCCTCAGACTGTTATTTTCATTATATTCCACAAATAAGTGAGATCATATGATACTTGTCTTTCTGTGTTTGGCTTGTTTTTCTTAGGACAATACTTTCCAGGTCCCTCCATGTAGTATCAAAGAATAAGAGATCTTTCTTTTTACCGATGCATGGTACTCCATTGTGTATATGTACCACAGCTTTTTGATCCATTCGTCTACTGATGGACACTTGGGCTGTTTCCAGATCTTAGCTATTGTAAATAGTGCTGCTACAAATATGGGGGTATATATATTCTTTATGATTGGTGTTTCAAGCTTCTTAGGGTATATTCCTAGAAATGGGATAACTGGGTCAAATTGAATTTCAATTTTTTAATTTTTTGAAGTAACACCATATTGTTTTCCATAGTGGCTGCACCAGTCTGTATTCCCACCAGCAGTGTACTTGAGTCCCCATTTCTCCACACCCTTGCCAACACTTGTGATTTTATGATTTGTTGATGGCAGTCATTTTGTCAGGTGTGAGATGATACCACATTGTTGTTTGCATCTCTCTGATGATTAGTGATGTTGAGCATTTCTTCATATGTCTCTTAGCCATTGGTATATCCTGTTTGGAGAAGTGTATATTTAGTTACTGTGCCCATTTTTTAATTGGGTTCTTTGTCTTCCTTTTGTTGAGTTGTATGAGCACTCTATATATATATTGGAAATTAACCCCTTATCTGATATATCATTGGCAATTATGCTCTCCCATACAGTGTGTAGCCTTTCCTTTTTGATGACTGTATCTTTTGCTGTACAGAAGCTTTTGAGTTTGACGTAGTCCCATGTGTTCATTCCCCCCTTTGTTTCTATTGACTTAGGTGATGTATCAGTGAAAATTCTGCTGTGTATGATGTCTAAAATTTTGATGCCTACAGTTTCTTCTAGGATTTTTATGGATTCATAAGTCACATTGAGTCTTTTATCCATTTTGAGTTTATTCTCGTGTAGGGTGTAAGTTGATGGTCTAGTTTCATTTTTTTGCATGTTTCCCAACACCATTTATTAAAGAGGCTGTCTTTACTCCACTGACTGCTCTTGCCACCTTTGTCAAATATTAATTGAGCATATTGCCTTAGGTCCATTTCTGGGTTCTCTGTTCTGTTCCACTGGTCTATATGCCTGTTCTTGTGCCAGTACTAGGCTGTTTTGATTACAGTGGCTTTGTAGCATAACCTGAAATCTAGTAATGTGATCCCTCCAACTTTGTTCTTCTTTTTCAAGATTGCTGTGGCTATTCGGGGTCTTTTTTGGTTCCATATGAACTTTTGAAGTATTTGTTCTAATTCTGTGAAGTATGCTGTTGGTATTTTGATGGGGATTGCATTAAATCTATAGATTCCTTTGGGTACTATGGACATTTGAATGATGTTAATTCTTCCAATTCATGAACATGGTATGTGCTTCCATTTTTTTTATATCTTCCTCTATTTCTTTTTCAATGACCTGTAGTTTTCTGCGAATAAGTCCTTTATTTCTTTGGTTAAGTTTATTCCTAGGTATCTTAATTTTTTTACCTCAATGGTAAATGGGATTGATTTCTTAGTTTCTTTTTCTGTGAGTTCATCATTGGTGTATAAGAATGCCATCGATTCCTTGATGTTAATTTTGTATTCTGCTACTTTGCCAAATTCATTTATTAAGACTAGTACATTTTTGATGGAGGCATTGGGGTTTTCTATGTATAGTATCATGTCATCTGCAAATAATGACAGTTTCACTTTCTCCTTTCCAATTTGGATCCCTTTATTTTTTCTTCCTGTCTGATTGCTGTGGCTAAGACTTCCAGTATTATGTTCAATAAGAGTGGCAAAAGTGGGCATCCTTACCTTGTTCCTGTTCTTAAGGGAAATGCTTTCAGTTTTTGCCCATTGAGTATGATGTTGGCTGTAGGTCTTTCATATATGGCCTTTATTATGTCTAGATATGGTCCCTGTATTCCCACATTGCTGAGCTTTTTTTTCAGAAATGGATGCTAGATTTTGTCAAAGGCTTTTTTGGCATCTATTGATATGGTCATGTGGTTTTTATTCTTCATTTTGTTTATGTGGTGTATCACGTTTATTGATTTGTGAATATTGTACCAGCCTTGCATCTGGGGGATGAATCCCACTTGGTCATGGAGAATAATTTTTTTTGGTGCATTGCTGGATCCGATTTTCTAGTATTTTGTTCAGGATTTTGACATCTATGTTCATCAGGGATATTGGCCTGTAGTTTTCTTTCTTTGTAGTGTCTTTTTCTGATTTTGGAATTAGAATTATGCTGGCTTCATAAATCGAGTTTGGAAGTCTTCTTCTTCTTGAATTTTTTGAAATAGTTTGAGGAGAATGGGTGTTAGTTCTTCTTTGAATGTTCATTAAAACTTCCCTGTGAAGCAATCTGGGCCTAGGCTTTTGTTTGCTGGGAGAGTCTTGATTACATCTTCAATTTCTTCTGTTGCTATTGGTCTGTTCAAGATTTCTATCTCCTCCTGGTTCAGGTTTGGGAGACTATGTGTTTCTAGAAATCTGTCCATTTTTCTTAGATTGTCAAATTTGTTGCCATGTTATTGTTCATAGTAATTGTTAACAATCTTTTGTATTTCTGTGGTGTCAGTTGTTACTTCTCTTTCATTTCTGATTTTGTGTATTTGGGTTCTCTCTCTTTGTTTCTTGGTGAGTCTAGCTTAGGGTCCATAAATCTTGTTTATCCTTTGAATTGTTCTTTTGGACTGTATGTTGTTTATTTCTGCTCTGATCTTTACAATTTCCTTCCGTCTACTTGCTCTGTCATTTTCTTTTTGTTTGTTCTCCAGTTCTTTAAATTGTGATGTTAGATAGTCTATTAGAGATTTTTCTTGTTTTTTTGAGGTAGGCCTGTAGTGCTATGAACTTCCCTCTCAGAACTTCTTTTGCTGCATCCCATAGATTTTGTGTTGCGTTGTCTTTATTTTTATTGGTTTCCAGGAAGTTTTTACTTTCTTCTTTGATCTCTTCGGTAACCCATTCATTGTTTAATAACATGCTATTTAGGTTCCATGTGTTCAAATGTCTTTGCATGTTCTTGTTGCAATTGCTTCCTAGTTTCATGACATTGTGATCTGAGAAGATGCTTGATAGGATTTCAGTCTTCTTGAACTTGCAGAGACTTAGTTTGTGTCCTACCATGTGGTCTATCTTTGAGAATGTCACATGTGCACTTGAGAAGAATGTGTATTCTGTAGTTTTGGGGTTTAATTCTCTGTAGATATTTATTAAATCCATTTGGTCTAGTGCTTCATTTAGAGTCTCTGTTTCCTTGCTAATTTTTTGTCTAGAGGATCTTTCCAGGGATGTCAGCGGGGTGTTGAAGTCCCCTGCTATGATTGTATTGCTATCGACTTCTCCTTTGAAGTCCTCCAGGAGAGTTTTAATATATTTTGGTGCTCCTATATTGGGTGCATATATGTTTACCAAGGTTATGTCTTCCTGTTGGATAGATCCTTTAAATATTATGTAGTGGCCTTTTTTTGTCTCTAGTTATGGCCTTCATTTTGAAATCTATCTTATCAGATATGTGTATTGTTATCCCATCTTTTTTTTCCTTTTTGTTTGCTTGGAAGATTTTTTTTTTCATCCCTTCACTTTCAACCTATGTGTGTCTTTTGTTGTGAGGTGCGTTTCTTGTAAACAATATATAGATGAGTCATGCTTTCTTATCCAATCAGCTACTCTGTGTCTTTTTATGGGAGCATTCAATCCATTTACATTTCAGGTGATTATTGATATGTATTTATTTATTGCTGTTTTTGTTTAATGTGGTTATATTTTACTTTCTATTTCTCCTGGTAATAACAGCAATCCTTTTAACATTTCTTGCAATGCTGTTTTGCTGCTAATGTATTCCCTTAGGCTTTTTGTTGTCTGTATACCTCTTTATTTTTCCTTCTATTTTGAATGAAAGCCTTGCTGGGTAGAGTAGTCTTGAATTCAGATCCTTGTTTTACATGACCTTGATTACCTCATGCCATTTTCTTCTGGCCTGTAGTTTTCCTGTTGAGAAGTCAGCTGAGCGCCTTATGGGGTTTCCTTTGTAGGTAACCTGTTGCTTCTCTCTTGGTCTTTAATTTTTGGCACTTTGATTACTATGTGTCTTGGTGTGGGCCTGTTTGGGTTCTTCTTACTTGGGGCTCTCTGTGCTTCTTGAACTTCAATGCCTTCTTTCTTCACCCAATTAGGGAAGTTTTCTGTCTCTATTTCTTCAAATATATTCTCTAACCCTTGCTCATTTTCTTCTTCTTCGGGGTCTCCTATAATGTGAATGTTATTACGTTTCCAGTTGTCCCACAGTTTTCTTAATCTGTATTCTTGCTTTTTAATTGTTTTTTCCTTTTGGTTTTCTGATTGGTTGATTTTTTTCTACTCTAGCTTCTAATTCACTGCTGCAGTCCTCAGCTTCCTCTACTCTGTTATTTAGACTTCCAATGTGTTTTTTATTTCTGATATATTTTTCTTCCTTTCTTTTTGGTGGTTTTTAATTTCCAACTGGTTTATTTTCAACATTTCTGTGTCTTACTCATGGTGCTCATGTCCTGACCCATGCTTTTGAGCTTCCTCAAGATCATGGCTCTGAATTCTAGTTCTGTTAACTTGCTTAACTGCCCCTCATTTATCTTATCTTCGGTAGAGGTCTCTTGTTCTTTCATTTCGTGTTTGTTTCTGCGTTTCACCATTTTGGCTATCACAGTGGGCTTTGGAACCTGCCAAATTTTCCCTGTGGGTGTTGGTGTTCTGCTGTTTGTGGCTTCGTCTCCTGGGTTTGGGTGAGGCAGGGAGGACCCACTTTAAACACTACAGTCAAGTTTTACTCTTCTGGTTAGAGTTACTAGCCCTGGGAATGGTAGATATCCTCTAGCTTTTTTCCTGTAGGCTATTAGTAGAGTTCACCTGAAGAACCTTGGTTTCTGAGTTGAATTAAAAACTTTCTCAGGTGCTCAGTGTAAGAGGATTTCTCAAGGGGGGCAGATGATGGTTGTTAATGGGCGTCAATTAGCATTTCAATTGTCACTGGGTGGAGTTGAATTTCTGAGGGAGGGGCCACCGCCTCTTCCCATGGCCCTGGGAACGAGTAAGATGACCACAGTGCTGCATGGCTGCAATTCAGCAAAATCTCTGAGTGCCCTTCAAATTCCAAGTGTTTCCACCCTGTTCCAGTCCAGTCTGTCCCTCTCTGCCAGAGCCCAAGTAGAGTGGCTGCTGCTAATTTAGCCTCTGTCCCAGCTCTGTGCTCTGGAGCCGCTTGGGACTTTAACCCGAGGGGGCCAGTCTCAGCTAAGGCCGTCACTCCCGGTTGAGGCTGTGGCAGCTCCCAACTTAGGGTGTAACACCTAGCAGAGGGTGCAGCTCCCAGCCGAGGTCACTGGTCCCAGCCTAGCCCACAGGTTCCAGCCGAAGCCACAGGTCCTTGCCGAGTTCGCCGCAGGTCCCAGCCGAGTCCCCAGGTCCCAGCTCAGGCCGCTGCAGACTGTGGGCTCCCGGCACCCTCTCACGTCTTTGCAAGCCTACCAGGATTGAGTCAGTGTCCCTGGTTATGTGGTCCTCCAAGCCACTTTTCAGTTGTCTTTTCCTGATGATTTGTCTTTATTTTCGTTGTAATTCCAGTTTGGTCCTGGGAGATGGTCTGTGTAGCTTCCATTCACTCTGCCACCATTTTCCTCCTATAGCATTTTTTAAAAACTCTATTTTGTCAGACAAAAGTATTGTTACCCAAGTTTTGTTTCATTTCAATTTCCATGAAGTATCTTTTTATATCCTTTTACTTTAAATTCTGTGTATTTTTTGTTCTTGGGTGACTTTCTTGTAGATAGCATATATATATATACATATATATATATGTGTGTATATATATATATACACACATATATATATATATATATATATATATATATATATATATATATATATTTTTATCTTGTTTTCTTATCCATTCAGCTACCCTATATCTTTTGATTGGAACATTTAAGCCACTTACATTTAAAGTGATTATTGATAAGTACATAAGTACATACTTATTGCCATTTTATTTTTTATAACTGTGATCCTCTTTTTTTTACTTCTTCCTTTTAAAGACGTCCCTTTACGATTTCTTCTAAGTATGATTTAGTTGAAATTCACTCCTTTAGCTTTTTATTGTCTGGAAAGCTCTTTATTTCTCCTTCAATTTTAAGTGATAGCTTTGTTTGGTAGGGTAGTCTTGGTTGTAGGTTTCTTACTTTTCCTCACTTCGATTATTTCATGCAAATTATTTCTGTCTTGAAATGTTTCTGTTGAGAAATAGGATGGCAGTCTTATGGGAGCTCCCTTGTAAGTAACTTACTGCATTTCTCTTGCTGCTTTTAATATTCTTTCTTTGTCCTTAACCTTTGGAATTTTATTTATAATGTGTCTTTATGTGGGCCTCTTTGGGCTCTTCTTGTTTGGGATACTCTGTGATTTCTGGTCTTTTGTGTATTTTTTCCTAGCAGGTTGGAGAGATTTTCTGTCATTATTTTGTCAGTAGGTTCACAGTCCCTTGTTCTCTCTCTCTTCTTTCCAGTATCCCGTATGATGTGAATGTTGTAACAATTGATGTTGTCCCAGAGGTACCTTCTACTATTTTATTTTTCAAAATTTCTTTTTCTTTTTGCTTTTCTAATGAAGTGTTTTCTTCTATCTTGTCTTCCAAGTAGCTGACTCAGTTTTCTGCTTCATCTACCCTACTATTGATTACTTCTAGTGCATTCTTCATTTCAGATATTATATTTTTTATTTTTGACTGGTTTTTTTTTTCATGGTTTCTATGTCCTCTTTTAAGCTTATGCTATATTTGTTCAGGTTCTCACTGTGTTTAGTATTCCCCTAAGTTCTTTGAAGATACATGTAAATTTGTATCGCTTTGATTCCTTGCCTCTATTTCATTTTGTTATTTTCCTGGGGATTTTTCCAGTTCTTTCATTCAGGATATATTTATTTGTGTCCCCGTTTTGACTACCTGTTTGTATTTATTTTTGTTTATTTGGTAGATCTGCTATGTCTCCAAATCTAGGTTATGGTAGCCTTACATAGTATGTGGCCTGTGATCCTCAGTAGCACATTCAGACTTATCACCCAACCAGGGTGCTGCAAAAATGCCTTCTGTGTGGGTTATGTGAGCCCCCCTGTTTTAGTTGAGTCTTGGTTGGTATCGGCTTATTCATATGTGAAGCTGATCGTCAAACTGGGTGACATGAGGACTGAATGCAACCACAATGTATTAGCTGCTGTGCTGGTGCTGAAAACATGAAGTGGATTTTGCTCCAGCAGATTCTGGTGCCTCCTGATATCTCCCTTTAGATGTGCTTCTGGGACCTGCTCTGATGTGGTCAGAAACGTGATACTAGGTGTGTCATTTCTGGGGCCTCCTGGGAGGGATTCTAGTGAAGATCTGTGTCAGACACTGCCTGTAACTGGCCCTGGGCTACATGTTTATAGCTACAAATTGATATACTGTTTGTGGCTGCCTCTGCTGGGCTTAGGTTGCATAGGAAGGATCAAGATATGGACCAAGGTCAGCTTGCACCAGCATCGAGACTATGGGGAGGTCATGAAAAGGCCCAAGGTACCCTAAGATTTGTCTCAGCCTGGCTCTACCTGCCAGCTGCTTATTAGGCTTACTTACTGAAAGAGCCTGTGGCGGTACTCAAGTTGCATGAGGTAGGTTCTTAGTGAGTAACCATAGAGGAACACGTGTTCATTAGTTTTATATAGGTTCGAACTTGGTGGCAGTGCTGGGTTTGAGGCAACTCAACAAAATTCACAGGATATACCAAGTCTAGCTGTCCCCAGCTGAGTGCCCACAAACCTTTGTGGTATGGCAAGATCTCAGGGAATCATCAGGGTGAGGTCAGCAGAGTTCACCAGGACCAAACATAGTAAGATTTGGACGTGTTAAGAGAGGGCTTTCACAGATATGGTGTTGCCAATTGGATGTGGGAGGGAAAAATTGCTCTCACCTTAGAGGCAAAAAATTCATTCTGTCTTGGATTTGGCTGGACCTTCTCGAGAGCCCAACTTCAGCAGGACAGGGCTGCTGGGAGTTGGGAGGGTAGGGCTACTGGATATCTAGTGGGTAGAGGCAGTGCCTTCCAGGCTCACTTGAAGGTAGGTGGAATGGTTACCACCCCAGAGCCATACAAGCCAGTCTCTGACACCCATTGAGTGTGCTCATAATTTTACTCCAGGAACCCAGGTGGGTGACTAATCTGCAGGTCTTGAGCTTGGAAGGGCAGAGTGACAAAGAGTTGAGATGATGGGGATATTGCATTCTCCCAGGCTGATGCCCTATGGAGTGGTGGTTAACCCAAGAAAGATGGTATCTATGGATGGCGTGGGAGAGGGACTCAACACAGGAACTCTTGCAGTTGTCACATCAGCTCTCTCTCTGGAGTGACACAACTTAGTGTCTCCTTTCACATCTCTCACCAGTTCCAAGCCACCCTCCCTATGCTTGAGTCCAGGGTAAGTGGCTGGCTACAAATAAAATTTTTTGTGTTGGGTCATTAAGAGGGTACTGGGTTTCTAGTAGACTTTTGTCTTTTCCTGGCAGACAGAATTCCTGCTGATATTCACAACCAGATGTTTTATATGATTCTCTTCTTGTCTCTGGTGCTTTGGGGAGCCCAGAATCTGGTTGAGAATCCACACTCCTCAGGGGAAACCCTTGCAGTTAAGATATCTTTCCAGATTCTCAGCCACCACACGTTGGTGTGGGGCCACCCCTTTTAAGGTTTTCAGCCTTCCTAACAGTCTCAATGTGGCTTATTCTGTAAATCCTTGGTTATAAGACTTATTTTCCGCTTGTCTTCAGTTGGTTATTCAGGTTGATTGCTCTATATTTTAGTTGTAATTCTAGTTTGGTCCTGGGAGGAGGTGAGTTTAACTTCCATCTACTCTGCCATATCTTGGATTCCTTAGCAATATATAGTTCAGATAGAGTGGGAGGTAGAGAGAGAAAGAGAGAGAGAAACATCTATGTGAAAGGGGCACATCAAGTGGTTGCTACCCACACAACCCAACCAGGGCCGGGGACAAACTGCAACCGAGTTACGTGTCCTTAGTGGGAACCAAACCCAGGTCTCTCTGGACTGCAGCCAACGCTCTAACCACTGAGCAAAACTAGCCAGGGCCTTAGCAATATATTTTTAACAGAATCATTCATTGATGACAAAAATATTTTTAAAAAGCAAAGAAATAATTAGCATAAGATTCAGGATTGTGGTCATCTCTCGGGTTGGGAATGTGCTATAGAGGGTACACTAAAGGCTTCTAAAATATTGTTAATGTAATATATTTTAACCAGAGTGAAAGATATATAAGTAGTTGCTTTATTTTTTATTATTCATTTTTAAACTGTAGACATGTTTAATCTCTTTGTGTGAATAATATATTTCACAATAAAAATAAAAACAATTCTTGGAGGAGAATGAAAATGGTGGCAGAGTGAATGGAAGCTACACAGACCATCTCCCAGGACCAATCTGAAATTACAATGAAAATAAAGACAAATCGACAAAAAAAGGCAACCAAAAAGCAGCTTGGAGGACCATATAACCAGGGACACTGACTCAAACCTGGTAGGCTTGCAAAGATGCAAGAGGGGGCCAGGAGCCCACAGTCTGCAGCAGATTGGGCTGGGAGCTGTGCCAGCCTCGGATGAGACTTGTGGTGGCCTTGGCTGGGACCTGCGGCCTTGGCTGGGACCTGCTACATCCGTTGGGAACTGGACCCTCAGCTGGTAGCTGCGCCCTTTGTTGGGACCTGTGGTAGCCTCGCACGAAGCTGCAGCAGCCTCGGCTGGGAGCGGTGCCCTTGGCTGGGAGCTACAGCAGCATTGGCTGGGACCTGTGACCTCATCTGGGAGCTGCGCCATCATCTGGGAGCTGCGCCATCGTCTGGGAGCTGCTACAGCCTCGGCCAGTAGCAACGGCCTTAGCTGAAAGCGGGCAGATGGGTTACATTCCCAAGCGGCTCCAAAGCACAGAGCGGGGACAGAAGCTAAAATAGCAGTAGCCACTCACCTTGAGCTTCGACAGAGAGAGGGCAGACTGGACTGGGACTGTGTGGAGACACTCAGGATTTGGAGGGATGATCAGAGCTTTCGCTGAGTTGCAGCCATGCAGGACTGGGATCATCTTACTCCTTCCCAGGGCCCTGGGGAGAGGCAGTGGCCACTCCCTCAGAGATTCAATCCCACCTGGTGGCCATTGAAATGCTAATTGAGGTCCATTAACAACCAGCATCTGCCCCACCCTCGAGAAATCCTCTTACACTGAGCACCTGAGAATGTTTCATTCAACCCAGAAACCAAAGCTATTCAGGTGACCTCTACTAATTGCAACAGGCAAAACGCTAGAGGATAACTACCATTTCCTGGGCTAGCATCTCTAACCAGGAAAGTAAGACTTGACAGTGTTGACTAACTTGGGTCCTCCCTGCCTCATCCAAATCCAGGAGAGGGAGCCACAAACAGCAGAACACCAACACCCACAGAGAAAATTTGGCAGGTTCCAAAGCCCACTGTGATAGCCAAAATGGTGAAACATGGAAACAAAAGCCAAATGAAAGAACAAGAGACCTCTACTGAAGATGAGATAAATGAGGTGCAGATAAGCAAGTTAACAGAACTAGAATTAAGAGCCATGCTCTTGAGGAAACTCAACAGCATGAATAAGGACCTGAGCACCATGAGTAAAGACATAGAAATGTTGAAAATCAACCAGTTGGAAATTAAAAACCACCAAGAAAAATGAAGAATTACATATCAAAAGTGAAAAACACATTGGAAAGTCTAAATAGCAGAGTAGAGGAAGCCGAGGTCTGGATCAGTGAATTAGAAGCTAGAGTAGTAAAAATCAGCCAATCAGAAAACCAAAAGGAAAAAACAATTAAAAAACAGGAAAACAGCTTAAGAAAACTGTGGGACAACTGGAAACGTAATAATATTCGCATCATAGGAGTCCCCAAAGAAGAAGAAAATGAGCAAGGGTTAGACAATATATTTAAAGAAATAGTGGCAGAAAACTTCCCTAATTTGGTGAAGGAAGAAGGCATTCAAGTTCAAGAAGCACTGAGAGCCCCAAGTAAGAAAACCCAAACAGGCCCACACCAAGACACATAGTAATCAAGGGTAAAAAATTAAAGACCAAGAGAGAATCGTAAAAGCAGCGAGAGAGAAGCAACAGGTTACTTACAAAGGAAACCCCATAAGGCTCTCAGCTGACTTCTCAACAGAAACACTACAGGCCAGAAGGAAATGACATGAGGTAATCAAGGTCATGTAAAACAAGGATCTGAATTCAAGACTACTCTACCCAGCAAGGCTTTCATTTAAAATAGAAGGTCAAATAAAGAGCTTTCCAGACAAAAAGTGGCGAAGGGAATACATTAGCACCAAAGCAGCACGGCAAAAAACGTTAAAAGGACTGCTGTAATTAGCAGGAGAAACGGGAAGAAAAACATAACCACAATAAACAAAATTGGCAGTAAATGAGTACATATCAATAATCACCTTAAATGTAAATGGATTGAATGCTCCCATAAGAAGACACAGAGTAGCTGATTGGATAAGAATGTATGACTCATCTATACATTGTTTAAAAGAGACCCACCTCACAACAAAAGACTGACATAAAATGAAAGTAAAGGGATGGGAAAAAATCTTTCAAGCAAACAGAAAAGATAAAAATGCTTGGGTAGCAATACTCATATCTGATAAAGTAGATTTCAAAATGATGAACATAACTAGACATAAAGAAGGTCACTACATATTAATGAAAGAATCTATCCAACAGGAAGATACAACCTTGGTAAACATAAACACACCCAATATAGGAGTACCAACATGTATTAAAAATCTTCTGGGGGCCCTGGCCAGTTTGGCTCAGCGGTTAGAGCGTCGGCCTGCGGTCCGGAGAGACCCGGGTTCGGTTCCCGCTAAGGGCACGTACTTCGGTTGCAGTTTGTCCCCGGCCCTGGTTGGTCGTGCGGGTGGCAGCCACTCGATGTGTCCCTTCACGTCGATGTTTCTCTCTCTCTCTCCCTTCCTCTCTCTCCCTCCCACTCTATCTGTACAAAAAATGGAAAAATATCCTCGGGTGAGGATAAAAAAAAAAAAAATCTTCTGGGGGACTTCAAAGGAGAAATCGATAGCAATACAATCATAGCAGGGGACTTTAACACCCCTCTGACATCACTGGAAAGATCCTCTAGACAAAAAATTAACAAGGAAACAGAGACTCTAAATGAAGCACTAGACCAAATGGATTTATAGATATCTACAGAGAATTACACCCCAAAATGGCAGAATTCACATTCTCTTTAAGTGCACATGGGACATTCTCAAAGATAGACCACATGGGAGGATACAAACTAAGTCTCTGCAAGTTCAAGAAGACTGAAATCCTATCAAGCATCTTCTCAGATCACAATGTCATGAAACTAGGAAGCAATTGCAACAAGAACATACAAAGACATTTGAATACATAGAAGCTAAATAGCATGTTATTAAACAATGAATGGGTTACCAAGGAGATCAAGGAAGAAATTAAAAACTTCCTGGAAACCAATGAAAATGAACACACAACAACACAAAATCTATGGGATGCAGCGAAAGCAGTTCTGAGAGGGAAGTTTATACCACTACAGGCCTACCTCAAAAAACAAGAAAAATTTCTCATAGACTATTTAACCTCACAATTTAAAGAACTAGAGAGCAAACAGAAAGAAAACTCCAGAGCAAGTGGAAGGAAGAAAATAGTAAAGATCAGAGCAGAAATAAATGACACATTGTCCAAAAAAACAATTCAAAGGATCAATGAAACAAAGAGCTGGTTTTTTGAAAAGATAAACAAGATTGATTGACCCTTAGCTGGACTCACTCAGAAACAAAGAGAGAGAACCCAAATACACTAAATCAGAAATGAAAGAGAAGTAACAACTGACACCACAGGAATACAAAAGATCTTTAACAACTACTGTGAACAATAACATGGCAACAAATTCGACAATCTAAGCGAAATGGACAAATTTCTAAAAACACATAGTCTCCAAAAACTGAACCAGGAAGAGATAGAAAACCTACAGATAAATAACAAGAAAAGAAATTGAAGATGTAACCGAGATTCTCCCAGCAAACAAAAGCCCAGGCCCGGATGGCTTCACGGGGAAGTTTTACCAAACATTCAAAGAAGAACTAACACCCATATTCCTCAAACTATTTCGAAAAATTCAAGAAGAAGGAAGACTTCCAAATTCGTTTTGTGAAGCCAGCATACTTTTAATTCCAAATCCAGAAAAAGACACTACAAAGAAAGAGAACTACAGACCAATAACCCTGATGAACATAGATGCCAAAATCCTGAACAAAATACTAGCAAATCGAATCCAGCAATGCACCGAAAAAATTATTCACCATGACCAAGTGGGATTGATCCCAGTTATGCAAGGCTGGTACAACATTCACAAATCAATAAACGTGATACACCACATAAATAAAACGAAGAATAAAAACCTCATGATCATATCAATAGATGCCGAAAAAGCCTTTGAAAAACCCGGTATCCACTTCTGATAAAAATGCTCAGCAATGTGGGAATAGAGGGATCATATCTAGACATAATAAAGGCCATATATGAAAGACCTACAGCCAATATCATACTCAATGGGCAAAAAGTAAAAGCATTTCCCTTAAGAACAGGGACAAGGCAAGGATGCCCACTTTCGCCACTCTTATTTAACATAGTACTGGAAGTCTTAGTTGCAGCAATCAGACAGAAAGAAAAAATAAGAGGGATCCAAATTGGAAAGGAGGAAGTGAAATTGTCATTATTTGCAGATGACATGATACTATACGTAGAAAACCCCAAAGCCTCCATCAAAAATTTATTAGTGTTAATAAATCAATTTGGCAAATTAGCAGGATACAAAATTAACGTCAAGAAATCGATGGCATTCTTATACACAAATCATGAACTCACAAAAAGAGAAAGTAAGAAAACAATCCCATTTACCATTGTGGCTAAAAAATTAAGATACCTACGAATAAACTTAACCAAAGAAATAAGGGACCTCTTCACAGAAAACTACAAGTCATTGAAAAAAAAAAATAGAGGAAGATATGAAAAAGTGGAAGCACATACCCTGTTCATGGATAGGAAGCATTAACATCATTAAAATGCCCATACTACCCAAAGCAATCTATAGATAAAATGCAATCCCCATCAAAATATCAACAGCATATTTCACAGAATTAGAACAAATACTTCAAAATTTCATATGGAACCAAAAAATACATCGAATAGCCACAGCAATCTTGAAAAAGTACAACAAAGTTGGAGAGATCACATTACCAGATTTCAGGTTATACTATAAAGCCTCTTTAATCAAAACAGTCTGGTACTGGCACAAGAACAGGCATATAGACCAGTGGAACTGAACAGAGAACCCAGAAATGAACCCAAGGCAATTTGCTCAATTAATATTTTACAAAGGCGGCAAGAGCATACAGTGGAGTAAAGACAGCCTCTTTAATAAATGGTGTTGGGAAAATTGGACAGCTGCATGCAAAAAAATGAAACTAGACCATCAACTTACACCCTACACAAGAATAAACTCAAAATGGATAAAAGACTTAAATGTGACTCATGAATCCATAAAAATCATAGAAGAAACTGTAGGAAATAATATTTCAGACATCATACACAGCAGAATTTTCATTGATACATCACCTAAGTCAATAGAATAAAAGGGGGAAATAGACACATGGGACTATATCAAACTCTAAAGCTTCCGCACAGGAAAAGATACACTCATCAAAAGGGAAAGGCTACCCACTGTATGGGAGAGCATAATTGCCAATGATATATCAGATAAGGGGTTAATTTCAAACATATACAGAGTGCTCATACAACTCAACAAAAGGATGACAAACAACCCAATTAAAAAATGGGCTGAGGAACTAAATAGACACCTCTCCAAAGAGGACATACAAATGGCTAAGGGACATATGAAGAAATGCTCCACATCACTTACCATCAGAGAGATGCAAATTAAAACAACAATGAGGTATCACCTCACACCTGTCACATTGGCCCTCATCAACAAATCATCAAAGAAGAAGCGTTGGTGAGGGTGTGGAGAAAGGGGGACTCTAGTACACTGCTGGTGGGAATGTAGACTGGTGTAGCCACTGTGGAAAACAATATGGTGTTACCTCAAAAAATTAAAAATTGAACTTCCATTTGACCCAGTGATCCCACTACTAGTAATATACCCTAACAAGCCTGAAACACCAATCATAACGAATATATGTACCCCCATGTTTGTCACCGCACTATTTACAATAGCTAAGATCTGGAAACAGCCCAATTGTCCATCAGTAGACGAATGGATAAAAAAGCAGTGGTACATATACACAATGGAGTACAATGCAGCTCTAAGAAATAAAGATCTCTTATACTTTGAGGCTACATGGAGGGACCTGGAAAATATTATCCTAAGCGAAACAATCCAAACAGAGGAAGACAAGTATCATATGATCCTACTTATTTGTGGAATATAATGAACATAATAATCTGAGGAATGGGATAATCCCAGAGATGTGGAAGTGGGGCACAGACTGACAATCCCCAGAAGAGGGTTTGGTTGGGGAGAGATAAACCACAGAACTTATATGCATTTATGCATGAACAATGGACATGGACAACAAAGCTGTGGACAGGGCAGGAAGGGAGGGGAAGGGGGGATCAGTGGGGGAAAAGGAGCAACATCTGTATCAAAAATAAATAAATTAATTAAAAAAATAAAATAAAACAATTCTTTTGTAACACTACCTTATTGTATGCTAGTAATTATTCCCTATTGGTAGAGTATCTGCCCAAATTCAGCCTTTGCCTGAGACATATATTTTCTAACTCAATGAAAATGAAAGTTTTAAATTATCTTTATTACCATTTAATGTTTAAATCAAACTTTTGTGTTCTTGTTCAGGTGTGTCTGCCAATTTTTAGATGGGCTAGTTTTTATAAATAAATGTTCTTGATTTACATGAAGCAAAACTATAAATCATCCAACTGTACCTTATATTTTAACACATAATAGCTGTGTGACAGAGATCTACTGATAGATGTCATTTGTTAAGTGGCTGTGATATATATTAGTCTCCGCTGCTAAATCATAGATGGCCTATGCAAAATAGCATTTGTATCATTCAACCTTGAAATTGGTCTAAGGCACAGATTTCTATAAATGTAATATGTGAAACTTCAGAGATTATATCACATTTTGGGAAAACCATAAACAGTGTCTAACAGACAGTTCTAGCAGATTAAGTCCTTGATTTTTTTTTTTTGTAGGATCAGATACAGTGCCCTTTGTTTTATGCTGTGGTCTCATAAAGCATACTCTAGGAGCATAATAATGATACTTTCTGTATGAGCAGGTCATTTGTCTGCTCTAATCTCCAGTTTTCTCCTCTATAAATGTAAGAAGTTTAAATAAATGATAACTAAAATAATTTTGATGCCAGCATCTTTTGATTCCATAATTTGAAAAACAATTTCCATTTGTCAAAGTGTCTTTATATATGTTATTCCATTTGATTTCCCAACATTTTGCTGAGGTAGTTAAATAAAAATATTGTTATCCCAGCTTAAAGTTGAAGAAACCAAGACCCATAGAACATGGTGAGTCCATAGCATGCAATTCAACTCAAACAAATTGGCCAGTGTGGCAGAATAGAGATCCCAGACATAGGCCAACACATATTGAAAGTGTTATATAACACTTGATATAAAACAGATGTAGCATTAAAAAACAGTGAGTCAAGCTTGAACTGTTTAATAAAGGGTGCTGAAAGAAATGATTATCCACATGGAAAAAATTAAATTGAATCTCTACTTAACACTGTATACAATAATCAATTCCAAATAGTTTGGTGACTTAAGAGTAAAACACAAAACTTTGGAATAAAAATATAGGAGAATATGTTTGTGACCTTGTGGCAGGGAAAGATGTCTTCAAAAAGACAAAAACTATAAACCAAAAAATAAAAGAAATGTTAAATTTGCATAAAATAATAAGATAAAAATCAAGTGGATGGATTAAGTTATCAAAGCTTAAATATATTATTTGAATTTTAAAGTTCACTTATATAAAAGCTAAAACTAAAGACTATAACAAAACTTTTAAGAGCAAGAAAAAGAGAGGTTGGATTAATGTTATAGGGTCTTGGTTGCATCAAGAAAGAAGACAAGGGAGCCCAATTCATCATCTTTCCTAGTGGGTAGCCTCAATAAATACATATTCAAGTTTAAATAAATAATTAGAATAATGGAATTAACATCAAAAGTGTTAAGCACAGAAGAGTCATAAGGTCTGAAGAGATTTGTCTGGGAGCAAGGGGCAGGGAAGGAGCATTTTACTTTTCATTTTGTACCATTCTGTATTGCTTAAATTTTTATTTCATGTTTAATGTGTTTCCTATAAAATAAAAAACACTTTAAATAATCAGGACAAACAAATGTGACTAGGTTGGAGGCTTTGACCTCATTTTCTAACCAAAACTTTCTATGTTACACAAGAGGATCAAGTTGGCAGATCAGAACTTCAGCATCACATCTGCTAAGTCTCTGGACAGTTGATTGCATTTTTGAAATAAGGCAGAACCAGGTTGAAAAGTGTTTAAATTCTTTTCTTGAGTCTTTTCTGTTTACATGATTCATAGGGAACAAATGGCCCAGCTGTCTATATTTAAGAAAAGTGGGCAGTTCCTGATTTGCAATCAATGAAGCAATAATTACAACAATTCTGAGTAAACTGGATCCCATAAAATGTTATTTTAATTTGTGAATGAGATGGAGGCACAAAAAGAATGTAGGCTGATTGAAGTCTAATCTGCAACAAATTCAGGGAAGTGTATTTAATACTGAAGTGGCTAAAAACCTCACTAACCTTCCATCACCAATATATTGGGTGAATTAACTTTGCCCTGGAGTGGTCTCGGACATTCAAACTAACCAGTTAAATAGTGCGGCTATCATTTTGTTCAAAATGTACATGTTCCCTTCTAATCAAGGTCCAGGAATCATTACTTCTGCTTAGAGTTGGCTGACCTCAAGAGTTTGGAAAAGAGAGATATTTATTTCTACCTTCCAATACTCCTAGCATGTTGAAATGTTATTATTTGAATACTGTTAACCTATACCCTCCTGGGAATACCTCTTCATGCCTGCTCTCAAATGAGTGTTGAATTCATGTGGAAAGGAAAGAGTTGCAAAAATTAAAAGCAATGATGAAAAAAATCGTGCTTATTTTGTGAGACTTCGGAACATACAAATACATTCACACCATTCTTAAGGTGCCTTTTATTTATTGAGTGCTTAAAATGTCTTATCAGTATGTTAACAGAAGTTTTAAAGGTCAGGTTCCCATCTGGTAATGTGTACTTAGTGACCTTGTTCAATATGGAACTGCATATTTCAGCTGTGTCTGTATGATTGTAGCAGATTTATTCACTTCAGTTGACCATGGCATAGTGGGATGGTCAGAATTCCACACAATGGGCAATAGTGAGGGATGAAGTTATGGAAGCCATCTACTTTTTCTGGGCTTTTCTACTGATGTATTTACTTATTGTTTGTGTGCCAATAAATCTGTATTTATAAAAAATAGGAGAAAAATATCCTTGGGTGAGGATAAAAAAAAAAAATAGGAGACAAACAGTTTGCAACCACTGGCCTAAATCACTTTGTTTATATTGTGATACATGACTCAACACACTATAATGCATTTAGTAGTGTGTGTGTGTGTGTGTGTGTGTGTGTGTGTGTGTGTATTTGCCTCCTTCATGAGACATAATGATTAATATGGTGCCTGGAACTTGGTAGGTAATCAGTTCATACCGGTTGAATAGATGAATGCTATTGCAGAGAGCACTGGGAGCAGTGCTGGTAGATTGCTATAGAAATAACCAGTCCTTTTGCTTGTGTCAAATGCAATTGACCTTGTACAAAAACATATTCATTGGAGTAAATCCTGGTTTGGGGCATCAAATCTTAAGTCCTTGATTTTACCAGTTCTAGAGAAATTTTATAATGCTAGCTCACTGAAACAAATAACAATCAGAATATTGCCTGACACATAGAAGCCATTAAATAAAAGTGTGTGAATTGTATTTCAGTAATAGAAATTATCCTTGTTGAGACCTTTGCTTTGGGCAAACAAAATATATAAAAAAATAAGTTTAATTATCTTCTCATTCTCCCCCTCTCACTGCTTCTCAAAAGGAAAAATAGAAAGATAGGAAGGAAGAAAGGGAGGTAAAAAGAGATAAGTATGAAAAACTCTGCGCTGAGAGATGGCAAATGTTTTCTTAGCTTAATAAGGCAGGGGTACTAGTTCACAAGAAATAGAGTCCTAGTTATGTCAAGGAGGAAAGTGAATTTCTAATAACCATATAAGGGTCTGTTTAATCATAGATATGTGATGGTGAACAATCCCACAAATGAGTAGAAAATCATCAATGTACGCTATCCCCTTTTTGACCAATGCTTACCTCTCAAACAGTCTACCATGACCTCTGCAGACCAGCAGGAACTGAGAAAATGAGAAAATATATTGATGTTCGGTGGATCCTCTCAGGCTGCAAAATCTGCAAATCAGAGGGAGAGCTTATGGATATTGAGGCTTGATTATTGCTGTTAGAAGGAATGACTGAGAGCAGGAGTAGATATAATGGAGGAGGTGGGGACAAGGTAGAGGAAAAGGGTTGAGAACTGTGGGAAGGGAGAGGGTTGAGGAGGGGTTTGGAGAATGAGATAAGTTCATATGTAAAATTCTCTGGGATCATCCATTTGGGACCACCCTACTCTATTTCCCAGGCCTAGACAATAAGGTTCATCCCTTGTGTGGTATGAAACACTGAAATAGCTAGGCCAAAATAACAATATTTAATTTCAGTCCCCAAAACACCAACTTCAGATGGTGTTGGACCAAAAGCTGCTTAAATCTTCCCTGGGATCCAGTGAATAGTTTATCTAGTAAAAGGTGGAAAAAGTAATATTCCCTTCTTTCTTGATCAAATATGGTAGGAGCCTCCTCTTTGTGGACCATTGCGTAGAAAGGAGTAACTGTACCCAGACAATTACTAATTGAAGATTACTTATGGTTGGAAAAAAATACTCTGTGGGACAAGAAAACCAACAACCTACCACAAGAGTTTTAGTGGTATTTTGATAGGTTTCTGAAAATACAAAATTGATAGAAGAACAATTAGAACAACTAGAACAATCTCTGCCTTAGAGGAGCTCAGAGTATGATAGAGGAGATAGATCTGAATGTAGATGTTCCATTACAATGTGGTAGGTATGATAATACAGGTATACTTCAAAGAATGGTAGAGTAGGTGACATTAAAGCAGCATCTTGAATGTTGGAGAATTAACTCTCTAGAAAGAGTAGTAGGAGGGCATTCTAGGCAGAGGAATCAAAAAGGCACAAAGGCCTTAAAGTGCATAGGGTTAAATTAGGCCCTTTTAGTAATATTATGTGGCTGAAATATGGAGTAGGAATTAGTGGGAGGAAGAAGGAGGAAGAGAAATAAGAGTAAAACCAGGAGGTAAGACTGAGGTCAGTGATAAAGGGCCTTGCTAAGTTCTTTGGTTTTTCTATTATAGACCAGGCATAGATAAAAGCAGCCTTATTTTTGTTATATGAGCACAATGTTTTTTTGTTTTTTTTTTTCTATTTTAATTAAAATTGAAATGTTTTTACACAAGGCTTGCATTTTTCAATTGACCACTGAACCCACCACTCAGAATTGCTTTGCATCTCACAACTTCACACTTTTTCATGACTTGCCTTGCAAGAGTTAAGTTTTTGATTTCCTGCTTTGAATAGGGAACCACTGAGGTACCTAGCAAATAGGTACTTAAAAAAAAATTATCTCAGTTTATTGGATTAAGAAAGTTAAATGCACACAAGAAAGGACTTTCTAGGAACTTTGTTTTTATTTATTTATTTTTTATTTATTAATTTGTTTTTGTTACAGATGTTTCTCATTTTCCCCCATTTACACCCTCCTTCTCTTCCTCCTGCCTCATCCCCAGCTTTGTTGTCTATGTTCATTGATCATGCATACATGCATGTAAGTTCTGTGATTTATCTCTTCCCCCACACCCACACTCCTCTGAGGTTTGTCAGCCTGTACCCCACCTCCATGTCTCTGGGTTAATTTTTTTCAGCAGCTTGTTTAATTTATTATATTCCACAATTAAGTAAGATAATGTACTATTTGTCTTTCTCTACTTGGCTTGTTTTGCTTAGCATAATACTCTCCAGATCCATCCATGACAACTCAAAGAATATAATACCTAGGAATAAACTTAACCAAAGAAGTAAAGGACTTCTTCACAGAAAACTACAGGTCATTGAAAGAAGAAATAGAGGAAGATATAAAAAAGTGGAAACATATACCTTGTTCATGGATTGGAAGAATTAACATCATTAAAATGTCCATACTACCCAAAGCAATCTATAGATTCAATGCAGTCTCCATCAAAATACCAATTACATACTTCGCAGAACTAGAACAAACACTCCAAAAGTTTATATGGGACCAAAAAAAGACCCCGAATAGCCACAGCAATCTTGAAAAAGAAGAATAAAGCAGGAAGAATCACATTACCAGATTTCAGGTTATATTACAAAGCCACTGTAATCAAATCAGCCTGGTACTGGCACAAGAACAGGCATATAGACCCGTGGAACAGAACAGAGAACCCAGAAATGGACCCAAGGCAATATGCTCAATTAATATTTGACAAAGGTGGCAAGAACATACAGTAGAGTCAAGACAGTCTCTTCAATAAATGGTGTTGGGAAATTGGACAGCTACCTGCAAAAAAATGAAACTAGAACACCAACTTACACCATACACAAGAATAAACTCATACTTACCTGGCAGGGGAGATACCATGATCATGATGGTGGTTTTCCCAGGGCGAGGCTTATCCATCGCACTCTGGATGTGCTGACCCCTGCGATTTCCCCAAATGTGGGAAACTTGACTGCATAATTTGTGGCAGTGGGGGACTGTGTTCACGCACTCCCCTGAATAAAAAAATAAATAAATAAAAGAATAAACTCAAAATGGATAATAGACTTAAATGTAACTCGTGAATCCATAAAAATTCTAGAAGTAAAAGTAGGCAACAAAATCTCAGACATCATATGCAGCAGAATTTTCACTAATACATCACCTAAGGCAACAGAAACAAAGGAGAAAATGAACACATGGGACTACATCAAACTCAAAAGCATCTGCACAGCAAAAGAAACAGCCATCAAAACAGAAAGGGGTCCCACTATATGGGAGACCACAATCACCAATGATGCATCAGATAAGGAGTTAATTTCTAAAATATATAGAGTGCTAATACAACTCAACAAAAGAAAGACAAAGAACCCAATTAAAAAATGAGCACAGGACCTAAATTGACACCTTTCCAAACAGGACATACAAATGGCTAAGAGACATATGAAGAAATGCTCAACATCACTAATCATCAGAGAGATGCAAATTAAAACAATAATGAGGTATCACTTCACACCTGTCAGAATGGCTGCCATCAACAAATCATCAAACAACAAGTGTTGGCTGTTGGCAGGGTGTGGAGAAAAGGGGACTCTAGTACACTGCTGGTGGGAATGCAGACTGGTGTAGCCACTATGGAAAACAGTATGGTGTTACCGCAAAAAGTTAAAAATTAAACTGCCATTTCACCCAGTGATTCCACTTATAGGAATATACACTCAGAATCCTAAAACATAAATCAGAAAGAATATATGTACCCCAATGTTCATAGTAGCACTATTTACAATAGCTAAGATCTGGAAACAACCCAGGTGTCCATCAGTAGATGAGTGGATTAAAAAGATGTGGTACATATGCAGCTGTAAGAAAGAAAAATCTCGAGTGGATAAAAAACATCTGTGTTACATGTACACAGTGGAATACTATGCATCTGTAAGAAAGAAAGATCTCTTATCATTTGAGATGGCATGGAAGAACATGGAGAGTATTATGCTCAGTGAAACAAGCCAAGCAGAGAAAGACAAATATCACATGATCTCACTTATTTGTGGAATATAATGAGCTAAACAAACTGCTGAACAAAATTAACCCAGAGACAAAGAGGTGGGGTACAGACTGACAAGCCTCAGAGGAGAGGTATTTGTGAGGGAAGAGATAAACTACAGAACTTACATGCATGCATGCATGTCCAATGAACATAGGCAGCAAAGCTGGGGATGGGGTGGGGAGGAAGGGGAGGAGCGTGTCAATGGGGGAAAAATCTGTAACAAAAACAAATTAATAAATGAAAAAAATTAAAGAAAAAAGATATGTTTATTGTTAATATTATTCTCTCCTATAACTGATTTTCCCCCCAGAATTTTCTGGACATTGTGCTGGTTTTCATCTTTATCATATCAAGTGTGTTAGAAAGAATATCGAACTTCAAATGAGGAAATTTAAATTTTAGATGTTGATGTATTACGTGCACATGCTGTAGGACCTTGGGCGAGTTGATTTACTTCTCTGGGCCTTAATTTCCTCATCAGTAAACTGGGGAAGTTGACTAAAACTGTTTTTCAGCTGTGCCATGTAGCGCTTTTAAAGTCCAAAGAGACAAAGGAGGCAATTCTCCTTTCTTGCTCTACCAGGTTCCTGATGTTTGTTTTATATATTAGGATTCTTAGTACAAATTTTCTTGAAGAAATATTTCTGTGGTTAGAAAAAATTTGAAAACCACTGGAACACATAAAATAAAATTCTTTCCAGAAAAAAAGGATTTTATGATTTATAACATTGAAGTAACTAACATACATGGATATACAATCCATACATGTGCAAATATTTGTAATATACATTGACAAAAGATGATTGAAGGGAAACTGGTCCAAATATAAACATAAATGAGTGAAATGACCCTGCAATAAGAGAGCCAGGAAACCCAAAACCCAGGATGACTTAAGGATTTTAGAAACTATTAAGAACAACAATCTCCGTATACCAGCCAAGAAGGAGGGAAATATGTCTGTGGACTGAGATCAATAATGTAATAGTATAATGTTAATAACTTTAAGGAGGGTATAGAATTTCTCAGTTTCCATCTTTTCTGTTTTGCAAAATAATGGTTAGATTTAAAAGCGTAGACAAACATTGATATAATGAAATTAAAATTCAAGAAAGGGACAGAAATTACTAGAGCACTTAGATACTCTAAATAAGGTTACAACATCTGGTTTAAAGGAGGTCTGTATATGTTTACTGAAAGAAATTATGCATACCTCATCAGTGTACTGGAGTGGAAAGAGGATGTCTTTTGAGGCCATGGGCCTGGCTTTGAATCTTAGCTTAGCACATTTTTAGCTGTGTGACCTTGGTAAATCGCTGAACTTTAATGAGCCTCAGTTCCCTCATCTGTTAAAAAAAAAAAAAAAAAAAGGATAATAATACATACCTCACAGAGTTGTTTTAAAGATAAAATTAGTCCAAATGAGACTAAAGTAGTTCTGAGGGGATTGGAGACAGGCACAGTATGGGTGTGCATATACAGCCCTGACTCTCTCTCCTAGTTGTTTCTAATAAGTTAAACCTAGAAGCAGAGAGAAACAGACTCCTAAGGAAAATATAAATGATGCAATGTCATTGTACTGGTTTCCCACAAAACCGTTATCCCAAACCATATATGTGTTTTCTGTGTAATTAACTATGAAGAGCTTTTATTTGCACAATGTCAAATGCATTATAAAAGCAATTATTCATGCATATATTCACCCAGGGAAATTGTAAACTCCAGTTTATTATGTCAGAATTCCCATTTGAGTATAGTTTATGGAGGATTACCCATGTTAACTCCAAGCAAATGCTTGACTTACTCAAATTGTACAAACCAAGGGTCAATGTCATAAACATTTTCTTATAAATACCACTGGGTATAGGGCCCTAAAGTACTTCTATATGATATTGTAATTATGGTTGACATTTATTGAATGTTTTGTGTCAGATGTATTTCCAAATATTTTATATGAATTAATTAATTCAATATTTACAAGAACCTATAAAGTAGGTACTGTTATTATCCCCATTTTATAAACTAGAAGACTGAGTGACAGAAAGGCAAGGAACTTGACTAGCAACAAATAATGGCGATTTTTGGAAACCAAGGAGTGACAGTTAATGCATATGAGATTTTTTTTCCGAGTAATTAAGACATTCTGGAATTAGATAGTGGTGAAGGTTGCAAGACACTGTGAATTTATTTTAAAACATTGAATTTTACACTCTGTTCTATATACATTTTATCTCAATGAAGCTGTTATTAAGAAAGTGACTTGCCCCACATCACAGAGCTAATGCATAACAGAGCTGGACTTTTATCCAGCACAGCTTCCTCTATTCTTTATTTGGAATCTTTATTAGTTGTTTCAAAAACACAACTTTTGTGATGGCCTTCCTATGATCAAAATCCAGTGTGGACTTTCTCATCAAATCAAAACTTCTCAGCAGCCTTGCTTTACCTTTCACTGTTAATGTGCACTAATGATTCATTTTTATTTTTTTTAAATCAATTTACTTATTTTTGTTACAGATGATTCTCCTTTTTCCCTACTGATACCTCCCCTCCCCTACCTCCCCACCCTGTCTCCAGCTTTGTTGTCCATGTCCATTGTTCATGCACACATGCATATAAGTTCTGTGGTTTATCTTTCCCCCAGCACCCCCTCCTCTGGGGACTGTCAGTCCATACCCCACTTACACGTCTCTGGGACTACCCCATTCCTCAGAATGTTATGTTCATTATATTCCCCAAATAAGTGAGATCATGAGATATTTGTCTATCACTGCTTGGCTTGTTTCACTTAGGATAATACTCTCCAGGTTCCTCTATTTCATCTCAAAGGATAGGAGATCGTTCTTTCTCACAGCTGCATAATATTCCACTGTGTATTTGTACCACTGCTTTTTTATCCATTCGTCTACTGATGGACATTTGGGCTGTTTCCAGATCTCAGCTATTGTAAATAGTGCTGCTACAAACATGGGGGTACATATATTATTTCTGATTTATGTTTCATGCTTCTTAGGGTATATTCCTAGAAGTGGGATCCCTGGGTCAAATGGCAGTTCAATTTTTAAATTTTTGAGGTAACACCATATTGTTTTCCATAGTGGCTGCACCAGTCTGCATTCTCACCAACAGTGTACTAGAGTACCCTTTTCTACACAACCTCGCCAACACTTGTTTGATGATTTGTTGATGGTGGCCATTCTGACAGGTGTGAGGTGATACCTCATTGTTGTTTTGATTTGCATCTCTCTGATGATTAGTGATGATGAGCATTTCTTCATATGTCTCTTAGCCATTTGTATGTCCTGTTTGGAGAGGTGTCTATTTAGTTCCTCTGCCCATTTTTTAATTGGATTCTTTGTCTTCCTTTTGTGGAGTTGTATGAGCACTCTATATGCATTGGAAATTAACCCCTTATCTGATATATCATTGGCAATTATGCTCTCCCATACAGTGGGTAACCTTTCCGTTTTGATGATTGTATCTTTCGCTGTGCAGAACCTTTTGAGTTTGATGTAGTCCCATGTGTTCATTTTCTCCTTTGTTTCTATTGCCTTAGGTGATGTGTCAGTAAAAATTCTGCTGCGTATGATGTCTGAAATTTTGTTGCCCACAGTCTTCTCTAGGATTTTTATGGATTCATGAGTTACATTTAAGTCTTTTATCCATTTTGAGTTTATTCTGGTGTAGGGTGTAAGTTGATGGTCTAGTTTCATTTTTCTGTAAGTAGCTGTCCAATTTTCCCAGCACCATTTATTAAAGAGGCTGTCCTTACTCCACTGTATGCTTTTGCCAACTTTGTCAAATATTAATTGAGCATATTGCCTTGGGTCCATTTCTGGGTTCTCTGTTCTGTTCCACTGGTCTATATACCTGTTCTTGTGCCAGTACCAGGCTGTTTTGATTACAGTGGCTTTGTATTATAACCTGAAATCTGGTATTGTGATCCCGCCAACTTTGGTCTTCCTTTTCAAGATTGCTGTGGCTATTCCAGGCCTTTTTTGGTTCCATATGAACTTTTGAAATAATTGTTCTAATTTTGTGAAGTATGCCGTTGGTATTTTGTTGGGGATTGCGTTGAATCTATAGATTGTTTTGGGTAATATGGACTTTTAATGATGGTAATTCTCCCAATCAATGAACAGGGTATGTGCTTCCACTTTTTTTATATCTTGCTCTATTTCTTTTTTCAATGACCTGTAGTTTTCTGCGAATAGGTCCTTTATTTCTTTGGTTAAGTTTATTCCTAGGTATCTTAATTTTTTTGCCGCAATGGTAAATGGGATTGTTAGCTTAGTTTCTCGTTCTGTGAGTTCATCATGGGTGTATAAGAATGCCATCGATTTCTTCACATTAATTTTGTATCCTGCTACTTTGCCAAAATCATTTATTAAGTCTAGTAAACTTTTGGTGGAGTCTTTGGGGTTTTCTATGTACAGTATCATGTCATCTGCAAATAATGACAATTTCACTTCCTCCTTTCCAATTTGGATCCCTTTTATTTTTTCTTCCTGTCTGATTGCTGTGGCTAAGACTTACAGTACTATGTTAAATAGGAGTGGCGAAAGTGGGCATCCTTGCCTTGTTCCTGTTCTTAAGGGAAATGCTTTTAGTTTTTGCCCATTGAGTATGATGTTGGCTGTAGGTCTTTCATATATGGCCTTTATTTTGTCTAGATATGATCCCTCTATTCCGACACTTCTGATCGTTTTTATCATAAATGGATGATGGGTTTTGTCGAAGGCTTTTTTAGCATCTATTGATATTATCATGTGGTTTTTATCCTTCATTTATTTATGTGGTGTATCACACTTATGGATTTGCGAACATTGTGCCAGCCTTGCATCCCTGGGTTGAATCCCACTTGGTCATGGTGGATAATTTTTTTGGTGTAGTGCTGGATTTGATTTGCTAGTATTTTGTTCAGGATTTTGGCATCTATGTTCATCAGGGATATTGGCCTGTAGTTTTCTTTCCTTGTTGTGTCTTTTTCTGGTTTTGGAATTAGAATTATGCTGGCTTCATAAAACGAGTTTGGAAGTCTTCCTTCTTCTTGAATTTTTTGAAATAGTTTGAGGAGAGTGGGTATTAGTTCTTCTTTGAATGTTCAGTAAAACTCCCCCGTGAAGCCATCTGGGCCTGGGCTTTTGTTTGCTGGGAGAGTCTTGATTACATCTTCAATTTCTTCTGTTTTTATTGGTCTGTTCAAGTTTTCTATCTCTTCTTGATCCAGTTTTGGGAGACTCTGTGTTTCTAGAAATTTGTCCATTTCGCTTAGATTTTCAAATTTGTTGCCGTATAATTGTTCATAGTAGTTGTTAACAATCTTTTGTATTTCCGTGGTGTTGGTTGTTACTTCTCCTCTTTCATTTCTGATTTTGCGTATTTGGGTTCTCTCTCTTTGTTTCTTGGTGAGTCTAGCTAAGGGTCCATCTATCTTGTTTATCTTTTCGAAAACCAGCTCTTTGTTTCATTGATCCTTTGAATTGTTTTTTTCGTGTCTATGTCATTTATTTCTGCTCTGATCTTTACTATTTCCTTCCTTCTACTTGCTCTGGGGTTTTCTTTTTGTTTGCTTTCTAATTCTTTAAGCTGTGAGGTTAGACAGTCAATTAGAAATTTTTCTTGTTTTTTGAGGTAGGCCTGTAGTACTATGAACTTCCCTCTCAGAACTGTTTTCGCTGCATCCCATAGATTTTGTGTTGTTATGTGTTCATTTTCATTGGATTCCAGGAATTTTTTTATTTCTTCCTTGATCTCCTCGGTGACCCATTCAGTGTTTAATAACATGCTATTTAGCCTCCAAGTGTTGAAATGTCTTTGCATGTTCTTGTTGCAATTGATTTCTAGTTTCATGCCATTGTGATCTGAGAAGATGCTTGATATGATTTCAATCTTCTTGAACTAGTAGAGATTTAGTTTGTATCCTACCATGTGGTCTATGTTTGAGAATGTTCCTTGTGCACTTGAGAAGAATGTGTATTCTGTAGTTTTGGGGTGTAATTCTTTGTAGATATCTATAAATCCATTTGGTCTAGTGCTTCATTGAGAGTCTCTGTTTCCTTGCTAATTTTTTGCCTAGAGGATCTATCCAGTGCTGTCAATGGGGTGTTGAAGTCCCGTGCTATGATTGTATTTTTGTCCATTTCTCCTTGGAAGTCCTCCAGAAGATTTTTAATATATATATTGGTGCTCCTATATTGGGTGCATATATGTTTATCAAGGTTATATCTTCCTGTTGGATAGATACTTTCAATATTATGTAGTGGTCTTCTTTGTCTCTAGTTATGGTCTTCATTTTGACATCGATTTTATCAGATATAGAATTGCTACCCCAGCTTTTTTTTGCTTTCCATTTGCTTGGAAAATTTATTTCCCATTCCTTTACTTTCATTTTATGTGAGTCTTTTGTTGTGAGGTGGGTCTCTTGTAAACAACATATAGATGAGTCATGCTTTCTTATCCAATCAGCTACTTTGTGTCTTTTTATGGGAGCATTCAATCCATTTACATTTAAGGTGATTATTGATATGTACTTATTTATTGCCATTTTTGTTTAGTGTGGTTCTATTTTTCTTTCCCATTTCTACTGCTAATTACAGCAGTCCTTTTAACATTGCTTGCAGTGCTGGTTTGGTGCTAATGTATTCCCTTAGCCTTTTTTTGTCTGGGAAGCTCTTTATTTGACCTTCTATTTTGAATGATAGCCTTGTTGGGTAGAGTAGTCTTGGATTCAGATTCTTGTTTTTCATGACTTTGATTACTTCATGCCATTCCCTTCTGGCCTGTAGTGTTTCTTGTGAGAAATCTGCTGAAAGCCTTATGGTGTTTTCTTTGTAGGTAACCTGTTGCTTATCTCTTGCTGCTTTTAGGATTCTCTCTTTGTCTTTAATTTGTGGCATTTTAATTACTATGTGTCTTGGTGTGGGCCTGTTTGGGTTCTTCTTACTTGGGACTCTCTGTGCTTCTTGAACTTGAATGCCTTCTTCCTTCACCAAATTAGGGAATTTTTCTGTCTCTATTTTTTTGAATATATTCTCTATCCCTTGCTCATTTTCTTCTTCTTTGGGGACTCCTATGATGCGAATATTATTACGTTTCCAATTGTCCCGCAGTTTTCTTAAGCTGTCTTCCTTTTTTTAAAATAATTTTTTCCTTTTGTTTTTCTGAGTGATTGATTTTTTTCTACCTTGTCTTCTAATTCACTGATCCGGTCCTCTGCTTCCTCTACTCTGCTTTTTAAACCTTCCAATGTGTTTTTCATTTCTGATATGTCATTTTTATCTCTTCTTGATGGTTTTTAATTTCCAATTGGCTTATTTTCAGTGTCTCTATGTCCTTACTCATGCTGTTCAGCTTCCTCAAGATCATGGCTCTGAATTCTAGCTCTGTTAACATGCCTAATTGCTCCACATTGATCTCATCTTCAGTGGAGGTCTCTTGCTCTTTCATTTGGCTTCTGTTTCTGTGTTTCACCATTTTGGCTATCAGTGTGGGCTTTGGAGCCTGTCAATTTTCCCTGTGGGTGTTGGTGTTCTGCTGTTTGTTGCTCCCTCTCCTGTGTTTAGATGAGCGAGGGAAGACCCACGTTAAACACCACTGTCAAGTCTTACTTTCCTGCTTAAAGTTGCCAGCCCAGGAAAGGTACTGTTATCCTCTAGCTTTTTGCCTGGAGGCTAGCAGTCAAGGTTACTTGATGACTTTTGGATTGTCAGTTGATTGAAAAGCTCCCTTAGGTGCTCTGCACATGGGGATTTCCCGAGGGTGGGGCAGATGCTGGTTGTTAATGAGCTTCAATTTGCACTTCAATGGCCCACAGGGTGGGGTTGGATCTCTGAGGTAGGGGCTGCTGCCTTTCCTCAGAGCCCTGGGAAGAAGCAATGTGCCCACCGTCCTGCGTGGCTATACTCAGCAAAAGCTCTTAGTGCCCTCCAAATCCCAATTGTCCCCTCACAGTTTCAGTCCAGTCTGCCCTCCCTCTGCCGGAGCCCAAGGTGAGTGGCTGTGGCTGTTTCAGCCTCTTTCCTGGCTCTGCGCTGTGGAGCTGCTTGGGAGTGTAACCCGAGGGCGCTGCTCCCAGCTAAGGCCGCTGTGGAGCTTCTGACCGTGGGCTCCTAGCCCCCGTCTCGCGCCTTCCCAAGCCTACCAGGATGGAGTCAGTGTCCCTCGTTGTATGGTCCTCGCAAGCTGCTTTTCTGTTGCTTTTTCCCATCAATTTGTCTGTGTTATAGTTATAATTCCAGTTTGGTTCTGGGAGACGGTCTGTGTAGCTTCCATTCACTCCGCCACCATTTTTCGACTCTCCTCCAGAGGCTTCTACCAGGTCTCCTTCAATCTTTTTGGGGACGTCTTGGTGTTTCCCAGTTGCTCTTAGGAAACCCAAGTGGGATATTCAGGGCCCGGGAACTCAGGGGGCACTTCCCCTCAGATCTATAGGGGTCTAATGGCCAGATCAGGAGAGGCTGCCCATCCCAGGCATCTAGTCCTTGTTGGAGCAAAACACCAGGGATCTCGCTGGGGCCTCCAAATGTATAATGTGTCAGTGAGATAACCAGGAGCCAAATTGTAAAGAAGCGCTTTATTCTTGCTGGTGGGCTGCAGAGGGCATAGTCTCCCCTCAGATCAGCAGCCACAATTCTCCCAGCACCATTTATTAAAGAGGCTGTCCTTACTCCACTGTATGCTCTTGCCACCTTTGTCAAATATTAATTGAGCATATTGCCTTGGGTCCATTTCTGGGTTCTCTGTTCTGTTCCATTGGTCTATATGCCTGTTCTTGTGCCAGTACCAGGCTATTTTGATTACAGTGGCTTTATAGTACAACCTGAAATCTGGTATTGTGATCCCTCCAACTTTGTTTTTCCTTTTCAAGTTTGCTGTGCCTATTCGAGGCCTTTTTTGGTTGCATATGAACTTTTGAAGTTATTTTTCTAATTCTGTGAAGTATGCCGTTGATATTTTGATGGGGATTGCGTTGAATCTATAGATTGCTTTGGGTAATATGGACATTTTAATGATGTTAATTGTCCCAATCCATGAACAGGGTATGTGATTCCACTTTTTTATATCTTGCTCTATTTCTTTTTTCAATGACCTGTAGTTTTCTGTGAATTTGTCCTTCATTTCTTTGGTTAAGTTTATTCCGAGGTATCTTAATTTTTTTTGCCACAATGGTAAATGGGATTGTTTTTTAGTTTCTCTTTCTGTGAGTTCATCATCGGTGTATAAGAATGCCATCGATTTCTTCACATTAATTTTGTATCCTGCTACTTTGCCAAAATCATTTATTAAGTCTAGTAAACTTTTGATGGAGTCTTTGGGGTTTTCTATGTATAATATCATACTATCTGCAAATAATGACAGTTTCACTTCCTCTTTTCCAATTTGGATCCCTTTTATTTTTTCTTGCTGTCTGATTGCTGTGGCTAAGACTGCCAGTACTATGTTAAATAGGAGTGTCTGCCCATTTTTTAATTGATTTCTTTGTCTTCCTATTGTTGAGCTGTATGAGCACTCTATATATATTGGAAATTTACTCCTTATCTAATATATCATTGGCAATTATGCTCTCCCATACAGTGGGTTGCCTTTCCATTTTGGTTGTTGTTTCTTTTGCTGTGCAGAAGCTTTTGAGTTTGATGTAATCCCATGTGTTCATTTTCTCCTTTATTTCTGTTGCCTTAGGTAATGTATCAGTGAAAATTCTTGTGCGTGTGATGTGATTCATTTTTCAAATATCTAAATCCTTATCATGAACACCTCCACTTGCTAGGAATGAAGGTAGGGAATCTTGGTACCTGTATTCAAGGACTTCAAATAGTAGTTGGGGTTATAATCCCCACTGAAATAATTTTAATACAGGCTTCACACAGTGTTGTGGTATTTCAGAAAAGAGACAGAGATTTTGGCTGTTATTTGAATGTGTAAGTGAAGGGAGGTGGTAGAAAGGACGCCTTTGTTAAGGAAGTAGCATTTGAGTTAAGCCTCAAAGGAAAGGACTCACCACCCAGCAAAAAACATAGATAAAGTTAATAGAATCTAGGACAGGTTCTGGTTAGATGGGAATAGAGTAAATATAAAGAGGAATTTTTTCTTCAATATGGCTGCAGAGTAGATGGAAGCTACACTCATTTATTCCTGGTACCAAACCAGATTTCAGCTAAATTTGAGAGCAATCAAGCTAAACTACCAACTGAAAGATAGCTGAACAGGAGTATTATATTAAAGTATTTATAGAAGAAGCTATATAGAATCTGGTAAGAAGTACAGAGACACAAAGAGGGTTAACCCCTGCACCCATGTGTGGCAGATAAGAAGACAGAGGGATATCTCAGCTGAAAAAGTACCCCCTAAGAAGCATGAGGTCGCAAATCCATTCCAGTACCCCAAACCCAGAGTATCAGGGCCAGGAAGTAGAGTCTGCTTAGAATCTGACAGTGAATCAATTGCGACTCTGTCTTCCAGGAAGAAGAGGGAGTCTGCTTGAATCCTAAGCACTCTCTTAAAGGACCAACACACAAGTGCTTGCTCTTGGGCCCTCACTTGGGCCTCCAGTAGAGGAAAGGTGACTCAGGGCATATGGGAGTCATAAACCGAAGATCTGGCTAGCATGCCCCCAAAGAGCAATCTGGAAGGTCAACTACAGTGGTCCTGGTCCTCAGTCAACATCCCACACCACCTTAAGGTGCCATCTTGTAAGGGTCAGGCATTGCTATTCTTACAGCACCTGTCTAGGGAGTGCACTAACCCAGTCCTCCAAATACTGGTGGCAGGACTCCATTAAGCTTGAGTCCAGCTGAAAGGACTGTTTACTGCACCCAGGGACCTTGCTGTCCTCTTTCTCTAGAGAAACTATAGATAGACACTCAGATAGACATTCAACTGTGAGGCTTTGGAATGCGGGGGGGAGGGGGCATTCTCTACCCCCTATCTGATGCCTCATCCAGTACCACCCCCTAAAGAAGACTGTCTTGATCTGTTTTCCCAAGTCCCAGTGGCCCAGTTCAGCTGAACTCAACTCAGTGGGGAAAAGGGAGCACTGATCAGAACTGGGATCGTTGGAGCCAGTCTGAAACTCAAATAGGCACTGCTAAGTAACTAAGGGTAGATGTAGAGCTTGCTTCACTCCCAAGGGCTTTACTAACATCACCCCCAGTGGAAGACTGTCTTGATTTGTTATTTGAAGGCCTAGTGGCTTCACAATGCTGAGTTCAATTTCCTAAGAGGAAGGCTGAAGAGCTCAATCCCCTCCTGCACACATGGACAGCACCATCCACAATGGAAGACTGTCTTGATCTGTTTTTACAAGTCTGGCCCTGTCCTGCTGAGTTTGCTCCTGCAATGGGGACAGCAGGCTGCACCAAACCTGATCTGGTGATGTGCTCCTCCTGGGTGATCTAGAGTTGTAGATTCTAGCAGAGACTGAGTGGTATGGCTCTAGAGTAGTGACCACATTTACTTCACTGAATCCCTGACCCTGCTCCCCTCAAGTAGGGGATTCACAAGCCTTATCCTCCAACCCAGTCACCCCTTCCTACAAAGCTGGCATCATGTGGAAGTGGCATTGGGGTATGGCCATCTTGGGGCCACCCTATAGTCTTTCTTTCAAAGGCCCTGGAGGAAGTCTAGGCAACCCCAGGGTGTGACAGAGCAGCCAACAGTTGGATGCCAACCTCAGAGAGACCTGGACATTTTATTGATCTGCCTCCATCTCAGAGCAGCAGAAAGGTGACACTTGTACATATCTTGACTCCTCCCAAACACATTTAGGCTCAGTAGACACAGCCACAACCAGTGAATAGTATGGTAACTCCAAAAGGTAGCCCAAGGCTGGCTACACACATTATCTGACACCAACCTGCACCAGAATCCCCTCCATGTGGGCCCCAAATCAATACAATCAGTGGTGGGCTTCAAATCTCACCAGAGTTTGACTCAACTTAGCCACACAAATGGCACAGCCAAAGGATCTGGCAGTCATCAAATCCTGCTGGGAACAACTCTGCCTTGAGGGGAAGCATCTGAACAGCGACTCATATATGGTGAATGAGGTACACCTTTATAGTCAGCTAGCCTGAGGGTAAACTCAACCCATGAATAGGCCAACAGCATTCAAGTCTCAACTATAGCAGGAGGGGGCACATAATTCACGCAAGAAACATTTCTGGAGCACCTAGCTCAGGTGATCTAGAAGATTGTGCTATGGAGACTCAGAAGGCAACTGCATCAGAAAGCCCTCATAACAAGATAAGAAATCATAGCAGATCTACCTAATATATAGGATCAAACACAAAAAAAAGCAGACAAAATTGGAAGACAAAGAAATATTCTGAAAATTAAAGAGTAAAAGAAACCCCCAGGATTAAATAAAATTGTAGCAACCAAGATACAGATGCAGTTTCAAACAATGGTTATAAGGATACTCAAGAACCTTAGGGGAAGATCGGATGATCTCAATGAGAATTTAAATGAAAGGACAGTAAGCATTATAAAAGATATAAAACCATAGAAAATAACCTGTCAGAAATGAAGAAAACAATAACTGAAATAAAGAATACACTAGAAGGAATCAGTGGCAGGTTAGATGAAGCAGAGGACTGAATCAGCAATTTAGAGGACAAGATAAAATTAAGCACCCAAGCAGAGCAACAACAAAACAAGTTTTTAAAACTGAGAAAAGTCTGATGGATCTCTGGGACAACATCAAGTTTAAAAACATCCACTATAGGGGTACCAGAAGGAGAAGAGAGTGAACTAGGGCTTAAGAACCTGTTTACAGAAATAATGGCTGAAAAATTCCCTAAAATGAGGAAGGAAAAAAAATCACACAAGTTCAGAAAGCACAGAAAGTACCAATCAAGATGAAACCAAAGAGGCTCACACCAAACACATCATAATTAAAATGGCAAAGGTTAAAGATAGAGAATTATAAAAGCAGCAAGAGAAAGACAGTTACTACAAAGGAGTTTTGATAAGTTTGTCAGACGATTTCTCAAAAGAAACACTTCAGGCCAAAAGGTATTGGCATGAAACATTCAACGTGATAAAAATAAAAGACCTACAACCAAGACTATTCTATCCAACAGATTATCATTTAACTTGAAGGCAAAATAAAGACTTTCCTAGGCCAAAATCGAAAACACTATAAGAGTTATTTACCACCAAACCAGTATTGCAAGAAATGTTAAAGGAACTTCTTTAAGAAAAAAGAAAATATATATTATTTATATATCTATATCTATATCTATCTATATCTATATCTATCTATCATCTATCTATCTATCTATCTATCTATCTATCTATCTATATCTATCGAAACATAGGTATAAATAATAAAATGACAATAAATTAATACCTATTTATTAGGTATTTATGCACCTACCATATATTAGATTCTTTATTATGCATTGGGGGATAAATTATATATGGTCTCTCTTCTTAGGATGCTTATGGTTTAGTGTAATAATTAGAAAAGAAGACAGATTTCAATATAATGTTAGAAATACACATGGGATGCCACAGGTGGACATTAGAGGTACACTTACCCCAACTTGGGAAATCAAGTAAGATTGCCTAAATAAGATGGCACATGAATGAACCTTGAAGAAATGTTTTGAATTAGGGAGGGGTAAAATATGGGAGAAGATGTAATCAAAGGTATTAAGCACCAAGAAGTGTGCAAGTAACTAGAAACAGTCTGAGTTGTTAAAGTATACAGTTCCAGGTGAGTGGTAGAAGATGGAGCTTAGCAAGTGTCCATCAGTAGATGAATGGATAAAAAAGCTGTGGTTCATATACACAATGGAGTACTATGCAGCTGTAAGAAAGAAAGACCTCTTATCCTTTGAGAAGACATGGGGGGACTGGGGAGCATTATGCCAAGTGAAATAAGCCAATCAGAGAAAGACAAACATCACATGATCTCGCTTACTTGTGGAATATAATGAACAAAATAACCTGATGAGCAAAATAGACCCAGAGACATAGAAGTAGAGTACAAACTGACAAATCTCAGAAGAGGGGGATGCGGGGAGGGAAGAGATAAACCACAGAAATTATATGCATATATGCATAACCAATGGATACAGACAATATTGCTTAGGGGGTGAGGGCAGGATCAGGAGGAGGCTGTCAATGGGAGAAAAAGGAGAAACATCTGTAACAAAAAGAAATTCATAAAAATAAATAAATATAAATAAATAAATAAATAAATAAATAAAGATAGGGCTTAAGAGTTCTGCTAAAGAATTGTAGCTTTAAAATATAGTTGTGAGAGAACTATTTAAGAATTGAAACCATGATTGAACATTCAAAGAACTAACACCCATTTTCTTCAAACTATTCTAAAAAATTCCAGAAGAAGAAACACTTCCAAACTCATTTTATGAGGCCAGCATAATTCGAATTCCAAAACCAGATACAGACACTACAAAGAAATAAAATTACAGGTCAATATCCCTGAAGAAGGATAGATGCCAAAATCCTTAACAAAATATTAGCAAACTAGATCCAGCAATACATTACAAAAATTATTCACCGTGACCAAGTGGGATTCATACTAGGGGTGCAAGGCTAGTACAATATTTGAAAATCAATAAATGCGACACACCACATAAACAAAATGAAAGATAAACACCATATGATCATATCAATAGATGCAAAAAAGCATTCAACCAATCCAGCACCAATTTTTTATATATGTTTTTATAGATTTTCCCCCCTTATTTTATTTATTTATTTATTTTAAATCCTCACCCGAGGATATTTTTCTTTTTTTCCCTCCAATTTTTATTAATTTCTTTTTGTTACAGATGTTTCTCCTTTTTCTCCCCTAGACCCCCTCCTCATCATCCCACTCGCCCCCAGCATTGTTGTCTATGTCCATTGGTTATGAATACATGCATATAAGTTCTTTGGTTCCTCTTATCCATCATCCCCACCTTGTTAGTGGGCTGATGAATAAATAAGTGAGATCATGCAGTATTTGTCTTTATCTAACTGGCTTATTTCGCTTAGCATAATACTCTTGAGGTTTCTCCATGTTGTCTCTAAGGATAAGAGATCTTTCTTATAGCTGCAAAGTATTCCATTGTATATACATAACACAACTTTTTTATCCACTCATCCACTGATGGACATTTGGGCTGTTTTCAGATCTTAGTGATTGTAAACAGTGCTGCTATGAACAATGGGGTACATATATTCTTTCTGATTGGTGTTTCAGGCTTCATAGGGTATATTCCTAGAAGTGGGATCACTGGGTCAAAGGGCAGTTCAATTTTTAATTTTTTGAGGGAACACCATGTTGTTTTCCATAGTGGCTGCACCAGTCTGCATTTCCAGCAGCAGTTTACTAGAGTACCCTTTTCTCCACTCCCTGGCCAGCACTGGTTTGATGATTTGTTGATAGCAGCCATTCTGGCAAGTGTGAGGTGATACCTCATCGTTGTTTTAATTTGCATATGATACCTCATCGTTGTTTTAATTTGCATATCTCTGATGATTAGTGACAGTGAGCATTTCTTTTTTTCTATGTCTCTTGGTCATTTGTATGTTCTTTTTGGAGAGGTGTCTATTTAGGTCCTCTGCCCATTTTTTAATTGGGTTCTTTGTCTTCCTTTTGTTGAGTTGTATGTGAACTTTATATATTTTGGAAATTAACCCCTTATCTGATGTATCATTGATGATTATGTTCTTCCATATAGTGGGATCCCTTTTCATTTTGATAGATGTTTCTTTTGCTGTGCAGAAGCTGCAGCCTTGGAGAGCACTTGGAGGAATCATTGTGAACTACAACAAAAGGTAAATGAAATATCTGTTTCAAGAGCCAGGGTTCTCAAACTTAAGTGGGCATTAGAATCACCTGGAGGACTTGTCAACCCAGCACCAATTTCTGATAACACTGCTCAGTAGAAATAGAGGAATCATATATTTGCATAAATAAAGACCATATATGAAAAACCTACAGCCAACATCATACTCAATGGGCAAAAACTAAAAACATTTCCCTTAAGGACAGCAACAAGACAGGGATGCACACTTTCATTACTCTTATTTAATATTGTACTGGAAGTCTTAGCCACAGCAATCAGACAAGAAGGAAAAATAAAAGGGATCCAAATTGGAAAGGAAGAAGTGAAACTGTCAGTATTTGCAGATGACATAATATTGTACATGGAAAACCCTAAACACTCCATAAACAATCTACTAGATTTAAGAATTCAATTTGGCATAGCAGCAGGATACAAAATTAACATCAAGGAATTGACAGCATTCTTATACACCAATAATGAACTCACAGAAAGAGAAACTAAAAATAAAAAATCCATTTACCATTATGGCCAGAAAATTAAGATACCTAGAAATAAACTTAACCAATAAAATAAAGGACCTATTCACAGAAAACTATAGGACATCGAAAAAAGAAATAGAGGGAGATATAAAAAAAAGTGTAAGCATATATCTTGTTCATGGATTGGAAGACTTACCATCATTAAAATGTCCACTACCTATGCAATTTATAGATTCAGTGAAATCCAATTAAAATACCAATGACATATTTCTCAGAACTAGAACAAATACTCTAAAAGTTTATACAGAATCAAAAGAGACCCCAAAAAGCCACAACAATCTTGATAAAGAACAACAAAGTAGGAGGGATCACAATACCGGATGTTAGATTATACTACAAAACCACTGTAATCAAAACAGCTTGGTACTGACACAAGTACAAGCATATAGATCAATAGAACAGAACAGGGAGCACGGAAATTGACCAAAGTCATTATGCCCCATTAATATTTGACAAAGGTGGCAAGAACATACAGTGGAGTAAAGACAGCCTCTTTAATAAATGGTATTGGGAAAATTGGACAGCTACATACAAAAATGAAACTAGACCACCAACTTACACCATACACAAGAATAAATTCAAAATGGATAAAAGACTTAAATGTGACTTGGGAATGCATAAAAATCTTTTTTTTTTTAATTTTTTATTTATTTTTTTGTTACAGATATTTCACCTTTTTTACCCCATTGGCACCCCCTCCCCACCCCACACCCCACCCCTGCCCGGTCCCCGGCTTAGTTGTCCATGTCCATTGGTCATGCATACATGCATATAAGTTCTGTGGTTTATCTCTTCCCACCCCCCCACCCCCTCTTCTGAGGGATGTCAGTCTGTGCCCTTCTTCCATGTTTCTGGGTCTACCGTATTCCTCAGACTGTTATGTTCATTATATTCCGTATATAATGAACATAAAAATCTTTAAAAAATGTAGACAACAAAATGCAGCAAAATTTTCACTGATATAACGCGTACGTTAAGAGAAACAAAGGAAAAAATTAATACATGGGGCTACATCAAACTAAAAAGCTTCTGCACAGCAAAACAAACAAGCATCAAAATGGAACAGGAACCCACCGTATGGGAGAGCATAACTGCCAATGATACATCAGATAAGGGGTAATTTCCTAAATATATAGAGTATTCATACAACTCAACAAAAGGAAGAACCCAATTAAAAAATGGGCAGAGGACCTAAATAGACACCTCTCCAAAAAGAACATACAAATAGTCAAGAGACATGAGAAAAATGCTCACTGTCACTAATCATCAGAGAGATGCAAATTAAAACAACAATGAGGTATCATCTCACACCTGCCAGAATGGCTGCCATCAACACATCATCAAACAAGTGCTGGCCAGGGTGTGGAGAAAAGAGGACTCTAGTACACTGCTGGTGGGAATAGAGACTGGTGAAGCCACTATGAAAAACAATACTGTTTCCTCAAAAAATTAAAAATTGAACTTTCATTAAATCCAGTGATCCCACTTCTAGGAATATACCCTAAGAAGCCTAAAACACCACTCATAAAGAATATATGTACCTCCATGTTCATAGCAGCACTATTTACAATAGCTAAGATTTGGAAACAGCCTTAGTGTCCACCAATAGATGATATGAGTGGATAAAAAAGTACTGATACATATACACAGTGGAATACTATGCAGCTGTGAGAAAGAGATTTCTTATCCTTTGAGATGACATGTAGGGATCTGTAGAGTATTATGTTAAGTGAAATTAGCCAGTAAGAGAACGACAAGTATTATATAATCTCACTTATTTGTGGAGTATAGTGAACAAAATAAGTGGATAAACAAAATAGATCCAAAGACATAGAAAAGAGTAGGGTTCAGATGGACAAACCGCAGAGGAGGGTGGTACAGAGGGGGAAGAGATAAACCAAATAACTTATATGTATATATGTGTAACTAATGGACATGGGCAAAAATGCTGTGAAGGGCGCAATATGGGATTGGGAGAAGGGTGTCTAGGTGGGGAAAAGAAGAAACATCTGTAATAAAAATAAATTAGTTAATAAAAAAATAACTGAAAGCCATGATTACTCATGTTATCAAAGTTTATAATGAATTTGAGAGAAAATTATCAAGGCATCTCTTCTGAAAGTCTGAATAACAGATTATGAAAGTCAAATAATCAAATATATTTAAATACACACACACATTGTCCTACTTTTTGAAAAGATCAGGAATGTTGACAAAGACGTATATGCAATAATATTTGTGTAGCATTATTTGTGAATGGTGAGAAATTAGAAACCATTTAAGTGCCCAGTGGTAGGGGAATTATTAAATGAGCCAAGGTACATCCATAAAATAGATAATTATTATACCATTAAAAAGTTATATTTTGGCACTGGCCAGTGTGTCAGTGGTTAGAGTGTCAGCCCATGGACCAAAGTGTTGTGGATTTGATTCCCAGTTAAGGGCACATACCTGGGTTGCAGGTTTAATCCCTGGCCCTTGTTGGGACACATGGAGATGACAACCAACCAATGTGTCTCTCTCACATAAGTATTTCTGTCTCTTTCTCTCCCTCTCGCTCTCCTTCCCTTTCACAATCTCTAGAAATCAGTGGAAAAAATATCCTTGTGTGAAGATGAAAAAAATCATATTTTGGAAGAGTGGTAATGATATAAAAAATTCCCATGTAATATAACCTGAGCAAAGCAAGATACAATACAACAAATATAGTATGACCCAGATTTGAGGAAATACACATATTTGATCAGATTACAGGACTTTTCCCCCTTTCTTTTATTTTTATATGTTTTTTAAAGTTATTTACTGTGGACATGTAGTACATGTATTTATAAAAATAGCACTAAATATTATTTGAAATATCAGTGATATAATCTTTCCGAATTTTCTTTCTTTTTTTTTTGTTGTTGGTCATACTCATTCAGTCCCTGAGGGGCAAGGATGATTTGGAGAGGCTTTTATGAAGATTAACAGAGTCAATAAAAAGTTGGTACATAGAGATTGTTAGGGGTGTTTTAAAAACTAGGAATTGTGGAGAAGAAATCCACAGGGATAAAATATGACCAATTAGCAACTGGAAGATAGTGGGAACTCTGAAGATTGAAACACAGAAAATTAAAGAACAGAAGATAAAATTGCAGTTGCGGGGATTTCGGATGGAGGTAGTACAAACACTGTTGGTAGTACAAATTGTTAATGATTGGATATTCAGTTGTGTGAGGTGATTTTAAGTCTAGATTTATTTACAAGTAAGGGGATAGACAAAATTACCCATGAGGTCTTTTTCAGCCACAAAATCTTATCATTTCATGTTTGAGCAGAATATGAAAATAATGGTAACATCTTTTTAAAGGGGAAATGGGCAATTAGAAGTTAATGGGAGCTGGGAACCATTTATATTTTTATTCCTAAATTCTACCATGCCCATTCATGAGATTTGGATATAATCAGGGCATAATTATTATCTATTATCAACATGTAATGATGATAAATGGAGATTTTTTAAAAAAACACAGTGCAATAAATATACCTCCAAAGTTGTTGTTGTTGTTGTTGTTTTGTTTTTTGTTTTTTTCAGATTACTCCTTTAATAGCTCTTAAAATATACCCTCTTCAAGGAGTTCTAAGTGATAGGATCCTGCATGTGGTGAATCTTGGAACTGGAGCCCTGGGAGGTTCTGAAATCACCTTGATTATAAAGTAGATCCTCTCAGCATCAAATCTCATATCTACTCAATGACTTGACTCTGCAAAGTTAACAGTAACCCAGTAAACCTGTTGTAGTACAGTGAGTTATTGCTGTTGTTCAGCTAGGGAATTGTTACTGTGAGTTACAGGTCTCTGAGCCCCAAACAAAAACACTGAGCCTAAAGGGAGTGCTGATCTTTGAATAGGGGAAAGGGTCAAGTACCCCAAAAGCACTGGAGGATAAGAACCCTCCTGGATGCAACCTCAGGAACAGGGAGAAAGTCTTATTTACTTCTGAGGGGGTTCTGGTAAAGATTAATACAGACCTGAGATTTCCTTAACATAGAAAAGGGCATTCTTTAATTCAACAGCCAGAGCTAAAGATTGCTATGCAATCATACTTGGGACAAGGAATAGGGTGATGAAATAACTCAGCCATACTGAGATGAATGTGCAGGCAGGGGGTTCTAATTGGTTGGTACTTGAGACAGAGGATCTATTCTCTCTTCAGTGAGGAGGCTTAATACCAAAGCAGGGAGAGACACTAGGAGGTTCTGGTGGCCATATCCCCCTTCCAACCTTGGCCCCAAGGCAGCATATCAGAATTAGAATGTACATGTGTATGTGCACAGGTGCACCTGTATAACTGAACATGGACACAGTCTCATTATATTTAAAGATTATGAAAAAATATTAATACTTGTTGAACCCTCAAGTATGCCAGACAGTGGACATATGTACTCTCATCCAGTTCTTTACAAAGTAGTTTTTATTTCTATAGTCAGAAAACTGTGGCTCAGAGAGATTAAGTTATATGTTCAAGGTTTTAGATGGCAATGGAGTCTGGAAATAATTGTGGGGTGGGGTGGGGTACAGCCTAGGCTTCCAAATTAGATTTACATCTCCAAATGAGATAGCATTTAGTTTGTGTGTGTATTTAAAGTGTTAATTTGTTAAACATAATAATTTAGAATAGTTCACATATTTTGTGACTTCTGTCATTTTTGTTGTCTTTACTATACCAAGAGCCTTAGAAAAATTGAATGGGACTGAGCCTCCCTGGACCACTGAGAGGCCCTGTCTCTGCTGCCTTAGAGTACAGCAGGTTTTCAAGTATCATTTTTGTCAATGTCGTTTGGTTTTAATGTCAATGAGAAAAGAAAAATATCATTTCCCAGCTGGGGCCACTGTCTATGTGGAGTTTGCATGTTCTCCCCATGTCTTCCCCGGTCTTCTCTGGGGACTCCTCCCACATCCCAGAGCTATGTATGTGAGGTGAATTGTTGCATCTACATTGTCCCAGTCTGAATGAGTGTGGGTGTGGGTGTGAGTGTACCCTGCAAAGGAAGGACGTCCTACCTTGCATCCTAAGCTGCCAGGACAAGATACAGTGAACACAACCTTGAACTGGAATACATGGGTTGAAAAATAATTATCTAGCTGTTTTAATTTATCTTTCTTAAATGTATATATAAGATATTTATTTCAATGTTTAATATTAGAAGTGTTTTGGGTCTTTATTTAGAATTTTAGAGATGTTTTGTGACTAGAAATATGCTGTAGGAACTCAACTCTTATTTATATCAATTAGCCTGTGGTAAAATTGCTTTCATTTTACCTTGTTTTACTTACAGTCTCAGTTTCCAAGAACCTGTCAATGACATTGAGGACTTACTATAATAACCACCTGACCAATAAATGATCTCCCTAGAATGTATATATGATCTTGGCATTAACATATTAAAACACCTTTAATAGCTTCCAATTTCTTCCATTTGAAGTCCAAATTTCTTAGTTTTGTCTTTAATAATCTGACCCCACATGACCTGCATGATTGCATCTTGGGCTATTTTACTTCATACATTCTCCAAGAACCATGCTGAACCGTGCCAGGCTCTTTAATAATGCCATTATTTGACAATTTTGGTACCTGTGTCTGGAATCTCTCTTCCTATTTTTACATCCAGATAGCTGTCATCTTCCTCTAAAATAGTTGTTTAAGGTGCCAGGATGGGGTAGAGATTTGGATGTGGTATTCAGTTTAAAAGCAGCAATATAATGTTTAATTACATATAGTCAAAACTATCCTTGAAATGTACTAAACCAGCCCAAAGTACATGATACATGGTTTTGCTTAAAATACCTTGTACACATATATGTATGTGAAAAATATGTTTCATTAAACACTCGAATCACATTCAGAGCCATATGGTATAATGCTAAAGCGGTGAGAAGTCGGGAACTGAGATCCCATGAGGGACTCACAAATTCACTTCTGCCTTCTCATGATCACCTAACTATGGGACTCACTGAGTCTTCCTGGTAGTCTGAATTATTAAAATTGTTCTCTCTCTCGACCCAGGTTCGGTTCCCACTAGGGGCACGTACCTCAGTTGTAGTTTGTCCCCGGCCCTGGTTGGTCATACAGGTGGCGGCCACTTGATGTGTCCCTTCACGTCGATGTTTCTCTCTCTCTCTCTTCCTCTCTCTCCCTCCCGCTGAACAAAAAATGGAAACGTGTCCTCGAGTGAGGATAAAAAAAAAATTGTTCTCTTTCTCTCTCTCTTACTTCCTCTGTATCTATCTCTGTTTCTTCTTCTTCTTCTTCTTCTTCTTCTTCTTCTTCTTCTTCTTCTTCTTCTTCTTCTTCTTCTTCCTCCTCCTCCTCCTCCTCCTCCTCCTCCTCCTCCTCCTCCTCCTTCTTCTTCTCCTTCTCACCTTAGGATATTTTTTTTCGATTTTTCTTCAGATAGAGTGGGAGGGAGGGAGAGAGAAACATCCATGTGAGAACAACACATTGACTGGTTGCCTCCCACATAACCACAACCAGGGCTGGGGACTGGACTGCAGCTGAGGTACATGGCCCGCACCAGAATCAAACCTGCAACTCTTCGGTCCACAGGCCGATTCTCCAACCACTGACCCAAACCAGCCAGGGCTCTCTCTCTTTTAATGTACACGTACCCCTTGTAATTCTATCTCACTATAGCCAAATATTCTGTGAATCTTTTCCTGACTCCCTTAGTATTAGTGTCATTTAATTCTATGCATATCTCTACTATAACACCTATCAGGTCTTGACATAATTATCTAAGTGTCTGTTTTCCCAAATAGACTGTGAACTCCTCCATAGTAAGACCCATATCATCTTTGTTGCTCTACCTATAGAACCTAGGACAGTGCTTAGCAAAGATAGGAACAGTGCTTCTCAAAACATATTCCATTGATCAACATTAGAATTCCCTAGGGTACCTCTTAATATACAACTTCATGAAAGAGAAATAACAGTTTAATTTTAATTTTTATACCCTGACAGTTTGGCTTGGTGGTTAGAATGTCAGCTGACGGACCAGAGAATCCCGGTTCAGTTCCCACTAAGAGCACATACCTCAGCTGCAGTTTATCCCCAGCCCTGTTGGTGTCGTGTGGGTGGCAACCAGTCAATGTGTCTCTCTCACATCGATGTTTCTCTCTCTTCTACCCTCTCTTCCTCCCACTCTATGTAAAGATAAATGCAAAAATGTCCTCAGGTGAGGATAAAAAAAAATTATTTAAGGTTCTGATTTAACACTTCTTGGGTTGGATCTAGGAAACACTATTTTCAAGGCACTTTCCAGGTGATATTGATACCAATGTAAATGTGGCCTCTTTTTTGATGCCTTCATCTACTCCTTTGTCCTCCATAGATGTGACTTTTCTTGTTGCTAGAGGTTGAGATACGGGGAGAGATCAGAACTGAGGTCCAGGGGAGTATTGCTGGCACTGGGAAAATGTTGGAAGGATGGCTTGAATTTTGCATAGAGGTTTTGTACTCAAGTCTGTGCATTGGAGTAGATGTTGCTACAAAAGTTGCAAAGTACAGTAGTGATCATTGTGATTGACTTCTCAGGACTCATTACATCCCTTTTATGTGGATTGCAACAAGGTAAATTAGAAAATTAATCTCATCTCAAGTTGTAAACCTAATTGGTCTGAGGATAATCCTATCCCTTTTGCCTGTTATGGTTCAGACACCCAACCTGCCTGAAAATCCAGTTAACATTTATTGGAGTCTTTTGGGAAAATATGTTCTTGCTTTTAAGAGTCCACTCTATGACAACTATCCAAGTGAGTAATAAACTTCTTGACTGAATAAAGGCACAAAAAAAAGAAAAGAAAAGAAAGAAGAGATAGGCTCTTCTCCTAGTTATGAACCAGAAAACATGTGGCTCTGACTGCCGTTGACAACTTTCTCATGACCATGAGGAAAATAATAGCCTTTAGTTAGCAGCTGATGTCTGGATAGCAGACTACAATAATGGAAATAATATGGATCTTTGGTGACATTTTATAAAATTGTGATAAAACAAACAGAACATACATTTATTGTCTTAACCATTTTTAAGTGTACAGTTCAGTGACACTAAGTACATTCATATTGTTGCGCAACCATTACCACCATCCACCCTGAGATCTTTTTTTATTTTTCTCAACTAAAACTCTGTACCCATTACATACTACTTCTCCCATTCTCCCTCCTCCTGCCCCCTAGCAACCACCATTCTACTTTCTGTCTATGAGTTTGACTACTGTAGAAAACTTGTATTAGAGTAATTATAAATATTTGTCCTTTTTGTGACCAGCTTATTTCACTTAGCAAAATGTCTCCAAATTTTATTCATTTAGTAGCATGTATAAAAATGTCCTTCCTTGGTAATGCTGAATAATATATTTCATTGTATGTAGGTACTACATTTTGTTTGTTCATGCATCTGTGCCATCTTTCGGCCTGCCGGGATCGGTGTAACTCAATGAAACTACAAGCACATGCTGCTTGGAATGAGGGGGAGCTTTGCAATGTAGCAAATACTCTAGTTCTCTGGATGCAGTCCCATTTATTTGCAGATTGGTACCCCCAGGTCACAGGTGGATTTAAATAAATTATTTCCTTGAGATGGCATTATTACAAGCATACGCCCTAGCTTTGTCTCTTGCTTTTTACTGGAACAGACCTGAAAACCAAAAGATAACAAACCCTTATTCACATGTAAATGAAGCACCAAATTCACCTGGGTGGGCCTGGTTTCCCCCTGGGCTAGGTTTCCGAGAATGCATTAACATAAGGTTGAGAGTGCTTAACACAAGGTTAAAAAACATCCATCTACCAACCCCTCAGCCCCACACATCTGTCTATGGAAACTTGGATTGTTCCCACCTTTACAATATTGTGAATAATGTTACTATGAACCTGGGTGCACAAATATCTGTTTGAATCCCTGCTTTCAATTTTATTGAGTATATAACTAAAAGTGGAATCTCTGGATCATATGGTAATTCTATGCTTAATTTCTCGAGGAATCAACATACTATTTTTATAGGAGCTGAAATAGTTTACATACCCACCAGAAAAATATGAGGGATTCATTTTATGTTTTGTTTGTTTGTTTTTGGCTTGGATTTATTTTTTATTTATTTATTTTTATCCTTACCCGAGGACGCTTTTGCATTTATCTCCACATAGAGCTGGAGGGAGAGAGGGAGGAAGAAACAGAGCGAAACATCAATGTGAGAGAGACACATCGACTGGTTGTTACACACACGGCCCCAACCAGGGCTGGGGACAAACTGCAACTGAGGTATGTGCCCTTAGCAAGAACCAAACCAGGGACTCTCTGGTCCATGAGCCGAGACTCTAACCACTGAGAAAAACCGGCCAGGGTGGTTTTCTTTTTAAATTATTGTGTGTTTTTTTTCCTTTTTAAAAATAGCCATGCTAGAAATTTAGAAGTCTCCCAGCCAAAGATGGCGACAAGCAGGACTTGAGGGAGGGTGAGTGTGAGAGAGAGGAGCTAGTGTGTGAGAGAGTGTGAGTGCATGTGAAGGTGGACGACCAAACAAGAGCAGTGCAGAGAGGCGGAGCAGAAGGTTCTGTGATGTGGACTGGAGCAGCTGGCTACCATGGTAAGCAACTCTTCAGGGCACTTCTCCCTGCGACACAGGAAAGTTCCACCATTTTGGAAGATCCTGGGACTTCCCTGGGAGGAGGCAGTGGGAGCAGCTAGGGCCCAGACACCTGAGTCTACCAGCGCACCTGGCACCATCAGACCATTGGAAACTGTGTCAACACAGACCAGTGCACAGTAGTGGAGCTTCCAAGGTATCGGTTGCAGAAGCCACAAACAGCTGGGAGCCCAGCACCATCTCCCATAGTAGCAGCCCAATAGGAGTCAATATATACCCCAGCAACAGAGGAAGGGGAGCAGACATCCATCCCCAGGCAACAGAAGCACAGGCCAGCAGCTGAGACCCATCCCGAAAAACTACAGCAAAAGCTGAGCAGGAGTTGAGCCCCACAGGGCAGCAGCACTCCCCAACCGTAAGTGGTGGGACCTGGGGCTCCACAGAGGCCCGTGCAGTCCAGCAGCTCACAAAAGCAGTAGAAAGCCAGAGCCCCAGAGAGACTGGTGCTATCCTATTGCCCGCACATGGGGCATTCAGGGTGCGGGGGCACCAAAAAGGCATGTGCGACGCAGCAGCCCATAACATAGGCATAGAGCTGGGTACCCAAAGGGACTGTGCAATTCAGATACCCGCGGGACCTGCAGGGTGCGGGGGCACCAGAAAGGCCTGTGAGACTGAGCTGTGCACAACATAGACATAGAGGATGTGAAAATAAAGGGAGAGTGAATAGAAGCTACAGAGATGATCTCCCGGGACCAGATGGGAAATAACTCTAAACTAAAGACAAATCCTCAGAAAAAAAGCAACAGAAAAGCAGAAGGACAGGAACATATAACCAGTGACACTAGTAAGATCTGCACAGGCATGAGAGGGTGGAGGTCTGGGAGCCAACAGAAAGCAGCAGACTTAGCTGTGAGCAATGGCCTTGGAGAATAAAGACCAAGCCCGCTCCACAGCACAGAGAGCCAGGACAAAGCGCTAAAATAGCCACAGCCACTCACCTGGGAGCTATAGCAGAGGGAGTGCAGACTGGGATGGAACTCTGTGAGGACACCCAGGATTTGGAGGGAGGTCATGCAGAGTTTTTGCTGAGTTGCAGCCACAAAGGACATTGGTCAGTGTGCTCCTTCCCAGAGCTGTGAGGAATAGCAGCAGCCCCCCACATTGCAGATTCAGCCTTTCCCAGGTGAGGCAAAGAAATGTAAATTGAGGCTCATTAACAACCAGCATCTATCCCAACCTCTGGAAATCCTCTTATGCAGAACACCAGGGCTACATTCCAAGGCCCTGAGTAACTGAAACTACTAGCCTCCAGGAAAAAGCTAGAGGATAACTGAACCTTTCCTGGGCTTGCAAATCTACCCAGGAAAGTAAAACTTGACAGTGGTGTTTAATGTGGGCCTGCCGAGGCCCATCAAAACCCAGTAGAGGGAGCCACAAACAGCAGAACACCAACACCCAAAAGGAAAATTTGGCGGGCTCCAAAACCCACCAAGACAGCCAAAATGGTGAAAATAAGAAACAAATCCCAAATGAAAGAACAAGAGAACTCTATCAAAGATGAGACCAATGAAAAGCAGTTGAGCAAATTATCAGAGGTAAAGTTCTGAGCCATGATCTTGAGAAAGCTCAACAGCATGAGTAAGGACATCAGCACCATGAGTAAAGATATAGAAACATTGAAAACCAACCAAGTGGAAATGAAGAATGACCTAGCAGAAATAAAGAACACATTGGAAGGACTTAACAGCAAAGTAAAGGAAGCTTAGGAGCGAATCAGTGAATTAGAAGACAAGGTAGAAAAAAATCAACCAATCAGAAAATCAAAAGGAAAAAATAATTTAAAAACAGGAAGGCAGCTTATGAGACCTGTGGGGACAACTGGAAACGTAATAACATTCTCTTCATAGGAGTTCCCGAAGAGGAAGAAAATGGGCAAGGGTTAGAGAATATATTTGAAGAAATAGTGACAGAAAACTTTCGTAACTTGGTGAAGGAAGAAGGCATTCAAGTTCAAGAAGCACAGAGAGCCCCAAATATGAAGAACCCAAACAGGCCCACACCAAGACACATAGTAATTAAAATGCCAAATTAAAGACAAAGAGAGAACCCTAAAGGTAGCAAGAGATAAGCAACAGGAACCTACAAAGGAAACCCCATAAGGCTCTCAGCTGACTTCTCAACAGAAACACTAAGGTCAGAAGGAAATGGCATGAAGTAATCAAGGTCATAAAAAACAAGTATCTGAATCCAAGACTACTCTATCCAGCAAGTCTATCATTTAAAATAGAAGGTCAAATAAAAAGCTTACAAGACCAAAAAAAAAAAAAAGGCTAAGAGAATATATTAGCGCCAAACCAGCATTGCAAGACATGCTAAAAGGACTGCTGTAATTAGTAAAAGAAATAGGAAGAAAAATATAACCACACTAAATAAAAACAGCAATAAATATGTACATATCAATTATAACCTTAAATGTGAATGTTTTAAATGCTCTGATAAAAAGACACAGAGTAGCTGACTGGATAAGAAAGCATCACTCATCTATATGTTGTTTACAAGAGACTCACCTCACAACAAAACACTCACATAGGTTGAAAGAGAAGGGATGGAAAAAAAATTTTCAAGCAAACGGAAAGAAAAAAAAAGCTGGGGTAACAATACTCATATCTGATAAAGTAGATTTCAAAATTAAGGCCATAACTACAGACAATGAAGGCCACTACATAATATTGAATATATCTATCCAACAGGAAGATATAACTTTGGAAAACATATATACACCCCGTCCAGGATCACCAACATACATTAAAATTCTTCTGGAGTACTTCAAAAGAGGAATCAACAGCAATACAATCATAGCAGGGGACTTCAACATCCCACTGACATCACTGGATAGATCCTCTTGACAAAAAACTAACAAGGAAATGCAGACTCTAAATAATGCACTAGAACAAATGGATTTAGTAGATATCTATGGAAAAGTACACCCCAAAACTGTAGAATTCAAATTCTTCTTAAGTGCACATAGGATATTCTCAAAGATAGACCAACTCTTAGGACACAAACTAAGTCCTATAAGTTTAAGAAGATTGAAATCATATCAAGCATCTTCTCAGATCACAATGGCATGAAACTAGAAATCAATTGCAACAAGAAAATGCAAAAATATTTGAACACATGGATGTTAAATAGCGTGTTATTAAACAATGAATGGGGTACCAAGGAGGTCAAAAAAGAAATTAAAAATTTTCTGGAATCCAATGAAAATGAACACTCATCAACTCAAAATCTATGGGATGCAGCGAAAGCAGTTCTAAGAGGCAAGTTCATAGCACTACAGGCCTACATCAAGAAACAAGAAAAATTTCTAATAGACTATCTAAATTCACAACTTAAAGAACTAGAAATCAAGCAAGCAAGCAAGCAAGCAAGCAAGCAAGCAAGCAAACAAACAAACAAACAAAAACCCAGAGCGAATAGAAGAAAGGAGATAGTAAAGATCAGAGCAGAAATAAATAAAGACCAAAAAAAAAAAACCAAAAAACAATTCAATGGATCAGTAAAATGAACAGCGCGCTGTTTGAAAAGATAAACAAGATTCATGGACCCTTAGCTAGATTCAACAAGAAACAAATAGAGAGAACCCAAATAGATAAAATCAGAAATGAAAGAGAAGTAACAACTGACGCCACAGAAATACAAAGGATTGTTAGCAAATATTATGAACAATTATACGGCAAATGAATCGACAATCTAAGAAAAATGGATCAATTTCTAGAAACACATAGTCCCCCAAAACTGAACCAGGAAGAGATAGAAAATTTGAACAAAGCAATAACAACAAAAGAAATTGAAGATGTACTCAAGACTCTACTAGCGAACAAAAGTCCAGGCCCGGATGGCTTCACGGGGCAATTTTACCGAACATTCAAAGATGAAATAATACCCATTCTCCTCAAACTATTACAAAAAATTCAAGAAGGAAGAAGACTTCCAGACTCCTTTTATGAAGCCTGCATAATTCTAATTCTAAAACCAGAAAAGGAGACTACAAAGAAAGAAAACTACAGGCCAATATCCCTGATGAACATAAGTGCCAAAATCCTAAACAAATAATAGCAAATCCAATCCAGCAATATAAAAAAAAAATTATTCACCATGACCAAGTGGGATTCATCCCAGGGATGCAAGGCTGGTACAATGTTTGTAAATCAATAAATATGATACACCACATGAACAAAATGAAAAGATAAAAATTATATGGTCATATCAATAGACACTGAAAAAGCATTTGACAAAATCCAGCACCAATTTACAATAAAAATTCTCAGCAATGTGGAAATAGTGGGATCATATCTCGACCTAATAAAGGCTATGTATGAAAGACCTACAGCCAACGCCATATGCAATGGGCAAAAACTAAAAGCATTTCCCTTAAGAACAGGAACAAGACAACGATGTCCACTTTTGCCACTCTTATTTACCATAGAAGTCTTAGCCACAGCAATCAGACAGGAAGAAAAAATAAAATATAAAAGGGATCCAAATCAAAAAGAAGGAAGTAAAACTGCCATTATTTGCAAATGACATGATACTATCCGAAGAAAACCCCAAAGACTCCATCAAAAATTTACTGGACTTAATAAATGAATTTGGCAAAGTAGCAGAATAAAAAAATTAACGTCAAGAAAATGATGGCATTCTTATACCCCAATGATAAACTCACAGAAAGAGAAACTAAGGAAATAATCCCATTTACCACCACAGCAAAAAAAAATTAAGATACCTAGGAATAAACTTAACCAAAGAAATAAAGGACCTAGTTGCAGAAAACTACAGGTCATTGAAAAAAGAAATAGAGGAAGATATAAAAAAGTGAAAGCACAAACGTTGTTCATGGTCTGGAAGTATTAACATCATTAAAATGTCCTTACTACCCAAAGCCATCTATAGATTCAATGTAAACCCCATCAAAATAACAACATTCTTCATGGAACTAGAACAAATACTTAAAAAGGATTTTTCTATGGAACCAAAAAAGACCCCGAAATCCAAAGCAATCTTGAAAAACAAGAACAAAGTTGGAGGGATTACATTACCAGATTTCAGGTTATACTACAACGCCACTGTAATCAAAACAGCCCAGTACTGGCACAAGAACAGGCAGATAGATCAATGAAACAGAACATAGAACCCAGAAATTGACCCAAGATAATATGCTCAATTAATATTTGACAAAGGTGGCAAAAGCACTCAGTGGAGTAAAGACAGACTCTTTAATAAATGGTGTTGGGAAAATTGGACAAAAATGTAGGCAACAAAATTACGGACATCATATGCAGCAGAATTTTCACTGATACATCACCTAAGGCAACAGAAATAAAGAAGAAAATGAACACATGGGACTACTTCCAACTCAAAAGCTTCTGCACAGCAAAAGAAAAAACCACCAAAATGGAAAGGCAATCCATCTATGGAAGAGCACAATTGCCAATGATGCTTCAGGTAAGGGGTTAATTTCCAATATATGTAGAGTGCTCATACTACTCAAAAAAAGGAAGACAAAGAACCCAGTTAAAAAATGGGCTGAGGAACTAAATAGACACCTCTCCAAACAGGACATACAAATGACTAAGAGACATATGAAGAAATGCTCAACATCATTAATCATCAGAGAGATGCAAATTAAAACAACAATGGGGTATCACCTCACACCTGTCAGAATGGCCGCCATCAACAAATCATCAAACAACAGGTGTTGGCGAGCTTGTGGAGAAAAGGGGACTGTAGTACACTGCTGGTGGGAATGCAGACTGGTGCAGCCACTGTGGAAAACAATATGGTGTTACCTCAAAAATTTAAAAATTGAACTTCCATTTTACCCAGTGATCCCACTTCTAGGAATATATCCTAGGAAGCCTGAAACACCAATTAGAAAGAATATATGTACCCCCATGTTTGTAGCAGCAGTATTTACAATAGCTAAGGTGTGGAATCAGCCCAAATGTCCATCAGTAGAAAAATGGATAAAAAAGCAGTGGTACCTATACACAATGGAGTACTATGCAGCTGTAAGAAAAAAAGATATCGTTTGAGACAACATGGAGGGTCCTGGAAAGTATTATCCTAAGTAAAACAAGCCAAACAGAGAAAGATAAATATCATATGATCTCACTTATTTGTGGAATATAATGAGCATAACAGTCTGAGGAATGGGGTAGTGCCAGATATGTGGAAGTGGGGTAAAGACTGACAATCCCCAGAAAAGGGGGTGGTGGGGGAGAGATAAACCACAGAACTTATATGCATGTGTGCATGAACAGTGGACATGGACAACAAATCTGGGGACAGGGCGGGGAGAGAAGTTGAGGGGGTATTGCTTTGAGAAAAAGGAGAAACATTTGTAACAGAAATAAATTAATTAATTACTAAAATTAAAAAAATAAAAAAACAATAGCCATTCTATTGGATATGAAGTAGAATCTCAATGTGGTTTTAATTTGCATTTCCCTAATGACTAGCAATGTTGATTTTATTTTCATGTGTTTATTGGCCTCTTGTATATCTTATTTAGATAAATGTTTATTCAAGTCCTTATTCTCTTTTTAAATTAGGTGGTTTGTTCTTTTATTGTTGAGTTGCACTTGAGAACACTTTTAAACTGCTGAATCAACAAATCTTGAATCCTGTACTGACTTAAACAATATGTAGTGTTTTAGTTTACTATTACTGCTGTAAAAAATTACCACATACTTAGAGGCTTAAAAACACACAAATTTATTTTCTTCCAGTCAGATGTCTAAAATGGGTCTTGAAGAACCTAAATCAAGGTGTTGGCAGAATTACATTCCTTTTGGAAAATTTAGGGTGAATTTTATTCCTTGCCTTTTCCAGCTTTTGGAGGTTGCTCACATTTCTTTGCTCATGCCCCATACCACTCTGACCCGTACTTTCATTGTAACATCTCCTTCTCTGACTCTGACCCTGCTGCCTCCCTATCATAAGGAAACTTGTGATTACATTGGGCATACCAAGATTCTCCATGATAATCTTACCATCTCTAGTGTCATCAAGTACAATTCAACAATTAAAAAAAATACCCAATTAAGAAAGGCACAAAGGTTTTCTGCTATTTGCAGTCAACAGCATCTTAATTGATACACCAGGTAAATCAACAATAAAATAGCCAATATCAGACTGTCAGCGAATTCTAACTACATAGCAACCATGGTAGGGAAGTTTGATAATAGGCAGTCATTGTTTGACATAGAACTGACTAAAAAAATAAATTCTGATGTACATTATAGTCAGAGTACAATTGGAATTGCACTTAAATGTTTGATTAATGAACAAATAAATGAAAAATTGTTTAATATTGGTGTTTATAATGTCCTCCCTGGTTTCACAATTCTGTGCTACTGACCTGCAGAAGCTGTGTATTCTTCACTAGACTTTGGCTTGGCATGTGTGTTTGAGGGTGAATAAGCACAGGAGTTGATTGTTGCCCCAGAGGCCTGTGTTATAAATTCAGACTTTTGCAAACTCTATCTTGCCACCCTCAGGGACCTTTTCCTTCCCTGTTATTTGTTGTTAAATTACTCGGCCAAATTAAGTACCTTTCTCATCAAATCCCAGAGGAGAGAGGCCTAGTTCACTCACCTTGAACTCCAAGTCCCCAAACCTCTAATGAAGCATACAATATGTATGTTCCCTAAGCCTATGTCCTGACTCCATCTTGGATGGGCTGAAGTTCTTTCCTTAAAACAAACAAACAAAACAAAACAAAAAAACTGACATGCTTTTTCCTCTTTCTCTCTTGATGTCTGGAATTCATGTTAACACTAGGTTTCTCTGTCTTTATTTTTGGATGCGAGTGTGGGGAATTACAAAGCAGTGCTGAAAAGATTGTTAAAGACCCTGCAGATTACTCTGAATGGCAAAGAGAACTTTCTGAAAAATATATAAACAATTTCTGTGCCTAGACATAAAGTTGTTTTCTGAAATAAAATTTTCTATTAATTAGATTTCTGTCTCCCCAAGTTGGGCTCCAAACAAATGGAGATACAGTCATTTTTCTTTCTAGGCTAGCTAATGATGTAAGTTGTGGATTCTTCAGACATTTGGCTTCTCCCCAGTTCCCCCATGCTGCTGAATTTTAGGATTTTTCATAGCAGATCAGCAGTCTCACTAAAATTAAAATATTGTCCTTGATAGCTGTCACTCAGATCCCAAGACTCATAAGAAATTGGGTATTATTCTGAAAACAGGTCCCCAGTGAACTGCTTAACTATAAATTTCAGGACTCCACAGGTGAAATAGCCTGTGCAGGGAGATCTGCTCTGTCTTATGTCCTTCACAAATTAACTTCTGATGTAGAATTTAACTTTCAGCTTATGCTTTGGTGAAAGACAGACTTGGGTTCAAGTCTTGGCTCTCTACCAGTACTAGTTGAAGGTAATTTTTTAAAAATTATTTTATTGTTTGCAGAATTACAGATGTCCCCAAATTTTACACCCTTTAAACTCCTCCTCCTAGCCCCTGCCCCACCTCGAGCCTTCACCACACTATTGTATGTGTCCATTGGCTATGCATATATGTATATAAGTTCTTTGGCTAATCTCTTCCAGATGACCCTTCCTGCCCCTCAGGGATATGTCAGTCTGTTTCATGCCTCCAAACCTCTGGAGGCATGTTTGTCAGTTTATTATGTTCATTAGATTCCACTTATAAGTGAGATCATGTGATACCTGTCTTTCACTGACTGGCTTATTCCACTTAGCATAATACTCTCCAGGACCCTCCAAGTTGTTGCAAATGATAAGAAATCTCTTTACAGCTGCATAGTATTCTATTGTCTAAATATACCACTGCTTTTTTTTAATCCATTCATCTACTTAGGGTCCTTAGGGCTGTTTCCCAATCTTAGCTATTGTAAATAATACTGCTTTGAGCATAGGGATGCATATATTTTTCCGGATTGGTGTTTCTAGCCTCTTAGAATATATACCTAGAAGTGGGATCACTGAGTCAAATGATAGTTCCATTTTTAAATTTTTGAGGAAATGCTGTACTGTTTTCCATAGTGGCTGCACCAGTCTGCATTCCCACCAGCAGTGTACGAGAGTGTCCTTTTCTCCACATCTTCATGAGCACTTGTTGTTTGATGATTTGTTCATGGTAGCCATTCCGGCAGGTATGAGGTGATATCTTATCGTAGTATCAATTTGCATCTCTCGGATGATTAGTAATATCAAACATTTTTAAAAAAACGTCTTTTGGCCATATTTATGTCCTCTTTGGCGGGAACCGAACCCGGATCTCTCTGTACTGCAGGCCGATGCTCCAACCGCTGAGCCAAACTGGCCAGGGCTATGTCCTCTTTGGAAAAATGCCTATTCAGGTTCCAGTGCCTATTTTTTAATTGGGTTATTATCTTCCTTTTGTGGAGCTTAATAAGTTCTTTATATATTGTGGATATTAATCTCTTATCAGATGTGATATTGGGAAATATATTTCCCCATACACTGGGTTCCCTTTTCATTTTGATGATGGTTTCTGTTGCTGTGCAGTAGTTTTTGACTTCGCTTATTTTTTCCTTGGTTTTTCTTGCCCTAGGAGATGTATCATTGAAAATTCTGCTATGTGACATTTCTGAGATTTTGCTGCCTATGTTTATTTCTAGGATTTTTATGGTTTTAACACTTACAATGAAGTATTTTATTTATTTTGAGTTTATCCTTGTGTATGATGTAAGGCGGAGAACTAATTTTATATTTGTAAAGAATCTGTCCAATTTTCCCAACAACTAGAAAAGACTATCATTACTCCATTGTACATTCCACCTCCCTTGTCAAATATTAATTGAGCATAACGGTTTGGGTCAATTTCTGGGACCTCTGTTCTGTTCTGTTGATCTGTATGCCTGTTCTTATGCCAGTACCAGGCTATTTGATTACAGTAGCTTTCTAGTCTAATTTAATATCCAGTATTTTGACCCTCCAACTTTGATTTTCTTTCTCAAGATTGTGGTGGCTATTCGAGGTCTTTTTTGGTTACATATAAATTTTTGGACTATTAGTTCTAGATCTGTGAAATATGACACTGATATGTTATTTAATGTATTTATTTATGTATTTTTGTATTTGTGTATTTAATTCTGTATTTATTTATTTTTGTTGCAGATGTTTCTCCTTTTCCCCCCACTGATTCCTTCCTCCCCCTCCCTCACCACCCTGTCCCCAGCTTTGTTGTCCATGTCCATTGTACATGCATACATGCATATAAGTTCTGTGGTTTATATTCCCCCAAACCCCTTTTCTGGGAATTGTCAGTCTGTACCTCACTTCCAAGTCTCTGGGAATACCCTGTTCATCAGACAGTCATGTTCATTGTATTCCACAAATAAGTGAGATCATATAATACTTGTCTTTCTCTGTTTGGATTGTTTCATTTAGGATAATACTTTCCAGGTCCCTCCATGTCATCTCAAAAGATAAGAGATCTTTCTTTCTTACAGCTGCGTAGTACTCCATTGTGTATATGTACCACAGCTTTTTAATCCATTTGTCTACTGATGGACATTTGGGCTGTTTCCAGATCTTAGCTATTGTAAATAGTGATGTTATGAATATGGGGGTACATAATGTCCGATAGTCTGGGAACTGGCGCTAGGCAAACTGCTCGACCATTGTCTCGCTTCAGCCTTGCCTCCCACCCTGTTCTGGGAATGGCCTGCCCCGGGCTTGTAGACTAACTCCCATCCTGCTCTTATTGACTCACATTCCAGAGGCTCCCATGCATAGCCCCCACAAGGTCAAACCCTAACAGACAAATCTCAGCTGCAACGGGCAGATATAAAAAAGCGCAAACCCCAGCATCGGGCGCGGCTTCTAGGACTTGAGCCCCGGAGTCCACGAACCCGCCCGGAGTGTACCCAATAAAGCCTGATCCCTGTTTATTCGGCTGATTGGCTCTCCAGTTTCTTCTCTGTTTTTTGGCGGCACACCCGATTCCTTACACATATATTTTTTCTGATTGGTGTTTCAGGCTTCTTAGGGTATATTCCTAGAAGTGGGATCACTGGGTCAAATGGAAGTTCAATTTTCAATTTTTTGAGGTAACACCATATTGTTTGCCATAGTGGCTTCACCAGTCTGCATTCCAACCAGCAGTGTACTAGAGTCCCCTTTTCTCCACACCCTCGCCAACACTTGTTGTTTGATGATTTGTTGATGGGGGCCATTCTGGCAGGTGTGAGGTGATACCTCATTGTTGTTTTAATTTGCATCTCTCTGATGATTAGTGATGATGAGCATTTCTTCATATGTCTCTTAGCCATTTGTATGTCTTGTTTGGAGAGGTGTCTATTTAGTTCCTCTGCCCATTTTATAATTGGGTTCTTTGTCTTTCTTTTGTTGACCTGTATGAGAAATCTGTATATTTTGGAAATCAACCCCTTATCTGATATATCATTGGCAATTATGTTCTCCCATAGAGTGGGCTGCCTTTCCATTTTGGTGGTTGTTTCTTTTGCTGTGCAGAAGCTTTTGAGTTTGGTGTAGTTCCATGTGTTTATTTTCTCCTTTGTTTCTGTTGCCTTAGGTGATGTATCAGGAAAAATTCTGCTGCATATGATGTCTGAAATTTTGGTGCCCACATTTTCTTTTAGGATTTTTATGGATTCATGAGTCACATTTAAGTCTTTTATCCATTTTGAGTTTATTCTTTTGTGTGGTGTATGTTGATGGTTTAGTTTCATTTTTTTGCAAGTAGCTGTCCAATTTTCCCAACACCATTTAATAAAGAGGCTGTATTTACTCCACTGTATGCTCTTGAAACCTTTGTTGAATATTAATTGAGCATAATGTTTTGGGTTTATTTCTGGGTTCTCTGTTCTACTCCATTGATCTATGTGCCTGATCTTGTGCCAGTCCCAGTCTGTTTTAATTACAGTAGCTTTGCAGTATAACCTGATATCTGGTATTGTGATTCCCCCCTACTTTGTCCTTCTTTTTCAAGATTTCTGTGACTATTTGTGGTCTTTTTTGGTTCCATATAAATTTTGAAGCATTTGTTCTAGTTCTGTGAAGTATGTCGTTGGTATTTTGATGGGAATTGCATTGAATCTATAGATGGCTTTGGGCAGTATGGACATTTTAATAATGTTAATTCTTCAAATCCATGAACAGGGTATGTGCTTCCACTTTTTTCTATCTTCCTCTATTGTTTTTTTCAATGTCCTGTAGTTTTCTGTGAATAGGTCCTTTATTTCTGTGGTTAAGTTTATTCCCAGGTATCTTCTTCTTATTATTATTTTTTGCTGTAATTTTAAGTTAAATTGTTTTTTGTTTGTTTGTTTGTTTTGTTTTGTTTTGTTTCTCTTTATGTGAGTTCATTGTTGGTGTATAATAATGCTATGGATTTTTTTGACGTTCATTTTGTATGCTGCAACTTTGCCAAATTCATTTATTAAGTCTAGTAGATTTTTGATAGTCTTTGGGGTTTCTTTATATATAATATCATGTCATTTGCAAATAATGACAGTTTAATTTACTTATTTCCAATTTGGATCCCTTTTAAGTTTTTTCTTCATGTCTGATTGCTGTGGCTAAGACTTCCAGTACTATGTTAAATAAGAGTGGCAAAAGTGGACATTCCTGTCTTGTTCCTGTTCTTAAGGGAAATTTATTTAGTTTTTGCCCATTGAGTATGATGTTGACTCTAGGTCTTTCATATATGGCCTTTATTATATCAAGATATGATTCCTCTATTCCCACATTGCTGAGCGTTTTTATCAGAAATGGATGCTGGATGTTGTCAATGCTTTTTCAGCATCTATTGATATCATCATATGAATTTTATCTTTCATTTTGTTTATGTAGTATATCACATTTATTGATTTGTGAATATTGTACCAACCTTGCATCCCTGGGATGAATCAAACTTCGTCATGGTGAATGATTTTTTTAATGTATTGCTGGATTCAGTTTGCTGTATTTGTTCAGGATATTGGCATCTATGTTCATCAGGGATATTGGCCTGCAGTTTTCTTTCCTGTAGTGTCTTTTTCTGGTTTTGGAATCAGACTTATGCTGCCCTCATAAAACGAGTTTGGAAATCTTCCTTCTTCTTGTATTTTTTAAAATAGTTTGAGGAGAATGGGTATTAGTTTTTCTATGAATGTTTAGTAAACTCCCCCATGAAACCATCTGGGCCTGGGCTTTTGTTTGATGGTAGAGACTTGAGTACATCTTTAATTTACTATGTTGTTTTTGTCTGTTCAAGTTTTTGATCTCTTCCTGGTCAAATGTGTTGCTGTATAATTGTTCATAATATTTGTTAACAATCCTTTGTATTTCTGTAGTATCAGTTATTATTTCTCCTCTTTCATTTCTGATTTTGTGTATTTGGCTTCTCTCTGTTTCTTGGTGAGTCTAGCTAAGGATACATCAATCTTGTTTATCAGTTCAAAGAACCAGCTATTTGTTTCATTAATCCTTTGAATTGTTCTTTTGGTCTCCATGTCATTTATTTCTGCTCTGATCTTTACTATTTCCTTCCTTCTATTTGCTCTTGGGGTTTCTTTTTGTTGCTTGCTAGTTCTTTGAGTTGTGAGGTTAGGTTGTGAATTAAATTTTTTTCTTGTTTATTGAGGTAGGTCTGTAGTGCTATAAACTTCCCTCTCAGATCTGCTTTTGCTGCAGCCCATAGATTTTGTGTTGTTGTGTGTTCATTTTCATTGGTTTCCAGGAAGTTTGGAATTTTTTTCTTTATCTCCATGGTAACTCATTTATTGTTCAATAACATGCTACGTAGCCTTCATGTTTTCAAATGTCTTTGCAAGTTCTTGTTGCAATTGATTTCTAGTTTTATGCCATTGTGATCTGAGAAGATGCTTGATATGATTTCAATCTTCTTAAACTTGTAGAGACTTAGTTTGTGTCCTAACATGTCTATCTTTGAGAATGTCCCATGTGCACTTGAACAGAATGTGAATTCTGAAGTTTTGGGGTGTAATTCTATACAGCTATCTATTAAACCTATTTGATCTAGTGCTTCTTTTGGACTGTGTTTTCTTGTTAATATTTTGTCTAGATGATCTATCCAGTGATGTCAGTGGGGTGTTGAAATTCCCTGCTATAACTGTATTTCTGTTGATTTCTCCTTGGCCATCCTCCAGAAGATTTTTAATATATTTTGGTGTTCCTATATTGGATGCATATAACTTTACCTAGGTCATATCTTTCTGTTGGATAGATTCTTTCTATATTATGTAGTGGCCTTCTTTGTCTCTAGCTTTGGTCTTCATTTTGAAATCTAATTTTTCAGATATGAGTATTTCTACTCCAGCTTTTTTTCTTTCCATTTGCTTGAAATACTTTTTTTTCATCCCTTCAGTTTCAACCTATGTGAGTGTTTTGTTGTGAGGTGGATCTCTTGTAAACAACATATATGTGAGTCATTTTTTTTTTTTTTTTTTTTTTTTTATCCAGTCAGCTACTCTGTGTCTTTTTTAGTGGAGCATTCAAACCTTTTCCATTTATGGTGATTATTAATATGTACTTATTTATTGCCATTTTGTTTAGTGTGGTTTTATTTTTCTTCCTATTTCTTCTACTAATTACAGCAGTCCATTTAGCATATCTTGAACTGCTGGTTTGGTGCTAATATATTCCCATAGCCTTTTTTTTTTTTTTTGTCTGGGAAGCTCTTTATTTGACCTTCTATTTTGAATGATAGTCTTGCTGGATAGAGTAGTCTTGGATTCAGATACTTGTTTTATGACCTTGATTACTTCATGCCACTCCCTTCTGGCCTGTAGTGTTTCTGTTGAGAAGTCAGCTGAGAGCCTTATGGGGTTTCCTTTGTAGGTAACCTGTTGCTTATTTCTTGCTGCTTTTAGGATTCTCTCTTTGTCTTTAATTTTTGGCATTTAATTACTATGTGTCTTGGTGTGGGCCTGCTTGGGTTCTTCTTATTTGAGGCTCTCTGTGCTTCTTGAACTTGAGTGCCTTCTTCCTTCACCAAGTTAGGAAAGTTTTCTGTCACTATTTCTTCAAATATATTTTCTAATCCTTGCCTATTTTCTTCTTCTTTGGGGACTTCTATGATGCGAATGTTATTACATTTCCAGTTGTTCCACAATTCTCTTAAGCTCTCCTGTTTTTTAATTTTTTTTTCTTTTTGGTTTTCTGATTGGTTTATTTTTTTCTACCCTGTCTTCTAATTCAGTGATCCAGTCCTCAGCTTCCTCTAGTTTGCCAGTTTTTGTCCTTCCAATGTGTTCTTTATTTCTGCTATGTCATTCTTCATTTCCACTTGGTTTATTTTTAATGTTTCTATATTTACTCATGGTGCTGATGTCCTTACTCATGCTGTTGCGCTATCTCAAGATCATGGCTCTGAACTCTACCTCTGATAATTTGCTTAACTGCATTTCATTTATCTCATTTTTGATCAAGTTCTCCTGTCCTTTCATTTGGGATTTGTTTCTTTGTTTCACCATTTTTGCTATCTTAGTGGGTTTGGGGGCTGGCCAAAAATTTTCTCTGTGTTTGTTGGTATTCTGCTGTTTGTGCCTTCCTCTATTGGTTTTGGATGAGCCTCGTTGAGTCCACGTTAAACACCACTATCAAGTCTTACTTTCCTGGGTAGATTTGCAAGTTCAGGAAACATTCAGTTTTCCTCTAGCTTTTTGCCTGGAGGTCAGGTGTCTTAGTTACTCAGAGCCTTGGAATGTAGTCTTGGTTTTCTGTATAAGAGGATTTCAAGATGGTGGAACATATGTTGGTTGTTAATGAACCTCAATTTGCATTTTTGCCTCACCTGGAAAAGGCTGAATCTTTGAGGGAGGGGCTGCTGCTTTTCCCCACAGCTCTGGGAAGGAGCAAGCTGGCCACCATTCTTTGTGGCCGCAACTCACCAAAAGCTCTGAGTGCCCTCTAAATTTTGCCCTCTGTGTCTCCACAGAGTTCCAGTCTAGTCTGCCCACCCTCTGCCGGGGCCCAAGGTGAGTGGCCATAGCCAATTTATTGCTCTGTTCTGGCCCTCTGCTATGGAGTAGTCTTGGTCTTTTATCCTTGAGGACACTGCTCACAGCTAAAACTGCTGTTGTTTGTTGTCTCCCAGACCACCACCCTCTCGTGCCTCGGCTGATCCTACAGGTGTCCTTGGTCATATGATCCTGTCCTGCTGCTCTTTTGTTGCTTTTTTGAAGATTTGTCTTTATTTTAGTTGTAATTCCTGCTTGGTCCTGGGAGATTGTTTGTGTAGCTTTCATTCACTTCACCGCCATTTTTTTCTTCCTCATTGATATTTTAGTAGAAATCACATTGAATCCAGAGATTGCTTTGCGTACTATGGACATTTTAATGATGTTAATTCTTCCAATCCATGAACATGGTATATACTTCCACATGTTTATTCCTTCTTCTATTTCTTTTTCCAATGTCCTGTAGTTTTCTGAGTACCGGTCTCATACCTCCTTGCTTAAGTTTATTCTGAGGCATGTTATTTTTGTTGTTGCAATGGTAAATGAGATATTTTTTTTTTAGTTTCTCTTACTGATAGTTCATTATTGGTATATAAAGATGCCATCAATCTTAGGATATTAATTTTGTATCCTGCTATGTTGCTGAATTCAGATATTAATTCTAGTAGATTTTGGTGGAATCTTTAGATTTTTCTATGTACAATAGCATGTCATTTGCAAATAATGACAATTTTGCTTCCTGCTTTCAAATTTGTATTCCTTCTATTTTTATTTTATTTTTTTGTCTGATCACTGTGGCTAGGACGTCCAGTACTGTGTTGAATAAGAGTGGTAAAAGTGGACATCCCTGTATTGTTCCTGTTCTTAAGGGAAACACTTTTAGTTTTTGTTCATTGAATATGATGTTGAAGTATGATTCCTCTATTCCCATTTTGCTGAGAGTTTTTATCAAAAATGGGTGCTGAATTTTGTCCAGTTCTTTTTCTGCAACCATTGATATGATCAGGTAATTTTTATCCTTCTTTTTGTTTATGTGATGCATCACATTTATTGATTTGTAAATATTGTACCAGTGTTGCATCCCCAGACTCAATATCCCTTGGTGATGGTGTGTGACCCTTTAAATGTGTTGCTGGATCCAATTTGCTAATATTATGTTCAGGATTTTTGCATCTATGTTAGTCATGGATATTGTCCTGTAATTTTTTTTTTTTTTTTGTAATGTTTTATGTGGTTTTAAAATCAGAATAATGCTGGTCTTCTAAACAGAACTTGAAAATGTTTCTTCCTCTTGGAATTTTTGAAATAGTTTTATTGAGGAGGATAGGTGTTAGTTCTTTAAGTGTTTGGTAAAACTCGCCTGTGAAGCCATCTGGTCCAGGACATTTGTTTTTTGGGAGTAATGTTTCTTTTATTCTTAATTGTTGCTTCAATTCCATCAGTTGTTACAAGCCTATTCAAGCATTCTGTTTCTTCCTGATTCAGTTTTGGAAGATTGCATGTTTCTAGGAAGTTTTCCATTTTGCCTAGGTTGTTCTGCTTGTTGGCATATAGTTGTTCATGGTATAAATATATTTTTTACAAACCTTTCAATTTCTTTGGTGTCAGTTGTTATTTTGTCTCTTTCATTTCAAATTTTATTTATTTTGGTTCTCACTTTTTGTTTTTTGATGAGTCTCCTATAGGTTTATCAATCTTGTTTACCTATTCTTTTTCAAAAATATTTTTTATTAATTTCTTTTTGTTACAGATAGTTTTTCTTTTTCCCCCATTGTCACCCTACTCCCACCCCCCCCCCCAAGCATAGTTGTCTATGTCCATTGCTTATGCATATATCCACATAAATTATGTGGTCTAACTCTTTCCTCCCCCACACCCCTATTCTGGGGTTTGTCAGTCTCTACCCCACATCCATGTCTCTGGGTCCATTCTGTTTACTAGTTTTTGTTCATTATAGTCCACACATAAGTGAGATCATGTAAATTTTTCTTTCTCTGATTGGCTTATTTCTCTTAGCATAATACTCTCCAGGTCCCTTCATGTTATCTCAAATGATAAGAGATTTTTTTTCTTACAGCTGCATAGTATTCCATTGTGTTTATATACCACAGATTTTATATCCACTCATCTTTTGATAAACACTTGGGCTGATTCCAGATCTTAGCAATTGTAAATATTGCTACTATGATCATAGGGGTACATATATTTTTTTCTGATTGGTGTTTTAGGCTTCTTAGTATATATTCCTAGGAGTGGGATCACTGGATCAAATGGCAGTTCAATTTTTAATTTTTGAGGAAACACCATGTTGTTTTTCACAGTGGCTGCACCAGTCTGCATTCCCACCAGCAGTGTATTAGAGTCCCCTTTTCTACACACCCTTGCCAGCACTTGTTTTTTGATTATTTGTTGACGGCAGCCATTCTGGCAGGTGTGAGATGAAACCTCATCGTCATTTTAATTAGCCTCTCTCTGATGATTAGTGACTTTGAGCATTGTTTCCTGTCTCTTGACCATTTGTATGTCCTGTTTGGAGACGTGTCTATTTAGAACTTCTGCGCATTTTTTTATCCTCACTGGAGGACATTTTTCTATTTTTGTTCAGATAGAGTGGGAAGAGAGAGAGAGAGAGAGAGAGAAATTTATGTGAAGGGACTCATTTAGTGACTGCCTCCTGTACAACCCCAACAGGGGCTGGGGACAAACTGTAACCCAGGTACGTGCCCTTATCAGAAACTGAACCCGGGTCACTCTGGACCACAGGCTATGCTCTAACCGCTGAGTCAAACTGGCCAAGGCTGCCAATTTTTAAAATACGATTCTTTGTCTTTTGTTGAGTTGTAAGAGTACTCTATTTTGGAGATTACCCCTTATCTGATGTATCATTGGCAATTATGCTCTCCCATAGAGTGGGTTCCCTTTCCATTTTGATGCTTGTTTCTTTTGCTGTCCAGAAGCTTTTTAATTTGATATAGTGCCATGTGTTTGTTTTTTCCTCTGTTTCTCTTGCTTTAAGTGTTATATCAGTGAAAATTCTGCTGCATGGGATGTCTGAAATTTTGTTGCCTACACTTTCTTCTAGGATTTTTATGAATTCATGAGTCACATTCAAATCTTTTATCTATTTTGAGTTTATTCCCATATATGGTGTAAGTAGGTGGTCTCACTTCACTTTTTTTCAGGTCGCTGTCCAATTTTCCCAACACCATTTATTAAAGACGCTTTCTTTACTCCACTATGTTCTCTTGCCACCTTTGTCAAATATCTTTTATTTACTTATTTTTTTAATCTTTAGTGTTGACTGTATTACAGATGTTCCTCATTTTTCCCCCATTGACACCCTCCTCCCCACTCCCGCCACCCTCCCGTGTTTTCCCACACTATTTTCTCTGTCCATTGGTTATGCATATAAGTTCTTTGGTTTATTTCTTCCCACCCCCCCCAACCCCTTTCCCTTTGAGGTTTGTCAGTCTAGCAATGAATTTGTACTTCTTAATCCCTTCACCTTTTTCACCCATTCCTCCACTCCCCCTCCCATCTGGCAAACAACAAAATGTTCTCTGTATCTATGAGAATGTTTCTGTTCTGCCTGTTCATTTTGTTTGTAGATTCCATTGTCGATAGATATGTAATCATTTCCATTTTGTTTGTTCATCTATTTTATCTTTTTCTTCAAAAAGACCCTTCATCATTTCATATAATAACGGTTTGGTGGTGATGAACTCATTTAATTTTTTCTTGTCTGGGAAACTCTTTATATGACCATCTATTCTAAATGACAGGTTTGCAGGGTAGAGTAATCTTGGTTGTAGGTTCTTGCTTTTCATCACTCTGAATATTTCTTGCCACTCGCTTCTGGTCTGCAAAGTTTCTTTTGTGAAATCAGCTGACAGCCTTATGGGAAGTTCCTTGTAGGTTACTAACTGCTTTTCTCTTGCTGCTTTTAAGATTCTCTCTTTGTCATGAACCTTTTGCATTTTGATGATGATGTGTCTAGGTGTGGGCCTCTTGGGGTTCATCTTGTTTAGGACTCTCTGTGCTTCCTGGACTTGTATGTCTGTTTCCTTCACCAAGTTAGGAAAATTTTCTGCCATTATTGTTTCAAACAGGTTTTCAATTTCTTGTTCTCTCTCTTCTCCTTCTGGCACCCCCAAGATGCAAATGTTGGCATGCTTGAAGTTGTCCCAGAGGCTCCTTACACTATCCTCATTTTTTGGATTCTTTTTTTTTTTTTTTTTGCTGTTCTGATTGGGCGTTTTTTGCTTCCTTATATTCCAAATTGATTGTTTGCTTCTTGGATTTATGTACTCTACTATTGAATCTGTGTAAATTATTCTTTATTTCAGTTAATGCCCCCTTCATTTCTGACTGTGCATCCATCATTTCTGACTGGTCCTTTTTTATGCTCTTGAGGCCCTCACTAAGTTCATTGAGCATCCTTATAAGCAGTATTTTGAACTCAGCTTCTGTTAGGTTGCTCATCTCCATTTTGCTTAGTTCTTTTCTTGGGGTTTTGTTCTGTTCTTTCATTTGGGACCTGTTTCTTTGTCTCCTCATTTTGGCTGCCTCCCTGTGTTTGTTTCTGTGTATTACTTAACAAGCGGTATGGGGCTATCTGAGACCAAATGCTGCTTGTTTGAAATAATTTAAGAAAACCTGAAGCAGGATCCAAGACAGGCCAATCCTATGGTTAAACAACTGGCAACAGCTTGGGTGGGCCTGAAAGTTGGGTGAAGCAGGGCCTCAGAATATCACCAGGTGGGGCTACCAGTGTGAGCCAGGTTTCTGGAGTCCCAGATATGGCGACTGTCTGCCGCACCAGGGAAGGGCTCACGAAAAGAACAAAGGCCTCTTACAGCACGTTTGTCCCAGAGAAAGCCCCCTCTCCAGCCCTTGTTCCAGTGCCAAACAGCTCAGTTCTTCCCTGTATGTCTCTGGCGCCCCTCGAGCTGCCTCCCATCCAAGCTTAGAGGGAGTGAGTCCGATAAGTTTGTGCACAGACCCTTTAAGGAGCTGCCTGGGGCTCCAGCCGCCTCAGCTTCCCTGAGCCTCATTTCCCACTGGTTTTGCCAGCCAGAAGTTATGGGGACTTCTCTTCCTGGCACTGGAACCCTGAGCAGGCATCTGGTGTGGGACAGGGACCCCTCAGTCCTCAGGGAGGACCTTCCGAGCCAAGGTATCCTCTGATTTTTATCCACCACATGTGGGTGTGGGACCAGCCCGTCCGCCTCCGCCCTTCCTATCAGCCTCGAAGTGACTGCTGCTTTAATTCCGTAGCTGTAGGACTTCCATTCAGCTTGATTTCAGGTGGTTTTGAATGATGGTTGTTCTGTAGTTTAGTTGTAACTTTGATGTGGTTGTGGGAGGACACAATACCACATTTACCTATGCCGCCATCTTGACTGGAAGTCCTGTCAAATATTAATTGAGCATAATGTCTTTGGTCTATTTCCAGGTTTTCTGTTTTGTTTTATTGATCTATATGCCTGTTCTTGTGCCTGTACCAAGCTGTTTTGATTACAATGGCTTTGTAGCATAACCTGATATCCGGCATTGTGATCCCTTCTATTCTGTTTATCTTTCTTTTTTTCAAGATTGCTGTGACTATTTGGGGACTTTTTTTTGGTTTCATATAAACATTTGGAGTATTTGATCTAGTTTCATAAAATATGACATATGTATTTTAATGAGGATTGCATTGAATCTATAGATGTGTAAAATGCACATTTTTATGATATTGATTCTTCTAATCCATGAACAAGGTATATGTTTCCACTCTTTTATATCTTCTTCTATTTCTTTTTTCAATGCCCTAGAGTTTTCTGAGAAGAAGTCCTTTACTTTTTTGATTAAGTTTACTTCTAGGTATCTTACCTTTTTTGTTGCAATGGTAAATAAGATTTTTTTTTAGTTTCTCTTTCTGTGCGTTTATTGTTGGTGTATAAGAATGTCATTGATTTCTTGATGTTAATTTTGTATCCTGTTACTTTAAGAAAATCATTTATTAGCTGTAATAGGTTTTTGATGGAGTCTAGGTTTTAGTTGTTTTTTTTTGTAAAATATTAATTCATCTGCACATAATGACAGTTTTACTTCTTCTTATCCAATTTGGATCCCCTTTATTTTTTCTTCTTGTTTGATTGCTATAGCCAAGACTTCCAGTACTATGTTAAATGAGAGTGGCAAAAGTGTCCATCCCTGTCTTTTCTTGTTCTTAAGGGAAATGCTTTTAGTTTTTGTCCTCTGAGTATGATATTGGCTGTAGCTTTTTCATATATTGCCTTTGTTATGTCGAGATACGATCCATCTATTCCCACATTGCTGAGTGTTTTTATCAGAAATGGTGCTGGATTTTGTCTAATGTTTTTTGAGCTTCTATTGATATGATAATATAGTTTTATCTTTCATTTTGTTTATGTGGTGTATCTCATGTATTGATTTGCAAATATTGTACCAACTTTGCATCCCTAGGATAAATCCCACTTGGGCATGGTGAACAATCTTGTTTGGTGTATTGCTGGGTCTGAGTTTTAATATTTTGTTAAGGATTTTGGCATCTGTGTTCATCAGTGGTATTGGCCTGTAGTTTTCTTTTTTTGTAGTGTCCTTATCTGCTTTTGGAAATAGAATTATGCTAGCCTTATGAAATGAATAGGAAAGTCTTCCTTTTTAAAAAAATAGTTTGAGGAAAATGAGTGTTACATCTTCTTTGAATGTTCTGTATATGCCCCCTGTGAAACCACCGAGGACTGGGCTTTTATTTGCTGGAATTTTCTTGATTACATCTTCAATTTCCTTAGTTGTTATTCGTCTGTTCAATTTTTTATAATCTCTTCCCAGTCTAATTTTGAGAGACTGTGTGTTTCTAAAACTTTGTCTATTTCCCCTAGATTGTCTAATTTGTCAGTGTATAATTGTTCATAGTATTTTTCAACAATTTTTTTGTATTTCTGTGGTGTCACTTGTTGCTTCTCCTCTTTTTTTTTTTTTTTTTTTTATCCTCACCCGAGGACATTTTTCCATTTTTTGTTCAGGTAGAGTGGGAGGGAGAGAGAGGAACAGAGAGAGAGAGAAACATCGATGTGAAAGGAACACATCGAGTGGCTGCCACCCGCACAACCCAACCAGGGCCAGGGACAAACTGCAACCGAGGTACGTGCCCTTAGCGGGAACCGAACCCGGGTCTCTCCGGACCGCAGGCCGACGCTCTAACCGCTGAGCCAAACTGGCCAGGGCACTTCTCCTCTTTTGTTTCTGATTTTGTTTAGGGGTCCTCTTTTTTTTTTTTTTCTTGGTGAGTTTGGCTAAGGGTCCAGAAATCTTGTTTATTTTTTCAAAGAACCAGCTCTTTGTTTCATTGATCTTTTGAATTTTTTTTTTTAGTCTCTATGTCTTTTATTTCTGCTCTGACGTTTACTATTTTTTTCTTTCTACTTGCTCTGGGTTTTTCTTTTTGTTCACTTTCTAGTTCTTTAAGTTGTAGGGTTAGATAATCAATTAGAAATTATTCTTGTTTCTTGAGATAGGCCTGTAGTGGTATAAACTTTCCTCTCAGGACTGGTTTCCCTGTGTCCCATAGATTTCATGTTTTTGTGTGTTCATTTTCATTGGTTTCCAGGAACTTTCTAATTTCTTTCTTGATCTCTTTGGTAACCCATTCATTGTTTATTAACATGCTATTTAACCTCCATGTGCTAGAGGGTTTTTTTTTTTTTTGCTCTAATTAATTTACAGTTTTATGCCATTATAATCTGAGAAGATGCTTGATATGATTTCAACCTTCTTGAAATTTTAGAGGCTGACTTTGTGTCCTAACATGTGGTCAATCTTTGAGAATGCCCATGGGAACTTGAAAAAAATGTGAATTCTGCAATTTTGGAGTGTAATTCTCTGTCGATATCTATTAAATCCATTTAATTTAGTGTATCAATTAGAGTCTCTGTTTCTTTGTAAAATTTTTTTCTAGAGGATTTTCCCAGTGATGTCAGCAGGGTGTTGAACTCCCGTCCTATGATTTTATTGCTGTTGATTTCTCCTTTGAAGTCCTCCAGAAGTTTTAAAATGTATTTTGATGCTTCTATGTTGGGTAGATATATGTTTACCAAGGTTATATTCTCCTGTAGGACAGATCCTTTCAATATTATGAAGTGGCCTTCTTTGTCTCTAGTTATGGCCTTCATTTTGAAGTCTATTTTATTGGATATGAGTATTGCTACTTCAGCTTTTTTTCCCCCTTCCGTTTGTTTAAAAGATTTTTTTCCATCCCTTTACTTTGAACCTTTGTGAGTCTTTTGTTGTGAGGTTGGTCTCTTATAAACAACATATATGTGGGTCATGCTTTCTTATCCATTGTACTACTCTGTGCCTTTCATTGAGAACATTTAATTCATCTACAATTAAGTTAATCATTGATGTTACTTATTTATTGCCATTTTTGTTCATTGTGATTACTTTTTTTTCTTATTTCTGCTCATTACAACATTCTTTTTAACATTTCTTAGATTGCTGGTTTGGTGCTAAGATATTCCCTTAGCCTTTTCTTTGTCTGGGAAACTCTTTATTTCACCTTCTATTTTGAATTATAGCCTTGCTGGGTAGATCTTGGATTCAGATCTTTGTTTTTAATTACCTTGATTACTTCATACCATTTCTTTCTGGCCTGCAGTGTTTCTCTTAAGAAATCAGCTCATAACCTTATGGGAGTTCCTTTGTAGGTAACCTGTTGCGTATCTTTTGCTACCTTTAGGATGTTCTCTTTGTCTTTAATTTTTGGCATTTTCATTGTGATGTTCCGTGGTGTGGACTTCTTTGGGTTCTTCTTATGTGGGGCTCTCTGTGCTTCTTGAACTTGCATGCCTTTTTCTTTCACCAAGCTAAGAAAGTTTTCTGTTACTATTTCTTCAAATAAATTCTCTAATCCTTGTTTATTTTATTTTTTCTTCTGGCACAACTATGATGTGGATGTTGTTACATTTCATCTTGTCCACAGTTTTCGTAGGCTGTCTTTTTGTTTTTTAATTGTTTTGTTTTGTTTTGTTTTTCTGATTGGGTGATTTTTTTCTACCCTGTCTTCTAATTCAGTGATCCAGACCTTGGCTTCCATACTCTGCTGGTTATTCCTTCCACTGTGTTCTTTATTTCTGCTATGTCATTCTTCATTTCCAATTGATTGGTTGTCAATGCTTCAATATCTTTACTCATGCTGTTGATCTTCTTCATGATTATTACTCTAAATTCTCCCTCCGATATCTTGGTCAATTCTATTTCATTTATAACTTCTGTCAAATTATCTTGTTCTTTCATTTAGAATTTTTTTCACCATTTTGACTATCTTAGTGGGTTTTGGAGCCTGCCAAATTTAATCTGTGTGTGTTGGTGTTCTGGTAACTGTGGCTTCCTCTACTGGGTTTAGATGAGTGTGAAAAGACCCATGTTAAACACCACTATTCAGTCTTGCTTTCCTGGGTAAAGTTGCAAGTCAAGGAATGGTTTGGTTATCCTCTAGATTTTTGCCTGAAGGTTATTAGTCTCAGTTACTTGATGAGCCTAGATTTGTAGACTTCAGCTGAATATAAAATACCTCATCTGTAAAAAGATCCCCAGTAGGTGGGGCACTTGTTTGCTATCAGACTGGATGTAATTGAGCCTCAATTTTCATTTTTCTATCCTGGCCTGATAGTGTTGAATTGCTGTGGGAGCAGCATTTACTTCTCCTTGGGGCTCTGGGAAGGGGCTCTTCGAGTAATATGGCTATTGTCCTGTGAGGAAACAATTCAGTACAAGACTCCCAGTGCCCTCCCATCCAGCTCTCAGTTATCTCCTGAGCCAGGAACACCAGACTCTCTCCAGACAGTTCCAGTCCAGACTGCCTTTCCTCTGCTGGAGCTCAAGTTGAGTGGCTGTAGCTGATTTGGTGCTTTAAAAATTCCCCCACTTTCTCAGCAGGAAGCACACACTGCTAATATAGCTGTTGTTGCTCTTGATGGACTCCCAGCCTGTCCCCATGTGCTTCCGCAGTTCCTGCCAGGCTTGATTTGGCATCTTCTTTCTGTTCCTGATTGTACTATGTTTCTTCCAGGTGCTCTTCAGTTGGTTTTTCCTAATGATTTGTATATGTTTTAGTTGTAATTCCAGTTTGGTCCTGGGAGATGGTCTCTGTAGCTTCCATTCATTCTGCCACCATCTCTCTTCTCAAGTTGTATAAAATTATAAAAATAAATTTCAAATATTAACTCTTTATGAGATGTATCATTGGCCAATTGGTTGTCTTTTCATTTTTTTTTGATGGTTTTCCTTGCTGTATCAAAACTTTGGTGTGCTCTGCTCTTATTTGTTTATTTTTTCTTTTTTTCCCCTTGTCCAAGGAGATATAAGAAAATATTACTATGAGAAATATCCCAGATCTTACCGCCTATGATTTCTTCTAGTTTTATGGTTTTGAGTCTTATATTTTATCCATTTTGAGTTTATAATTATATACAGTGTATGAAGGTGGTCTAGTTTTATTTATTTTTTATGTATCTGTCAATTTTTTCAACACCATTTATTGAATAAACTGTGTTTACTCCAATGTATGTTCTTGTTTCCTTTGTCAAATATTAATTGACTATAATGGTGTGGGTTTATTTCTGGGCTCTCTATTTTGTTCCATTGGTCTATATGTTCATTTTTATGCTGTGGCTTTTTAATTACTATGGCTTTTTAATATAGTTTGATATCAGGTAGCATAATATCTCCAAATTTGATATTTTTTCTTAAGATTGCTGTAGCTATTTGGGGTCTTTTGTGGTTCCATATAAACTTTAGAATTATCAGGTCTAGTTCTGTGAAAAACACCATTGGTATTTTGATAGATATTGCATTGAATCTATAGATTGCTTTTGGTCATATGAATATTTTAACAATAACATTTTTAGTTTAACTAAACCATTCCAAACCTCTTGTTGGTCTATGTGTCAACTTTCAAGCCAGTGAATTGAAACAGATGAGTTGGAAGATCTGGCTTTAATTCTTTCTTTGCTTTTTACTAGTTTTGTGGGCCTGGAAAACTTACTAGCCTCTCAGAGTATTTTTCCTCATCTATAAAATAGGATAATTTACATCCTGGGCAGATCACATGATTGTGATGAGGACAAATCATATATTGAAAATCCCATATGTAAGTTTATTGTTACTTTTATAAAATCTTATACAAATATAAGGTCATTTTAAAAGATCCATTACAGCCTGAAAATGTTGATCCATTCTTCAGAGTGCTTTTCAAATTGTAAGTCTACCTTTTTTTTTTTTTTTTAATCCTCATCCGAGGACATTTTTCCATTTTTTTGTACAGACAGTGTGGGAGGGAGAGAGAGGAAGAGAGAGAGAGGGAAACATCGATGTGAAAGGGACACATCGAGTGGCCGTCACCCACACGACCAACCAGGGCCAGGGACAAACCGCAACCGAGGTACATGCCCTTAGCGGGAACCGAACCCGGGTCTCTCCGGACCACAGGCGGACGCTCTAACCGCTGAGCCAAACCGGCCAGGGCTGTAAGTCTACCTTTTATATAATGATGCCCTCTGTTGTTCTCTTGTATGTCTTTATTTCAGACCATGGTCTATATCATCATTCTACCCAAGACTACTAGAGTAGGAATGATACATGAATATCAGTTAGTTTTATTTTAAAGATAAGAGCTAAACATGGATATAATGAGGAAGTGCCTAAAATCAGTCAAATCAGCACCAGAGACCAGGCTTCTAGACTCCAAAATTACTACCCTTTAGTTAGAATAACAAAATAGAAGAATTAAAAACACTATGAAGTTTTATTTAAATGTCCAAATGGACTTTTTTTTATTATGCCCCAACACTTGTTATTTCTCTTAAATTTATTACTGATATTAAGAGTTATTTGTGGCATCTACCCAGTTACCCAAGACAAAAACTTCAAAGCCAGTTTTAATTCTGCCCTCTCCTTTGCCCACCAAATTAAATATGTTATGTACTTTGTCTTAGAGATTTCATACAATCTCATGACTTTAAATATTCTACCTTCTAAATCTATTTCTACCTCCTCTCCATTTGGACTGCCATCATTTAAACCTTCAGCTTTTCTTAGCACTCTGTTACTTCAATAGCCTGCTAATTCTTCTCTCTTAGCTTCACTTAGCCTACATTCATTCATTCACTCATTCGTTCATTCAATAATTTTTTTGCTTAAATGCTTACAATATTTAAGGCAGTATGCAATATATGGAGAATTAAAGGAGAAGCAGACATTGTGTTCTCAAGAACTCTAGTAGAGATAAATATGTAAACAAATATGAAATTCTGGTTCCACTAAAATAACTGATTGATGAGACAAAGCTGAGTTTATTCTTTCCATTGTAAAAGGAGGTACTAACTCAACAGAGACTTGGTAGCATTTATAAGTAGTGAGGGTGAAGTCAAAATATCTATGAGATTTTGAAGTCCTTTTTAAGGCAAGTGTTTAAATGGGGAGGGAGACTCGACTATACTTGGGTAAGAATCAGGATACAATAGTTTAAGATTGATTGACCTGACAGGTTAGGATTTTGGGGAGAAAGTTCCAAAGAGTTTTGGGGTATAAATTATTGGTTGATGTTTTCTGTTGAGGAGCTGATAGTTCTTTCAGTAAATTCCTCGAAAAGGTTGGAATTGTACAATAAAGTTTATTTGAAACTTTCATCTTTGTAGGCAAGAATTTCATTGAATAGTAGAGTTTATGAAAACAGTAGAATAGTAAATTTATGTGATGTAGACAATAAACTGTGTGGTGGTAAATGGTTTCACTTATCAGAAGAAAGTACTACAAAGCATAAACACGTATGGAGTACTGTGGGAACATGGAGGAGAGAGTGCTCAATGATCACATCACTTGTGTCAGAGTAGGGAATACTTAGAAAAGGTTTAACAGACTTGAACTGTCTCTTAAAACTTAAATAATATTCCATTTACAGGTATACAACATTTTGTTTACTCATTAATTAGTTGATAGACATTTGGGTTGTTTTCACTTTGGGGCTATTATGAATAATGCTGCTATGAACATGCATGTACATATTTTTTTTCTGAACATATATTTTCATTTATCTTTGGTATAGTACATACCTGGGAGTAAAATTGTTGGGATATATGGTAACACTGTACACAACTTTTTGAAGGACTGCTGACTATCTTCCAAAGAGGCTACACCATTTTAAATTTATACCAGCAATGCATGACTGTTCAAATTTCTCTACATTCTTGCTAGCACTAGTTATTTTCCATGTTTTTTAAAAAAAATATAGCCTTAGTGGTATAAAGTGGTATCTAATTGTAGTTTTGATTTGCATTTCTCTAATAACTAATAATATTGAACATCTCTTCATGTGCTTATTGACCATTTCTATATCTTCTTTGGAAAATGTCTTATGAAATCCTTTGCCCATTTAGTTTACTTCTTATTTTAATTTATTTTTTACAACTTATTTTTTTTATTACAGATGGCCCTCCTATTTCCCATTTTACACCATCTTCTCCATTCCTGCTCCTCCCTGTCTTCACCATACTGTTGTTCGTGTCTATTGGTTATGCATACATGCAATTTAGTTTTTTGGATTATCTATTCCTGACCACCCCACACTCCCCTCTCTTCCCATGTTTGTCAGTCTGTTCACTTCTTCCATGTTTCTGGATCTCTTTTGTTCATCAGCTGATTTTGTTCATTATATTCCACAAATAAGTGAGATGATATGATATTTATCTTTGCTTGGATTATTTTGCTTAGCATAATACTCTCAAGGTTCCTCTATGTCATCTCAAAGGGTAAAGAGATCTTTATTTTGTTTTTTAAATTTAATTAATTAATTTATTTTTGTTACAGATGTTTCTCCTTCCCCCCCACTAATTCCCCCCTCTTCCTCCCTCCCCACCCTGTCCCCAGCTTTGTTGTCCATGTCCATTGTTCATGCACACATGCATATAAGTTCTGTGGTTTATCTCTCCTCCACCACCCCCTCTTCTGGGGATTTTCAGTCTGTACCCCATTTCCATGTCTCTGGGACTACCCCATTCCTCAGACTATTATGTTTATTATATTCCACAAATAAGCGAGATCATATGATATTTGTCTTTCTCTGTTTGACTTGTTTTATTTAGGATACTATTTTCCAGGTCCCTCCATGTCGTCTCAAAGGATAAGAAATCTTTCTTTCTTATAGCTGCATAGTACTCCATTGTGTATGTGTACCACAGCTATTTTATCCATTCGTCTACTGATGGATATTTGGGCTATTTCCAGATCTTACCTATGGTAAATAGTGTTGCTTTGAACAAAGGGGTGTATATATTCTTTTTGATTGGTGTTTTAGACTTCTTAGCATATATTCCTACAAGTGGAATAACTGGGTCAAATGGCAATTCAATTTTTTGTTTTTTGAGGAAACACCATATTGTTTTCTATATGGCTGCACCAGGCTACATTCCCACCAGCAGGGCACTAGACTCCCCTTTTCTCCACATCCTCACCAGCACTTGATATTTGAAGATTTGTCGATGACAGGCATTCTCCCAGGTGTGAGGTGATACCTCATGGTCATTTTAATTTGCATCTTTCTGATGACTAGTGATGTTGAACATTTTTTTTATATGTCCCTTGGCTACTTGTACGTCCTGTTTGGAGAAGTGTTCATTCAGGTCCTCTGCCTATTTATTAAATTGGGTTGGTTATTTTTATTTTGTTGAGTTGTATGTGTACTTTATGTATTTGGGATATTAACCTCTTATACAGTCATTGGCAAACATGTTCTCCCAGAGAGTAGGTTCCCTTTTCATTTTGATGCTGATTTATTTTGTTGTACAAAAGCTTTTAAGTTTCATGTAGTCCCATTCATTTTATTTTTCTTTGTTTCTCTTGCCCTAGGATATGTATCAGTGAGAATTCCACTACATATAATGTCTGAGATTTTGTTGCCTACATTTTCTTCTAGGATTTTTATGGTTTAGTAGGTTACATTAAAATCTTTTATGCATTTTGAGTTTATTATTGTGTATGGTGTAAATTGGTGTTCTAGTTTAATTTTATTTTTTTTGCATAAAGCTATCCAATTATTCCAGCACCATTAATTGTAGAGACTGTCTTTATTCCATTGTATGCTCTTTCCACCTTTGTTAAATATTAATTGAGCATAATGTCTTGGGTCAATTTCTGGGTTTTCTGTTCTGTTCCCTTGATCAATATGCATGTTCTTGTGCATGTATCAGGCTGTTTTGATTACAGTCACTTTGTAGTATAACCTGATATCTGGTGCTGTGATCTCCCCTACTTTGTTCTTTTACAAAATTGCTGTGGCTATGTGGGATCTTTTGTGGTTTCATGTAAACTTTTAGAGTATTTGTTCTAGTTCTGTGAAATATGTTGTTAGTATTTTAATAGGTCTTGCATTGAATCTATAGATTGCTTTGGGTAGTATGGACATTTTAATGATGTTGATTCTTTCAATTCATGAACATGGTATATGTTTCCACTGTTTTATATCTTCATGTATTTTTTTTTTTACCAATCACCTGTTGTTTTCTGAGAATAGGTCTTTTACCTCCTTGATTAAGTTTATTCCTAGGTATCTTAATTTTTTTGTTGCAATGGTAAATGAGATTGCTTTTTAGTTTCTCTTTCTGTGTGTTCATATTGGTGTATAAGAATGCCAATGATTTCTGGATGTTAAGTTAGTATCTTGCCACTTTGGCAAGTTCATTTATTAAATGTAGTAGTTTTGAGATGGAGTCTTTAGGGTTTTCTATTTACAATACCATGTCATCTGAAAATATGACAGTTTCACTTTCTCCTTTCTAATTTGATGACTTTTAATTTTTCTTTTTCTTTTTTTGATTGCTGTGACTAAGAATTCCAGTACTATTTTAAATAAGAATGGTGAAAACAAACCTCCCTGTCTTGTTCCTGTTCTTACAGAAAGTGTGTAGGTTTTTCCTATATGGCTTTTATTATGTTGAGGTATGATCCTTCTATTCCCACTTTGCTGAGAGTTTTTATCAAAAATGTGTGCTGGATTTTGTGAAATGCTTTTTCAGCATCTATTGATATAATCATATAATTTTTCTCTTTCATTTTGTTTGTGTGGTGTATCTGATTTATTGATTTGAAAATATTGTACCAGCCTTGTATCTCTGAGAAAAACCCACTTGGTCGTGGTGAATAATTTTTTTAAATATGTCACTGAATTTGATTTGCTAAGATTTTTTTGAGGATTTTGGCATCTATGTTCATCAGAAATATTGGCCTATAATTTTCTTTTTTTTTTTTAGTGTGTTTATATGGTTTTGGGATTAGGATTATGCTGACATCATAAAAAGAGCTTGAATGTATTCCTTCCTCTTGAATTTTTTGGAATAGTTTGAGGATAATAAGTGATACTTCTTCTTTGAATGTATGATAAAACTCCCTGTGAAGCTGTCCAGGCCAGGGCTTTTGTTTACTGAGTTTATTGATTACTGCTTCTATTTCATTAATTGTTATTTGTCTATTCAGGTTTTTTGACTCTTCCTACTTGAGTTTTTGAAGTCTGCTTGATTGTAGAAAATTGTCCATTTTGCCTAGGTTGTCTAATTTGTTGGTATATATTTGTTCATAGTATTTTCTTATAATCCTTTGTATTTCTGTAGTGTCAGTTGTTACTTTACCTCTCATATTTCTGATTTTAATCCAAAATAAATCCTCTCTTAGTTTCTTGGTTAGCCTGGGTAAAGTTGGTCAATCTTGTTTATCTTTTCAAGGAACCAGCTCTTGGTTTTATTGATTATTTATTTATTTATTTATTTATTTATTTATTTATTTATTTATTGTCTCTATGTCATTCATTTCCATTTTGATATTTATTATTTCTTCTCATTACTAACTCTAGGTTGTTCTTTTTTTCTCCTTCTAAATCTTTAATTTGTAGTGTTAGATAGTTTATTCTAAATTTTTATTGTTTCTTGAGGTAGGCCTGTATTGTTATAAACTTCTCTCTCAAGACTGCTTTCACTGTGTCTCAGAGATTTTGTGTTGTTGTGTGTTCATTTTCATTGGTTTTCAGGAACTTTTTATCTTTCTTGATCTAATTGGTAACCCATTCATTATTTAATAACATACTATTTAGCCTCCATGTGTTTGAATGTTTTTTAGTGTTTTTACTGTAATTTATTTGTAGTTTCATGCCACTGTGTTCCAAGAAGATGCTTGATATAATTTCAGTCTTATTGAACTTGTAGAGACTTAGTTTGTGTCCTAACATGTGGTTTATCTTTGAGAATGTTCCATGTGCACGTGAGAAAAATATATTATCTGCAGCTTTGGGGATAAATATAATTTAAATCCAGGTGATCTAGTTCATCATTTGGGGTCTCTCTTTTCTTGTTAATTTTTTGTCTACAAGGTCTATCCAGTGGTGTCAGTGGGGTGTTTAAGTCTTGTAATATGATTGTATTGCTGTCAGTCTCTCCCTTGAAGTTGTCCAGAAGTTTTTTTTGAAATATATTTTGGCACTCCTATATTGGGTTTATATATGTTTACCAGGGTTATATTCTCTTGTTGGATAGATCCTTTTAATATTATGTAGTAACCCTCTTTGTCTTTTATTATGGCTCTTGTTGTGAAGTCTATCTTATCAGATATAAATATTGCTAAACCAGCTTTTTTTGTTCATTTTTATTTCCCTAGATAAAAATTTTCTAGCCCTTCACTTTCATCCTGTGTGAGCTTTTTGTTCTGAGGTATGTATCTTGTGGACAGCACATATATAGGTCATGTTTTCTTATCCAGTCAGCTCCACTATGTGTGTTGTTTTTTTTTAATCCTCACCCGAGGACATTTTTCTATTTTTTGTTCAGGTAGAGTGGGAGGGAGAGAGAGAGAAATATCGATGTGAAAGGGACACATTGAGTGGTTGCCACCCACACAACCCAACCAGGGCCAGGGACAAACTGCAACAGAGGTATGTTCCCTTAGCAAGAACCGAACCCGAGTCTCTCTGGACTGCAGGCTGACACTCTAACTGCTGAGCCAAACCGGCTAGGGCTCCCCTATGTCTTTTGATTGGAGCTTTTAAGCTATTTATATTTAAGGTTATTATTGATAGGTACTTATTTGTTGCTATTTTTATTCATTATGCCTGTGCTCCTCTCTCTCATTTTTCTTTCTTCTTACAACATTCCCTTTAGCATTTCTTGCAGTGCTGGTTTGGTGGTAGTAAATTTATCTAGCCATTTTTGTCATAAAGCTCTTAATTTTACTTTCAGTTTTGAATGATAACCTTGCTGGATAGAGTAGTCTTGGATTCAGATCCTTGCTTTTTATTACTTTGTATACTTTATGCCACTTCCTTCTGTCATGCAGTGTTTCTATTGAGAAGTCAGCTGACATTGTAATGGGAGCTCCATTGTTTAAGTTTCTGTCTCTTTCTAGCTGTGTTTAAGATTCTTTCTTTGGCCCTGGCTGATTTGACTAAGCAGTTAGTGTTGGCTAGCAGACCAAAGGATGGTGGGTTTGATTCTGGTCTAGGGCACGTACCTCAGTTGCGGCTCGGTCCCTGGCACTGCTTGGGGTCTTTTGGGAGGCAACCATTCAATGTATCTTTCTCACATCAATGTTTCTCTTTTTCTGTCCCTCTCACCCTCCCTCCCACTTTATCTAAAGATAAATGAAAAAATATCCTCAGGTAAGGACTTAAGAAAAAAAATATCTTTTTCCTTAACATTTGCCATTTTAATTATGATGTGTCAATCTGTGGGTCTTTTTGGGTTTATCTTGATTGGGACTCTATGTTTCTCAGAGTAATGTGGCTTTTTTCCTTACCAGGTTAGAAAAGATTTCTATTTCTGTCATTATTTCTTCAAATAGGTTCTTTTTTCTCTGATTCTTCTACTTCTGGTACCCCTAAGATTCTAATGTTACATTTTGTGTCATTCCAAAGCTCCCTTAAACATTCCTCCTGATTTTTATTTTTTATTTCCTTTTGGTGTTATAATTGGGTGTTTATTTCTACCTTGTCTTCTAACTTGCTGATTCAGTTTTCAGTTTCTTCTAATCTACTTCTGAATCCTTCCAAGGTTGTTTTATATAAACTATTTCATTCTCTATTTCCACTTGATTTTTATTCATAGCTTCAACTCCTATTTTATGCTAGTGTATTTCCCACTGATCTCTTTGTAATGATCATTAAGTTGCTTGTAATTGTCACTAATTTTTGAGCACCCTTAAAACTATTGCTTTGAATTCTTTATCTGACAAACTGCTTGCCTCCATTTCATGTAGTTTCTTTCCTGGTGATTTCTCCTTTTCTTTCATTTGGAGGTTGTTTCTTTGTCTCACCATTTTAGCATTCTCGTCATTCCAGGCCAGGTGAAGCATGTTGGGATGTGAAGGCAGGGAGGTGCATATCAAATAAGACTGCTATGCCTCCCAGTCTGTTCTGGAGTATGGTGCCTCTCATCTACTGCGGGTCCAGGAGTATTGACAGCTGGTGGCTCATGTTGATCTGTTCTTGTAGGCACTGTTAGGGTACATAGGACTGCTATGGTGCATGGGTTCTCAGGTACCACTGATGCCTAGTGGGGCTTTGCTCTTGATCCACATTGCTGATGCTGCTGAGGATTTGGTTTGTGCTCCTGAGTCTCTGTTGCTGTTGGGAGCAAGGCTCCACTCCACATCCATTACTGCAGTTTTCAGGGGCATATTGCAGCTCCCCAATCTTTACTGCTGCTGGGGCTGGGGCTCTGCTCCCTTAATGTTGTTGGTTTTTAATTTTAAAAATTCTGAGAATGACATAAATGGAAATCCAGAAAAAAGCCTCTAAAACTCATCCTGAATACTCCATTAAGGACATTAAAAAATTCTTTTGGTGGTCTTGGAGAACTGCCACTATTCAAGAAAAGATGGGCTGTCCACAGGCATCTCAGGAAATTCTCAGCTGACCATCTTATGGGAGGAAACTTGTAGGTAACTCACTGCTTTTCTCTTGCTGCATTTAAGATACTTTCTTTGTCTTTAACCTTTGCCATTTTAATTGTGATGTGTCTTGGTATGAATCTCTTTGGGTTCTTCTTGTTTTTCACTCTCTGTGCTTCTAGGATTTGTATTGATCTTTCTGTCACCAGGTAAGAAAAATTTTCTAACGTTATTTTTTCACTAAGTTTTCAATTCCTTGCTCTCTCTTTTCTCCTTCCAGCAAGCTTATGATGCGAATGTTGGTATGTTTAAAGCTATCCTAGAGATTCCTTATACTATCCTCATTTTATTGGGTTATTTTTTTTCTTTTTGTTCTTCTTTTAAAAAAACCTTTATTGTTGAAAGTATTACAGATATCTCTCTTTTCCCTTCCCCATTAACACCCCCGACCACTGCCATCCTCCTCCTGCTTTCCCCAAACTTATCTGTGTCCACTGCTTATGCATATATGCATATAAGGTCTTTGGTTTATCTCTTTCCAGCCCCTCACTCCCCTTCTCTCTGAGGTTTATCAGTCTGTTTCCTACTTTCATGTCTCTGGATCGATTTTAATCAACAGCTTATTTTGTGCATAATGTTACACAAATAAGTGAGATCATGTGGAAATTGTCTTTCTTTGACTGGCTTATTTCACTTAATATAATACTCTCCAGGTTCTTCTATGTTGTCTCAAAGGGTAAGAGATCTTTCTTTCTTACAGCTGCATAGTATTCCATTGTGTAAAAGTACCATACTTTTTTATCCACTCTACTGATGGACACTTGTGTATTCTTCATTTCAGTTAGTGTATTCTTAATTTCTGATTGCTTTGTGTGTGTGTGTTCTATCTGTTTTTATGTTTCTAGCTCTTTGTTGAAATTCTCACAAAGTTCATCTACTTTTTCCCTAAGTTTATTAAATATATAACCAGTGTTTTGAAGTTTATATCTGGTAGATTGCTTGTCTCCATTTCGTTTAGTTCTTTTCCTTGAAGTTTGTTCTTTTCTTTCATTTGGGTCATGTTTCCTGGCCTCCTCATTTGGGCTGCCTCTCTGTGTTTGTTTCTGTAATAGGTAGAGTTGCTATATCTCCTAGTCCTGATGGAGAAGCCTTATATAGTAGGTGTCCTGTAGGGTTCTTTGGCATAGCCTGACCAATCACCTGAGTTTGGCACTCCAAGTACACTCCTTCCTATTATGTGGACTGTTTAGTTGAGACTTAAGTGCTGTTGTCACCTCAATGGGAAGGATTTGCTCCCAGGACAATTGGCTGAAAGGACTGGTTATGGCCACCATGGAAGATCAACTGTACAGGGGCCAGCTCCATGGAGCAGAACTTACTTCAGTGGGGCTTTGGTGCTGGCATCCTAAAACCTAGTTATATGGATTTAGCTTTTGCAGAAAGGAGAGACAGAACAACTTCAGTAGTGCAACAGCTGGGTATGGCAACATTCAAGTTGGAGAAATGTCAAAAGGGTGGGTCAGGAAAGAGAGAGAACTCAGATAGATTGATGGAATGGAAACAAATTTAAAAGAGAAAACTCTCATTTTTCTGCAGAAGAAATTTACGAAGTGTGAATATAGGTGAGAAACATAGGTTACACTCTCTTGGGGCCAAATCTTTATCTCTTAGGCCTACTGGAAGATCAAAGCTACTCTGACACTGTTGGTTCAGTATAAAGAAAGAGAATATTTTAATTTATCCCTCCCCGGAGAACATGGACAGTTTATTAGGAACTGTGACAGATTTGTAGAGAAGATAATTAGAGAAATGTTGCATCACAGTTGCCTTATTAAAATTGAACTTTTGGGGGCAGTGTGGTAGGGTCGAAAGATTACAAGTTTTGTAGCCAGACAGACATAGGCCTAAATCTTGACTTTGCCACTTTATTCCCTATGTGCCTTTGGACAAGTTATTTAACCTCTCTGAACCTTGATTTTTTTCTCTCTAAAATGTAAATTACAGTCGTCCCTTGCCACTTTGCACTTTGACTTTTGCGGCTTCACTCTATCGTTTTTTTGTTTGTTTGTTTGTTTGTTTGTTTTTTGTTTTCAAATATATTCATTAAAAAGTTGATCAAGACAGTAAAAATGATACAGCTCATGCTTGGTTGTCTGAGTCAATTATACACCTCTGTATTACAATTAAAATTAAAATTACTGTCAGTATGGACTTTAGGCCTATGTATTTGAGTACTCCAGGAATTCTTCAATGCCATGTGCAACCAAGAGAGTCTGGAATGGATTAATCACGTAAACGAGGGATGGCTATATATGCACTTTGTAGGACTTTTGTGATCATTAAATAAGAGCATGTCAGCAAAGCTCTCAACATTATGTCTGGGAAATATATTACTAGGTGCTCAGTATGTGCTAGTTCCTAACCCCAGGCTCTTATCACTACTTTCTAGGCACAAACTACAGCTATCTCTAAATTCTAAAGGCTTTGACCCAATAATTCTACTTCTGATATTCTTTTACAAGAAAACCCATTAGCCCTGGCCGGTTTGGCTCAGCGGTTAGAGCTTCGGCCTGCGGTCCGGAGGGACCCGGGTTCTGTTCCCGCTAAGGGCGCGTACCTCGGTTGCAGTTTGTCCCCGGCCCTGGTTGGTTGTGCGGGTGGCGACCACTCGATGTGTCCCTTTCACATCGATGTTTCTCTCTCTCTCTCTTCCTCTCTCTCCCTCCCGCTCTATCTGAACAAAAAAATGGAAAAATGTCCTTGGGTGAGGATGATAAAAAAAAAAAAAGAAAACCCATTAAAGAACAGAAGACATTTTGTGGTCAAGAATGTTCACTGAGAACATTTACTCTGGTTTTGAAAGGAACATTATAGATTTTGTTCTTTGGCTTCTTGCTTGAATTTGTCCTGATGAGAAATCTGTGAATATTTTTATCTTCATTCGCTTTTGTAGTCTCTGTGATTTGAAGTCAAATAAAATTCACCTGGAGAGTTTGGGTTTTTAAACTTCCTGAGGTAGGGAAAAAAACAAGGTGTTATTATGCTTTCTGGTGACTCAAAAATCATACAATTGAAAGATTAAAAAATGGCGGCAGGAATGAATGGAAGCTACACAGACCATCTCCCAGGACCAAACTGGAATTACAACTAAAATTAAAAAAAAAATCATCTGAAAAAAAAAAAGAAAAGTAGCTGGAGAGGAACCATATAGCTACAGTTAGAAAGAGGACACAAAATTGAGCCTGGTAGGAATTGGATAGGCACAAGAGACCGGGCTGGGAGCCTACTGACAGCAGCTGTTTTAGCTGTGAGCAGCTGCCTTGTGGTAAAAATGCCCAAATGGCTCCACAGAACAGAGGGCCAGGACAGCACACTAAATTAGCTGCAGCCACTCACCTTGGACTTCAGCAGAGGAAGGGCAGACTGGACTGGAACTGTGTAGACAGACCCAGGAACTTGAAGAGCTAGGAGAGCAGTGGGAGTTTTTTACTGAATCACTCCCTCACAGGACAGTAGCCATCTTGCTCAAAGAGGCCCTTCCCAGAGCCACAGGTGGAAGCAACAACCCCTTCCTCAGAAATTTAACACCACTCTGCCAGGTGAGAGAAATGCAAACTGAGGCTCATTAACAGCCAGCAAGCATCTGCCCCACCTTCTGTAAATCCTCTTACCCTAAGCACCTCAGGAATTTTTTTCATTCAGTTGAGGACTACAACACAAGGCTCATCAAATAACTAAGACTAATGACCTCCAGGCAAAAAGCTAGAGGATAACTAAACTTTTCCTGGGCTTGCAAATGTATCAGGAAAGTAAGACTTGACAGTGGTCTTTAACATGGGTCCTCCCACAGTCATCTAAACCCAGTAGAGGGAGCCACAACTAGTGGCCCACCAACACCCACACAGAAAATTTGGCAGGCTCCAAAACCCACTGAGACAGCCAAAACGGTGAAAAAAAGAAACAAATCCCAAATGAAATAACAAGAAAATCCGACAGAAAATGACATAAATGAAAGGGAACTGAGCAATATAATAGAGGGAGAGTTCAGAGTAATAATCATGAGGAAGCTCAACAGCATGAGTAAAGATATTGAAGCATTAAAAATCAACCAATTGGGAATGAAGAATGAAGAAATAAAGAACACATTGGGCCCTGACTGGTTTGGCTTAGTGATTAGAGTGTTGGCCTGCGGTCCAGAGAAACCCAGGTTTGGTACCCACTAAGGGCATGTACTTCAGTTGCAGTTTGTCATCGGCCCTAGTTGGGTGGTGTGGGTGGCAGCCACTAGATGTATCCCGTTCACATTGATGTTTTGCTCTCTCTCTCTTCCTTTATCACCCTCCCACTTTACTGAATAAAAAATAGAAAAATGTCCTCCAGTAAAAATAAAAAAAAAGAACACATTGGAAGTACTATGCAGCAGAGTAGAGGAAGCTAATGATTGGATCAGTGAATTAGAACACAGGGGAGAAAAAAATTGCCCAATCAGAAAACCAAAAGAAAAAAAACCAAAAAAACAATGGAAAAACAGGAGGACAGCCTAAAAAAACTGTGGGACAATATGAAACATGACAACATCCACATCAGAGAAATTCCAGAAGTAGAAAATGAGCAAGGATTAGAAAATATATTTGATAAAATAGTGACAGACAACTTCCGTAACTTGGTGAGGAAAGAAAACATACAAGTACAAGAACCACAGAGAACTTCGAGTAAGAAGAACCCAAACAGGCCCACACCAAGACACAAATAATTAAAGTCCCAAAATTAAAGACAAAGACAGAATCCAAAAGGCAGCAATAGATAAGCAACCTCAAGAGATAAGTTACCTCAAAGGAACCTCGATAAAGCTATCAGCTGACTTGTCAACAGAAGCACTACAGGCCAGAAGAGAATGCCATGAAGTAATCACGGTCTTAAAAATCAAAGATCTGAATCCAAGACTACTCTGTCCAGCAAGGCTAACATTCAAAATAAAAGATAAAAGAAAGAGATTCTCAGACAAAAAAAAAGACTAAGAGAATATATTAGCACCAAACCAGAACTGTGAGAAATGTTACAAGGACTGCTGTAATTAGTAAAAGAAATAGAAAAAAAAAAAGTACAGTAGAACAGAATAGAGAACACAGAAATGGACCCAAGGCAATATGCTGAATTAATATTTGACAAAGGTGGCAAGAACATGCAGTGGAGTAAAGACAGCCTCTTTAATAAATGGTTTTGAGAAAATTGGACAAGTACATGCAAAAAAATGAAACTAGGCCATCAACTTACACCATAAACAAACATAAACTCAAAATGGATAAAAGACTTAAATGTGACCCGTGAATCCATAAAAATTCTAGAAGAAAATGTAGGCAACAAAATTTTGGACATCATACACAGCAGAATTTTCACTGATACATCACCTAAGGCAACAGAAACAAAGGAAAAAATGAGCACATGGGGCTACATCAATCTCAAATCTTCTGCACAGCAAAAGAAACAACCATCAAATTGGAGAGGCAACCCACTGTATGGGAGAATATCATTGCCAATGATACATGAGATAAGGGTTAATTTCCAATATATATAGAGTGCTCATACAACTCAACAAAACGAAGACAAAGAACCCAATTAAAAAATGGGCAGAGGAGCTGAATAAACACCTCTCCAAACAGGACATACAAATGGCCAAGAGATATATGAACAAATACTCAAAATCACTAACCATCAGAGAGATGCAAATTAAAACAACAATGAGGCATCACCTCACACCTGTCAGAATGGCCACCATCAAGAAATCATCAAACAACAAGTGTTGGCGAAGGTGTGGAGAAAAGGGGACTCTAGTACACTGCTGGTGGGAATGCAGACTGATGCAGCCACTATGGAAAACAATACGGTGTTTCCTCAAAAAATTAAAAATTGATCTGCCATTTGTCCCAGTGATCCCACTTCTAGAAATATACCCTAAGAAGCCTGATACACCAATCAGAAAAAAAATACATTCACCCTTATGTTCATAGCAGCACTATTTACATTTGCTAAGATCTGGAAGCAGCCCAAATGTCCATCAATAGATGAGTGGATAAAAAAGCTGTGGTACATATACAGAATGGAACATTATGCAGCTGTAAGAAAGAAAGATCTCATATCTTTTGAGATGACATGGAGGGACCTGGATAATATTATGCAAAGGGAAAAAAGCCAATCAGAGAAAGTCAAATACCACATGATCTCATTTATTTGTGGTCTATAATGAACAGAGAAAGATGATAAACAGAACAGACCCAGGGGCGTAGAAAGGAATATAGTTCAGATTTACAAACCTCAAAGGAGAGGGACAGGGGGGAGGGAGGAGATAAACCAAAAAAGTTATATGCATGTATGCATAACCAATGGACTAGACAGCAATGCTTGGTGGGCGGTGGGATAGGGAGGAGTGTGTCTATGGAGATAAAGGAGAAACATCTGTAACAAAAATAATTTAAAAATTAACAGAAAGAATGTTTATTGAGCTTTTTATTCTAAAATGTGTATATACCAAATTATTATACAACAAAATATTAATGATCATTTCCTTTGCATGGACATTTATCAGTAACTTTTTTTTTTACTTTTCTACCTTGCACATTGTGTTACTTTTATACTAAATTATAAAATTTAATTTGATTATATTATACTTTTTAAAAGACTTTGGAGTAATACTCCACAGCAATGAGAATAGTCTACAACGATGTGCAACAATACAGGTGAGTATCACAAGCATAATGCTGAGCAAAAGAGCCAGATGCAAGAGAATACATAGTGCAAAATTCAATTTATATTAAGTACAAAATCAAGCAAAACTAATCTATGCTATTAGTAATCAGGATAATGGTAATTCTTGGAGGGGGAGCAGTAGTAACCTTTATATCTGGCTACTTTTGCTCCATTACATTTATAAAAGTTATTGTGTCTGTAGGGATGGGGAAGTGACTGAAAAGTGGTATAAGGGAACTTTTCAGATCCTGTAATATTCTGTTCCATGATCTGGGTGCTAGGTGTGCTCAGTTTGTGAATATTTATAATCCTTATGGATAGTGTTATACTTCAATAAAAATAAATATAGAATGGATAGAATACCTAGGTAGGTAGGTAGATAGGTAGATAGGTTGAAAGAAAGATAGAAAGAACCAAAGAAAATATACTCTGTGAATGCAAATCATCAGCAGTGCCTTATTTGGGGTCATCTTTAAAAACAGAAAAAAAACTTATTTTGGCCACAAGATGGCACCATTATTTGCTTGGAAAACAAATTCCAAGGTGCTCTTTAGCACAGTTTAAGAACCAAATAGTTGGCGTATTGTCTTAGAAGAACAGAACCTAGAGATTTTATAGTCCAGCTTTTTCTAATTTTCCAGATGAAAAAAATAAGGCTGTAGAAGGATGACTTGCCCAAGATCACTCTGCTGATTAGAAGACCTTGGACTGAAAACACAGGTTTTTGTGCAATCAGTTTGCTCTGCCACACTTAAAAACTCTTATTTTCAGCTCTATTTCCTTCCTACCATGATATGAAATAAAATGCTTATTAATGATGTGTCCCTTCTTTTATAACTCCAGAAAATAGAAGTCTCATATGGAATAGAAAATTCATGACTAGAATTAATGTTATTTTCATGTTGCAGTGTGAAATTTTCATATATGGACATTTTAAAACATCATATGGCCAATTCTACCTGAGCTGGCTTAGGGTTCCACTTCCTTAGATATGAAGGATAGACCAGACATGCTTTTTCTAGTTCTCCCCTCTCTTTCTTTGTTTTTTTTTTTAGCCTCCCTCCTTTCCTCTCTCCCTCCCTCCTCCCTTCCTCCCTCCCTCCCTCCCTCCCTCCCTTCCTTCCTTCCTTCCTTCCTTCCTTCCTTCCTTCCTTCCTTCCTTCCTTCCTTCCAACTTCTTTGGTTTCTTATTTCTATTTGAACCACAAGAGTCACCAAGGCTTCTCAGAACAAAAACTCAAAATCAGCTTTGGCCGGTAAAGCTCAGTGGTTAGAGTGTTGGTCTATGGACCAAAGAGTTGCAGGTTCTATTACCTGTCAAGTGCAGTTACCTGGGTTGCAGATTAGATCCTAAGCCCTGGCCTCAATCAGGGTCATGCAGGAGGCCACTAATTAATGTGTCTCTCTTACATTGATGTTTCTCTCTCTCTTTCCCTCCCTTACACTCTATCTAAAAATCAATGGAAAAACGTTCTTGGATGAGGATTAACAAACAAGCAAAACCTTCAAAATCAAATACAATAGCTTTCTTGAACAGACCAGACCTTAGCTCTGTGTTGTGATTGATTTATCATTGTTGCAGAGGACTTTCATGGTAAAGCTCATGTGGCAGATGAAAGTGTCAAGCTAAGATGGAAGATCTTTGTCCTTTTAAGCTGAACATTTTGATACACTCCAAGATATGCACACAAATCTTTTTTGCTCACTTCCAATTTAAAAGTAGACCCAGAGATGTGGTAGTAGGGTACAGACTGACAACCCTCAGAAGAAGGGGTGGGAAGGGAGGGAAGAGATAAACCACAGAACTTATATGCATGTACGCATAATCAATGGACACTGACAACAAAGCTGGGGATGGAGTGGGGGGATGGGGAGGAAGGTGTCAATGGGGAAAAAGAAGAAACATCTGTAACAAAAATAAATTAATAAAACAAATTTTTTAAATAAATAAATAAAAGTAGTCTTTTTATATGGGGGCCAGGTAGATTGGAACAAGGGTGTTTATTCTACCACATCCACCCCTGCCTTTCCGTCGGAAATGTTTGGCCATGTCTGAAGACATTTCAGATTGTCACAATTGAGAGAAAGTTGCTACTGGAACCTAATGGGTGGAGGCCAGATATACTACTAAACATCCTGCAATGCACAGGACAGACCCTCACAGGAAAAAATTATCCAGCTCCAAATGTCAATGATGCCAAGGTAAAGAAACCTTGTTCTATATAAAATAAGATCCAAGTGGAAGATCTTTTATATTTCTACAGCAAGCCAGATACAGATACAGAGAGAGAGATAGAGATGATAGAGATAGAGATAGAGATAGAGATAGAGATAGAGATAGAGATAGAGATAGAGATAGAGATAGAGATAGATAGAGAGAGGAAGAGAGAGGGGGGGAGAGAGAGAGAGAACAGGCAGTATCTAACTCCAAGGTGATGCAATTGATTTAGACTAATACACATTTTATTATATAATTTTGCTTTTAATTTCTTAACTCAGGAAGTTGACCTTAGCCTGACATTTCCCTCTCTTCTGCTTTCTTTCTAAATGGTGACAAAGGAATTTGAATCTGAATTTCCTTAGAAAGATCTGCTAAACACTTCCTGGTATCACACAATGATATATTACCCAAGGGCATTCCTAACATGTAACAAAAAAAGATGATTATTATTCCACCCTGCATCCCACTGAGTCTAAACTCCAGCTGCTCTCAGTCCTACCCCTAGTCCTACTTCTTGTCACTATCAAGCATAAAGGACATAAGCAGAAAAGCTTGTCAGAGGGAAGCCTCAGTTTACCAGAACTCTTGGTGGCTGAGGAAAGGTGTCTGGCTTATTTAATTTTCTGGGTAATTAAGGGATAACCAGAAAATGTATTGTTTCAATCTTTGGTGCTGTAAATTTTTCTAATATGTGTGTCTCTTTTCTAAATTAGAAAGTAAGAGAACCTGGAGGACTAGTAGATTTTTCTATGGTCTTAGTCATCATCTTGCTTATAAATGAAAAGTATTCAGACCTGGAGATGGTAATTGGAATATAAAAACTTTAGAAGTAGTCCAGTCCTTCATTTTCCAAATGAGGAAACTGAGTTCCAGAGAGTGAAGTGAACTGTCTAATATAATAGGTGTCACAGAGCTGGAAAGGCATAAGACCAGCTTTCAGCTTCAATGTGAGCATATATATATATATATATATATATATATATATATATATATATATATATATATTTGGGAAGGAAAATAATTTTGCTTAAGTTGAAAGTTCTGGCTAGTATAAATAGAAGGCACAAGCTTCCCTGTTCTTCGTTCACTTCTTCTGTAAATACCAACCAGAATTCTACTGACAAAATAAAAGATTGAAGCGATTTTCTGAATCATTTCCACTAAAACCCTGTTGCATAGCTATAGTATTTAAATATATGTGTTGTGGCTATAAAGTAATGTGATCAGTTTCCACAAACCACACAAGATAACTGGAAACACTATTATATATTAATATTGCATGCTTTGAATTTTCCATGAATACAGGGGACAGGAAATCCAGAAATAACCCCCAAACTTGTTTTGAAGCCAGTTTTTCTACCTCCATCTTCAACAAATCTCCTTCAAAAGCCACTAATGAGAGATAAAATTGACTTAGCCATTTCTTCTTATCTTTTCTCTTGTGCATGCTTATTTTATATTCTCCTGGTGCTAATACAAGACAAGTGGCAAAAAGTTTGAAAGAAAAGGGGATTTATAAGGAGATGGCAATTGAAAAATAGTTTACTCATAGGGTAAAAGACAAATTACAGAACACTCACAATGATGCTTACACTTGAAGAGAAGAGGATTTGTTGGCTTCTCCCACTAGTTATGCCCAATTGTCTTGCGAATCAAGGTGTGGTCCAAGGATGTACAGCATTGGCATCACCTGAGAGCTGGTCAAAAATGCAGAATCTTAGTCCACCATGGCATATCTCAAGTTAAAGAAGATCCCTAAATGTTTTGTGTATACATTAAAGCTTGTAAAGCACTAATGTAGAATATGTGAGAATAATTCTGGATTAGGATTGTAAAACCAGGTTTCTCTTTCTCCTTCTGCCAGTTACTGGTTTAATGAATTTATCCAAATAATTTCCTCTTTCTGAGCATCAGTGTTATCATGGGTACAATGATGGGATTTGACTAGAAGACCTCTGAGGGTCTTTATGCTCCCGAATTCTAGGATTCAAATAGTGGATACCTGACCTTGGATGCTTCCTTGTAAACACATCAACTTCCTTCAGATTAACAAAGTACATGATTGAAAACCCAGATAGTAAGACCTGACATTATTGCCCTTTCCAAGGATTCTGAGATGGGATGGCCATGGTTATTACCATTTCCAGTTTTTCAGAGTGAAGCAACAGGAGAGGGCAGCTATGCTGATAGAGGGAAGGAATCAACATCTGTGGCTGTCCCCCTGGAACAGGAACACAGACACATTTTTAGGATAAAGAATGCTAGTAACAGCTTCAAAAGAGTTTGTCTCAGTCTACCTGGCAGTTCTTCTTCACAAAATAATCTAAGAAGCACTACCATTACCTCCAGTGTTTATTTTTTCTCTTTCTGCTCTTCCATCTCTTAGACCAAATCAAGTTGGCCGTATTACCACATAGTTAGTGTTTGGCCCTAGACTTATTATTTAAAATGAGCTAAAGTGAGGCAGAAGAGAAACATAACCTCAAAGCCAGGGTCACGTCCCATAGAAAGAGATTTGAGTGGGTTATCTTGGATGCTTCAAACCTCAACTAGCTATCTTCAGACCCTAACTAAGTACTTGTTCCTGCAACAATTGCTGTGTAGTAAACCACCCCAAACTTAATGACACAACAACAATTTTATTAGGCTCATGGATTATGTGGATTAAGACTGGGCAGAGATTGTCTTTTGCTCCTCATAGTATGAATTGAGGTCACTTCAGGTACTTAGGTGATGGATAGGATAGTCTGTAGGATCCAAGATGGTTTAACCTCTACGTTTGGTACCTCAGTAGCAGTGGCTGGAAGACTAGATCTGCTGCCATTGTTTTCTAGAGTATCTACTTGTAGCTTCTCTAGTACGGCTGTCTCAGTGTTATTGAAATTCTTATAGGGTATCTAGCTTCTATCAAAGGGATTATCCTAAAATAACCAGGTGGAAGTTGCATGGTTTTTTATGGCCTAACATCAAAAGTAATATAGTGTTGATTCTGTCGTACTGTATTTGTTGAAGCATTCACAAGACAACCTTGATTCAAAAAGGTGAGATATAGACTCTAAGTCTTGATGGGAGGAGTGTCAATGAATTTGTAGACATAAAAATAACTTGTACAGTACCCAGGAAATAAATAACACTGAGGAAGTACTCTTTATTCAGTCCTAGATTGGACCATGTATACTGCCAAGGACTCCTATTTCCCATCCAGCATGGGGCCTATACAAGAGAGAAAGTTCAGCAGGATGCTGAGGATGCTCATTGATTCTTCTCTTCATGGCCCACACCATATCTTTCTTCACTAGATTTTAAAGCCTAGCCTAAAAGGAAGAAGTATCAAGGACACGGGTAAAAAGTATTCTCTCTTTCCCCCTCTCTCTCTCACCAACCTTTTTTTTTTTTTTTTTTTTTTTAATAACACCTAGATGGGCTGTCACCCATTTACTGTCTTCTTTCCCTGGCTGAACCCTGGTCTTATATAAATTTCTAAGAGCTAGGGAATTGTCTTACTGAACCAACCCCCTGGGATCAGAGAGAACAAAAAGAGCAATCTATGCAGAAAAGAAGGATTCTGAGAGCGCCAAAAGAAAGCTAAAGTTTGTTTGCCTTAGGCCAATTCTATTTATATTTTCTATAATCCACCCTAGCAGGGTAGTGTAATTTTGTGACATTGCAGACTCTAAAACTCCATTTTATTCTTGATCTATACCAGAGGGTTTATTCTAAGTGGGAAGAGTGAGTTCCAGTTCCCTATTCCTCTCCCTCCCAAGAGTTACAATGTGTGCCACTTAGCTACTACTGATCACCAACTCTGTGCCAGTCACTCTGCCACTTTATACCCATTATCCCATTTAAGCCTCACAATAACCTTATGAGGTATATCATATTATCCCTGAGTTACAGGTGAGAAAACTCAAAAGCTCAGGGAGTTGAAATAATTTGTTCTGGCTCACACTGTTAGTATAAAACAGAACTTAACTTAGATTGGTACCAAGGCAATTTGACCCAAAAGCCTACAAGTGACAATCTATCCGTATTTTTCTTAACTGAGCAAGAGAGACAGTAGCAGTTATCATAAAGCTATAGAAATAATACATTTATAATCAATAAGACTTTTGGTTAGGGGTTATGTGCAACTAAGCAATTATATTAGTAACCAATATCAGTAAGAGATTATGCTTAAGAGAGGCAGAGTAATAATAATAATGATGATGGTATCTCACATTTTCCAAAAGCTTACTGTGTACCAGGAACTAAGGGAACAAGTTAGCTACATTGATTTTTGAATTGCTCACAAAATCCTGCGGGGTAGGTATTATCATTATTTCATTTATAATTGAGAAAAATGAGACATAGAGAAGGTAACTTGCCCAAAGTCTAACTATAAGTAACTGAGACAGCAATGAGTTAAATATATACAATCCTGACTTAAAAGTCCATGCTTTTAACCATTATGCAACACTGCCTCTCTTAATTGTATCTGCCTGTGAAAGTTGAAACCAAAAATGTTATTAATCTTTCTAGGAAAGTGAGGGTATGTAGCCTACTGCAGAGGTACAGAGTTTTAAACATATAAGAGCTATTTGATTAAGGTCTTGCATCACCCCTAAAATATATATGTATGTATGTGTGTGTGTATATGTGTGTGTGTGTATATATATATATATATATATATATATATATATATATATATATTTAATCCTCACCAGAGGATATTTTTCCATTGACTTTTCTAAGAGTGAGTGGAAGGAAGGAAGGCAGGGAGAGAGAGAGACAGAGAGAGAGAGACATCGATGTAAGAGAGACACATCCATTGATCGCCTCCCACACAACCCCTACCAAAGCCAGAATCAAACTTGCAGCACAGGTATGTGTCCTTGACCAGAATCAAACCTGAAACCCTTCAGTCCATGGGCCAATGCTCTAACCACTGAGAAAAACTGGCCAGGGCTGAAGAAATATATATATTTGCCTACTCAAGGTAAGATTGTATGAATCTGGAAGCTGAATAAAAAATTATTTTTTTTTCCGCTCAAATCTCTTAGGCATTATTAATGCATGAGGCTGAGTGCTAAACATGTTGGGAAACACAAGATAAGAAATTAGACATTGATAGTTCCCTAAAAGTTCCTGGTTCTGGGTAAATCGCTATATATGAAATACATGTCATCTGATTACTTCTTGTATCTTTGCATCACTACCCTTTTCCTCTAGAAATATTATATTTTTATATATGATCCAGTAATCTTGGAGTTCTTAGGTTGTTATCAGAGTTGTTCCAGACTACTACTACCACCATATTTCTAGGCACAGTTCCTCATATAGAGACCAGTTCCCACCCACTATGCCTGGGGACCAACCAGCTTGTTAAGGGGTGAGGACAGAAGTCCAGTGTGTCTGTAGTTTGGCTTTTTTTTTATGTAGTCCTGTCAACGAGTGCTGACCCATTAGCCTACCACATCAAGTACAATTACTTTCCTCTGATTTTCATAGTCTTTTATCAATATCTAGCCTCACCTAATCCACCAACTCCATTTCTCCCTGCTCCTATGTAAAGAACTTCTGTAAGGCAGATAGGCCTTTGTCCCCAAAAATAACATGCTTATTCTTACCTTCTTGTGTTTACTCACTCAATTCTCCTTTCCTCCTGCTACCACATTCTTGTAACAAGCATCCATTATATAATGTATCAGCTTCAACTTCTCAACTATATTGTTGTAACATTATGATTTATAAGAAATATATATATATATATGAACCTAAATAAAAACAAATTAAGCCCAAAGCAAACAAAGGAAGAACGTAGTAAAGAGGAAGTCGATAAAATTTTAAAACAGAAAAATAATAGCAAAAAACTTCAATGAAACAAAAAGCTTGTTCTTTAAAAGAATCAATAAAATTGACAAATGTCTAGAAAGACTGACAAAAAAGAGAAAGCATGCAACTTACCAATATCAGGAAAGAAACAAAGGATATCACTACAGACTGCAGACATCAAAAAGGATAAAAAGGGATATACTATGTTTAGTTTCCTGGTAAGAGGGGCTTTTTTTCTACCTGGACTGTAACTAGGGAGTTTAAAAATGACCACATAAAAGTACACACAAGAAATGGATACAAATGAGTGGGGCCTTTTTCTCACAGAGATTCATTGTGTGGACTGGCATAAGCTCAGCCTAAATTATTCAAACAAGATATTGCCTCATTTAAGACTGCTTTGTCAGATTTTAAACAATAGCTTCCCATCTCTATTGAAACTGGAAACTTCAACTCCCCTATAAGCTTTCAGGAGGAAAAATTGTACTTTTTCTACTTATATAAAACAACAACAAAGTTTAGTGCTGGAGTAGGTGGAAGTTACACTCACCTTTTCCCAAAACCAAAATGAAATTACAACTAAATTATAAAACCATCAACCAGAATAACCAATTGAAAACTAGCTGAACAGAAGTTTTATAACTAAGGATTTACAGAAGAATTCATGCCAAGGCTGTTAGGAAGGCACAAGATATGGAAAGGGCCAGCCCCACATCCACATGTGGTGGTTGAGAATCAGGAGGGATATCTTAGTTACAGAGGTACCCCCTGAGGAGCGAGGGATCTCAGCTACACCCTGGGCTCCCCAGCCTCAAGCACCAGTGCCATGAAAAGGAGCCCACATAACATTTGGCTGTAAAGATCAGCGGGGATTCCATCCATCCAGGTGAGACTGGAGTCCACTAGAAACCCAGGCGCCCTCTTAAAGGGGCACACAAAAGCTCATTTGCAGGCCCTCATTCTGGGCTCTGGTTGAGAGATGGTAGCTTAGAAGGGACTGGAGTTAATCAGGGAGATATTAGATTTTGTGGCTTTGGGGATAGGGTTGGAGGGATAGCTGCATGTCCCTGTGATGAGTCTCTCTCCCACATCATCCACAGATGCCATCTTTTCTGTGTTGAGCACTCTCCCCCATACAGCATTAAACTGGGAAGCTGCGTTGGCCACTCCACTGCTGACTCCCTGAGCTTCTACCTTGCCAAGCTCATTCCTCATGGAGGGATCTGCTGATGGTGGCCAGCCTGAGCCTTGACATATTGGTGACCTTCTCCAGGCCAGGCACTGGTATTAGCCAACTTTGGTATCCAGCTGAGCTCTTTCCATGTGCACACAGGCCCAGCACAGACAGCTAGCAATTGTATACGGCCTTGTAGATACTAACAGGTAGGCCAGAACATGTCATAGGCAGCATCTGACATTGACCTGCACCAGGGTCCCCCCCCCCAAAGACCCCAGAACCAATACATTTGGTGACCAGCTTGAGAACACGACCTAATAAGTTCCATACAGAGAGAGGTCTTGGCAGGCACCTGACCCTGCTGGGGCAAATCTGATTCATGGGAACATCCCTTGCACAACAGTAGGAACACTGTGATTGGGGTCAATCTTCACAGTCTGCCAGCAATCAAAGCACAAGTATAACAAAAGAGCACACACAACTCACACAAAGGGCTTTCTTGGAGTACCCAGCAAGGGATTGAGGACTCAGTTGATCATGGAGACTGAACCACTAAGACCAACAGGACACCTACCACATAAGGTCCTCCTACCAAGTCTGGGAGAAACAGCAGATCTATCTAATACACAGAAAGAAATACAGAGCACCAGCCAAATTTGGGAGACACAGAAACATAAAAGAACAGGAGAAATCCACAGAAAAAGAACTAAATGAAATGAAGGCAAGCAATCTACCAGATATAGAGTTAAAAACAATGCTTATAAGGATTGTTCAAGAAACTTAGGGGAAGAATGAATGAACTCAGTGAGAACTTCAACAAAGATATAATAACCATAAAAAGAACATACAAATTATAAAATAAAATAGCTGAAATGAGGAATACATCAGAAAGAATGAACATCAGATTAAATGAAGTAGAAAATAAAATAAGCAGTTTGGAAGACCCAGGGTAGTTTAAGGGACTTCAGGGACAATATCAAGCTTAACAATATCCACATCATAGGAATGTTAGGAGAAGAGGAGAGAGAGCAAGGGAGAGAGGAGTCATTTTAAGAAATAATGATTGGGATGAGAAGATGGAAGCAGGCAGGACCAGAGAGAGGGTAAATGTGTGAGAGAGTGAGCTAGTGTATGAGAAAATGTGAGTGGACATGAAGGTGGACAACCAAACTTGTGCAGTGCAGAGAGGCAGAGCAGAAGGTTCTTGTTCTGTGGACTGGAGCAGCCATCTACCGTGGTAAGCAGCTCTTAAGAGCCCTTCTCCATTTGCCATGGGGAGGTCCCACCATTATGGAAGATCCTGGGTCCTCTCTGGGAGGAGTCAGTGGGAGCGGGTAAGGCCCAGCAATCTGAGCCCACCAGCACCCTGGCACCATCAGAACAGTGGACACTCTGTGTCAACACAGACCGGTACACAGTAGTTGAGCACCCAAGGTGCTGGTCACAAAAGCCGTGGACTACCTGGAGCCCAGCACCATTCCCCATAGTAGCAGTCTTTTCAGAGTCCAGATATACCCCCAGCAACAGAGGCTGGGGAGCAGATATCCATCCCCAGGCAACAGAAGCACACAACAGAAGCTGAGACCAATCCCCCAAAACAACAGCAAAAGCTGAGCAGGAGTTGAGCCCCATGGAGCAGCAGCACTCCCCAGCTGCCAGCAGCAGGACCTGGGACTCCACAGAGGCCTGTGTGGTCCAGCAGCTTATAAGAGTAGTGGAAAGCCTGAGCCCCAGAGAGACTGGTGTGATTCAGCTGCCTGTTCTCAGGAACTGCGGGTTTAGGGGGCACCAGAGAGGCCTGTGCAAACCAGCAGGGACTGAGCAATCCAGTAACCCACAGGACCTGGGGGGTGCTGAAACACCAGAGAGGCCTATGCAACCCAGCAGGTATTGTGCCCTCCAATTACCCAAGGGACATGCGGGGTGTTGAAACACCAGAGAGGCCTGTACCAGCAAGTAGTGACTGTGCAATCTAGTTACCCACAGGACCTGTGGGATGCTGAAGCACCAGAAAGGCCTGTGCAACCCAGCAGGGACTGTGTCAGCCAATTACCCAAGGGAACTGCAAGATGCTGAAGCACCAGGGGACTGTGTGACCCAGCATGGACTGCATGATCTAGTTACTTGTGGGGTATGTGGAGTGCTGAAGCACCAGAGAGGCCTGTGCAACCCAGCAGCCCATCACATAGGCATAGAGCTGGGACCCAAAGGGACCCAAAGTTAACTGTAAAACCTGCAGGGTGCGGGGACACCAGAGAGGCCTGTGCAACCCAGCTGCGCACAAGATAGGTGTAGAGGATGTGAAAATGGAGGGGAGTGAATAGAAGCTACACAGAAAATCTCCCAGGACCAAATGGGAAATACAACTAAAATAAAAACAAATCTTTAAAAAAAAAGCAACAGAAAAGCAGCAGGACAAGACAACATAACTAGGGATGCTGGTAGGATCTGCAGAGGCATGAGAAGGTGTTGGGCTGGGACCCACAAAAGCAGCAGTCTTTGCTGTGAGCAGCGCCCTTGGGGAATAACCATCAAGTCAGCTCCACAGTGCAGAGAGCCGGGACAGAGCACTAAAATAGCCACAGCTACTCAATTGGGGGCTATAGCAGAGGGAGAGCAGACTGGGCAGGAACTTGGTGGGGACACCTGGCATTTGGAGGGCACTCAGAGTTGTTGCTGAGTTGTGGCCACAAAGAACAGTAGCCAGTTTGCTCCTTCCCTGAGCTGTGGGGAATAGCAGCAGCCCTCCCTTCAGAGATTCAGCCTTTCCCAGGTGAGGCAAAGAAATGCAAATTGAGGCTCATTAACAACCACCATATACCCACCCTGTGGAAATCCTCTTATGCAGAACATCAGGGCTACATTCCAAGGCACTGAGTAACTGAGACTACTAGCCACCAGGAAAAAGCTAGAGGATAACTGATCCTTTCCTGGGCTTGCAAATCGACCCAGGAAAATAAAACTTTATAGTGGTGTTTAACATGGGCCCACACAGGCTCATCGAAACCCAGTAGAGGAAGCCACAAACAGCAGAACACCAACACCCACAGGGAAAATTTGACAGGCTTGAAAACCCACTGAGATAGCCAAAATGGTGAAACAAAGAAACAAACCCCAAATGAAAGAACAAGAGAACTCCATCAAAGATGAGATCAATAAAATGCAGTTAAGCAAGTTATCAGAAGTAGAGTTCAGAGCTATGATCTTGAGAAAGCTTCACAGCATGCATAAGGACATCAGCATCATGAGTAAAAATGTAGAAACACTGAAAACCAAACAAGTAAAAATAAAGAATGACAGAGCAGAAATAAAGAACACATTGGAAAGACTAACCAACACAGTAGAGGAAGCTGAGGACCGGATCAGTGAATAAGAAGACAGGGTAAAAAAAAATCAAACAATCTGAAAACCAAAAAAAAAAAAAAAAAAAATTTAAAACAGGAAGACAGCTTAAGAGAACTGAGAGACAACTGAAAACATAATAACATTCACATCATAGATGTCCCTGAAGAGGAAGAAAATGGGCAAGGGTTAGAAAATATATTTCAAGAACTAGTGACAGAAAACTTTCCTAACTTGGTGAAGGAAGAAGGCATTCAAGTTCAAGAAGCACAGAGAGCCCCAAGTAAAAAACAAAACAAAACAAACAAACAAAAAACCAAACAGGCCCACATCATGACACACAGTAATTAAAATGCCAAAAATTAAAGACAAACAGAGAATCCTAAAGGAAGTAAAAGAAAAACAACAGGTTACCTACAAAGGAAACCCCATAAGTCTCTCTGCTGACTTCTCATCAGAAACACTACAGGCCAGAGGGAGTGGCATGAAGTAATCAAGGTCATGAAAAACAAGAATCTGAATCCAAGACTACTCTATCCAGCAAGGTTATCATTCAAAGTAGAAGGTCAAATAAAGAGCTCTCTCCCCTCACCAAAAAAACAACAACAACAACAAATGCTAAGAGAATATAGTAACACAAAAACCAGCACTGCAAGATATGCTAAAAGGAATGCTGTAATTAGTAGAATAAATAGGAAGAAAAATAGAACCACACTAAACAAAAATGGCAATAGGTAAGTAAATATCAATTATCACCTTAAATGTGAATGGTTTAAATGCTTAAATAAAAAGACACAGAGTAGCTGACTGGATAAGAAAGCATGGCTCACACATATGTTATTTACAAGAGACCCACCTCACAACAAAAGACTCACATAGGTTGAAAGTGAAGGGATGGAAAAAAATTTTTCAAGCAAATGAAAAGCAAAAAAATAAAAATAAAAAAAAAAGCTGAGGTAGCAATATCCATATCTGATAAAGTAGATTTCAAAATGAAGGCCATAACTAGAGACAAAGAAGGCCACTACATTATATTGATAGGATCTATCCCACAGGAAGATATAACCTTGATAAACATATATGCAACCAATATAAGAGCACCACCATATATTAAAAATCTTCTGGAGGACTTCAAAAGAGAAACCAACAGCAATACAATCATAGCAGGGGATTTCAACACCCCACTGACATCACTGGATAGATCTTCCAGACTTAAAATTAACAAGGAAACACAGACTCTAAATGAAGCACTAGTATAAATGGTTTTAATACATATGTACAGAGAATTACACCCCAATACTGCAAAATTTACATTTTACTCAGTGCACATGGGACATTCCTATAGACAGACCACATGTTAAGGCACAAAGTAAGTCTCTACAAGTTCAAGAAGACTGAAATCATATCAAGCATTTTCTCAGATCACAATGTCAAGAGACTAGAAATCAATTGCATCAAGAACATTCGAAGACATTTGAAAACAAGGAGGCCAAATAGCATGTTATTGAACAATGAATGGTTTACCTTGGAGATCAAAGAAGAAATTAAAAACACTCTGAAAACCAATGAAAATGAAGACACAACAAAACAAAATCTATGGGATGCAGCGAAAGCAGTTCTGAGAGGGAAGATCATAGCAATACAGGCCTACTGCAAGAAACAAGAAAAATTCCTAATAAATTATCTAACCCCACAAGTTAAAGAACTAGAAAGCAAACAAAAGAAGCCCAGAGCAAGGAGAAGGAAGGAAATAGTAAAGATCAGAGCAGAAGTAAATGACATGGAGACCAAAATAATAATAATAATAATAATAATAATTCAAAGGATCAATAAGACAGTAGCTGGTTCTTTGAAAAGATAAACAAGATTGATGGACCCTGAGCTAGACTCACCAAGAAACAAAGAGAGTGAACCCAAATACACAAAATCAGAAATGAAAGAGGAGAGATAACTGACACCACAGAAATACAACGGATTGTTAATAAATATTATGAACAATTATACGGCAACACATTCAACAATATAAGCAAAATGGACAAATTTCTAAAAACACATAGTCTCCAAAAACAGAACCAGGAAGAGATAGAAAACTAACAGACCAATAACAACAAAAGAAATTGAAGATATAACCGAAATTCTCCCAGCAAACAAAAGCCCAAGCCTGGAAGGCTTCATGGGGGAATTTTACTGAATATTCAAAGAAGAATTAATACCCATTTTCCTCAAACTATTTCCAAAAATTTAAGAAGGAAGACTTTGAAACTCGTTTTATGAGACCAGCATAATTCTAATTCCAAAACCAGAAAAAGACACTATAAAGAAAGAAAACTACAGGCCAATATCTCTGATGAACATAGATGTCAAAATCCTGAACAAAATACTTGCAAATCGAATCCAGCAATACATCAAAAAAATTATTCACCATGGCCAAGTGGAATTTATCTCAGGGATGCAAGGTTGGTGCAATATTAGCAAATCAGTAAAAGTGATACACCACATAAACAAAATGAAAGATAAAAAATTGTATAATCATATCAACAGACTCTTAAAAAGCATTGGAAAAATCCAGCACCCATTTCTGATGAAAACTCTCAGCAATTTGCGTATAGAGGGATCATATCTCAACATAATAAAGGCCATATATGAAAGACCTACAGCCAACATCATACTCAATGGGCAAAAACTAAAAGCATTTTCCTTAAGAACAGGAACAAGAAAAGGATGCCCATTTTTTGCCACTCTTATTTAACATAGTACTGGAAGTCTTAGCCACATCAATCAGACAGGAAGAAAAAATGAAAGGGATACAAATAGGAAAGGAGGAAGTGAAACTGTCATTATTTGCAGATGACATGATACTATACGTAGAAAACCCCAAAGACTCCATCAAAAATTTACTAGACTTAATAAATGAATGTGGCAAAGTAGCAGGTTACAAAGTTAATATCAAAAAATCGACACCATTTTTATACACTGTTGATGAACTCACAGAAACAGAAACTAAAAAAACAATCCCATTTACCATTGTAACAAAAAAATTAAGATACCTAGGAAAAAATTAACCAAAGAAATAAAGGACCTATTTGCAGAAAACTACAGGTCATTGAAAAAAGAAATAGAGGAAGATATAAAAAAGTGGAAGCCCATACCTTGTTCATGGATTGGGAGAATTAACATCACTACAATGTCCATATTACCCACCACCCCCCTATTTAGGGGATTGTCAGTCTGTATCCCAATTCAGCATCTCTGGGACAATTCCCTTCCTCAGACTGTTATGTTCATTATATTCCACAAATAAGTGAGATTATATGAAACTTGTCTTCCTCTGTTTGGCTTGTTTCACTTAGGATGATACTTTCAAGGTCCCTCCATGTAGTCTCAAAGGATAAGAGATCTTTGTGTCTTACAGCTGCGTAGTACTCCATTGTGCATATGTACCACAGCTTTTTTATCAATTTGCCTAGTGATGGACACTTGGGCTGTTTCCAGATCTTAGCTATTGTAAATAGTGCTGCTACAAACATGGGGATACATATATTCTTTCTGATTGGTGTTTTAGGCTTCTTAGGGTATATTCCTAGAAGTGGGATAACTGGGTCAAATGGAAGTTCAATTTTTAATTTTCTGAGGTAACACCATATTGTTTTCCATAGTGGCTGCACCAGTCTGCATTCCCACCAGCAGTGTACTAGAGTCCCCTTTTCTCCACACCCTCGCCAACACTTGTTGTTTGATGATTTGTTGATGGCGGCCATTCTGACAAGTGTGAGGTGATACCTCATTGTTGTTTTAATTTGCATCTCTCTGATGATTAGTGATGATGAGCATTTCTTCATATGTTTCTTAGCAATTTGTATGTCCTCTTTGGAGAGGTGTCTATTTAGTTCCTCTGCCCATTTTTATTTTTATTTTTTTATTTTTATTGATTAATTTTTGTTACAGATGATTCTCATTTTTCCCCCCACTGATTCCCCCCTCCCTCTCCCCCCCCTGCCCCTTCCCCAGATTGTTGTCCATGTCCACTGTTCATGCATACATGCGTATAAGTTCTGTGGTTCATTTCTCCCTCACCTCCCCACTCCTTAGGGGATTGTCAGTCTGTATCCCGCTTCCGTGTCTCTGGGACTACCCCGTTCCTCAAACTGTTATGTTCACTATATTCCACAAATAAGTGAGATCATATGAAATTTGTCTTTCACTGTTTGGCTTGTTTCACTTAGGATGATAATTGCAAGGTCCCTCCATGTAGTCTCAAAGGATAAGAGATCTTTCTTTCTTACAGCTGCGTAGTACTCCGTTGTGCATATGTACCACAGCTTTTTGATCCATTCGTCTACTGATGGGCACTTGGGCTGTTTCCAGATCTTAGCTATTGTAAATAGTGCTGCTACAAAGATGGGGGTACATATATTCTTTCTGATTGGTGTTTTATGCTTCTTAGGGTATATTCCTAGAAGTGGGATCACTGGGTCAAATGGAAGATCAATTTTTAATTTTTTGAGGTGACACCATATTGTTTTCCACAGCGGCTGCACCAGTCTGCATTCCCACCAGCAGTGTATTAGAATCCCCTTTTCTCCACACCCTCACCAACACTTGTTGTTTCATGATTTGTTGATGGCGGCCATTCTGACAGGTGTGAGGTGATACCTCATTGTTGTTTTGATTTGCATCTCTCTGATGATTAGTGATGATGAGCATTTCTTCACATGTCTTTTGGCTATTTGTATGTCCTGTTTGGAGAGGTGTCTATTTAGGTCCTCTGCCCATTTTTTAATTGGATTCTTTGTCTTCCTTTTGTGGAGTTGTATGAGTACTCTATATGTATTGGAAATTAACCCCTTATCTGATATATCATTGGCAATTATGCTCTACTATACAGTGGGTAGCCTTTCTGTTTTGATGATTGTATCTTTTGCTGTGCAGAAGCTTTTGAGTTTGATGTAGTCCCATGTGTTCATTTTCTCCTTTGTTTCTATTGCCGTAGGTGATGTGTCAGTAAAAATTCTGCTGCGTATGATGTCTGAGATTTTGTTGCCCACAGTCTCCTCTAGGATTTTTATGGATTCATGAGCTACATTTAAGTCTTTTATCCATTTTGAGTTTATTCTCATGTAGGGTGTAAGTTGATGGTCTATTTTCATTTTTCTCCTAGTAGCTGTGCAATTTTCCCAGCACCATTTATTAAAGAGGCTGTCCTTACTCCACTGTATGATCTTGCCACCTTTGTGAAATATTAATTGAGCATATTGCCTTGGGTCCATTTCTGGGTTCTCTGTTCTGTTCCACTGGTCTATATGCCTGTTCTTGTGCCAGTACCAGGCTGTTTTGATTACAGTGGCTTTGTAGTATAACCTGAAATCTGATATTGTGATCCCTCCAACATTGTTCTTCCTTTTCAATATTGCTGTGGCTATTGGAGGCCTTTTTTGTTTCCATATGAACTTTTGAAATAATTGTTCTAATTCTGGGAAGTATGCCATTGGCATTTTGATGGGGATTGCATTGAATCTATAGATTGCTTTGGGTAATATGGACATTATAATGATGTTAATTCTCCCAATCCATGAACAGGGTATGTGCTTTCACTTTTTTATATCTTCCTCTATTTCTTTTTTCAATGACCTGTAGTTTTCTGCAAATGGGTCCTTTATTTCTTTGGTTAAGTTTATTCCTAGGTATCTTAATTTTTTTGCTGCAATGGTAAATGGGATTGTTTTCTTAGTTTCTCTTTCTGTGAGTTCATCATTGGTGTATAAGAATGCCATCGATTTCTTGACATTAATTTTGTATCCTGCTACTTTGCCAAATTCATTTATTAAGTCTAGTAAACTTTTGATCGAGTCTTTGGGGTTTTCTATGTATAGTATCATGTCATCTGCAAATAATGACAATTTCACTTCCTCCTTTCCAATTTGGATCCCTTTTATTTATTTTTTTTCCTATCTGATTGCTGTGGCTAAGACTTCCAGTATTATGTTAAATAGGAGTGGCGGAAGTGGGCATCCTTGCCTTGTTCCTTTTCTTAAGGGAAATGCTTTTAGTTTTTGCCCATTGAGTATGATGTTGGCTGTAGGTCTTTCATACATGACCTTTATTATGTCTAGATATGATACCTCTATTCCCACACTGCTGAGCGTTTTTATCAAAAATGGCTGCTGGATTTTGTCGAAAGCTTTTTCAGCATCTATTGATATTATCACATGGTTTTTATTCTTCATTTTATTTATGTGGTGTATCACATTTATGGATTTGCGAATATTGTGCCAGCCTTGCATCCCTGGGATGAATCACACTTGGTCATGGTGGATAATTTTGTTGGTGTATTGCTGGATCCGATTTGCTAGTATTTATTCAGGATTTTTTAATCTATGTTCATCAGGGATATTGGCCTGTAGTTTTCTTTCTTTGTGTGTCTTTTTCTGGTTTTGGAATTAGAATGATGCTGGCTTCATAAAACGAGTTTGGAAGTCTTCCTTCTTCTTGAATTTTTTGAAATAGTTTGAGGAGAATGGGTGTTAGTTCTTCTTTGAATGTTAGGTAAAACTCCCCCGTGAAGTCATCCGGGCCTGGGCTTTTATTTGCTGGGAGAGTCTTGATTACATCTTCAATTTCTTCTATTGTTATTGGTATGTTCAAGTTTTCTATCTCTTCCTGATCTAGTTTTGGGAGACTATGTGTTTCTAGAAATTTGTCCATTTCACTTAGATTGTCGAATTTGTTGCCATATAATTGTTCATAGTAGTTGTTAACGATCTTTTGTATTTCTGTGGTGTCAGTTGTTATCTCTCCTCTTTCATTTCTGATTTTGTGTATTTGGGTTCTCTCTCTTTGTTTCCTGGTGAGTCTAGCTAAGGGTCCATCAATCTTGTTTATCTTTTCAAAAAACCGGCTCTTTGTTTTATTGAATCTTTGAATTGTTTTTTTTTTTTTTTTGTCTCTATGTCATTTATTTCTACTCTGATCTTTACTATTTCCTTCCTTCTACTTGCTCTGGGCTTTTCTTTTTGTTTGCTCTCTAGTTCTTGAAGTTGTGAGGTTAGATAGTTTATTAGAGATTTTTCTTCTTTTCTGAGGTAGGCCTGTAGTGCTATGAACTTCCCTCTCAGAACTGCTTTCGCTGCATCCCATTGATTTTGTGTTGTTGTGTCTTCATTTTCCTTGGTTTCCAGGAAGTTTTTGATTTCTTCCTTGATCTCCTCGGTGACCCATTCATTGTTTAATAACATGCTATTTAGCTTCCATGTGTCAAATGTCTTTGTATGTTCTTCTTGCAATTGATGTCTAGTTTCATGCCATTGTGATCTGAGAAGATGCTTGATATAATTTCAGTTTTCTTGAACTTGTAGAGACTTAGTTTGTGCCCTAACATGTGGTCTATCTTTGAGAATATCCCATGTGCACTTGAGGAGAATGTGAATTCTGTAGTTTTGGGGTGTAGTTCTCTGTACATATCTATTAAATCCATTTGGTCTAGGGCTTCATTTAGAGTCTCTGTTTCCTTGCTAATTTTTTGTCTAGAGGATCTATCCAGCAATGACAGCAGGGTGTTGAAGTCCCCTGCTATGATTATATTGCTATTGATTTCTCCTGTGAAGTCCTCCAGAATTTTTTAAATATATTTTGGTGCTCCTATATTGGGTGCATATATGTTTATCAAAGTTATATCTTCCTGTTGGATAGATCCTTTCAATATTATGTAGTGGCCTTCTTTGTCTCTAATTATGGCCTTCATTCTGAAATCTATTTTATCAGATATGAGTATTGCTACCCCAGCTTTTTTTTCTTTTCCGTTTGCTTGGAAGATTTTTTCCATCCCTTCACTTTCAATCTATGTGAGTCTTTTGTTGTGAGGTGGGTCTCTTGTAAACAACATATAGATGAGTCATGCTTTCTTATCCAATCAGCTACTCTGCGTCTTTTTATGGGAGCATTCAGTCCATTTACATTTACGGTGATTATTGATATGTACTTATTTATTGCCATTTTTGTTTGGTGTGGTTCTATTTTTCTTCCCATTTCTCCTGCTAATTACAGCAGTCCTTTTAACATTTCTTGCAGTGTTCGTTTGGTGCTAATGTATTCTCTTAGCCTTTTTTTGTCTTGGAAGCTCTTTATTTGACCTTCTATTTTGAATGATAGCCTTGCTTGGTAGAGTAGTCTTGGATTCAGATCCTTGTTTTCCATGACCTTGATTACTTCATGCCATTCCTTTCTGGCCTGTAAAGTTTCTTGTGAGAAGTCAGCTGTGAGCCTTATGGGGTTTCCTTTGTAGGTAACCTGTTGCTTTTCTCTTGCTGCTTTTAGGATTCTCTCTTTGTCTTTAATTTGTGGCAGTTTGATTACTATGTGTCTTGGTGTGGGCCTGTTTGGGTTTTTCTTACTTGGGGCTCTCTGTGCTTCTTGAACTTGAATGCCCCCTTCCTTCACCATATTAGGGAAGTTTTCTGTCACTATTTTTTTTGAATATATTCTCTAACCCTTGCTTATTTTCTTCTTCTTCAGGGACTCCTATGATACGAATATTATTTTGTTTCCAGTTGTCCCACCGTTCTCTTAAGCTGTCTTCCTGTTTTTTAATCTTTTTTTTTCTTTTGGTTTTCTGATTGGTTGATTTTTTCTAGCCTGTCTTCTCATTCACTGATCCGGTTCTCAGCTTCCCCTACTCTGCTTTTTAGACCTTCCAATGTGTTTTTCATTTCTGATATGTCATTCTTCATTTCTTCCTGTTGGTTTTTAATTTCCAACTGATTGATTTTCAACATTTCTATGTCTTTACTCATGGTGCTCATATCCTTACACATGCTGTTGATCTTCTTCAACTTCATGGTTCTAAATTCTAGTTCTGTTAACTTGCTTAACTGCACCTCATTTATCTCATCTTCCGTAGAGGTCTCATGTTCTTTCATTTGGCTTTTGTTTCTGTTTTTCACCATTTTGGCTGTCAAAGTGGGCTTCGGAGTCTGCCAAATTTTCCCTGTGGGTGTTGGTGTTCTGCTGTTTGTGGTTCCCTCTCCTGGGTATGGATGAGCCAGGGAGGACCCACTTTAAACACCACCTTCAAGTCTTAGTTTTTCTGGTTAGTATTGCTAGCACAGGGAATGGTAGTTATTCTCTAGCTTTTTTTTTTTTTTTTTTTTTGCCTGGAGGCCATTAGTAGAGGTGCCCTGAAGACCCTTAGTTTCTGAGTTGCCTGAAAAACTCCCTCAGGTGCTCAGTGTAAGAGGATTTCCCGAGGTTGGGGCAGCTGCTGTTTGTTAATGGGTCTCAATTTGCATTTCAATGGCTATTCAGTGGGATTGAATCTCCTTGGGGGCGGGCTCCACCTCACCTCTCCCCAGGGCCCTGGGAAGGAGCAATATGACCACAGTCCTGAGTGGGTGCACTTGGCGAAAGCTCTTAGCACCCTCCAAAACCCGAGTGTCCCCACACATTTCCATCCCTGTTGCCCTCCCTCTGCTGAAGCCCAAGGTGAGTGGCTGCTGCCAATTTAGCCTCTGTCTAGACTCTGCATCGTGGAGCCACCTGGGACTTTTAACCCAAGAGCGCTGCTTCCAGCCAATGGCGGCCACGGCTGTGGCACCAGCAGAGGGTTTTGCATTCAGCAGAAGCTCCAGGACTGATCCACGGTAGTGGGACACTGTCGGGGTTGCAGCACCTTCCAGCAGAGTCCCTTGGTCCCCTCGAGTCTGTGCGGCACCAGCCGAGGGCTTAGCACGCAGATTTCGCAGGAGTTAGCCTGGGTAGCAGTGTCCCGCCGAATCCCCTGGTCGGAGCCAGTCCGTGCCAGCCCGTGGGGCACCAGCTGAAGGCTTAGCAGGCAGCAGAGTTCGCAGGACTCAGGCGGGGTGGCAGCGGAGGTGTTAGCAGCAACTTCCCGCTACCTCTGAGTTTCCTGGCCCCAGCGAGTCTGTGCAGTACCAGCGGAGGGCTTGGGAGGCAACAGAGTTCGCAGGACCCAGGCGGGGTCACAGGGGAGGCTTTAGCAGCAACTTCCCGCCACCGAGTTCCCCGGCCCAAGCCAGTCCGTGCGGCACCAGCCGAGGGCTTGGGAGGCAACAGAGTTCGCAGGACTCAGGCGGGGTCTCAGCAGTGGCAGTAGCAGCAACTTCCCGCCGTGGAGTCCCCCCTCTCTGCCCAGGCCGCTGCGGACCGTGGGCTCCCAGCCCCCTCTCGCGTCCTCGCAAGCCTACCAGGATTGAGTCAGTGTCCCTGGTTATGTGGTCCTCCAAGGTGTCTTTCGGTTGCCCCTTCCTGAAGATTTGCCTTTATTTTCATTGTGAATCCAGTTTTGTCCTGGGAGATGGTCTGTGTAGCTCCATTCACTCCGCTGCCATTTTTTCTCCACTTTTTTCTTTATTGATTTTTAGAGAAAGAGGAAGGAAGAGGGAGAGAGAGATAGAAACGTTATTGAGAGAGAACATTGATTGGCCGCCTCCTGCATGCTCCCCCACTGGAGATCAGGTCTACAACCTGGGCATGTGCCCTGACCAGGAATTGAACCAGCGACCTCTTGATGCATTGGTCCATACTCAACCACTGAGCCACATCACTTTAATTGGGTTGTTTAATTTTTTAAAAAATTTTAAATTGTATAAGTTCTTTATATATGTTTGGATATTAACTCCTAATCATATATGTCATTTGCAAATATCTTCTCTTATTCTGTAGGTTGCCTTTCATTTTTTTCATGCAGAAGCTTTTTAGTTTGAGGTAGTCCCACTTTCTTTTGTTGTCTTTGCTTTTGTTGTCAAATCCATAAAATTGTTGCCAAGACCAATATCTAAAAGCTTATGAGCTATATTTTCGTCTAAGAGTTTTGTGTTTTCAGGTCTTACATTCAAGTCTTCAATTCATTGTAAGCTGATAATTGTGTAAGATAGTGGTACAGTGTCATTCTTTCACATATAGCTATCCAGTTTTTCCAGCAACTTTTATTGAAGAGTCTGTCCTTTCCCCATTGTTTATTCTAGGCTCATTTGTCATAAATTAATTGACCATGTATATGTGGGTTTATTTTTGGGCTCTTGATTATGTTCCATTGATCTGTTTGTTTTTGTGCTGGTACCATAATATTTTAATTGCTATAGCTTTGTATTATAGTTTGAAATCAGGAAGCATGATTTCTCTAGCTGTATTCTTCTTTCTCAAGATTGCTTTGGTTATTTGGTACCTTTTGTCATTCCAAACAAATTTTACAATTGTTTCTTCTATTTCTGTGAAAAATGCCATTAACATTTTTATAAGGATTGCGTTGAATCTGTAGATTGTTTGGGGTAGTATGGACATTTTAACGATATTAATTTTTCTAATTCATGTGCTTAGAATATCTTTCCATTTAATTGTATCTTCTTCAATTTCTTTCATCGATGGCTCATCATTTTCATTGTATAGATCTTTCACCTCCTAGGTTAAATTTATGCCTAGGTATTTTATTCTTTTTGATGCAATTGTAAATAGTATGGCCTTTTAATTTCACTCCCTAATAGTTTTACAGCACATAGCTGTATTTTAAATGTTTTTTGTGTGTGTGTGTTTGTTTATCATAAATTGATATTTAATTTTGTTAAATGTTTTTCATGCATCTATTGAGATGATGATATAATTTTTCTTTATTTTGTTTATATTGTATAACACATTGATTGTTTTGCAGATATTGAAATATCCTTGCATCCCTGGAATAAACATCATTTGATCATAGCATATGACCTTGTTAATATATTGTTGAATTCAGTTGGTAAAATTTTGTTGAGGATTTTTTCATCTATATTTATTAAAGATATTGGATTATAATTTTTTATTGTGTTGTCCTTGTCTGGTTTTTGCATCATTGTAATGCTGGCCTTGTGAAATAAGTTTGAAAGCATCTTCTTCTCTTCTATTTTTTTGGCAAAGTTTGAGAAGTATTAGTATTAATTTTTCTTTGAATGTTTGCTAGAGTTTACCAGCAAAGCTATCTATCTGGTCCTGGACTTTCATTTGGTTGAGGGTTTTTAGTTATTGATTTAATCTCCTTGCTGGTAATCTGCTAAGATTTTCTATTTCTCCTGATTTAATCTTGGAAGGTTTCATGTCTAGGAAATTTTGTATTTCTGAAATATCAATGGCATTGTTTTTATTTATTTTATTTTTTTTATTTTTTTTATTTTCCAAATCTTTATTGTTCGATGTAAAATGTATTACAGATGTTCCACATTTTTCCCCCATTGACCCCCTCCTCCCCACTCCCGCCCCCCTCCCACCTTTTCCCACACTATTGTCTGTGTCCATTGGTTATGCATATAAGTTCTTTAGTTTATTTCTTCCCACCCCCCCAACCCCTTTCCCTTTGAGGTTTGTCAGTCTAGCAATGAGTTTGTGCTTCTTAATCCCTTCACCTTTTTCACCCATTCCCCCAACCCCCCTCCCAACTGGCAACCAATAAAATGTTCTCTGTATCTATGAGAATGTTTCTGTTCTTCCTGTTCATTTTGTTTGTAGATTCCATTGTTGATAGATATGTATTCATTGCCATTTTGTTTGTTCATACATTTTATCTTTTTCTTCAAAAAGACCCTTCATCATTTCATATAATAACGGTTTGGTGGTGATGAACTCCTTTAACTTTTTCTTGTCTGGGAAAGTTTTTGTATGTCCATCGATTCTAAATGACAGCTTTGCAGGATAGAGTAATTTTGGTTGTAGGTTCTTGGTTTTCATCACTCTGAATATTTCTTGCCACTCCCTTCTGGCCTGCAAAGTTTCTTTTGAGAAATCAGCTGACAGCCTAATGGGTACTCCCTTGTAGGTAACTAGCTGCCTTTCTCTTGCTGCTTTTAATATTCTCTCTTTGTCTTGAACCTTTTGCATTTTGATGATGATGTGTCTTGGTGTGGGCCTCTTGGGGTTCATCTTGTTTGGGACTCTCTGTGCTTCCTGGACTTGTATGTCTGTTTCCTTCACCAAGTTAGGAAAGTTTTCTGCCATTATTGTTTCAAACAGGTTTTCGATTTCTTGTTCTCTCTCTTCTCCTTCGGGCACCCCCAAGATGCGAATGTTGGCACGCTTGAAGTTATCCCAGAGGCTCCTTACTCTATCCTCATTTTTGTGGATTCTTTTTCTTTTTGCTCTTCTGATTGGGGAGTTTTTGCTTCCTTATATTCCAAATCGATGGTTTGCTCCTTGGATCTACATACTCTATTATTGAAGCTGTGTAAATTATTCTTTATTTCAGTTAATGCCTCCTTTAATTCTAACTGCGTATCCATGATTTCTAACTGGTACCTTTTTATGCTCTTGATGCCCTCCCTAAGTTCACTGAGGTTCTCACTAAGTTCATTGAGCATCCTTATAAGCAGTATTTTGAACTCAGTATCTGTTAGGTTGCTTATCTCCCTTTCGCTTAGTTCTTTTATTGGGGTTTTGTTCTGTTCTTTCATTTGGGACCTGTTTCTTTGTATCCTCATTTTGGCTGCCTCCCTGTGTTTGTTTCTGTGTATTACTTAATGAGAGGTATGGGGCTCGCTGAGACCCGGTGCTGCTCGTTTGAAAGAATTTAGGAAAAACCTGAAGCAGGATCCAAGACCGGCCAATCCTATGGTTAAGCAAGTGGCAACAGCTTGAAAGTTGGGTGGGGCGGGGCGGGGCGGGGCCTCAGGGAGTCAGCAGGGCGGGGCTACGAGTGTGAGCCAAGTTGCTGGAGTCCCAGATATGGCTTCTGTCTGCCGCCCCCGGGAAGGGCTCACCAAAGGAACAAAGGCCTCTGACAGCACGTTTGTCCCCGAGGAAGCCCCCTCTCCAGCTCTCGCTCCAGTGCCAAACAGCTCAGTTCTTCCCTGTATGTCTCTGGCGCCCCTCGAGCTGCCTCCCCTCCGAGCTTAGAGGGAGAGAGTCCGATAAGTCCGTGCGCGGGCCCTTTAAGGAGCTGCCTGGGGCTCCAGCCGCTTCAGCTTCCCTGAGCCTCAGTTTCCGCTGGTTTTTCCAGCCAGAAGTTATGGGGACTTCTCTTCCTGGCACTGGAACCCTGAGCGGGGCACCTGGTGTGGGACGGGGACCCCTCAGTCCTCAGGAAGGACCTTCCCAGCCGCGGGATCCTCCTGATTTTTATCCACCACGCTTGGGTGTGGGACCAGCCCGTCTCGGCCGCTGCGCACTCCGCCGCCGCTGCGCCGCCGACCCCCCTCGCGCCGCCGCCCGTCCTACCGGTCTGGATGTAGCTGCTTTTTTTTTTTCCCCTTAGTTCCGTAGTTGTACGACTTCCATTCAGCTTGATTTCAGGCGGTTTTGAATGATGGTTGTTCTGTAGTTTAGTTGTAACTTTGATGTGGTTGTGGGAGGACGCGATACCGCGTTTACCTACGCCACCATCTTGACCGGAAGTCAATGGCATTGTTTTTAATTTATACTTTATTTAAAGTTTTTTTCTTTATTGATTTTAGAGAGAGAGGAAAGGAGAGAGATAGAAACATCTATGAGAGAGAACATTGATTGGGTGCCCACTGGGGCTCAGCCCATAACCTGGGCATGTGCCCTGACCAGGAATCATACTGGTGACCTCTTGGTGGATGGGTCAATGCTTAACCACTGAGCCACCCTGGCCAGCCTCTAATTTTATTAATATGAGTACTCTCTCATTTCTTTGTGGTGAGTCTAGCTAAAGGTTTATCAATTTTGTGTAACTTTTTAAGGAACTAACTCTTGGTTTATTGATTTTTTTCTATTGAATTTTAATCTCTATTTCATTCATTTCTGCTCTGATCTTTGTTGTTTCCTTCCTTCTACTACATTTGTGCTTTTTTTCTAGTTCCTTGAGATATAAATTTAGGTTGTTTATTTGAGATTTTTCTTGTTTCTTGAGGTAGGCATTTATTGCTATGAACTTCCCTCTTAAAACTATTCTTGCTGCATCCCACAATTCAGAATGGCTATCATCAATAAATCAACAACAAACAAATGTTGGCAAGGATGTGGAGAAAAGGAAAGCCCTGTGCACAGTTTGTGGGAATGCATACTGGTGCAGCCACTGTGGAAAGCAGTATGGAGTTTCCTCAAAAAAATAAAAATAGAATTGTTCTATAATCCAGCAGTTCCACTACTGGGCATTTATCCAAAGAAACCCGAAACACTAATTTGAAAGACAATGCACCTCTATGTTTATTGAAGTATTATTTACAATAGCCAAGATATGAAAGCAGCCCATCAGCAGATGTGTCCATCAGTAGATGAGTAGATAAGACATAGTACATTTACACAATGGAATACTACTCAGCCATAAAAAGGAAGAAAATCTTACCCTTTCAGACAGTATGGGTGAACCTAGAGAACATTATGCTAAGTGAAATAAGCCAGTCAGACAAAGACAAGTACCATATTATTTCACTCATATGTGAAATTTAATTTAAAAACTAAACTAACAAGCAAAAGAGAGACAGACTCATAAACAGAGAGTAGACAGACAGCACTGGTAGGGGTGGGGTTGGAGGGATTGAGCATAAAAGAAAAAAAGAGGATATATCACGGACATGGAAAATAGTGTGGTGATTGAAGTGGGAAGAGGGGAGGGTGTAGGTGGAAAGGGGTATGAAGGGATAAAGGGTCATGGAAAATAATAAAGAAACAAAAGAAACTGCCATATCTCTTTTCAAATGTGGAGAAACACTTCTTTCATTTAAGATGCCTTAAGCATCTCTGACTCATGGGTTTCTCATGAATAAAAGTACCCTTTGTTGTGGAAATTGTGTAGGTGGAATGATTCCCACCCCTTTCTAGATCAGAATTGATTCAAGAATCTATGTGCCTTTCCTAGCATCTCTGCTTGCACAGCTGTCAGTACTGGGCAGGGGAAGGCTGGGAGGTTTAATTGTAATGCTTCTGAGAGTTTCTGAGCAGAGAGCCCAGTGCCCACTGCACCAACAGCTGAGTTCAGCCTTAAGCTACTTTGCTGAAAACCCACCTCCCAATATCTGGCTCTTTATCAGAGTAGGCCTGCATGTTCAGTTCTGGTCATGTGCAAATTGCAATCTTCAGCACAATCCAGTTTAAGAAGTGTGTTTCATTTTCCTCATCTTACCATTAGGTTAGCTGCAGCCAAGGATACAACCCAGCAGAGCCCAAACCACCTGAGAATGGGGTTCTCAACACAACCCATGTTCTCAAAGTTCATCACATTTGAACATACATCCACTAACTGGCTGTCTTCATGTCCCTCTGGGATCTATTTATATATTCTGTGTCTTCTTTCTTTCTTTTTATTTTTTAAATTATTTTATTTTTGTTACAGATGTTTCTCCTTTTCTTCCCCATTGACACCCTCCTCCCCATCCGCCCCACCCTGTCCCCGGCTTTGTTGTTTGTGTCCATTGATTATGCACCTTCATGACAGATTAAGAAAGCATGGCCAACAAAATGCTCTGGGAGGTGGGGTGCTCTTGTTTTAACCCTTCCGGACATGTCCTTCCTCCCATAGTTCAGCAGTGCCTTTTTTATGGCACTGAAGATTTATACCCTATATCATTGCTCTTTCAAGCCATTTGTTTACTTAATACCCTACCTTGTTCTAGAAAGCATTTGAAATAGTTTATAGGAATAAATAAAATGGACTTCCCATCGAGATGGTGGCATAGGTAAATGCAGTGTTAGCTTCCTCCCACAACCACATCAAAATTACAACTGAACTACAGAAAAACCATCATTCAAAACTGCCTGATATTGAGCTGAAGGAAGTCCTACAACTATAAAATTAGATAAAAAGCCACATCTAGACTGGTAGGAGGGGCAAGGGATGGGCTAGTCACACACCCACATGTGATGGATAAAAATTAGGAGGATACCTCAGCTGTAAAGGTTCTCCCTAAGGAGTCAGGTGTCCCAGTGCCACACCAGGCTCCCAGCTCAGGGTACCAGTGTCAGAAAAATAAGTCCTCATAATGTCTGGCTGTAAAAAGCAGCTGGAATTGAGGCTGAGGGAGGCTGAGGCTGCTGGAGACCAAGTAAATTCCTCTTAAAAGGCCCATTTATGGACTTATTCAGACTTGCACCCCCCCCCCCAGGCTTGAACATGGGGGAGGCAGCTTGAAAGGCACCAGAGACATACAGGAAAGAACTAAATTATTTGGCACGGGGTGAAAGCTGTAGGGCAGCTTTCTCACAGAAAGGTGTGTTAACAGAAGCTGTTTTTCCTTTGGTGAGTTCTTCCCCCACAGGACCAGCAAAGGGGTGCCATATATGAGATTCCAGCAACCTGACTCATACTGTTTACTCTACTCTGGTGATTCCCTGAGGCCCTGCTCAATCCAAATTTCAGGCCCACCCAAGCTGTTTCTAATGGCTTTACCATAAGAATGGCCTGCCTAGGCTCCTATTTCAGATTTCCTAAATTCTCTCAAAAAAGCAGCATCTGGTTTCAGCAAACCATATACCTCACTAAATGGCCCAGCCCCAGGCCCAGAACTAGGAGCAGCCAGCTTTGATTCACAACTTGGCTTTGCCTGGGTATCTCCAAGCCCAGAAAAAGAAACAGCCATCTTCAGATCACTTTGTAGCTTATACCTGGTGGCCCCAGGTAAAACATAGGCAGTGGCTGACTTTGCCCCATAGCCAGGACACTCAGTAGACAGCTTCAGACCATGGCAAAGCACCACCACCCAACCACCTCCACAAACGACATATCCAAGGAATGGACTCAATGGGTACCAGAGCCTGCCGAAGTAATTCTTGCTCTGTGTGTGTGGTTCCTCCATAGTTGATCCTCCAAGTTAGTCAAAGGTCAGTGGTCACTGGGCACAGCCAGTCTTTGCAGCTGAACAGCCTCAGTAAATACCTCCCACAGATGTGCCAACAGCAATCAAGACTCAATTACAACAGCAAGATAAACAGGCCACATGAGGGGTGTACTGCAAGGGTCCAGCTGGGGTGATGAGGGAGGCTATGCCACTAGACCCTACAGGACACCGACAACAATAGGCCACCCTAGGAAGCCTAGGAGACACAGTAATTCTACCTAATACATAGAAACAAACACAAGGAAGCAGCCAAAATGAGAAGACAAAGAAACATGTCCCAACTGAAAAAAATAATTTTCAGAAAAAGAACTAAATGAAACAGAGATAATCAATCTAACACATGCAGAATTCAAAACACTGGTTATAAGGATGCTTAATAAATATAGTGAGAATTACAAGGAACTTAGTGAGAACATCAAGAGCATAAAAAAGAATGAGTGAGAAATGAAGGCTGCACTAACTGAATAATTTATAAGGAATCAGTACAGTAGGTGGAGCTAAGAAGCAAACCATTGATTTGGAATATAATGAAGCGAAACACACCCAATGAGAATACATAATCAAAAAGAAAAAAGTGAGGAGAGTGTAAGGAACATAAAATAGTGAAACAAAGAAACAACACCCAAATGAAAGAAAAGGAGAAATCACCAGAAAAGGAACTACATAAAATGCAGGCAAATAGTTTGTCAGATAAAAAAAATCCAAAGATTTCAAGGGTTCTCAAACAACTTAGTGAGAACTACAAGCAATGTAATGAGAATTATAAATAGATCAGTGGGATTCGCCAGCATTAAAAAAAAAAAGAAAGAAAGAAAAAAGCATTGAAGCTTTGAATAAAAATCAAGTGGAAATAAAAAAAAAATGACATAGCTGTTATAAAAAATAAAGAAAAATCATCAGGAAAAAGCAACAAAAAAGCAGCTGGAGAGAACACATATAACCAGGGACAGAAAAAGGACACTAAATCGAGCAAAGTAGGAAATTCGGAGGTGCAAGAGGGCCGGTTGGGAGACAAGAGACAGCTGCTATTTTAACTGTGAGAAGTTCCCTCAAGGTCAAAATTCCATTTAGCTCCACAGCGCAGAAGGCTGGGACAGAGCACTAAATTAGCTACAGCCATTCACCTTGCACTCTGGCCTAAGAAGGGAGACATGTATAGAACTGGTCTGACAGCAGGACAGGACCATATAACCAGGAACACTGGTAGGATTTGCGCAGATGTGAGAGGGTGGCGAGCTGGGAGCACACGAACAGCAGCAGTCTTAGCTGTGAGCAGCGCCCTTGGGAAAAAAAGACCAAGCCCGCTCCACAGCACAGAGAGCCAGAACAGAGAGCTAAAATAGCCACAGCCACTCACCTGGGGGCTATGGCACAGGGAGGGCAGACTAGGTTGGATATCTGTGGGGACACCCGAGATTTGGAGGGCACTCAGAGTTTTTCCTGAGTTGCGGCCACAAAAAAAATGGTGGCCAGTGTACTCCTTCCCAGAGCTGTGGGGAAAAGCAGTAGCCCTCCTTTCAGAGATTCAGCCTTTCCCAGGTGAGGCAAAGAAATGCAAATTGAGGCTCATTAACAACCAGTATATATGCCACACTCTGGAAATCCTCTTATGCAGAACACCAGGGCTACATTCCAAGGCACTGGGTAACTGAGACTACTGGGCTCCAGGAAAGAGTTAGAGGATAACTGAACTTTTCCTTGGCTTGCAAATCTACCCAGGAAAGTATGACTTGACAGTGGTGTTTAACATGGGCCCACAGAGGCTCATCCAAACCCAATAGAGGGAGCCACAAACAGCAGAACACCAACAACCACAGAGAAAATTTGGCAGGCTCAAAAACCCACTGAGATAGCCAAAATGGTGAAACAAAGAAACAATTCCCAATGAAAGAACAAGAGAACTCTATCAAAGATGAGATCAATGAAACGCAGTTAGGCAAATTATCAGAGGTAGAGTTCAGAGCTATGATATTGAGGAAACTCAACAGCATAAGTAAGAACATCAGCACCATGAGCAAAGATATAGAAACAATGAAAACCAGTCTAGTGGAAATAAAGAATGACATAGCAGAAATAAAGAACATATTGGAAGGACTAACCAGCAGAGTAGAGGAAGCTGAAGACCGGATGGGTGAATTAGAAATCAAGGTAGAAAAAATCAACCTATCAGAAAACCAAAAGGAAAAACACTTGAAAAACAGCTTTAAAAAACTGTGGGACAATTGGAAATGTAATATCATTTGCATCATAGGAATCCCCAAAGAGGAAGAAAATCGGCAAAGGTTAGAAAATATATTTGAAGAAATAGTGACAGAAAACTTTCTTAACTCGGTCAAGGAAGAAGGCATTCAAGTTCAAAAAGCACAGCAAGCCCCAAGTAAGAAGAAGAACCCAAACAGGCCCACACCAAGACACATAATAATTAAAATGCCAAAAATTAAAGACAAAAAGAGAATCCTAAAGGCAGCAAAAGGTAAGCAACAGGTTACCTACAAAGGAAACCCCATAAGGCTCTCAGCTGACTTCTCAACAGAAACACTACAGGCCAGAAGGGAGTGGCATGAAGTCATCAAGGTCATGAAAAACAAGGATCTGAAGTCAAGACTACTCTATCCAGCCAAGCTATCATTCAAAATAGATGGTCAAATAAATAACTTTGCAGACAAAAAAAAGGCTAAGGGAATATATTCATACCAAATCAGCACTGCAAGATATGCTAAAGGGACGGCTGTAATTAGTAGAAGAAATAGGAAGAAAAATAGAACCACACTAAACAAAAATGACAATAAATAAGTACACATCAATTATCACCTTAAATGTGAATTGTTTGAATGCTTCGATAAAAGACACAGAGTATGTGACTAGATAAAAAAAGCAAGACGCACATATATATTGTTTAAAAGAAATCCACCTCACAACAAAAGACTCACATAGTTGGAAAGTGAAGGGATGGAAAAAAATCTTTGAAGCAGACGAAAAGGAATAAAAAAGCTGAGGTAGCAATACTCAATCTGATAAAGTAGATTTCAGATGAAGGCCATAACTACAGACAAAGCAGGCCACTACATAATATTGAAAGGATTTATCCAAAAGAAAGATATAACCTTGGTAAGCAACATATATGCACCCAATAGAGGAGAACCAACATACATTAAAAAGCTTCTGGAGGACTTCAAAAGAGAAATCAAAAGCAATACAATCATAGCAGGGGACTACAATACCCTGCTGACATCACTGGATAGATCTTCTAGACAAAAAATTATAAAGGAAACACAGACTCTAAATCAGGCACTAGATCAAATGGATTTCATAGATATCTACAGAGAATTACATCCCAAAACTACAGAATTCACATTCTTCTCAAGTGCACATTGGACATTCTGAAAGATAGACCACATGTCAGGGCACAAACTAAATCGCTACAAGTTCAAAAAAATTAAAATAACATCAAGCATCTTCTCAGATTACAATATCATGAAACAAAAAAATCAATTGCAACAAGAACATGCAAAGACATTTGAAAACATGGAGGCTAAATAACATGTTATTGAACAAAGAATAGGTTATCATGGAGATCAAGGAAGAAATTAAAAACTTCCTGGAAACCAATGAAAATGAACACACAACAACACAAAATATGGGATACAGCAATAGCAGTTATGAGAGAGAAGTTCATGGCATTACAGGTCTACCTCAAGAAGCAAGAAACATTTATTATAGACTATCTCACCTCACAACTTAAAGAACTAGAAAGCAAACAAAAAGAAAGCCCTAGAGCAAGGGGAAGAAGGGAAATAGTAAAGATCAGAGCAGAAGTAAATGACATGGAGACCAAGAAAACAATACAAAAAATCAATGACACAAAGAGCTGGTTCTTTAAAAAGATAAAAAGATTGATGGACCCTTAGCTAGACTCACCAAGAAACAAAGAGAGAGAACCCAAATACACAAATCCAAAATGAAAGAGGAGAAACAATAATTGACACCACAGAAATACAAAGGATTGTTAACAAATATTATGAACAATTATATGGCAACAAATTCGACAATTTAAGCAAAATGGACAAATTTCTAGAAACACATGGTCCCCCAAAACTGGACTGGGAAGAGATAGAAAACTTAAGCAAACCAATAACAACAAAAGAAATTGAAGATGTAATCAAGACTCTCCCAGCAAACAAAAACCAAGTCCCTAAAGGCTTCATGGGGGAATTTTACCGAACATTCAAAGAAGAACTAATACCCATTCTCCTCAAACTATTTCAAAAAATTCAAGAAGGAGGATTTCAAATTAATTTTATGAGGCCAGCATAATTCTATTTCCCAAACCAGAAAAGAACACTACAAAGAAAGAAAACTACAGACCAATATCCTGAAAAACATAGATGCCAAAACACTGAACAGAATACTAGCAAATGGAATCCAGCAATACATTAAAAAAGTATTCACCATGACAAAGTGGGATTCATTCCAGGGAGGAAGGCTGGTACAATATTCGCAAATCAATTAATGTGATACACCACGTAAAAAAAAAAAAAAGGATAAAAGTCACATGATCATATCAATAGACATTGAAATAATATTCAACAAAATCCAGCACCCATTTATGATAAAAATGCTCAGCAATCTGAGAATGGAGGGATCATATTTTGACATAATAAAGGCCATATATGAAAGCACTATAGCCAATATCATACTCAATGGGCAAAACTTAAAAGCATTTTCCTCAAAAACAGGAACAAAACAAGGATGCCCACTTTCGCCATTCTTATTTACCATAGTACTGGAAGTTTTAGTCACAGCAATCAGACAGGAAGAAAAAATAAGGGGGTTCCAAATTGGAAAGGAGGAAGTAAAACTGTCATTATTCACAGATGACATGATACTGTATGTAGAAAACCCCAAAGACTCCATCAAAAATTTACTAGACTTAAAAATGAATTGGGCAAAGTAGCAGGATACAAAATTAACGTCAGGAAATTGATGGCATTCTTATATACCAATGATGAATTCACAGAAAGAGAAACTAAGACAAAATGACATTTACCATTATGGCAAAAAAAATTAAGATACCTAGGAACAAACTTAACCAAAGAAATAAAGGACTTATTCGCAGAAAACTACAGGTCATTGAAAAAAGAAATAGAGGAAGATATAAAAAAGTGGAAACACATACCTTGTTCATGGATTGGAAGAATTAACATCACTACAATGTCCATATTACCTAAAACAACATATGGATTCAATGAAATCCCCATCAAAATACCAATGACATACTTCACAACACTAGAGCAAATACTTCAAAAGTTCATATGGAACCAGAGAAAGACCTCGAATAGCCACAGTGATCTTGAAAAAGAAGAACAAAGTTGAAGGGATCACATTACCAGATTTCGGGTCATCCTACAAAGTCACTGCAATAAAAAAAAAAAAAAAAAAAAAAAAAAAAGTCTGGTACTGGTACAAGAACAGGCATATAGACCAGTGTAGCAGAACAGAGAACCCAATGTGTTCTTAATTGCTGCTATATCATTCTTCGTTTCCACTTGTTTGGTTTTTAATGTCTCTATATCTTTACTCATGGTGATGATTTTCTTACTTATGTTGTTGAGGTAAAGTTCAGAGAGATGATAATTAGGAATCTGTACAGCCTGAGTAAAGAACACAACACCATGGATAAATATATAGAAACATTGAAAACCAACTAAATGAAAATGAAGAAGGATATAGCAGAAATAAAGAGCACATTGGAAGGAATAACCAGCGGAGTAGAGGTAGCTGAGGACTAGATTAGTGAATTAGAAGACAGGGTAGAGAAAATTACCCAATCAGCAAAACAAAACAAAACAAAAAAACAATGAAAAAACAGAAAGACAACTTAAGAGAACAATGAGACAACAGTAAATGTAACAACATTCGCATCATAGAAGTAGCTCCAAAAGAAGAAGAAAATGAGCAAAGGTTAGAGAATATATTTAGATAAATAGTAACAGTGAACTAACTTGATGAAGGAAGAAGACATTCAAGTTCAAGAAGCACAAAGAGCCCTAAGTAAGAACAACTCAAACAGACCGACAATATGACAAAAAAATAATTAAAATGCCAAAAATTAAAGACAAAGAGAGAATCCTAAAGGCAGCAAGAGATAAGCAACAGGTTACCTACAAATAAGGCCCCATAAGGCTCTCAGCTGATGTTTCAACAGAAACACTACAGGCTAGAAGGGAGTGGCAGGAAGTAATCAAGGTCATGAAAAACAAGGATCTGAATCCAAGACTATTCAGTAAGACCATCATTCAAAATAAAAGACTATCATTCCAAAAGCAAAACAAAACAAAACAAAAAAACGCTAAAGGAATGTATTAGCACCAAACCAGCACTGCAAGAAATGTTAAAAGGACTGTTGTAATTAGTAGAAGAAATAGAAAGAAAAATATAGCCACAATAAACAAAAATGGTAATAAATAAGCACGTAATAATACACATAAATGTAAATAGATTGAACACTCTGATCAAAAGACACAGAGTAGCTGATTGGATAAGAACGCATGACCCATATATATGTTGTTTACAAGAGACCCATCTCACAAGAAAAGACTCACAATGATCCAAACTAAAAGAATGGAAAAAAAATGTTCCAAGCAAACAGAAAGAAAAAACAAACAAACAAACAAAAAACCTGGGGTAGCAATATTCATATCTGATAAAATAGGCTTCAAAATGAAGGCCATAACTAGAGACACAGAAGGCTGCTACATAATATTGAAAGGATCTATTCAACAGTAGGAGATGACCTTAGTAAGCATATATGCACTCAATATAGGAGCACCAAAGTATATTAAAAAACTTCTGGAGGACTTGAAAGTAGAAATCAACAGTAATAAAATCATAGCAGGGGACTTCAACACCCCGCTGACATCACTGGATAGATCCTCTAGAAAAAAATTTAACAAGAAAACAGAGACTCTAAATGATGCATTGGATCAAATGGATTTACTAGATATCTACAAAGAATTACACCCCAAAAATGCAGAATTCACTCTCTTCTAAAGTGCACATAGGACATTCTCAAAGATAGACCACATGTTACAAAACAAACTAAGTCTCTACAACTTCAAGAAGACTTAAATCATATCAAGCATATTCTCAGATTACAATGGCATAAAACTAAAAATCAACTGCAACAAAAACACTCAAAATATTGAAATGCATAGAGGGTAAATAGCTTGCTATTAAAAAAAATGAATGGGTTGCAAAGGAGGTCAAGGAAGAAATTAAAAACTTTTTGGAAAACAATGAAAATGAACACAACAACACAAAATCAATGGGACACAGCAAAAGCAGGTCTGAGGGGGAAGTTCATAGCACTACAGGCCTATCTTAAGAAACAAGAAACATTTTTAATGGACTATCTAAACCTACCATTTAAGAAACTAGAAAGTAAACAAAAAGAAAATAACAGAGCAAGCAGAAGAAAAGAAATGGTAAAGATCAGAGCAGAAATAAATGTCACAGAGACTAAAAACACAATTCAAAAGATAAATGAAATAAAGAGCTGGTTTTTAGAAAAGATCAACAAGATTGATGGATCCTTAGCCATACTCACCAAGAAGCAAAGAGAGAGCACCCAAAAAACAAAATCAGAAATGAAAGAGGAGAAGTAACAACTGACACTACAGAAATACAAATGATTATTTAAAAATACTATGAACAATATACACCAACAAATTGTACAATCTAGATTTAATGGAAAAATTTCTGACTCACAGTCTCCTAAAAACTGAACTGGGAAGAGACAGAAAATGTGAACAGAACAATAACAACTAAGTATATTGAAGATGTAATCAAGACTCTCCCAGCAAACAAAAGCCTAGGCCCGGACTGCTTCAAAAGAGAGTTTTGCTGAACATTCAAAGGAGAACTCACACCCATTCTCTTCAAACTATTCCAAAACACTCAAGGAAAAGGAAGACTTCCAAACTTGTTTTACAAGGCCAGCATAATTCTAGTTCCAAAGCCAGATAAAGACACTACAAAGAAAGATAACTACATGCCAATATCCCTGATGAACATAAATGCCAAAAACTTTAACAAACTATTAGCAATCAGATTCAGCAATAATTGGAAATTTAGTCACCATGACCAAGTGGGATTCATCCCAGAGATGCAAGGATGGTACAATATGTGCAAATCAATAAATGTGATACACCACATAAACAAAATGAAAGATAAAAACCATATGATCATATAAATAGAAGCTGGAAAAGCATTAGACAAAATCCAGCACCCATTTGTGATAAAAATGCTCATCAATGGGAATAGAAGTATCATATCTCAATATAATAAAGGCCATATATGAAAAACCTAAAGCCATCATCATACTTAAAGGGAAAAAACTACAAGCATTTCCCTTAAGAATAAGAACAAGACAAGAATACCTACATTCACCATTCTTATTTAACATAGTACTGGAAGTCTCAGCCACAGCAACTAGACATGAAGGAAAAATAAAAGGGATACAAATTGAAAGAAGGAAATGACACTCTTATTATTTGCAGATGACATGATATTTTACATAGAACATCTAGAGATTTCATCAAAAATCTGCTATATTTAATGAACAAATTTGGCAAAGCAGCAAGATGCAAAATCAACATAAAAAAAATGGATGGCATTCTTATACACCAACAATGAACTCATAGAAAGAGAAACTGAATAAACAATCCCATTTATCATTGCGGCAACAAAAGGTAAGATACCTAGGAATAAACTTAAAAAGAAGTAAATGATCTGTTCTCAGAAAACTACAGGATATTGAAAAAATAATTAGAGAAAGATATAAGCAACTGGAAGCATATACCTTGTTCACGGATTGGAAGAACTAACATTATTAAAATGTCTATACCTCCCAAAGCAGTCTATACATTCAATGCAATCCCCATTAAAATGCCAACAACAGATTTCACAGAACTAGTACAAACGCTCCAAAAGTTTATATGGAACCAAAATGGATCCTGAATAGCTCCAGGTATCTTGAAAAAGAACAAAGTAAAAGGGATCACAATACTGGATATCATGTTATACTACAAAGACATTGTAACCAAAATAGCCTGGTACTGACACAAGAAGAGGCATATAGATCAATAGAACAAATCAAAGAACCCAGAAGTTGACCCAAGACATTATGCTCAATGAATATTTGACAAAGCTGGCAAGAGCATGCAATGGAATAAAGATACCTTCTTTAAGAAATGGTGTTGGGGAAATTGGACAGCTACATGCAAAAAAATGAAATTAGACCACCAACTTACACCATCCATAAGAATAAACTAATAATGGATAATAGACTTAAGTGTGACTCGTAAATCCATGAAAATCCTATAAGAAAATGTAGGCAGAAAAAAATTGACATCACACGCATCAGGATTTTTAATGATACAAACCCAAAGGCAAGAGAAAGAAAGAAAGAAAGAAAAAAAGTAATAAATGGGACTACATCAAAGTAAACAGCTTCTGTGCAGCAAAAGATAAAAAAAAGAAGGAATCAAAATGGAAAGTGGATCCACCATATGAAAAATCATAATTTCCAATGATACATCAGATAAGGCATTAATTTCCAATATATGTAGAGTACTCATACAAGTCAACAAATAAAAAACAAAGAATGCAATTAAAAATGAGTGGAGGGCTTAAATAGACACCTCTCCAAAGAGGACATACAAATGGCTAAGAGACATATGAAGAAATGCTCAACATCACTAATCATCAGAGAGATGCAAATTAAAACAACAATGAGGTATCACCTCACACCTGTCAGAATGGCCGCCATCAACAAATCATCAAACAACAGGTGTTGGCAAGGGTGTGGAGAAAAGAGGACTCTAATACACTGCTGGTGGGAATGCAGACTGGTGCAGCCAATATGGAAAACAATATGGTGTTACCTCAAAAAATTGAAAATTGAACTTCCATTTGACCCAGTGATCCCACTTCTAAGAATATACACTAGGAAGCCTGAAACACCAATTAGAAAGAATATATGTACCCCCATGTTTGTAGCAGCATTATTTACAATAGCTAAGATCTGGAAACCGCCCAAATGTTCATCAGTGGACGAATGGATAAAAAAGCAGTGCTACATATATACAATGGAGTACTATGCAACTGTAAGAAAGAAAAATCTCTTATCCTTTGAGACGACATGGAGGGACCTGGAAAGTATTATCCTAAGCAAAACAAGCCAAGCAGAAAAAGACAAATATCACATGATCTCACTTATTTGTGGAATATAATGAACAATGTAAGCTAATGAACAAAATAGACTCAGAGACATAGAGTAGGCATCTGAATGACAAACCTCAGAGGATTGAGGCAGGTGGGAGGGAAGAGATAAACAAAAGTACTTATATGCATTTATGCATAACAAACGGACATAGACAACAATACTGTGAGGGGGGCAGCATCAGTAGAAGAGTGTCAAATGGGAGAAAAAGAAAAAACATCTGTAACAAAAATAATTAAATTAAGAAAATAATAATAAATGGTAAAAAACAACAACAACAAAAAAAACCCAAAACCCAAATTACACATATAACATTACTTAAAAAAAAAAAAAAAAAAAAAAAAAAAAGCTGTGGTATATTTACTCATTGGAATACTATCCAGCTGAAATAGTGAAACATCTCTTATCCTTAGAGATGACATGGAGGGACCTGGAGAGTATCATGCTTGTGAAAGAAGTCAATACGAGCCAGACATGTATTACAGCATCTGATGTATTTGTGGAATATAATGAACAAAAAAGGTGATGAACCAAACAGATCCAGAGACATGGAAATAGAGTACAGACTAGCAAACTCAGAGGGAAGGAAAGTGGGGCAGAGGGAAGAAATAAGCCAAAGAACTTATATGAAGGTATGCATAACCAATGGACACAGACAATAGTGTGGTGAAGTTGGGGAAAGGGCAGGAGTGAGGAGGAGGGTGTCAATGGGGGACAAAGGAAGGACATCCATAATAAAAATTAATTAATTAATTGGAACATCTACCTTCAGAAAACTAAGAATTATTGTAAATTTGCTCAATTTGATTCAGAACTTATACAATAGCAAAAACAAGAGCAAACACAAAATCTCACAGTTAATTTCACCTTTAATGGTGAAAGGCCAAATACTTTCAAGCTAAGAGCAGGAATAAGCCAAGGATGTCCATTCTTACCATGTTATTCAATACAGATCTAGAATATCTGGCCTGTGTAATAAGGCAGAAAAAGAAAATAAAATACATTCTTATTGGAAAGGAATAAATAAAACTATCTATTTGAAGATAACAGTGATCAGTGTAGCGAATCTCAAGATAATTACAAAATCTTCTGAAATTATAAAAGTGAATTCACCATGGTTATAAAATATAAGATGAATATACAAAAATCAATTGTTTCCTATATACTAAGATGTGAAATAAAAATTTAAGTACAATACCATTTATAATTCTTTAAAAGAGAAATAGAAATGAATCCAATGAAACATGTGTAGGAGGTATATTACTGAAATTACAAAACAGTAAGAAAATAAATAAATAAAAGAAGATTTAAATAAATGGTGACTCATACCATGTACATGGATTGGCAGACTTAATACAGTAAAGATGTAAAGTGTTTTCAAATATATAGGTTTAACAAATTTCTAGAAAGAATCTCAGCAAGATGTTTTATAGATGCAATCAAATTTATTATAAAATCTATATAAACAGGCAAAGACCTAGAATAACTAAAACAATTTTTTAAAAGAAGAATAAAATTGGAGAAATCAGTCTATCTGATTTAAAAAAATTTTTTGTAGCTACTGTAATGAAGACTATTTACTATTGAAGAAGGACAGACACATAAATCTACGGGCTAGAATAGAGAACACAGAAATAGACTCATATAGATAGACCCAACTGACTTTTGACAAAAGTGAAAAGCATCTGGGAGGAGGCAGCGGGAGCAGCCAGTGCCCAGCAACCTGAGCCCACCAGTGCAACTTTTACCATCAAACCAGTGGACCCCACTGTATCAACACAGACCAGTGCACAGTAGTGGTGCTGTCAAAGTGCCTGCTACAGAGGCCACAAGCACCAGGAGTCCAGCAGCATCCCCCACAGTAGCAGCTTGATCAGAGAACAGACACACCCCCAGCAACAGAGGCTCAGGAGCAGACATCCATCTCCAGGCAGCAGCAGCACAGATTGGCAGGTGAAAGCCATCCCCAACGGTATCAGCAGAGGCTGAGCAAAAGCTGAGTCCCACCAGGCAGCAACACTCCCTAGGTGCAAGCAGTGGGACCTGGGGCTCCAGTGGGACCTGCACAATACAGCTGTCAATGGCACTGGCAGGGAGCATGTCTTCAGTGGGGTCTATGACATTCAGCTTCCTGCACACCTGGCAGGGAGCCTGGCTTCAGTGGGGCCTATGCAATACAGATACCTGTGGAACTGGCAGGGAGTGCAGCCTCAGTGGGGTCCACATGATCCAGCAGCAGCCCAACAAGGACAGACAAATAGCAGCCCCCCAGTAGTCAATCCTCCAGGACCCACAGCAGGCAAGAGGCACCATGCACCAGAATAATCTGAGAGGCACAGCAGCCTTATTTCATACACACTGACCAGCACACACATCCCAATATCCTTCACCGTGTCTAGAACTACTAGATGGCTGAAATGGGGAGACAAAGAAATAACACCCAAATGAAAGAAAAGGAAGAAACACCAGAAAAAGAACTGCATGAACTAGAAGAAAGCAACTTGTCAGATAAAGAATTCAAAGCAATGAATTTAGGGGTGCTCAAATAATTCAGTGAGAACTACAAGTAACTTAATGAGAATTATAGAGAGCTCAGTGGGAACTACATCAGCTTAAAAAAAGAGGTAGAGACTATGAATAAAAATCAAGAGGAAGTGAAGAACGACATAGCTGATATAAAAAATACCTTAAAAGGATTCAATAGTAATTAGAAGAAGCTGAAGACAGAATCAGTGAGTTAGAAGATAACATAGAAAAAAAAAAAAAAGCCTACATAGAGCAGCAAATGAGGAAACAAATTAAAAATACAGGAGGAGAGTTTAAGGGAGCTTTGGAACAACACACGCATAACAACATTTGATTCATAGGGGTACCAGAAGAAAAAGAATCAGAGAAAGGAAGAGAGAACCTGTTTGAAGAAATAATGACAGAAAACTTCTCTAATTTGGTGAAGGAAAAAGTCACACAACTACAGGAAACACAGAGAGTCCCAAGAAGATGAATCCAAAAAGACCCACAGCTAGACACATTATAATTAAAATGGCAAACATTAAAGACAAAGAAAGAATCTTAAAGAAAGCAAGAGAGAGACAGTTACCCACAAGGAAGCTCCTATTAGACTGTCAGCTGATTTCTCAATAGAAATACTGCAGTCCAGAAGGGAGTGGCATGAAGTGTACAAAGTAATGAAAGACAAGGGTCTGAATCCAAAACTACTCTATGCAGCAAGGCTATCATTCAAAATTGAAGGTAAAATAAAGAGCTTCACAGACAAAAAGCTATAGGAATTTACCACCAATCCAGCACTGCAAGAAATGCTAAAGAGACTGCTGGAAGAAGAAGAAGAAATAGAGGGAGAGACAGGAACACAGGCATAAAATAAAAGATGCAACTAGTAGGTATCTCAATACCTATAATAACCTTAAATGTAAATGGATTAAATGCCCCAATGAAAAGTCATAGGGTAGCTGATTGGATAAGAAAACATGAACTATATATATGCTGTCCACAAGAGACCCACCTAACAAAAAAAACTCCACAGGATGAAAGTGAAGGGATAGAAAACATTTTTCCAGGTAAATAAAAATAAAAAAGGCTGGTGTAGCAATATCTGATAAGATAGACTTCAAAATGAAGGCCATAATAAGAGACAAAAAAAGTTAATGCATAATATTAAAAGGGATCAATCCAACAAGAGGATATAACCCTGGTAAACATATATGCAGCAAACACAGGAGCACCAAAATAAGATTAAAAACTTCTGGAGGACTTCAAAGGAGAGATCAATAGCAATACAATCATAGTGGGTGACTTTAACACCCCACTGACACCAGTGGAAAGATATTCTTTTTTTTTTTTTTTCAGTTTTTTTTTATTAACTAATTTATATTACAGATGTTTCTCCTTTTCCCCCCACTGATTCCCCCCTCCTTGTCCCTCCCTGCCCTTTCCCCAGTTCGTTGTCATGTCCACTGTTCATGCATACATGCATATAAGTTCTGTGGTTTATCTCTCCCCCACCACCCCCCTCTTTAAAGTATTGTCAGTCTGTACCTCACTTCCACATCTCTGGGACTACCCCATGTCTCAAACTGTTATGTTCATTATATTCCACAAATAAGTGAGATCATATGTAACTTGTCTTTCTCTGTTTGGCTTGTTTCACTTAGGATAATACTTTCCAGGTCCCTCCATGTAGTCTCAAAGGACAAGAGATCTTTCTTTCTTATAGCTGCATAGTACTCCATTGTGTATATGTACCACAGCTTTTTTATCCATTCGTCTACTGATGGACACATGGGCTGTTTCCAGATCTTAGCTATTGTAAAAAGTGCTGCTACAAACATGGGGGTACATATATTCTTTCTGATTGGTGTTTTAGGCTTCTTAGGGTATATTCCTAGAAGTGGGATCACAGGGTCAAATGGAAGTTCAATTTTTAAGCTTTTGAGGTAACACCAAATAGTTTTCCATAGTTGCTGCACCAGTCTGCATTCCCACCAGCAGTGCACTAGAGTCCCCTTTTCTCCACACCCTCGCCAACACTTGTTGTTTGATGATTTGTTGATGGCAGCCATTTTAACAGGTGTGAGGTGATACCTCATTGTTGTTTTAATTTGCATCTCTCTGATGATTAGTGATGATGAGCATTTCTTCATATGTTTCTTAGGCATTTGTATGTCCTGTTTGGAGAGGTGTCTATTTAGTTCCTCTGCCCAATTTTAATTTGATTCTTTGCCTTTGTTTTGTGGAGTTGTATGAACACTCTATATGTATTGGAAATTAACCCCTTATCTGATATATCATTGGCAATTATGCTCTCCCATATAGTGGGTAGCCTTTTCGTTTTGATGATTGTATCTTTCGCTGTGCAGAAGCTTTTGAGTTTGACGTAGTCCCATGTGTTCATTTTCCCCTTTGATTCTATTGCCTTAAGTGATGTGTCAGTAAAAATTCTGCTGTGTATGCTGTCTGAAATTTTGTTGCCTACAGTCTCTTCTAGGATTTTTATGGATTCATGAGTTACATTTAAGTCTTTTATCCATTTTGAGTTTATTCTCGTGTAGGGTGTATGTTGATGGTCTAGTTTCATTTTTCTCCAAGTAGCTGTCCAATTTTCCCAGCACCATTTATTAAAGAGGCTGTCCTTGCTCCACTGTATGCTCTTGCCACCTTTGTCAAATATTAATTGAGCATATTGCCTTGGGTCCATTTCTGGGTTCTCTGTTCTGTTCCACTGGTCTTTATGCCTGTTCTTGTGCCAGTACCAGGCTGTTTTGATTACAGTGGCTTTGTAGTATAACCTGAAATCTGGTATTGTGATCCTTCCAAAATTGTTCTTTCTTTTCAAGATTGCTGTGGCTATTCGAGGCCTTTTTTGGTTCCATATGAAATTTTGAAATAATTGTTGTAATTCTGTGAAGTATGCCATTGGTATTTTGATGGGGATTGCGTTGAATCTATAGATTGCTTGGGGTAATATGGACATTTTAATGATGTTAATTCTCCCAATCCATGAACAGGGTATGTGCTTCCACTTTTTTATATCTTCTTCTATTTCTTTTTTCAATGACCTGTAGTTTTCTGCAAATAGGTCCTTTATTTCTTTGGTTAATTTTATTCCTAGGTATCTTAATTTTTTTGCTGCAATGGTAAATGGGATTGTTTTCTTACTTTCTCTTTCTGTGAGTTCATCATTGGTGTGTAAGAATGCCACCGATTTCTTGACATTAATTTTTTATCCTGCTACTTTGCCTAATTCATTTATTAAGTCTAGTAAACTTCTGATGGAGTCTTTGGGGTTTTCTATGTATAGTATCATGTCATCTGCAAATAATAACAATTTTACTTCCTCCTTTCCAATTTGGATTCCTTTTATTTTTTCTTCCTGTCTGATTGCTGTGGCTAAGACTTCCAGTACTATGTTAAATAGGAGTGGCGAAAGTGGGCATCCTTGCCTTGTTCCTGTTCTTAAGGGGAATGCTTTTAGTTTTTGCCCATTGAGTATGATGTTGGCTGTAGGTCTTTCATATATGGCCTTTATTATGTATAAATATGATTCCTCCATTCCCACACTGCTGAGCATTTTTATCAGAAATGGTTGCTGGATTTTGTCGAAGGCTTTTGCAGCATCTATTGATATTATCATGTGGTTTTTATTCTTCATTTTATTTATGTAGTGTATCACATTTATGGATTTGCGAGTATTGTACCAGCCTTACATCCCTGGGATGAATCCCACTTGGTCATGGTGGATAATTTTTTTGGTGTATTGCTGGATCCGATTTGCTAGTATTTTGTTCAGGATTTTTTAATCTATGTTCATAAGGGATATTGGCCTGTAGTTTTCTTTCTTTGTTGTGTCTTTTTCTGGTTTTGTAATTAGAATTATGCTGGCTTCATAAAACGAGTTTGGAAGTCTTTCTTCTTCTTGAATTTTTTGAAATAGTTTGAGGAGAATGGTGTTAGTTCTTCATGGAATGTTTGGTAAAACTCCCCCTTGAAGTCATCTGGGCCTGGGCTTTTTTTTTTTTTTGCTGGCAGAGTCTTGGTTACCTCTTCAATTTCTTCTGTTGTTATTGATCTGTTTAAGTTTTCTATCTCTTCTTGATCCAGTTTTGGGAGACTATGTTTTTTTCTAGAAATTTGTCCATTTCACTTAGATTGTAGAATTTGTTGCCATATAATTGTTCACAGTAGTTGTTAATGATCTTTTGTATTTTTGTGGTGTCAGTTGTTATCTCTCCTCTTTCATTTCTGATTTTGTGTGTTTGGGTTCTCTCTCTTTGTTTCTTGGTGAGTCTAGCCAAGGGTCCATCAATCTTGTTTATCTTTTCGAAAAACCAGCTCTTTGTTTCATTAATCCTTTGAATGGTTTTTTTGGTCTCTATGTCATTTATTTTAGCTTTGATCTTTACTATTTCCTTCTTTCTACTTGCTCTGGTGTTTTCTTTTTGTTTGCTCTCTAGTTCTTTAAGTTGTGATGTTAGATAGTCTATTAGAGATTTTCCTTTTTTTTTTTTTTTTTTTTGAGGTAGGCCTGCAGTGCTATGAACTTCCCTCTCAGAACTGCTTTTGCTGCATCCCGTAGATTTTGTGTTGTTTTGTCTTCATTTTCATTGGTTTCCAGGAAGTTTTTGATTTCTTCCTTGATCTCCTCAGTGACTCATTCATTGTTTAATAACATGCTATTTAGCTTCCATGTGTTGAAATGCCTTTGTATGTTCTTCTTGCAATTGATTTCTTGTTTCATGCCATTGTTATCTGAGAAGATGCTTGATATGATTTCAATGTTCTTGAACTTGTAGAGACTTAGTTTGTACCCTAACATGTGGTCTATCTTTGAGAATCTCCCATGTGCACTTGAGAAGAATGTGAATTCTGTAGTTTTGGGGTGTAGTTCTCTGTAGATATCTATTTAATCCATTTGGTCTAGTGCTTTATTTAGAGTCTCTGTTTCCTTGCAAATTTTTTGTCTGGAGGATTTATCCAGTGATGTCTGCGGGGTGTTGCAGTCCCCAGCTATTATTGTATTGCTATCGATTTCTCCTTTGAAGTCATCTAGGAGTTTTTTAATATATGTTGGTACACATATATTGGGTCCATATATGTTTATAAAGGTTATATCTTCCTGTTGGATAGATCCTTTCAATATTATGTAGTGGCCTTCTTTGTCTCTAATTATGGCCTTCATTCTGAAATCTATTTTATCAGATATGAGTGTTGCTACCCCAGCTTTTTTTTCTTTTCCGTTTGCTTGGAAGATATTTTTCCATCCCTTCACTTTCAATCTATGTGAGTCTTGTTGTGAGGTGGGTCTCTTGTAAACAACATATAGATGAGTCATGCTTTCTTATCCAATCAGTTACTCTGTGTCTTTTTATGGGAGCATTCAGTCCATTTACATTTAAGGTGATTACTGATATGTACTTATTTATTGCCATTTTTGTTTAGTGTTGTTCTATTTTTCTTCCCATTTCTCCTGCTAATTACAGCAGTCCTTTTAACATTTCCGGCAGTGCTGGTTTGGTGGTAATGTATTCCCTTAGCCTTTTTTTTTTTTTTGTCTGGGAAGCTCTTTATTTGACCTCTATTTTGAATGATAGTCTTGCTGGGTAGAGTGGTCTTGGATTCAGATCATTGTTTTTCATGACCTTGATTACTTCATGCCATTCCCTTCTGGCCTGTAGTGTTTCTTGTGAGAAGTCAACTGAGAGCCTTATGGGGTTTCCTTTGTAGGTAACCTGTTGCTTATCTCTTGCTGCTTTTAGGATTCTCTCTTTGTCTTTAATTTTTGGCAGTTTGATTACTATTTGGGTTCTGTTTGGGTTCTTCTTAGTTGGGACTCTGTGTGCTTCTTGAACTTGAATGCCTTCTTCCTTCACCAAATTAGGGAAGTTTTCTGTCACTATTTCTTTGAATATATTCTCTAACCCTTGCTTATTTTCTTCTTCTTCAGGGACTCCTATGATGTGAATGTTATTCCATTTCCAGTTGTCCCACAGTTCTCTTAAGCTGTCTTCATGTTTTTTAATCGTTTTTTCCTTTTGGTTTTCTGATTGGTTGATTTTTTCTAGCCTGTCTTCTAATTCACTGATCCGGTCCTCTTCTTCCCCTACTCTGCTTTTTATACCTTCCAATGTGTTTTTCATTTCTGATATGTCATTCTTCATTTCTTCCTGTTGGTTTTTAATTTCTAACTGGTTGATTTTCAACATTTCTATTTCTTTACTCATGGTGTTCATATCCTTACACATGCTGTTGAGCTTCCTCAACTTCATGGCTCTAAATTCTAGTCCTGTTATCTTGCTTAACTGCACCTCATTTATCTCATCTTCAGTAGTGGTCTCTTGTTCTTTCCTTTGGCTTTTGTTTATGATTTTCACCATTTTGGCTACCACACTGGGCTTTGGAGCCTGCCCAATTTTCCCTGTGGGTGTTGGTGTTCTGCTGTTTGTGGATCCCTCTTCTGGGTTTGGATGAGCCCGGGAGGACCCACTTTAAACATCACCCCCTAGTCTTAGCCTTTCTAGTTAGCGTTGCTTGCCCAGGGAATGGTAGTTATCCACTAGATTTTTTGCCTGGACGCTATTAGTAGAGGTCCCCTGAAGACCCTTAGTTTCTGATTTGAATGCAAAACTCCCTCAGGTGCTCAGTGTAAGAGGATTTCCTGATGGTGGGGCAGCTGCTGGTTGTTAATGGGCCTCAATTAGCATTTCAGTGGCCACCAGGTGGGGTTGTGTCTCTGAGGGAGGGGACTCAGCCTCTCTCCAGGTCCTGCGAAGGAGTAAAATGACCACAGTACTGCATTGCTGCACTCAGTGAAAGCTCTTAGCACCCTCCAAAACCCGAGTGTCCCCACACAGTTCCCATCCAGCCTGCCTTCCCTCTGCCGGAGCCTAAGGTGAGTGGCTGCTGCCAATTTAGCCTCTGTCTAGACTCTGCATCATGGAGCCACCTGGGACTTTTAACCCGAGGGCTCTCCTTTCAGCCAAGGGCGGCCGCGGCTGTGGCACTAGCAGAGGGCATTGCACTCAGCAGAAACCCCAGGACTAAGCTGCGGTAGCGGGACATGCCGAGGTGGCAGGAACTTCCAGAAGAGTCCCCTGGTCCACGCGAGTCCGTGCAGCACCAGCCGAGGGCTTGGTACGCAGAGTTCACAGGACTCAGGCGGGGTTGCAGGCTGAGGCGGCAGCAGTAACTTTCTGCTGAGCCCCCTGGTCCCCGCCCAGGCAGCTGCGGACCGTGGGCTCCCGGGTCCCCTCTCGCGTCCTCACAAAACTACCTGGATTGAGTCAGTGTCCCTGGTTATGTGGTCCTCCAAGGCGTCTTTCGCTTGACCCTTCCTGAAGATTTGCCTTTATTTTTGTTGTAAATCCAGTTTGGTCCTGGGAGATGGTCTGTGTAGCTCCTTTCACTCTGCCGCCATATTTTCTTCTCCTCGGAAAGATTTTCTAGACAAAAAATTAACAGGGACACACAGTCCTTAAATGACCAACCAGATCAGCTGGATATTTACAGACCATTCTACCCAAACCCTGCAGAATATATGTTCTTCTCAAGTGGAAATAGGACATTCTCAAAGATAGACAACATGTTAGGACACAAAGTAAATGTCCTCAAATTCAAAAAGATTAAAATTATATCAAGCATCTTCTAAGATCACAATGGCATGAAACTAGATATCAATTACAGAAAGAACACACAAAAGCTATCAAACACATGGAGGCTAAATAGCATGTTATTAAACAACAAATTGGTTACTAAAGAGATCAAGGAAGAAATTAAAAACTTCCTGGAAACCAATGAAAGTGAACAAACAAAAACACAAAACCTATGGGATGCAGTGAAAGCAGTTCTGAAAGAAAAGTTCATAGCACTACAGGCCTACCTCAAGAAACATGAAAAATTTCTAATGGATTTGCTAACCCTACAACTCAAAGAACTAGAAAGTAAACAAAGTGAAGGGATGAAAAATATTTTTTCCAGGCAAATGGAAATGAAAACAAACACACACACACAGAGCAAGTAGAAGGAAAGAAATAAAGAAGATCGGAGCCTAAATAAATGACATAGAAACTAAAGAAACAATTCAATGGCTGCCATCAACAAATCTTCAAACAAGTGTTGGCGAGGGTGTGGAGAAAAGGGGACTCTAGTACACTGCTGGTGGGAATGCAGACTGGTGCAGGCACTATGGAAAACAATATGGTGTTACCTCAAAAAATTAAAAATTGAACTTCCATTTGACCCAGTGATCCCACTTCTAGGAATATACCCTGAGAAGCCTGAAACACCAAATCAGAAAGAATACATGAATCCCATGTTCATAGCAGCACTATTTACAATAGCTAACATCTAGAAACATCCCAAATGCCCATCAGTAGACAAATGGATAAAAAAGCTGTAATACATATACACAATGGAGTACTATGCAGCTGTAAGAAAGAAAGATCTCTTATCCTTTGAAATGATATGGAGGGACCTGGAAAGTATCATCTTAAGCAAAACAAGGAAAACAGAGAAAGATAAGTATCATATGATCTCACTTATTTGTGGAATGTGATGAACATAACAGTCTGACGAATATGGTAGCCCCAGAGACATGGAAGTGGGGTACAGACTGACCATCCCCAGAAGAGGGGGTGGGAGGGGAGAGATAAATCACAGAAATTATATGCATGTATGCATGAACAATGGACATGGACAACAAACCTGGGGACAGGGCGGGGAGGGGGAAATCAATGGGGGGAAAAGGAGAAACATCTGTAACAAAAATAAATTAATTAATTAAAAAAATTCAAAAGATCAATGAAACAAAGAGCTGGTTCTTTAAAAATATAAGCAAGATTGATGGACTCTTAGCCAGACTCAACAAGAAACAAATAGAGAGGACCCAAGTAAACAAAATACAAAACAAAAGAGGATCAGTAACAACTGACATCACAGAAATACAAAGGATAATTAAAACATTCTGTGAAAAATTATATGCCAACATACCAGACAAATTAGATGAAATGGACAAATTTCTAGAAATACACAGTCTCCCAAAACGGAACCCCGGAAGAGAAAGAAAACTTGAATAGGCCAGTAACAACTAAGAAAATTGAAGATGTAATCAAGAAACTCCCAGCAAACGAAAGCCCAGGTCAGGATGGCTTCACTGGAGTTTTACCAAACATTCAAAAAAGAACTAACACCCATTCTCCTCAAACTATTCAAAAAAATTTAAGAACAAGGAAGACTTCCAAACTCGTTTTATGAGGCATGCATAATTCTAATTCCAAAACCAGATAAAGACACTAAAAAGATAGAAAACTACAGACCAATATCCCTGATGAACTTATAGGCCAAAATCCTGAATAAAATACTAGCAAATCGAATCCAGCAATACATCAAAAATTATTCATCATGAACCAGTGGGATTCATCCCTTGGATTCAAGGATGGTATAATATCCGCAAATCAATAATTGTGATACATCACAAACGAAATAAAAAATAAAAACCACATGATCATATCAATAGATGCTGAAAAAGCATTCAACAAAATTCAGCACCCATTTCTGATAAAAACACTCAGCAATCTGGGAATAGAGGGATCATATCTCGATATAATAAAGGCCATATATGAAAGACCTACAGCCAACATTATACTCAATGGGCAGAAACTTAAAGCATTTTCCTTAAGAACAGGAACAAGACAGGGATGCCTACATTCGCCGCTCTTATTTAACATAGTACTGGAAGTCTTAGTCACAGTAATCAGACATGAAAAAATAAATAAATAAAAGGGATCCAAATTGAAAAGGAGGAAGTGAAATAGTCATTATTTGTAGATGATATGATACTGTACATAGGAAACTCTAAAAATTTCATCTAAAATTTACTAGACATAATAAATGAATTTGGCAAAGTAGCAGGATACAAAATTAATGTCCAGAATTTGATAGCATTCTTGTACACCAATAATGAACTCAATGAAAGAGAAATTTAAAAAGCAACCCCATTTACCATTGCACCAAAAAAATTAAGATATTTAGAAATAAACTTAACCAAAAAAGAAAGGGACCTATTTGCATAAATCTAGAGGTCGCTGCAAAAAGAAATAGAGGAAGATATAAAAAAGTGGAAGCACATACCTTGTTCATGGATTGGAAGAATTAACATCATTAAAATGTTCATACTGCCCAAAGCAATCTATAGATTCAATGCAATCCCCATTAAGATCCCAACGACATATTTCACAAAACTTGAACAAATACTCCAAAAGTTTATATGGTACCAAAAAAGACCCCAAAGAGCTACAGCAATCTTGAAAAAGAAGAACAAAGTAGGAAGGATCACAATTCCAAATATCAGGTTATATTACAAAGTCATTGTAATCAAATCAGCTTGATACTGACACAAGAACAGGCATACAGATAAATGGAACAAAACAGAGAACCCAGAAATTGAACCTAGTCATTATGCTAAATAAATATTTTGATAAAGGTGGCAAGAGCATACAATGATGTTGGAAAATTGGACAACTACATGTAAAAAAGGTGAAGCTAGACCACCAACTTACACTATACAGAAAAATAAACTCAAAATGGATAGAAGACTTAAATATGACCAGTGAATCTATAAAAATCCTAGAAGAAAATACAGGCAACAAAATCTCAGACATCATATGCAGAAGAATTTTTAACTGCTGCAAGGCCTAATGCAATAGAAACATAGGAAAAAATGAACACATGTGACTACATCAAACTGAAAAGCTCTGCACAGCAAAAGATATAACTATCAAAATGGAAAGGGAACCCACTATATGGGAGAGCATAACTGCTAATGATACATATAGATAAGATGCTATTTTCCAAAATATATAGCATACTCATACAACTCAACAAAAGGAAGACAAAGAACCCAATTAAAAAATGGGCAGAGGAGCTGAATAGACACCTCTCCAAAAAGGACACACAAATGACCAAGAGACATATGAAAAAATGCTCAGTGTCACTAATCATCAGAGAGATGCAAATTAAAACAACTATGAGGAATCACCTCACACCTGTCAGAATGGCCGCCATCAACAAATCATCGAACAACAAGTGTAGGTGAGGTGTAGAGAAAAGGGGACTTTAGTATACTGCTGGTGGGAATGCAGACTGGTGCAGCCGATATGGAAAACAATATGGTGTTCCCTCAAAAAATTAAAAATTGAACTTCCATTTGACCCAGTGTTCCCACTTTTAGGAATATACCCTAAGAAGCCTGAAACACATATCAGAAAGAAGATATTTACCCCCATGTTTGTAGCAGCATTATTTACAATAGCTGAGATCTGGAAACAGCCCAAATGTCCATCAATGGATGAGTGGATAAAATAGCTGTGCTACATATACACAATGAAATTTTATGCAGCAGTAAGAAAAATCTCTTATCCTTTGAGATGACATGGAAGGACCTGGAGGTTATTATGCTAAGCAAAACAAGCCAATCAGAGAAAGAGAAATATTGCATGATCTCACTTATTTGTGGAATATAATGAACAAAGCAAGCCAAGGAACAAAATAGACCTAGAGACATGGAAGTAGGGTGCAGACTGACAAACCTCAGACGAGGTGGATGTGGAGGGAAGGAAGAGATAAACCACAGAACTTGTATGCATGTATGCGTAAACAGGGACATAGACAATAATGCTGGGGGTGGGGTATGGGATTTGAAGGAGAGTGTTAATGGGGGAAAAAAGAGAAACATCTGTAACAAAAATAAATAAATAAATGAATAAATAAATAAATAAAGTGAAAAGCAACTCAGTGGTTGAAAATAATATTTTCAACAAATAGTGCTGGCACAATTTCATATCTATAGACAAAAAACCAACTATGACTTAAACCTTACACTATAAACAAAATTAACTCAAAAAGTATCACAGAGTTAAATGTGAAATATGCATCAATATGTATAGAACAGAACATAGGAAAATACTTCAGGATCTATGCTTCATAAAGAGTTCTTAGAACAGCAAAAGCACAATCTATAAATAAAAATGAACAAATTAAAAAATGCTTTATAAAAGACTATGTTAAGAGGATGAAAACACACACCACAGAGTGAGAGAACATTTACAAGCTACATATCTGAAAAAGGATTCATGTAGAACATATAATAAACTCTCAAAACTCATCATTTAGAAAAAAACATTTCTATTAGAAAATGGGCAAAAGGCACAGAGTTACCCTACTAAAGAAAATAAACAGTCTTCAAATCCAATTAAAAATGGGCAAAAGGCCCAAGGAGTCATCTCAGTAAAGAAGATATACAGATAGCAAATAAGAGCACAAAAACATGCTCACCACTATTACACATTAGGAAAATTAAAATTAAAGCCACAAAAGTATATTATTACACATCTACTATAATGGCTAAAATAAAAATATCAAATGCCGGTGAGCATGCAGTGATACTAGATATCTAATACATTGGTGGCGGGAATCTCTCATACGTTAAGCCACTCTGCAAAACAATTTTTTAGCTTCCTACAAAACTAAACATACAACTGTCATGACTCAGCAATTGTGCTCCTGGGCATTTTGTTTACAGTGAAATAAAACTACAGCTGCACAGAAATCTGTGTACCACCACTTATACATAGCACTCATTTATTTTATATAACTTTCCATGTATTAATAACCACTAATCAAATTTGTATGCCATTGATGGAAATTTGGTTTGTTTTCATTTTCAATATTTAAAATAATGCTTTAATCAATATTCGTTCAGCTTTCTCCTTGAACACATGCATGAGAATTTCCCTAGGATAGATATATAGAAGTTGATATTTGAAGAAATACCTGAAAGAAGTGAGGCAGTTGGCATGTGAATATTTGAGGGATAATGAAGCTAATACTTTACATATTATATACCATAGTTTGTTTCAAGCACTTTACTATTTGAATCCTCACAATAACCCATATTTCACAATAACTAATATTTGTGAATTTCACTAAAAAATTCTGTTGGAATTTTAATTGTCAATGGTATTATAGATGTTCCCCAATTTCTGTTGGGTCTTTTAAAATATTTTTTTATTGAGAGAGAGAGAGAGAGAGAGAGAGAGAGACATCTATGTGAAAGAGAAACATCAATTGGTTGCCTCCTGCACGCAACCTCACTGGGTATCAAACCCACAACCTGGGCATATGCCCTGACTGGGAATCAAACCCTCGACCTTTTGGTGCACAGGACACACTTAACCAACTGAGCCACACTATCCAGGGTTTCTGTTAGGGTTTTTAGTTAGAATTTATTTACATGGATTACTCTGGGGAGGATCGATATCCTTACAATATTGCATCTTGCCATCCATGAGCATGGTCTGGCTCTACATTTATTTACAGCTTCTGTTATGTTCTTCAATAATTTTGTTCACTCCTCTGCTCTCTGGTGTGTGTAAAGCAATTAATGTATTCTAGACTGTATCTTAGAAACATTTTGCAGCTTACACTGTAGTGTTGCAAATCTTATATCATGAGGAAATTTTCTCTAAAATAAAATCTATTGTAAATCCTTTATTTTTACATTTTAAAATTCTATCTATTCTTATATCCTCACTGAAAATAAAATTATTTTTAGTTTTGATGCAAATCAATTGCTTATATTTACAAAATACTTATGATTTGAAAGAAAAAAATGTAAGACACTGACCTTGCTGGACAAGGAAGTTGCTACCCTTGGTTGGAATTTCCATATTTCCCTGCTGTCATTCTTTGATATTTCTGTACACATGGTTTTTCAAGAAGCAGCCACAAAGACAAATGCAAAAGAACAGGAGAGACACATCCAGTACCCTCAGGAACTTATTTAGCAACCAGGAGAACATCAACAAGAGGAACTTGGCTACACAGGTTGGATACTTGAGGCTGATCACGCAGCTAACATAGATAGTTTAGGCCTTGCTGAGCCAATACTTTCCAGAGAAGAAAAATAATATTTTTTTTATCCCACTTTGAAGTAGCTTACAGTAAAACACATACCAAAAGTGCTTAACTGTAAATCAACTGATTATATATATATATATATATATATATATATATATACACACATACATACATACTTATACTTGGAATCATATATAAGATAATTACTGAGCATGCTAATATCTCTGAGCTTCCTGGAAGCCAAGTAAAAATGGAACCATGATAGTTCAAGATTGTTTAATATTAATGCATGTAGTCTCAGTGGTGAAAATGCATGTAGCCCACCCCACTTTATTCTCTCACCTTTTTCTTCTTTAGTCTTATAGTTTGGCTAGATTTAATTATTTCAATTGGTATGCTTCCTTGCTCTTTATAACATATCTGATACAAAGAAGCCAATTAGTAACACATAGCAGTTTGAGGAGAAAGTTGTTAATATTTATCAGACTCAGTTCATACAGAAAGATCTTTGGGTTGGATTTAAATTTTTAAACTCTCAAAGGTAAATTTTGCAGATCTCATTAACCAAATTATTACACAAAGCTAAAAGGTCTTTGGGGTCCTTTTGCAACTCTATCCTGCATGAAATTCTGGGACTATTTTCCCTTGTCTTGTCTATTTCCTACTCCCTCCTTGTCTACTCCACTGTCCTCATTTTAAAAACACCCAGTTGTTGGATGAAGGAACTAAAATTTCTTGAAGGGATTACTGATTTGATTGTTTTCTCTCAAGAAGATGAAAGGAAAAGAGCAACAATTTCTAAAAAGTCTGGTTTGACTGAGTCCAGCCCCTAGGCAGATTAAGTCAAGGTTTTTGGCCAAGTGAAATTACCCATTCCTTAAAAAAAAAAAAAAAAAAAAAAAAAAAAGAGTAGCACATTGCTCATTATAGCATTCTAAATTTGCCTGCGCAATCTTTTTGCTACCCTGCAATTTCCTGTTGATTATAAATGAAACCATTCTAGCTGTTAATGGAGGCTGTGAATTGAAAAACACTATGCAATTAATCATAGGAGGTTGGGGGCATTCACTAAACCCGATAAGCCTGAGTATAGGGGAGACACTGGACAAGGCACTAGGACCTAGAAGGCATCGATCCACCCTGGCAGGAATTTCTTGCTTGGAGCTCAGACAACAAAGGCATAGAGAGATTGGTTTTCTTTCTCTCAGCATCTCCACCCTACCAGCAGAAAACCGGTGAGTGGGGCTTTCAAGTTATTTTCAGGAAGAATGTAACAGATGTCAAACGGGAAAAGCACAAGGCAAAGTCTCTCTCTCTCTCTCTCTCTCTCTCTCTCTCTCTCTCTCTCTCCTCTCTCTCTCTCTCTCTCTCTCTCTCTCTCTCTCTCTCTCTCTCTCCCCCCTTGTCTCCTTGTCTGTTTCCCCCCTGCTTTATTCTAGGATTTTTTTCCTTTGGAAAAGTGAGTTTGATATTCTTTTGTTTTCACCATGGTTTTGATTTAGAATAATTCCACCCTTGACACTAGAGAAAAGCCAAGCATTACTAGCACGCCTGGGAAAATGCCTGCTACTTGTCTTGAGGAGGTGGGGTCTCTTACCACTGCAGGTTGTCTAACAGAGACAATGCTGAGCTCAGCACAGGTCATGGTGACATTGGAAGAAAAAGGGGACTGAGCCTGGCAAACCTACTAGGAACCAGTCCTCCTTTATCTCCTGTCCTTTTGGTCCCTTGCAAATATCTCAATGTGGCAGTGTGTAGCAGCTGAATCCTGCCTGCTTTGTGATTCTTTTATCCCCATGTGTGAGATGCATGTTAATAGTTTGTTTCCTAAGCTGTCACTACCTTTGCTAGCTTTTGTGACTCCTCTTGTATTTGGTTTCATGTTTAAATTTTGTTGTTGTTGTTGTTGTTCAGCAGAAGGGGTGAAAGCAAATCTGACACATGACCATCTTTTTTGTCTTGTAACACACCTGGGCAATAGACATGTTTGGGGTGAATTGCCTGCTGTGAAGGCAAAATACCCCATCAGTCAGGGTAGAACTACAGAACAATGAAAGGTGTGCTTGCTTCTAAAGATCCATACATGCTGTTCAGGGACTCATTTGTGAATCTTTTAACAATTAAATGATTCCATGAAGAGGTGGGGCTGCATTGGTAGAAAGGGGGATAAAGCATCTAAAAATAAAAAATAAAAAAATATGTTGTGACCAAATGTAACCAGAGATAATAACTTGTTAAGTAGCTGATTTTTCTAATCCACCACCCCCCAGCTTATTTCTTATGAATGTTGTATAGCTGTACCAGTCTGGTGGGGACAGGGTTTGATGAATAGCACAAAGACACTGGCAATTCCCTGGAGTCTGTCTTTTTAGAGGAGAATCCTAGTTTATTCCAGGGAGGAGGGCGGTATGCACACATTAGAGTAGGAGAGTTTGGAATAAAATTAAAACACTCTCCTTACTGAGATACAGATTGCTTCCTAAACTGGAGATGCTAACCTTGGCTAGCTCCTTCTATTCTCTTCAAGGAGAATTTTGTTAGGCTATGGATTCATTTACAATTGTTAGTCATGTGAGCATGTGTGAGGAAACAGATGCCAGTTTTAATGTATTTAGCCCGAAGTTACAATTTGATAGGAGCCAGTGTCAGTAGGTCCCAGGACTTCAAGCTATTTCAAAATCACTTCCACTCCTCTGTTTGGAAGAGTGCCAAAAGTGCCTCTCTCTCTAAATCTCACCCCAACCCCCACAACCATCAGCACCCCTTTTGCCCCTCCTTCTTCTCTCTTAAGATCAATATTCCTGCAGCTCAGAGGCAAGCAGCAGATGGGACACAGGCTTTTTTCAACCAGTTCTTTTCACAAGCAGCAGATTGCAGATCTGGATCTGGCTAATATTTGATTTTTTTCCTCCCCACTGCTTTTTCTTTGCCTCTTTTCACCCCAACCCTTTTCTCCAACATTCAGGTATCTGAGTTTCCACCAAAATATGGAACTTGATTTTGGACATTTTGACGAAAGAGATAAGACATCCAGGAACATGCGAGGCTCACGGATGAATGGGCTGCCTAGCCCTACTCACAGTGCCCATTGTAGCTTCTACCGAACCAGAACCTTACAGGCACTGAGCAATGAAAAGAAAGCCAAGAAGGTACGTTTCTACCGCAATGGGGACCGCTACTTCAAGGGGATTGTATACGCTGTGTCCTCTGACCGTTTTCGCAGCTTTGATGCCTTACTGGCTGACCTGACTCGATCTCTGTCTGATAACATCAACCTGCCTCAAGGAGTGCGTTACATTTACACCATTGATGGATCCAGGAAAATCGGAAGCATGGATGAACTGGAGGAAGGTAATTCAAGGACCGAGTAGTGGCATTTGGTGGGAGGTAGAATCATTGGTAATGGTTACATTTTTTTTGGATTTCGATGAAAGATTTTAGGAAATATATTTGGTGGATGTTCAGGCTTCTGAATCGATAGGCATCAACTGAGCTGTTATCCATTATCCTTCATGGCCTTCAGTATCTTCTGGGGTGAAGATGTAGATAATGCATTGTGCTTATCCATCAGGGTTTACACAGGAAAATCTGAATTATGCCACTTACTATAGATCTTGATAATTAACTCTAAGTAGCACCGTCAAAGCAGACAATGAAATCTTTAAGGATGTTAAATGAGGAAAGAAGTTTGATTGGGTTAGCAGAAAGAAAATACACTCAAATGTTCTTTGAATTGCTAAGAGACTATTTGTGAATTACAACTTATGGAAATATGCATCCTAAAAGTAGGACTTCTTAGACATGTTCACAAAGGATTATACTTTTAGGTAAGTGGTCATTGCTCAGCTGTTGCTTCTGAAAACACACTTCAGGGTGTGTCCCTAAGGCTGAGGTCATTGAGAGATATATCAAAGAAAGCTATAGCTATTCCTGATATTTTAATAAAGACTATTCCTATTAGAATAGGAACTGACTAACTGTACCTAAATCCTTTTAAATCCTCTTTACATTTTGGTTTTGCAATTGAATGTTATGATTAGATTGCTAAAAACCTGTGTACCCACCCCAAAACAGGAGCCTGGCTTTTACCAAAACTTGCTCATTCATGAACTCTTGTTTTTTTTTTTTTTGGTAGTCATTTAAAAAATAGATCTTGAGGTGTGTTCTTATTACTTTATCAAATAAATTATACTGAGGATGCCTTCCTACCTCCGCTTTTAAATTGGTATAGCATGTATGATCAGTTTAACCTCAACACAATGCTTTAAAGGACTTTGAGGCTTCAAGAAGTGGTGATAATGAAAATGCTCCCACCCAACCTCTCTCCATTCTCCAGCCTTCCCTCCTCCTTCCTTCCATTCCCTGAGTAAAGATGAGTTTACAACGGGCAGATTTCTAGGGAAATCTATTATGAAACAGCCAACAAGGAAGCAGAAACAGTACATTCAATGACTTGGTGTGGGAGTGCCCCACCTCCGCTTCACTGCCTCTAGGTTACTTGTGTTCCTAGACAAAGGAACATGAGGGCTTCCCTTGTGCAAGACCACATTCTTTTAAGTAGCTGCTGCTTCTCAAGTCAGGTAAAGTGATTTGGGGACAGTTTCTTGTAAGAAACAGTGTCCATATGGCTACTGGATCTAGGTCTCAGGGTTCAAGTCCAACGTTTTTCTACATAACTGACCTTGGAAAACAATGCCGAGGAGACTTACATTATTTGATAATGTGCTGGATGGCCAGGCAGAGGTTAATCCTAGGCTTTTCCTGAATATTGAATATTGGCTATCCTAGTGTGTATCTTAAAATAAATAAGAGTCAGGGCAAACTGGAAGAAGGGCTTCAAGCTCAATTGAGGGAGCTGTCCAACAGAGTAATTAATAAAGTGTATGTCTTTTGTCACTGTAAAATACACATCTCAGCTGAATTTGAGTTTTTTTCCTGTAAAAATTTTCACAAAAAAAAGCAATCCAAATCACCCAATATGTCCTCATTTTCACTAGCTACAATCTTATAAAGACAATAATAGACACTACTGCAGACTTCTGAGCCAAGTGACATTGCATTCAGAGCAAGGATTAGAATATTCTTGTGTTTGATATAAGAAAGCAGTCATGTACAAATTTTCTCTCAAATCTACTTTTTAACAGGTCTTGGTATTGATTCCCCAACACCATATTTGTGTGTGTGTGTGATAATCTCAGTTCAGGAAATAAATGTAGTTTTGAAGACTGTAGCTTCTTTTACTCTGTTTCTTTTGAGTCTTACTAGATTGGACTCCTATAATGTACCACTCCTGGGTGCAGTGATAATACTTCCTGGTGAATTACCAAACTATATAGAGTGTGAATATGGCTCAGTTGCATTTATGCATGTCATCTGAACTACAAAAGCTGCAGTGGCCCTTAAAGCCCCCCACCCCCCAGCCAACTATTGAGTACTGTCCATTTAGTCAAGGAGATTCTGGGATATATCTGAAAAATGTGACCAGTTTTTCCACTACCACCGAGCAAAATAGGAAAGGGCATTGGCATGAGGAGGATAAAGAAAAGGGGTCTTTTCCCCTCCCTTTTTGTCCTTTGAAACTACTCATCTAGGAATAGAGGGCAGAAGACTCTCACTTTTGGAAAAAGTTGAATGAAATATTTTTAAAAATCATACACATGGCTTCCCATGAGACTTCAAGATGAAAATGCTTAGAGAGATTCCTGGGTGAAGAATCAAGGGCATTAGAATAAGTCTTAGAGGAATAAGATAATAATGGGAAATGAAATCTTTGGTATCAGATTGGGTTCAAATCCAAGATCTGTCAACAGCTAACTTGTGTGACCATTTTGACTGCCTGAGCCTCAGTTTTTCATCTGCAAAGTGGGAATAACTGCTTTGAGAATTAAATATAACAATGGATATTAAGGGTTTAGTATTCTGCCTGACACTCAGTAGCACTTAACGAAGAGTACCAATTACTCTTTCAGTAATCTTACTTTTTTGCTGGTTAGCTGCATGATCATAGGTTTGTCATTATCATCACTCTGACTAATGTTCTCTTTAAAACAACTCGTATTTAAAACAGAACTTTACTAAGGTATAATTTGCATACCATAAAATTCAGTCATTTATGCATGCAAGTCAGTGATTTTTAGAGAATTTACCAAGTGATTCAACCATCATCATAACCTAATTTTTGACCATTTCCATCAACCTAAAATGAAACCCTATAGGAATTAGCTGCCACTGACTATTTCTCCTATTCTCTCCAGCCTTAAATAACAATGAATCTACTTTATGTATTTACAGATTTTCCTATTATGGACATTTTATATAAATTGTATCATGCACTATGTCCTTTTTTGTGACTGGCTTCTTTCACTTAAAAGAAAATTTTACCATGTATCAATACTTAATTTTTATTGAGGAATAATATTCCACATATGTATAGAACACATTTTATGTATCTACTGTAATATACTTATCTATAAAATGAAACTAGTAACACCTACTTTCTTTATCTATTATGGTAGTTGTGAGAATAAAAATTAGATAATGCATATGAAACACAATGACAAGGTAAAACTACAGATACAAGGTACCAGTATTGTTAATGATGTAAAAATAGTGATGATGATGATGATGATGATAGTGAGGGGTTGGAATGGCCAGTGGTATCCATCCCTGGCTGCCTTTAAGAATCTTTTAGAACTTTAGAAAAAATAGAAATCACTGGGCCACACCCTAGATCTATTGAATTAGAAGCCCCAGGGCTAGGGCTCCAGAATGTATGTTCTTACAAATTTCCCCAGGTGATTCTTATAAGCATTTAGACTTAAGAAATTAAGCGGTCTTGATGTTCCCCTTCAGCTAACTGTAGATTATAGGAATAATATAGCATAGAAAAAACTACATTTCCAAATGGCCATTTTATTAAATATATAGCCTAAAATAAAATGAAAAGTAAAAAGTAACTGTTTAATAATCACTCTGGCCTTGTGGTACTCATTTGTCTAATGCCTTTAGTCTACTGTCTGCTTCTAGATACTGAAAGTAGCAGGGTGAAAATTTGGGACCAACATCAAGTTATTGATGTCAGCTTTCCCACAGATACTTGGTTACACCAAGGGTCTTAGCAAAGTCATATAGAATATGGTACTTATTAGCTGTATTAACAATCCATGAGTGACTTTTTCTTTTGTTTTGCTTAGTCTTCATTGTTGAATCTTTTTCCCTTCCTTCATATCCTGTTCACATCTTTCCCAAAGTTCTTATATGTGATTGTGCAGAAAAACGTTAAGGGTACACATTTTGAGCATTATTACGCAGAACATGGGATAAAATATTGCAATCGAGATAGTCGTTTTAGAAAATCTGGGTTGTGTAGTAACCCTATCTATTATGCAGTTTCTTTGCCATAGCTCATTTATTCCAATGAGATAAAAACACCTCCTCACTAATTTATCCTATGACTACTAAAGTAAGCACATTGCCAAAGAGGAGAATTTTAGGATACCTGGGAAAGATGCATCATTAATAGGTGTGAAAATATAATAAAGTACAATTTAATATGTTTATTCTTGAGTAATGAAGCCCCCCAAAAAAGGGAAAAGCCCAAGCAGAAGTGGTTTTACACTGAGAAAATATAAATATAAATGTTTAATGTTTTTGAAAATGGATCCCTCCTAAAAGTGAAGTGAAGGGAGGTAGACATTAGATCATCTTGAGCCCACAGCTTGTTCCCTTTCTGCCTTTCCAGCTGTACTTCCATGACTTAATTTTTTTAACCTCTCACACTGAAGCACTTTGTCAATTCCAGCAAGCTTGGCTCTCTGAAGTCAGCTTTCCTTTTAGGCTCCCATTGGGTGGGAAATGGCCCTTGGAAGCTGTGGCAGAATGGGAACCCAGCCATGTGAAGGTTCAGCACCTTATCCAACTCCAAGTGCCAGGCAACTGAATGTGCAGGAAACACTGAGCTCTGGCAGCAAATGTTGCAGACATTTGCAAAACCAGAACAAGGAAGTCTTGGTCTAGAGAAATAGCACATTTGATGTCTTTCCAGTTATAGAATTGGAAAGTCGTCAGTGGTGGGTACCTATTTCTTTAACATTTAATGACCATAATGACTTTGTCTCCTAAAAGTTATTTGGGATGGAAAAAAGAAGAAAATTATTTCTTATAGACATTTAGGCCTGGAAGGGACTCATATGTCACTAAGATAGCTAGAGTTTAGCAAGTGCTGAGCTCAGCACTTTATATATGTCATCTGATTTGTGCCTCAAAACAATCTTATGAGATAAGGATTATTATTATCATCTCCACTTTGCAGACAATTAACTGAAGCCATTGGAGGTTAGGTAACTTGCCCAACAATACACAGTTATGAAGTACTGGGGACCCCATTCTGACTGACGTCACATCAACAGCTTTTTATCCATTACTCCAGATTGGGACCAAAGGAGAGTGAGTGGAGAGATTGAAATAACTTTTAGAAGGTGCTTAACGTAGATTTGGCTGAGGGCTGGACCCTCTGGAAAATTCTTGGATCCCATATGATACTATAGCTCTCTGACATCATGTTCATTTGCATCTGGGGGGGTAATCATTCTCATAGTTCAGAGGCTTAAGAAGTTTAAGAGATAGGATAGAAAAAGTCCAAAGTTCTAATAGGGCTACACAACTGACTCTCCAGAAGAGATGTAGATGAGTGAAATAATAAATATATAGCCTCACACATTTCTACACCACCAGTTGTCTAACAGAATTTTAAAGTTGTATGACAAGTTATGGAAACCATCTGATGTAAAGGCAGTGGCTTCTTGGAATGTGCCCATGAAACAGTGAAGTGCTAAGGTAATAGGCTGTTTCTAGGGTGTGGGGATATTAGCTGTAAATATGTGAGGGAATTACAAGGCTCCTGCTTCATTCTTTTAAGTCACAAATTGAATGTCCTAGACTATAACTTGGGTTGGTTTGGATTAGCCAACAAGGGAGCCATAGAAATTAAGGTTTCTTTTGGCTGAGGTGTTTGACTACCCTATTATGTGTGTGTCTGTGCAACAGGGTACCTCTGCTTGCATACAAAGCAAGAGAGAACACTAGCAGCTTCTGGGACTCAGAGCTGTGTTAGAAGCCACTCTGTATACATTGGCAAACACTTATTCTCCCCCTCCACAAGCACCTATAAATGTCCTCAAAGGAGCCCTAGAGATTCAGACTGAATCTTACCTCAGCATTAACTGAAAAAAATTATTAATTAGCATGACTTAAAGCATTTGGTGCTACAGCAAAGCAATCAATATTTGCCAAAGGAGTGAATTATCAGACCAGTGTTTCTCAATTATCTCTGTGTACTTTTTCTGCTGAGATCAAAGGAAGAAGAGCCATCAGACTATAATTGTGTTTAATGTTTTCCTCACACTGGCTAGAGTTGGTTTATTATTAATTAATTAATTAATTCATTCATTCATTCATTTAGAGTTATTACTAATAGGTTAAGCTTGATTAAATCAGACTGGTTTTCTGCAGATTGACCTCTGGATGAACTTCTGTATACCTTGAGGCAAATGTGTTTTACTCAGCAAATTCAACCTTTTCCAATACTCTATCCCCCAGGTTGAGTCTACCTCTCTTCTTTTTTCTAGTTTCTAGTCCCAGGTGCCTAATACCCTCCTTTTGCCTCTGGCTCCTGTGTTTTTTCCGCTGTATTAATCATTTCCTCTAGCCCACGGTACATGTGAAAATTACACTAGATCCCTCCAATCCATAAATCGGGCTATATAATACATCCTTACATCTTCACCTCATTACTTGCAGCAGCCAAGGTTGAGCACTGGTGAAGACAGCCCTGAATACGCAGTGCAGCATTTGGAAAGATAGAAAGATGAGGGATGGGTGGTGGAAACAAGGAAGAGAATTCTCAAGCAAGAGCTATGACTTGCAGACACAAGGAATGTTATTTCTCTCTTCCTCTGTGTGTGTGTGTGTGTGTGTGTACAGGTTGTTATTCAGAAAGTTTCTCCAGCTAGGTGTGGCAGTGAGCAATAGAGGATACAATTATGCCACATATATACTTTCACCACATGTATATTTTTCATTTTAATATTCTACTGCTTAGCCATGTGCTCTGTGAAAAGGGCATTCTGACATCTTGGCAAGTATTGACTATATGTCCAATATGCAAGGTTACTTGGGTCACTTTAATTTGGAAAAAAAAATGTATAATTTTGAAAGTTCTCCTTGGTTTATAATACAACAATGGAACAGGGATATGAGTCCAGAAACAAGGAGGAACATTAAGGAAGAGAGACATGTGAGAAACACTTTAGTAATGCCCCTAGATGTTAACAAACATCCTAGAAATGAACATAAACCTTTCAATTCTAATAAAATCATATCAAGCTTAAAAACCCTACTTGTTAGATTATACTTAGGTGTGTTCATTGTCCTGGGGACCCTTAGTTTTATAGGCTTTTTCAAATGGGTATACCATTATAATATAGAATGTTTTTCTGATTACTTGCTCTTGAATTTGAATGAGCCAAGTCGTTAGAGAGCCTTATTAGGAATTATACCTAAGGTTGGTTATTATCACCATTTCTCCAAAGGTCATAGTCCAAGATTAGTGTATATTAGTTTTGTTAGAATAGTCCATATACCTGTTGTTAAACTAATCACCACTTATTTCTTCCCTCAGGGGAAAGCTATGTTTGTTCCTCAGACAACTTTTTTAAAAAGGTGGAGTACACCAAGAATGTCAATCCCAACTGGTCTGTCAATGTGAAGACATCTGCCAATATGAAAGCCCCCCAGTCCCTGGCTAGCAGCAACAGTGCCCAGGCCAGGGAGAACAAAGACTTTGTGCGCCCCAAGCTGGTGACCATCATCCGCAGTGGGGTGAAGCCTCGGAAGGCTGTGCGTGTGCTTCTGAACAAGAAGACAGCCCACTCTTTTGAGCAAGTCCTCACTGATATCACTGAAGCAATCAAACTAGAGACCGGGGTTGTCAAAAAACTCTACACTCTGGATGGAAAACAGGTAGGTTTTTTTTTTTTTCCCCAGGCTACTTTTCTTCTCATTTATTCTAAATCCTTGGATGACCATCTTATACATCAGGCATCATTTCTGGTTGGAGGACTCTTTCTCCACCTCTCATAATTCCTATCTGATATTTTATGCCTCATTTTAGAAGAAAGGGTTTTTTAGCAGACAAATCAATGGACCAAGAATCTGACACTTCTGACTTACCAAGTAAAATGATCACTTAGCCTCAGCTTTCTTAACTTATAAGAAAAGATGTGTTAGAACTCAGGTCCTACATTCTCATGTATATAAATTTAGCTTTATATGATACAACCTTAGTTGTTCAATGCATGCAACTGGAAATGAGCTTTCCTCAGTTACTTATTCTTAGATACCCTCACATTGGGGTTCAGTATTTATTCTGTTGAAAGGAGGTTGAGTGACCATTGTATTCTATAAAAAGGGTCAGATCTGGGAGAAGAACTGAAATTTCTGTTTAATTGTCTTTGCCTCACACTATACCACATTTTTGCTCTCTTCCTTTTCCATGTGACATAGCTATCTTATTTTGGTTCCAGTGATGAAACCATCAGTAGAACCAAAATAAGATAGCTGTGTGAGAAAGAAACTGTTTCAGTATCCTAAAATTAGTCCAAGAAAGATGCTGCCATCTGTTCTCTTTCCAAATCAGGTTCTTCATGTCATTGGTTATGCTACTAAAGTACCACCTATATTAATATCTGGGAAAGAATGCAGCCAGGCGTCTCCATCAGACAGGTGCACCATTCTCTTGAGCACAGGGAGCTGTAAATATATGACAAAAAATGTTCCAAGGGAATTGGAACAGTGGTTGGTTCTGTTAGCTGTAAAGAGAATGCTGGTCCTCTATAAGAGAAGACAAGTGTGGATTATTATCAGTCCATACTTTTTACCTCATAAAATACTTTAGTGTTTGAACAAAGGGGCTGATCACACCTGCCCTACCCATGCTCATAGGATTCTCATGAGGATTAAAGGAAATCATGGATATAAAAGCTCTCTGTAAATTAAAAGACATGATGTAAATATGTATGTATACAATGAATCATTAAATGAGATAAATATGTAAATTGCCAGAAAATGTACATATATATCAATTAGTGTTAGCTCTTTTCCCTTTACTTTACCTCCATCATTCTTAGATTGAATTTTCAATGTTTTTGTGGAGACATATCATACCTTAGCATACTGTGGATACTCCTAATAATAAATAAATGAACACTTCAACCTCCTAGGTAAGCAAGTTCCACTTCAGTGATGGGTGGATTTTTATCCTACAGCAGTCCACACAGAGTGGTAATCCCTCTCCAAATACTTCAATCATTGGCTTCTATTTCTTCAGAGAACAAGTGACAAAATGCCAGTGTATCATATGGTGTGTGTATAAAAACTCCAAGGAGCAGTGTTCAAGGGAGCAGAACAATACCTTGTCAAGCATCAGTGCTACTGTTGATACTGTTCCTGCTCTTTAAAATGTCTCTCTCTGCCTACTCCTACCCCTGGGAATTATCTTTTAAGGGCTGGTTCTTGTTATGTTATCTCCAAAAACTCTATCTTCACTATGCAAAATTAAAGCAATCTTAACTTTTTTTTAATGCTTAGCTTCTAATACATTGTCGATGCTCTATAAATGTTGATTGAATGAACTGACATAAAGAGATTCTCTCATAGCCCAGGTATATGTTGCGAGATGTTCTGAGAGGCCCTCTGCTTTCAGTGCCCCAGACACTTTTTTTAGGTTTATCTGAAGAGATAGGGACCTTCCAAAGAGTGGCTATTCTACCCAGGTGGCTTCTATCACTTACTTACATGGAAGTCATAGAGGGCAGACTTTTAAAGCAATATTTCCAAAGTATATTCTAAGAACTGTCTCTCCCTTCCTGCCCCTAGAAACTCTTAATAAAAGGGTTCTTTGGTTAAATAAGGCTGTAAAATTATGCAAATTATGTGCTTTTCTTAGAGATACATAGTGCGTATTGGCATATATTTTTTATCCTCACCTGAGGACATTTTTGCATTTATCTTCAGATAGAGCGGGAGGGAGAGAGAGGGGAAGAGAGAGAGAGAGAAAGAGCAATGTGAGAGAGACACATTGACTGGTTGCCACCCACACGACCCCAACCGGGGCCAGTGACAAACTACAACCTAGGTACATGCCCTTAGTGGGAACCGAACCCGGGACTCTCTGGTCTGCAGGACGACACTCTAACTGCTGAGCCAAACCGGCCAGGGCTGTATTGGCATATTTAATGTTCTGAGAAGTCCTGCAGAAAGGAAACCCATTTAATTTAGTTCCAGAATTTTCCAATCTTATTTAACCACAAATATCTTTTATGAAATATATAAATGAATATATATAGTAGAATATATATTATAATATATATATATAATGGATTATTTATACACATATATATTCTGAAGAACACACTAAAAAATGCTGTTTGTAAAAGATGCTGAATGATTAGGAACTAATTATCCTAACCTCACTGATAGGATTGGTATGTATGGGATAACCCACAAATTAAACATTGTTGTGTGGTTACAACAGGGCCATTAAATAACAATGTTTGGGGGTACAGGGACAAAACTACTAATTACAAAATAGGTTCTAAGTATGCTGAAAGTTGGTGCCAAACTCAAAAATTGGATTCCCAGCCCATTTCCCAATTCTAGTGTTGACAGCTTTAATGTTAACACCTGTCAGTCACTTTGATTACTGGTGTGTATTCTTACTACTTAGGAATATGATCTTTCTCTATGATGGCTGAAGGCACATATGTTGCAATGGCTTGGACTTGCTTGAATGAGATTCCATTTAGCCTGTCTTTTGCTAAATGTGGCACCAGGCAGAAAGGACAAAATATGGTCAAGACTATTTGTTATTAAATGTTTAACATAAAATCCAGGCCATCACTTGGTTTCTGTTTTGCTCTAACTGGATCCCAGGTAAACCAGAACAAGTGTTTTTCTCCCTCTTTGTTTAAAACAGCCCAGTTAATTATACCAGATTTATTGTTGCTTCTGTTCTCATGTGTCCACCATTTGACTGATTGGCTTACACTGATCGACAATCTGCAGACATAACTTGCATCTCTTTCTGTTTTTATTTAGTTTGGATGTGCTTCTGGAGCTCTTGGTCTTTTTAGGGCTTATGTTTTGTTGATATAGAAAACTGATTTTCTGATTTATTTTACCTGAGATATTGTGGTTTGTATAGGCAGGAAGCTAACCATCACCAGTAGGAAGGACTTTCAATTTGTTCCTCACCTCAATAAGAAGTTGCTAATGTAATTATGAGTAGTTGGTAGGGTTCTAAATACTCCCATGGCATATAATGGATTTCTTCATGGTCAGGGAAAGCATGGTGAAGGGTTGGATGATGACGTATATTAGTTCACTCTCAGCTGAAATTGTTCTTTTGATTCCTTGGCAGCTGGAGTGGTTGTGGTATGTTGACAAAATTATCCAACTGTTGATTTCTATAATCAAGCCAGATATTGACCTTTATGCTTAAAGGTCATGGATGCATTAAAAACTGGAATTCAAATGTCTGGTTCACTTGCTAACTCCGTAGATACATGGTATAGCCTTAAATTCATTTCTGTAAAGCACAGAGCATGGTGCTTGTGTTAGTGATGCAGAGCTTTAACAATAGATTTCCAACTTTTTGTCATCTTACATGGGCATACATCATCCATTTTTAATGCTCTACTTATTGGCAACTCTAGTCTCAGTTTTGTCCATATCCAGGATCTATGCAGTCAAACATTCACTATTTTCTCAAGATAAATACCCAAGGGATAACTGTGGCCTTTAGTTTTTGTGTTAGCTTTGTTAGAACAATTTTTAATTAGGTGAATTTATTTCATGCTTTTATCAATATCCTTCTGTTGCCAAACTACTTGGGCTAGGAATGTTAGCTCTCAGAATAACAAAAAAAGAGGTTTGAGCTGATTCCAAAATTACCAATATCCTTGAAAGCTAGAACAGGATATTTAAGAAATGTTTTGAATCATATGAAGGTGGAATAGGAAAATGAGAGCACAAAGGATGTTTGAACAACTGCTAAGTATTTCAGGAAAGACTTGCATCTTCTACCTTGCTATACTAAATAACTGGGTGCTGCAAGCACGAAGGAAATTGCAGAAAACACAGGAAGATAAGTTTAATTTAACCTTGGAAATGTTGACTGCTTTTCCCAAGTTCTTTACTGTGACTGTGTAAGCTGGTTTTTCTCTTCCTCCATTGTCTCTGCTTCCCTCGTCACATCTGGTCTTACTTAGACTCTCTGGCCTCCAGCTTTCCAAGAGCCAAACTCTCTCTCCTCCTAATGTTATGACCTTGTCAGTCAATGTTGGGCTCAATAGGAAAGGCCACGTGACTATAAATTATGCGCCGAGAGAGGTCAGTTATCACTAACCTGCCTTTGAGAAAATCAGTCTGGAAAGGTGATATTTGTATTACTGAAAGTTCCACCCTTCTCTCTACCCTCCTGCAATCTTCAACAGATTTGAATTCTGGAGACAGGCTTTAAGAGGAGTGGCTTATGCATGAAATTGAAAAGAGCAGAGATGGGAAGCCAGGTTGGGTCCTGTGAAAGTAGATAATTTACAAATTCCCTTGCCATATGTAGAGTACACTTCAAGGTATCTCATACTGAAGTAGATTTTGTATTTTTAAAAAGGGCTTATGATGGAGATGTTCAAACATCAAATATCTTGTCCTTTTGGAAAGAGAAAAAAGCTAAGTGTAGCCTGGTTATGGGTTACTTCTTAAAATTAACTTTTCCTCTTAAGAATTTTATTGCTGCTGAGACACTTTTGGCTCAGAATAGTGATAGAGGTGGGATTTGGCTCTTTCTATCAAAAGCTCTGGCATAGTATGCCACACTGATGAGTCTTTTGATATCCAACAATAAGCATATAGAAAAAGACCTATACAGGGATTTAGAGACATGAGTTCTCGTCTTCACTCTGTTCTCCCCTAGCTCTGTGATCTGGCAATCAATGACATCTCTTTTCTAGGCCTTAGTTTTGTAGATAAGCATATGACATTTGAGAGTATTATGCTAAGTGAAATAATCCAGTCAGAGAAAGACAAATATCACATGATCCCACTTATATGGAATCTAATAAACAAAATAAACTGACAAACAAAATAGGTCCAGAGACATGGAGACATGGAACAGAATAACAGACCACAGAGGGAAGGGGGGTGAGAGGGCATGAGAAGAGATTAACCAAAGAACATATATGCACGTATGCATAGCCCATGGACATAGACAGTAGTGCAGTGAAGGCCTGGGGTAGGGCAGGGACTATATGGAGGGGGGCAAAGAGGGCACATTAGTAACACTGTAAAAAAACAATACACACACACACAAACACACACACACACACACAAAAGAGTAAAGACAATCTCTTTAATAAATGGTGTTAGGCCCTGGCCGGTTCGGCTCAGCAGTTGGAACTTCAGCCTGCGGACCAGAGAGTCCCGGGTTCGGTTCACACTAGGGGCATGTACCAAAATATATATATATATAAATAAATGAATAAATAAATAAATGATGTTAGGAAAATTGGACAGGCACATACATAAAAATGAAACTGGACCACAAACCCCATACACAAGAATAAACTCAAAATGGATAAAATTCATAAATGTAAGTCATGAAACCATAAAAATCCTAGGAGAAAACATAAGCAGCAAAATTTCAGTCATCTCAAGTAGCAGAATTTTCACCAATACATCACCGAAGACAAGAGAAACAAAGGGAAAAATAAACAAATGGGACCACATCAAACTAAAAATTTCTGCACAGCAAAATAAACCATCCTCAAAATGAAAAGGGAACCCACTGTATGGGAGAACATATTTGCCAATGATACATAGGATAATGGGCTAATCTCCAAAATATATAGATTACTCATACAACTCAAAAAAATGAAGACAAACAATCCAATTAAAAAAATGGGCAGAGGACCTGAATAGATACCTCTCCAAAGAGGACATACAGATGGCAAAGCATCATGAAAAAATTCTCAATGTCACTAATCATCAGTAAGATGCAAATTAAAACTACAACAAAGTATCACCTCACACCTGCCAGAATGGCTAACATCAATAAATCAATAAACAACAAGTTCTGGCGATGATGTGGAAAAAAAAAGAACCCTGGTACACTGCTGGTGGGTGCAGACTGGTGCAGCCACTATGAAAAACATTATGTAGTTTCCTCAAAAAATTAGAAATTGAACTGCCATTTGACCCAGTAATTCTACCTCCAGGAATATATCTTTAGAATCCTGAGACACAATATACACACCCCTATGTTCATAGCAGCACTATTTACAATTGCTAAGATCTGGAAACAGCCCAAGTGTCCATCAATAGATGAGTGGATAAAAAAGCTGTGGTACATATACTCCATGGAATACTATGCATCTGTTAAAAGAAAGCTCTCTTACCCTTTGAGACAGCATGGAGGGACCTGGAGATCATTATGCTAAATGAAATAAGCAAGGCAGGGAAAGACAAATATCACATGATCTCACTATTATGTGGAATCTAATGACCAAAATAAGTTAATGAAAAAATTGTTCCAGAGGCATGGAAGCAGGGAGCAGGCTGACAAATCTCAGAGGAAAGGGAGGTGGGGGGTGGGAAGAGATTAACCAAAGAATTTATATGCATATTTGCATAACCAATGAACACAGACAACAGTGCGGTGAAGACATTGGGTAAGGCAGGAGCTGGGTAAAGGGGGAAAGTGGGGGGAAATAAGGTGGAACATCTGTAATACTCTCAACCATAAAGATAAAGATAAAATAAAATAGACAGAAAAAAAGAATTCTTCTAGCTCCATGATAACAGAGCATTTATTTCACAGAGTTGCTTCTGTCTAGATATTTTTCACCAAGCTGCTACTCTTCTCAATACCCTCCACCTCCCTATGCTGCTAGAATCTCCAATGTGATATAGTTCATCATAGTGGATACATTGTATTATAGGATGGTCCTTAAATGGTATTTGTACAGTCTTTATATTCAGATGTTTCTTGCCACCTTTGTTGATAGATCGAATAATATTTTTAAACTTGTAATTTTGATTTGATTCTTTCCAATGTGGATCGTATAAGAAGAGAGTGGATGAATCATTTAAAAAACAAACAAACAGCCCTGGCCGGTTTGGCTCAGCGGTTAGAGCGTCGGCCTGCGGTCCGGAGAGACCCGGGTTCGGTTCCCACTAAGGGCATGTACTTCGGTTGCAGTTTGTCCCCGGCCCTGGTTGGTTGTGCGGGTGGCAGCCACTCAATGTGTCCCTTCACATCAATGTTTCTGTCTCTCTCTCCCTTCCTCTCTCTCCCTCCCACTCTATCTGAACAAAAAATGGAAAAATATCCTCGGGTGAGGATAAAAAAAAAAAATCTTAAAAAACAAACAAACAAACAAAAAACAAGGTAAAAGCCACCATGCTAAAATTGTGACAAGCATTTGACAGTGCCTTTATTAAGGCATCTCTACCACAGTGGTGCTATTTTAGGTGCTGGGAAGAATCGTTGCCAAAGGAGGAGGTTAGCATCAGAGTTATTTCTTGATTAAATTGAAAAGGATTAAGTAGGGATTTATCCAGAGATGCAGACTGTTCCATTACCAAGCATTGAAGTAATTGGTCTCTTGTTCTTAGTTCTTTATTTTAATCTTTGTGATTATTGTCATTACCTCAAAGTGGCAAAAAAATCATTGTCTCCAAATACAGTTTTTAAAATAACTTTATTGAGATATACTGCCCATATCATACAGTTCACACATTTTAAGTGTACAATCCAATGACTTGTAGTATATTCACAGATTAACGCATCAATCAGCACAGTCAATTTTAGAATATTTTTATCATCACAAAAATAAAAATCTACACCTGTTAGAAATCATGTGCCAATCCCCCAATCCCATCAATCTGTAGGCAATTACTTATCTACTTTCTGTTCCTACAGATTTGCCTATTCTGGACATTTAAAATTAATAGAATCATACCATATGTGATCCATGGTGCCTGGCTTCTTAACTTAGCACATTTTTAAGGTTCATCATGTTGTAGCATAGTACTACTTCATATATTTTCATGGCTGAATAATATTCTATTGTATAGATATAGCACATCTTATTTTTCATTCATCAGTTGATGGAAATTTGAGTTATTTCTGTCCTTTTGCTATTATGAATAATGCTGCCATGAACATTCATGTTCTGATTTTTATGTGGACATATGCCTTAATTTATATTGTGCAAATACCTAAGAATGGTATTTACCAATGGTATTCTCTGGGTTGTATAGTATGTGCATGTTTGAAATTTAAAGAAACTGCCATACTGTTTTCTAAAATGGCTACACCATGTTATATTCATACCAGCAATGTATGAGGATTCCACTTCCTCCACATCCTCATCAACACTTGTTATTATCTATCTTTTTATTTTGTCAACCTAGTGGGTGTGAAGTGGGATTGCATTGTGGTTTTGATTGGCATTTCCCTAATGACTAATGATATGGAATACATTTTCAGATACTTACTAGAATTTGTATATCATCATTGGGGAAAAATATATTTATATCCTTTGCCCATTTTTAAAATTGTTATTTATTTATTTTTAATTTTTTTTTATTTTTCAATTACAGTTGACATACATTATTATATTAGTTTCAGGTGTACACCTCCAGTGATTAGACATTACATAACTTTCTAAGTGATTGTCCTGATAAATCTCACACTCATCTAACACTACACAATTTTATTACAATAATATTGACTGTATTTCCTATGCAGTACTTTACATCTACATAACTATTCTGTAAATACCAGTGTGTACTTTTTAATTCTTTGACACTTTTAAGCTGTCCTCCTAACCCCGTCCCATGTGGCAACTATCAAAATGTTCTTAGTATCTGTGACTCTGTTTCTGTTCTGCTTATTTGTTTATTTTGTTTCTTTAGATTCTGCATGTAAGTGAAATTATCTGGCATTTGTCTTTTTTCTGTCAGACTTATTTCACTCAGCATAACACTCAGCATAACACCCTCTAGTTCCAACCAAGTTGTTCTAAATAGCAAGATTTTATTTATCTTATATGGCTGAGTCATATTCCATTGTATGTATGCACAACTTCTTTATCCCTTCATCTATTGATGGACACTTAGTTTGCTTCCATATCTTGGCTTTTGTAAGTAATGCCACAATGAACATATGGATGCATATATATATATATTTTTTGCAAATTAGTGTTTTGTTTTGTTTTTTTTCAGATAAATACCCAAAAGTGTAATTACTGGGTTCATTTATTTCTCTTGTTATAGCTTTTGATTTAAAGTCTATTTTGTCTGATATAAATATTGCTACCCTAGCTTTTATTTTGTCCCTTTTTATGAAATATCTTCTCCATAGTTTTACTTTCAGTCTGTGTGTGTCTTTAGATCTGAAGCGAGTCTCTTGTGGACAACATATGTAAGGATCTTGTTCCTTTATCCAATCAGCCACCCTTGGGATTATAACATTTAATTAATTGCCATTTAAAGTAAATGTTGATAGATATGTAGTTATTGCCATTGTATTGCTCATATTTTTAACTCTTTCTTCTTATTAAAGAAATCCCTTTAACATTTCTTGTAATACTGGTTTGGGGGTGATGAACTCCTTTAGTATTTTCTTGTCTGAGAGGCTCTTCATCTATTCTTCCTTTCTAAGTGATAGCTCTGCTGAATAAAATATTCCTGGTTGTATATCCTTGCTTTTCATCACTTTGAATATTTTGTGCCAATCTCTTCTGCAAAGTTTCTGTTGAGAAGTCAGCAGACAGTCTTATGAGAGCTCCCTTGTAGGTAATTAACTTCTTTCTCTTGCTACATATAAGTTTCTCTCTTTGTCTTTAAACTTTGCCATTTTAATTATGATATGTCTTTGTGTGGGCCTCTTTGGGTTCATCTTGTTTGGGCTCTCTGTACTTCCTTGGCTTGTATACCTATTTCCTTCACCAGGATAGGAAAGTTTTCATCATTATTTCTTCAAATAGGTTTTCAAATTTTTGCTTTTTCTCTTCTCCTTCTGGTACCCCTATGATGCAAATGTTGGTGCACTTGGTGTTTTCCCAGAGGCTCCTAACACTATCCTCATTTAAAATGTTTTGTTTGTTTTTTGCTATTCTTATTGGTGTTTTCTGCTACCTTATATTCCAGATTGCTGATTTGATTCTCTGCTTCATTTAATTTATTATTTATTCCCTTTCATTTGGTAGATTGCTTATCTCAATTAAATTATGTTTTTTCTGGAGTTTTATTCTGTTTAGTTTGTTTTCTTATTTAGGATATCTCTCTTTGTCTCCTCATTTTGGCTTCCTCCTTGTGTTTGTTTTTATGTATTAAGTATAGCTGCTATGTTTCCCAGTCTTGATAAGATGGTCTTTTGTAGTAGTTGTTCTGTGGAGCCCAGTGTTAGTTTCATTGGTCATCTGAGCTGGGTTCTCCAGGTGTGTCCCTTATGTAATTTATGTGTGCCCTCCTGTTGTAGTTGAGCCTTGATTGCTGTTGGCACATCAGTGGGAGTGACTGACCCTCAGGCTGATTTATTGTGAGGACTAGCCATGACTACACTGGAGGAGCTGATGTGCAGAGGCTGACCCTATGGAGCAGGATTCACTTTAGCAAGACTATGGTGCCTGCCCAGCCTGCTCTTTCAGTAGGTTATTTGTGGAGGTGCTTGGGTGGTGCTCTGGTGTGGTCTGAAGTTGGCCAATGGGTATGTAATTTCTGGGGCATCTTGGAAGGTGCAGGCCAAAGTCAGCTACTGCCTGTGCCCTGACTGAGGCCACCTGGTATGAGCTACAAAGTTATATGTAAATGGTTGCCACTTGTGCTGGGTTTTGAGGCAATCAGGAGAGGCAAAGCTTTAAACTGAAGATAACTGCTGTTGGTGCAGGGCTTGTGGCTGCTTAGCAAGGGGTTCAGGGCAGGCCGAGGTCAGGTGCTACCTGTTTGAGGCTTGTGAACCTTTGAGAGGTTTTAGGAAAGTCCACAGCATGAATCATGGCAGGCCCTTTGTATGGAAAAGCCACTTGAAGCAGCTTGGGTGGGCCTGCAAATTGGGTGGGGCGAGGTCTTAGGGAATCACCAGGGCAAGGCAAAGAGTGTTGGCCAGGTTTATAGAGACCTAGGTATAGTAGCCACCTGCACCTGTAGAGTGAGGGCTCAGAAAAGGAACAAGGGATTCTACCATCACTTCTGTCTGGGAGAAAGTTTCCCCTCCAGCCCTTGTGCTGAATCCAGAGAATTTAATTCCTTCCCTATGACCCTGGTGCCTTGGTTTCCTTTGTTTGTTTGTTTGTTTTTTACCGTCATTCCCATTTTATTTATTTATTCATTCTTAATTAATTAATATTTGTTACAGATGTTTCTCCTATTTCCCCCATTGACACCCTCCCCCAATCCCAAACCCACTATAGCATTATATATAGAGCACTCATACAACTCAACAAAAGGAAGACAAAGAATCTAATTAAAAGATGGGCAGAGGACCTAAATAGACACCTCTCCAAACAGGACATACAAATGGCTAAGAGACATATGAAGAAATGCTCAACATCACTAATCATCAGAGAGATGCTAATTAAAACAACAATGAGGTATCACCTCACACCTGTCAGAATGGGCGCCATCAACAAATCATCCAACAAGTGTTGGCGAGGGTGTAGAGAAAAGGGGACTCTAGTGCACTGCTGGTGGGAATGCAGAGTGGTGCAGCCACTATGGAAAACAATATGGTGTTACCTCAGGAAATTAAATATTGAATTGCCATTTAACCCAGTGATCCCACTTCTAGGAATATACCTTAAGAAGCCTGAAACACCAATCAGAAAGAATACATGTACCCCTATGTTTATAGCAGCTCTATTTACAATAGCTAATATCTGGAAACAGCCCAAGTGTCCATCAGTAGATGAGTGGATAAAAAAGCTATGGTACATGTACACAACAGAATATAATGCGACTGTAAGAAAGAAAGATCTCTTATCCTTTCAGATGATGTGGAGGGATCTGAAGTGTATTATGCTAAGCAAAATAAGCTAATCTGACAAAGAAAAATATCACATGATCTCACTTATTTTTGGAATATAACAAACAAAATAAGCTGATGAACAAAATAGACCCAGAGACATAGGAGTAGGGTTCAGACTGACAAACCTCAGAGGAGGGGGGGATGGGAGATAAACCAAAGATTCTGGTACCTTTTGAGCCATTGTCCCAGTGCTGGAGCTCAGAGAGAGTTAGTCTATTAGCAAGTAAGTGCGTGTATGGATGGGCCCTTTAAGAGGACTGCCTGGGCCTACAGTAACCCCCCTTTCACCAGGACAGAATCCATACCAGTTTTCACAGCCAGAAGTTATTGGGAATTTTTTCCCCTGGGCTGGGGAGCCTCGTGTGGGGCTGGGATTCCTGGCTCCTCAGGGGAAACACCTGCATCTAAAATATTTCTCCTGATTTTAAACTGCCACATGTGTGTGTGGGATCAGCCCCTTCTGTGTCTCAGCCCCTCCATTGTTTCTTTACTATTGAGTTATAAGTGTTCTTCATATATTATGGACACAAGTCCTTTTTCACATATGTAATTTGCAAATATACTCTCCCAATTTGTAGCATGTCTTTTCATCTTCCTAATAGCTGTCTTATTTTCAAGAGCATATTTTTATTTTGATGAAGTCCAGTTTATTATTTTTTCTTATATGCATTATGCATTGGTATCATGTAAGAACTTTTGACTTAACCCAAGGTTCCAAATATTTACTCCCATGTATTCTTCTAGAAATTTTATAATTTTACCTATTACATTTAAGTATGCGATGCATTTGCAGTTCATTTTTGTGTGTGATGTGAGGTAAGGGCCACATTCATTTTGTGGGGGGGCAATAATGTATTCAATTTTTACAGCACCATTTTTTGAAAAAAGGGCAAGCTTCCTAAATTTTAAAGTTAATCTTACACTTAGAAATAATAGTGGCCCATATCCTCATATCTAGGAGTGCCCTGGCATCAAAAGTTAGCAGCCAAATATTTTGAAGTTTTCTAGAACTTCTAAGAACTGTGGGTGTGAACAGACAGCATAGAAGTTTCTCCTATATAGATGCTCTAGAATAGTTATCCACTCCAAAAGCTATAGCAGTGAGGTTGGCTAAGCCTCAGTAAGTAGGAAAAACCAAGACATCTTGATAAGAAAAGTTAAAATTAACCATTCTTTGGCAGTGCCTTCATCCCTGTGCTCTAGACTCTGAAGTTCTCACCTCCGACCCATCCAAACTTGTTTGTGCCATGTTCTATCTCTTCAAGCTGGTACGAAGCAGGATGGGAGCAGGGGAATAGGGAGATATCCAGAACTGCATAGGTTACTTTTTTTTAAAATTATTAATAGCTTAATTGATTCATCAATTCAAAGTGTACACTTCAATGATTTTTATTATATTTATAGATATGTTCAATAATCATGACAGTTAAATTTAAAACATTTCCTTCACCTGAAAAATAAATCTCATACCATTTAGATACCATCCTTTCTTACCTCCCATTCCCCCTAGACTTAAGCACCACTAATCTACTTTCTGTATCTATACATTTGCCTTTTCTGGACATTTTATATAAATGAATCATATAATATGCAGTCTTTTGTGACTGGTTTCTTTCACTTAATATTTTCAAGGCTTATCCATATTGTAGCATGTGTCAGTACTTCATTCCTTTTGTGGTGAGTAATATTCCATTGTATGGATAAGCCACATTTTATTTACCCATTAATTGGTCGATAGACATTTGAGTTGATTCCATCTTTCGGCTATTATTAATAACACTGCTGGTGAGAATGCAGACTGGTGTGGCCACTATGGAAAACAATATGATGTTTCTTCAAAAAATTAAAAATTTATCTGTCATTTGACCCAGTAATCACACTTCTAGGAATATATCCTAAGAATCCTGAAACACCAATCAGAAAGAATATATGTTCCCCTATGTTCATAGCAGCACTATTTACAATAGCTAAGTTCTGGAAACAGCTCAAGTGTCCATCAGTAGATGAATGGATAAAAAAGCTGTGGTACATATACACAATGGAGTACTACACAGCTGTAAGAAAGAAAGATCTCTTATCCTTTGAGATGACATGGAGGGACCTGGAGAGCATTATGCTAAGTGAAATAAGCCAATCAGAGAAAGACAAATACCACATGATCTTACTTATTTTGGAATATAATAAACAAAATAAGATGATGAATAAAATAGACCCAGAGACATAGAAAGGAGTATGGTTTAGACTGACAGAACTCAGAGAAGAATGGCAGGAAGGATGGATGAGATAAACCAAAGAATTTATATGCATGTAAGCATAACCAATGGACATAGACAACAATGCTTGGGGCATGGGGGGCAGGATGGGAAGGAATGTGTCTATGGGGGGAAAAGAGAAACATTTATAACAAAAATAAATACAAATTGAAAAAAATGCTGCAATGAACATTAGTGTATACATTTTAGGTGGATGTATATTTTTTTTCTCTTGAGTATACATCTAGTAATAGAATTGTTGGGTGATGGGGTTTCTGCTGTCCCCTAACCAACAAACACATGTATCCCAAGGGATGTTCCAAACAAACAAATTCACACTTCTTTTTTCTGTATAGATGTAGCCCAGAGTTCTTACCCAAACAATAGAGAAGGAAACATGAAGTTTCCTTTAACAACTTTTCTTAAACCTGGAACAAATAGAAAACCCCACCCTGGCTCTCAAATCAAAGAAGTTTTCTAAACAGAGGGATTTCTAGTAAAAAGAGTCGCAGATTCCCAATCACCAATGTTCCTTCATTTTTAGAAAAGGTATACACCTGTCAGAATGTCTATCATCAATAAATCAACAAACAATAAGTATTGGTGAGGATGTCAAAGAAAGGGGACCTTCCTGCATTGTTGGTGGGAATGCAGATTGGTGCAGCCATGGTGGAAAGCAGTATGAAGTTACCTCAAAAATAAAAAAAATTGAACTGCCTTATGACTCAGCAATTCCACTTCTGGGGATATAGCCAAAGAAATGCAAACCACAAATTCAAAAGAATATATGCACCCCTATGTTCATTGCAGCATTATTTACAATAGTCAAGCTATGGGAGCAGCCCAAGTGCCCATTAGTAGATGAGTGGATAAAAAAGCTGTTGTACATTTACAAAATGGAATAATACTTGGCTGTAAAAAAGAAGGGAATCTTACCTTTTGCAACAGCATGGATGTACCTGGAGAGTATTATGCTAAGTAAAATAATCCAGTCAGAGAAAGACAATTATCATATGATTTTACTTAGAGGTAGAATCTAATGAACAAAATATACTAACAAACAAAATAGAAACAGACTCATAGATAAAGAGAACAGATTGACAGTTGTTAGTAGTGAGAGGGGTTAGGGGGTTGGGTGAAAAAGGTGATGGGATTAAGCAAAAACAAAAAAAAACAAAAAACAAACAAACAAAAAACAACCAAAAACTGACAACTCATAGACACAGACAACAGTATGGTGACTACCAGAAGGAAAGGGGGGTGAGGGGAGGTACAATAGGGTAAAGAGGGTTAAACGACGATGGAAGGAAGCCTGACTTGTGGTCATGAACACACGATACAGTAAACACATGATATATTATAGAATCGTACACCTGAAACCTATATAATAGTATTATCCAATGCTTCCCCAATAAATTAAACTTTAAAAAAAGGTATATTAAAAATGATTTCCAGTCCATTTTTTTTTTAAACATTTTAGAGTACTTTTATTCTTGATAGAACAGAATCTATCCTTTCCAGGTCTTGTTATATTATCCCATAAGAAATAAACAGCTTAATTGTAGGGAGCCACAGCAGTTATGTTTTATTAGCCCAGGGGACTTCAACCAGGGCAATCCCCTGCATGGGGGAATTTGGCAATGTCTAGAGACAGTTTTGGTTATCACGAATGGGGTGAGTTCTACTGACATCTATTTGATAGAGTCCAGGATCCTGCTAAACATCATACAATGCACAAAACATCAAACATCCCTCTAAATAAAGATTTATCTGACCCAAAATGTCAGTAGTGCTATGGTTGTAACATCCTGCATTACAGGATAAAGTTCAAGGCAGACATTGCAGAAAATGAAGCTGAGAGAAAATTGAAAGCAAGATCCAGGAACAACCTTGTAAATGCTATGTTAAGAAGCTTGGATGTTATACTATTGGGATAGAAGCCACTGAATAATTTTAAGCAGAGAAATAACATGATCATATTTGCAGTTTGGGTAGTTAGTTAACTCTGTTGTTTTGGATTTAAGGAAGACAAAACGTGTAGGGTGGCTGGGTAGAAGACTGTGTGATAGTCCAGGAAGGAGCATAGAAAAATCTAAACTCTGGCATGGGTAGTGGACATAGAAAAGGAGAAAACAGATTAAAAAAATATTCGGGAGATAGAAATTAAAGAGCTTAGGGCTTAATTGAATTTGGGGATGTATTACATTTCTACTGCTGTGTATGAATTACCACAAACATAGCAGCTTGAAACAACATCTATTTATTTTCTCATAGTTCTGTAGGTCAGTTATAGCAGAATTGACTGGGTTCTCTGCTTATGGTCTCACAAAGCAGAAGTGAAGGTGTGAGATGGGCTAGACTCTTATCTGAAGGCTCTGGGGATGAATCCAGTTTCAGCTTCATTCAGGTTTTTGGAAGAATTTAGTTCCTTGGACCACTAGGTCTGAGGTTCCCATTTCCTTGCTGATTATCAGCTGGAAGTCATTTGTAGCTTTTAGAGGCTACCCACATCCTTCTCACATGGCTCTCTCCATCTTCAAGCTAACAAGTATACATAAAAATGTTCTCATGCTTAGAATCTCTTTAACTTCCCCTTCTGCCACCAGTCAGAGCAAACTTTCTGCTTTTAAAATGTTCCTGTGATTAAATTGCTCCTACTTGGATAATAATCTTCCCTTTGATTAACTCCAAGTCAACTGATTATTAACCTTAATTACATCTGAAAAGCCCTCTTTTTCCATGTTACATAACATAATCATAGTAATGACACATATTCATAAGTTCCTATCACACTTAGGGGAAGAAATGATTCAAGGGCAAGGGTCAGTCTTAGAATTCTGCCTACCACAAGTAATATAGGGGGAGTACCAGATGACTCTGAAATTTCTGGCTATGGTATATGAATGGATGGTAGGGCCTTTCACTGAGATAGGAAAATTCAGATAAAGAAGTAGAGTTTAGATAGATTGAACTTGGGATGCCTTGCTACATCTAATTGAAATCTCCAGAAGGTGGGGGTATATATAGGTCTGGAACTCATTAAAGAAATCTGGGCTGGAGGTACAGATTTTGGTTCTTCCAGCAATGGTAGTTAAAATTTGGCAGGTATATGAACTAACTAAAGGTTCATGTAAGAATTTGCTCCAGGAAAAAACCACTAAGGGGATATTTTTATTAAAGGGATAGGTAGAAGGAAGAATTGAGGAATTGTTAGAGACAACCATGAAGAACTAGATGAAGAGGTGTCCAGAAAGGCTGAGAATAGTTTTGAGGTGGGAGTGTGCAGCTATGTCAAATGTGGCAGACAAGGTCTATTTCAAATGAATATTTAGGATATGAAACCAGCCAAACGCAAATGATTTGAATGGTCATTCTTGCTGGAAACAGGAGGCAAATTTCTTTAGCAGATTAGAGGGCAGGGGCTTGTCTGGAAGAACCTCAGAGACAACTAGGCAGATGGAATCATGTTTGGGTCAGGCTATGGGATTTAATGCTTCTTGGAAAACTCCCATCCTTCAGATCTATTACAATTTGCCTGTTCCATTTTTTTTTTGTCCATAATCTCCTCTAGCTTTTATTTTATACATGATTACTAAAATTCTCTTCTGATATAATTTATGTCATGTATGCATTTTAATATGCAGAGCTAGCCCTTTGTCCAACTGTGCTCTATCTTACCTTATAACTTAAAGCCCTATCCCCAGATAAGTTAAACTTGTTTTGTTTCTGATTGTTCTCAGAGCCTTGATCTCAGTGCCACGATCCCAGTTTATGTATTTAGTTGGGAAGACTTAGGCAAATCAACCTTCACTCTAATGTTAGCTCTTATCAGTTGGTAGTACATTTACCAAATTATGATATATTTAATACTAGTCTAATCAAATGTTCTTCAGTTAAATGTGTTTAGTAACATTACATAGAAACAAGACATATTGGAAAAATAGTCTAATAAGCTCTCTGTAAAGAAACCTTCTTGCCTTAGTTTAGTCTGGTATTCCCTAAACTTGCTTGAACACCAAACCTTAAAAACAAAACAAAACAAACAAACAAACAAACAAAAAACCTGGGAGCAGAGGGAGCTCCTCAGTCTGGTTTACGCAGCACAGAAGGTGGCAGGTCAGGTGCCGCTGAGGAGAAGAGGAAAGTTGAGGATTCCAAAATGGCGGCAGAATGAATGGAAGCTATGCAAAACGTCTCCCAGGACCAAACTGGAATTACAACTAAAAAAAAGACAAATCGACAGGGAAAAGCAACAGAAAAGCAGCTTGTGAGGATCATATAACTAAGGACACTGACTCGATACTGGTAGGATTGTGGAGGTGCAAGAGGGAGGCTGGGAGCCCACAGACAGAAGCGGCCTTAGCTGTGAGCAGTGCCCTCGGGTTAAACTCCCAACGGCTCCAAAGTGCAGAGCCAGGACAGACACTAAAATAGCCACAGCCACTCAACTTGGGCTCCAACAGAGGGAGGGTGGACTGGACTGGAACTGTGTGGGGACACTCAGGATTTGGAGGGGGCTCAGAGCTTTTGCTGAATTACAGCCACACAGGATGGTGGCCAACTTACTCCTTCCCAGGTCCCTGGGGAGAGGCAGCGTCCCCTCCCTCGGAGGTTCCACCACATGCAGATGGGCCATTGAAATGCAAATAGAGGCCCATTAACAACCAGCATCTGCCCCACCCTCAGGAAATCCTCTTACGCTGAGCACCTGAGGGAGTTTTTCATTCAAATCAGAAACCAAGGCTCTTCAAGTAACCACTAATGATAGCTACCAGGCAAAAAGCTAGAGGATAACTACCATTCCGGGCCAGCAACTCTAACCAGGAAAGTAACACTTGACAGCGGTGTTTAATGTGGGTCCTCCCTTGCTCATCCAAACCCAGGAGAAAGAGCCACAAACAGCACAACAATAACACACACAAGGAATATTTGGCAGGCTCCAAGGCCCACTGTGATAGCCAAAATGGTGAAACTCAGAAACAAAAGCCAAATGAAAGAACAAGAGACCTCTACCAAAGATGAGATAAATGAAATGCAGTTAAGAAGTTAACACAGCTAGAATTCAGAGCCATGATCTTGAGGATGCTCAACATTATGAGGAAGCATATAGATATGTTGAAAATCAACCAATTGGAAATTAAAAACCACCAAGAAGAAATCAAGAATAACATATCAGAAATAAAGAACACATTGGAAGGTCTAAACAGCAGAGTAGAGGAAACAGAGGATTGGATTAGTGAATTAGAGACAGGGTAGAAAAAAATCAACCAATCAGAAAAACAAAAGGAAAAAAAAAAAAACTATTAAAAAAAACAGGAAGACAGCTTAAGAAAACTGTGGGACAACTGGAAACGTAATAATATTCCCATCAAAGGAGTCCCCAAAGAAGAAGAAAATGAGCAAGGGTTACAGAACATATTAGAAGAAATAGTGACAGAAAACTTCCCTAATTAGATGAAGAAAGAAGGCATTCAAGTTCAAGAAGCACAGAGAGCCACAAGTACAAAGAACCCAAACAGGCCCACACCAAGACACATAGTAATTGAAATGCCAAAAATTAAACACAAAGAGAGAATCCTAAAAGCAGCAAGAGAAAAGCAACAGGTTACCTACAAAGGAAACCGCATAAGGCTCTCAGCTGACTTCTCAACAGAAACCCTACAGGCCAGAAGGAAGTGGCATGAAGTAATCAAGGTCATTAAAACCAAGTATCTGAATCCAAGATGACTCTACCCAGCAAGGCTGTCATTAAAAATAGAAAGTCAAACAAAGAGCTTCCCAGACAAAAAAAAAAAAGGCTAAGGGAATACATTAGCAAGAAACCAGCACTGCAAGAAATGTTAAAAGGACTGCTGTAATTAGTAGAAGAAATAGGAAGAAAAATATAAGCACACTAAACAAAAATGGCAATAAATAAGTCTATATCAATAATCACCTTAATGTAAATGGACTGAATGCTCCAATAAATAGACATAGAGGAGCTGATTGGATAAGAAAGCACGACTCAACTATATGTTGTTTACAAGAGACCCACCTCACAACAAAAGACTCACATAGGTTGAAAGTGAAGGGATGGAAAAAAATCTTCCAACAAATGGAAAGGAAAAAAAAAAAACAAAAAACTGGGGTAGCAATACTGATATCTGACAAAATAGATTTCAAAATGACGGCCATAACTAGAGACAAAGAAGGCCACTACATAATATTGAAAGAATCTATCCAACAGGAAGACATAACTTTGGTAAACATATATGCACCCAATATAGGAGCACCAAAATATATTAAAAATCTACTGGAGGACTTCAAAGGAGAAATCAACAGCAATACAATCATAGCAGGGGACTTCAACACCCTGCTGACACCACTGGATAGATCCTCTAGACAAAAATTAGCAAGGAAACAGAGACTCTAAATGAAGCTCTCGACCAAATGGATTTACTAGATATCTACAGAGAATTACACCCAAAACTACAGAATTCACATTCTTCTCAAGTGCACATGGGACATTCTCAAAGAGAGACCACATGATAAGACACAAACAAAATCTCTACAAGTTCAAGAAGATTAAAATTATATCAAACATCTTCTCAGGTCACAATGGCATGAAATTAGAAATCAATTGCAATAATAACATGCAAAGACATTTGAACCCATGGAGGCTAAATAGTATGTTACTGAACAATGAATGGGTTACCTTGGAGATCATGGAAGAAATTAAAAACTTCCTGAAACCAATGAAAATGAACACACAACAACACAAAATCTGTGCGATGCAGCAAAGGCAGTTCTCAGAGGGAAGTTCATAGCACTACAGACCTACCTCAAAAAACAAGAAAAATTTCTAATTGACCCTCTAACCTCACAACTTAAAGAATTAGAAAGCAAAGAAAAAATAAAACCAGAGCAAGTAGAAGGAAGGAAATAGTAAAGATCAGAGCAGAAATAAATGACATAGAGGCCATATATATATATATATATATATATATATATATATATATATATATATTTTTTTTTTTTTTCCCCCAAAGGATCAATGAAACAAAGAGCTGTTTTAAGATAAACAGGATTGAGGGACCCTTAGCTACACTCACCAAGAAACAAAGAGAGAGAACACAAATACACAAAATCAGAAATGAAAGAGGAGAAGTAACAACTGATACCACAGAAATACAAAAGATCCTTAACAATTACTATGAACAATTATATGGGAACAAATTTGACAATCTAAGCAAAATGGACAAATATCTACAAACACACAGTCTCCCAAAACAGGACCAGGAAGAGATAGAAAACTTGAACAGACCAATAACATCTAATGAAATTGAAGAGGTAATCAAGATGCTCCCAGCAAACAATAGCCCAGGCCTAGATGGCTTCACGGGGGAGTTTTACTGAACATTCAAAAAAGAACTAACACCCATTCTTCTCAAACTATTTTTAAAAATTCAAGAAGAAGGAAGACTCCCAAACTCCTTTTATGAAGCCAGCATAATTCTATTTCCAAAACCTGAAAAAGACACTACAAAGAAAGAAAACTACAGGCCAATATCCCTGATGAACATAGATGCGAAAATCCTGAACAAAATACTAACAAATTGGATCCAGAAATACATCAAAAAAATTACTCACTGTTACCAAGTGGGATTCATCCCAGGGATGCAAGGTTGGTTCAATATTCATAAATCAATAAATGTGATGCACCACATAAACAAACAAACAAACAAACAAAAACACATGATCATATCAATAGATGCTGAAAAAGCATTCGACAAAACCCAGCACCCATTTCTGATAAAAACACGCAGCAATGTGGGAATAGAGGCATCACATAATAAAGGCCATATATGAAAGGCCTACAGCCAACGTCATACTCAATGGGCAAAAATTAAAGCATTTCCCTTAAGAACAGAAACAAGACCAAGATGCCCACTTTTACCACTGTTATTTAACATAGTACTGGAAGTCTTAGCCACAGCAATCAGACAGGAAGAAAAAATAAAAGAAATCCATATTGAAAAGGAGAAAGTGAAACTGTCATTATTTTCAGATAACATGATATTATACATAGAAAAACTTAAAGACTCCATCAAAAATCTACTAGACTTAATAAATGAATTTGGCAACGTAGCAGGATACAAAATTAATGTGAAGTAATCGATGGTATTCTTATACACCAACGATGAACTCACAGAAATAGAAACTGAAAAAACAATCCAATTTACCATCGGGGCAAATAAATTAAGATACCTAGGAATAAACTTAACCAAAGAAGTAAAGGACCTATTTTCAGAAAACTACAGGTCATTGAAAAAAGAAATAGAGGAAGATATAAAAAAGTGGAAGCACATACCTTGTTCATGGATTGGAAGAATTAACATCATTAAAGTGTTCATATTACCCAAAGCAATCTATAGATTGAATGCAATTCTCATCAAAATACCAACAACATATTTTACAGAACTAGAAAAATACTTCAAAAGTACATATGGAACCCAAAATGACCCTGAATAGCCACAGCAATCTTGAAAAAGAAAGACAAAGGAGGTGGGATCACAATACCAGATATCAGGTTATACTACAAACGACTGTAATCAAAACAGACTGGTACTGGCAAAAGAACAGGCATATAGACCAGTGGAATAGAATAGAGAATCCAGAAATGGACCCAAGGCAATATGCTCAATTAATATTTGACTAAGGAGGCAAGAGCATACAATGGAATAAAGACAGACCCTTTAGCAAATGGTGTTGGGAAAATTAGACAGCTACATGCAAAAAATAATAATAATAAATAAAACTAGATCATCAACTTACACGCTACACAAAAAATAAACTCAAAATGGATAGAAGAATTAAATGTGACCCATGAATCCATAAAAGTTCTAGAAGAAACTGTAGGCAACAAAATTTCGAACATCATACTCAGCAGATTTTTCACTGATACATCACCTAAGGTAATCGAAACAAAGGAAAAAATGAACACATGGGACTGCATCAAACTAAAAAGCTTCTGCACAGCAAAAGAAACAACCAATAAAATGGAAAGGCAACCCACTGTATGGGAGAACATCATTGCCAATGATACATCAGAGAAGGTGTTAATTTCCAATATATATAGAGTGCTCATACAACTCCACAAAAGGAAGACAAAGAACCCAATGAAAAAATGGGCAGAGGAGCTGAGGAGACACCTCTCCAAACAGGACATACAAATGGCCAAGAGACATATGAAGAAATGCTCAACGTCACTAATATTCAGAGAGATGCAAATTAAAACAATAATGAGATATCACCTCACACCTCTCAGAATGGCCGCCATCAGAAAATCATCAAACAACAAGTGTTGGCGAGGGTGTGGAGAAAAGGGGATTCTAATACACTGCTGGTGGGAATGCAGACTGGTGCAGCCGCTGTGGAAAACAATGTGGTGTTACCTCAAAAAATTAAAAATTGAACTTCCATTTGACCCAGTGTTCCCACTTCTAGGAATATCCCCTAAGAAGCCTGAAACATCATCAGAAAGAATATATGTACCCCATGTTTGTAGCTGCACTATTTACAATAGTTAAGATCTGGAAACAACCCAAATGTCCATCATTAGACGAATGGATCAAAAAGCAGTGGTACATATACACAATGGAGTACTATGCAGCTGTAGGAAAGAAAGATCTCTTATCCTTTGAGATGACATGGGAGGACCTGGAAAGTATTATCCTAAGCAAAACAAGCAAAACAGAGAAACACAAGTATCACATGATCTCACTTATTTGTTGAATATAATGAACATAACAGTCTGAGGAATAGGGTACACCCAGAAACATGGGCGTAGATTATAGAGTGACAATCCCCAGAAGAGGAGGTGGGTGGAGAGAGATAAACCACAGTATTTATATGCATGTATGCATAACCTATGAACATGGACAACAAAGCCGGGGACTGAGCGGGGGGGATGGGGAGGTGGGTGTCTATGGGGTAAAAAAGGTGAAACATCTGTAACAAAAAGAAAAAAGAAAACTAAGATACTTTGGGCATCATTGGCCTTTACCTCAGGGATTTATTTGCATTTTAATAACAGAATCTTGAAAAGAAAAAGGAAAACGTTCAAGGCCTAAGGAATAATTAAAGAAAGCAAACAGGTACCATAACATTTTGACTGGGGTGATAAACTGAGGCATGAAGGACTTTGTAGATAGAGTATCACCTATTCTCCCATGGTTAAGCTAGGGCTTGAGAGCATTAGTCTCTGATACAGACTCTAAAGGGAAAAGAGATCTTTCTTTCTTACAGATGCATAATATTTCATTGTGTACATGTACCACTGCTTTTTTTTATTCATTCCTCTGCTGATGGACACTTGGGGTGTTTCCCGGTCCTAGCTATTGTACATAGTGCTGCTACGAACATGGCAGTACATATATTCTTTCTGATTAATGTTTCAGGCTTCTTAGGGTATATTCCTAGAAGTGGGATCACTGGGTCAAATGGAAGTTCAATTTTTAATTTTTTGAGGTAACACCATATTTTTTTTCCATAGTGGCTGCACCAGTCTGCATTCTCACCAGCAGTGTACTAACGTCCCCTTTTCTCCACACCCTCTTATCCTTTGAGATGACATGGAGGGACCTAAAGAGTATTATCCTAAGCAAAACAAGCCAAGTAGAGAAAGACAAATATCACATGATCACATTTATTTGTGGAATATAATGAACTAAACAAACTGATGAACAAAATTGACCCGGAGACGTAGAGGTGGGGTACAGACTGACAAGCCTCAGAGGAGTGGGGGGTTGGGGGAGAAGAGGTAAACCACAGAACTTACATAAATGTATGCATAACCGATGGACATAGACAACAAAGCTGGGGATGGGGTGAGGAGGATGAGGAGGGGGGTGTCAATGGGGGGGGAAAGGAGAAATATCTGTAACAAAAACAAATTAATAAAAATAATTTAAAAAATAAATAAAGGGAAAAGAAAAAAAAATTGTTCAAAAGTTGAGATTTGTCTAGATGTGTCATGAGTCCCCCAAAAGTATAAGAGATTACAACTTCTGGTGACAGGCATTGCAGTTTGGCTTCTCTAAAAACAGTGGTAAAGAGGCAGCAATACCAATTCCATTGACAGTTTTAGAACCATGACAATAGATTTTGTCCTATATAAAGCAGCACTTCTTCCATACTGGAGACTCTCAATGGAGGAAACAGAGACACGTTTACTAATTAGACTTAACTGCCATAAGTAGTGCTTGCCATTTTATGTAGACTGCACACTTTTTAATGTAGATTGTACCATGTCCATGCTTGTCCAGCTGGCAACAATTTGGCAGACCCTAGGGGTCAGGATGTCTCACCCAGCATGATAAAATTCTCTTAAAAAGAGGTTTTAGTCCAGAGACCAATACCTTCTGGTCTCTTTGTGTCTGCCTGTGTACATCTGTGCCCATTTCTTTTAAGTATTGGCTGTCTCAGCTGATGAAATCATATATAAATATTTGTATGTTAAGACATTTCTGGTCTTACTTATCAGAAACATTATAGCTGTGATAAAAAGCTTCCTTCTGGCAGTCTTTGCCTCCACAGTTTATGTAATATGGCAGTTGATAGGTGAACTTCCTCTTGCTGTTTGCAAAGAGGATGGAGCCTTGTTTGTTGGAGTGTCAAATGTTTGGCTTGTTGCCTGCTGGGAATTGATGTTTTCCCTTTCCCAGGGACTCCCCTGATTAAAAGAAGTGCAGGTTCTCTAGTGGGCTATCCTACTCTTTAGATTTTGGATCTTAAATAGTAGTTAATACACTTACAGTTGCATTATGAATTTTGTGAGCCCTAGGCACTTTTGCTTGAACCGTTTCCTCCACTAAAAATAATAATTATCACTGTGCTGCTATGAAGAGGAATATATTAATATTATATACTTAAGCATTTTTAAACCTAAAAATTTATTTTTTTATTTTTAAATTAGTTAAATCATTATTATGGGTATATAAATATATGGTGGGCCCTAGGCACTGTGCCTACTGTACCTAATGAATAATCATCCCTGGATATACTGGGCTGTGTGTTTCCTGGGTTGGCATTGTGAATTTACGTCAGCCAAACAGTGAATTAGAATTAGGATTAAGATTAGGATTCAGTCCAAGACAGTGGTGGCTTCTTAGACTTCCCAACTAATAATTAATAAGTACCAAGTAGAACCCTTCTCCTAGTTTACTTCTAACATGTTTTACCTACTGTACAAAGCCTGATAAAATTCTGTAAATAGTCAGCATTTTCTCTGGCTTGGCAGACTCAAGTTTGGAAATTGGAATCTGCCTCTTCAGCATATTTAAGGAGAGACTTCTGGGATTGGTAAATGGCATCATTTATTTTCAGGCTGGAGCTGCTTCTGTCATTTAGCCTGCAGCTCATCCAGAGAAAACAGGGTTGGGACTGGTTTTAACCCATGTCTATTCTTAGTGGTATTTAACATAGACACCTCTATCTCAACCTCACCCATAGTCTTCCTTAGCAACAGCTACTCCACACTAGAACGTGGTTCTGAATGGTAATAGTAGTAGCATTGCTGCTATGTTGGCTGTTGAAGAGTTTGTTGACTAAAAGTCTACCAATTATCCCTATCCAGAAGTTGGCAGTGACTGGAATTGAGGATGAACTGATGTAGAAAGTGAGCATTTAAAAGGGTCTCTCGCCCGGCTGGTATGGCACAGTGGTTGAGCATCGACCCATGCATCAAGAGGTCACAAGTTCAATTCCTGGTCAGGGCACATGTCCAGGTTGTGGGCCCAATCCCCCGGGGGGTGGGGCATGCAGGAGGCAGCCAATTGATGTTCTCTCTCATCAGTGTTTCTATCTCTCCCTTCCTCTCTCTCTAAAATCAATAGAGAAAAAATATTTTAAAAAATAAAATAAAAGGGTCTTCCTCTCAGTGTTTACTTTAGATAGCTACCCTTGCTTTAAGATTTTCCTCCAACTGAGACTAGGGCTAAGACTCAGACTCCAGAGTAAATAGCTGTTACTTAGCAGACTAACAAATTTCCAGCTCCCCTACTGAGCTTAACATTCCTGCCTCTGGTTCAGTTTTCTGAGTTGTATGGAGTTTGGCTACTCCACAAAGACCTTGCTCAGACCTTGAGGTCAGATTGAGCAATTTCTTTCTTTTCCTTCTTGTAAAGCAAAAAAATCTGTTTAAATCAATATGTTTCCATCTCCCTAGCTGAACGTGGCTTTCAAGGATAACAGCATTTGCTCCATACTGCCCTTGGCCTTGCCATGTCCTAGCATGAAGTAGAACAGAATGATTTTGGGTAGCTGGGTTTATATATTAACACATACAGCATAAATGCAAAGATACAGACACTGGAAATCTTCAAACAAAATGCAGAGGTAGTGGGAATACAGAACAAGAATAATCAGAGTAAAATATAATTAGAAAAAATTAAGGTTGATCAGTGTTTGTAGTCTCTATGAATCTTTCCTTTGGAATACAAAGGAGAATTTGATTTTTCATTACAATACAATAGATTAGAGTCAGCAAATGATAAGCTTAAAAACAGGAAGAAAAATGTGCAACAGAAACCATGGGGAAATCACAGAGCCCAACATATTTATTATATGGCCTGTGTTAAGCAGGGTTCTTCAGAGAAACAAAACCAATAAGATTTGTATAATTATAAAGAAATTTGTTTTACAGAATTGGTTCTGGTGATTGTGGGGCCTAGTTGGTAGGCAGAAAACCCAGCAAAGAATTGGTGTTTCAATCCTGAGTCTGCAGTCATGATCCTCTATAGAACACATTTGCCAATCACTGCTATAGAGAGAGGAATAATGGAAAAGAATCTTGGGCAAGAGACATAGAGATTGTGTTTTTTTAAAATTAATTAATTAATTTTTGTTACAGATGTTTCTCTTTTTTTGCCCACTGATTTCCTTTCCCCCCTCCCTCCCCGCCCTATCCCCAGCTTTTTTGTCCATGTCCGTTTTTCAGTTGTTCATGCATACATGCATATAAGTTCTGTGGTTTATCTTTACCCCCCACCCCCTCTTCTGGGGATAGTCAGTCTGTACCCCACTTCCACGTCTCTCGGACTACCCCATTCCTCAGACTGTTATGTTCATTATATTCCACAAATAAGTGAGATCATGTGGTATTTGTCTTTCTCTGTTTGGCTTGTTTCGCTTAGGATGACACTTTCCAGGTCCCTCCATGTAGTCTCAAAGGTAAGAGATCTTTCTTTCTTACAGCTGCAGAGTACTCCATTGTGTATATGTACCACAGCTTTTTATCCATTCGTCTACTGATGGACATTTGGGCTGTTTCCAGATCTTAGCTATTGTAAACAGTGCTGCTACAAACATGGGGGTACATATATTCTTTCTAATTTGTGTTTCAGGCTTCTTGGGGTATATTCCTAGAAGTGGGATCACTGGGTCAAATGAAACATAGAGATTCTTTCTCTGCCACTAAAGAGCTGGTAAATTGCTGATCTTTGATGGGTCTCAGTTTCTAATTTGTAGGCTAGATCACTCCCAAAGTTCCTTATACAATGTAAACATTCTATGTACTTTAGTCCTTTCTATACTTAAAGTTATATGATGCTATAACTCAAATCTGGAAGATCCCAAATAGGCAAGCTTAAACTGCTTCCTGTTGATATCTAGAAATGACTTCACACTGGCAATAATCTCAGACATCAGTAAATTTTCATTATATATAACATACAGAATAAATAAAATTCCCAATATTTACAACTTACTAGTGGTTTTATTTTGTTTTAATTTAATTTAATTAATTGGGGAGACATTGGTTAATAAAAGTACATAGGTTTCAAGTGTACAATTCTATAATACATCATCTGTATATTACATTATGTTTACCACCCAAAGTCAAGTCATATATATTTATCCCCTTTCACTATATATTTGACCCCCTTTACCCTTTTCTGCCCTCCACTTTCCATCTGGTAACCACCATACTGTTATCTGAGTCTATGAGTTTTTATTTGTTGGTCTTGTTTAGTTTGTTCATTTGTTCCTTTTGGTTTTATATTTCACATGAGTGAAATTATATGCTTCTTGAATTTTTCCATCTGACTTATTCCTCCTGCCATGATATTCTCAAGATCCATCCCTATTATCACAAATGGCAATATTTCATCTTCTAATGGCTGAGTAATATTATATTATATATAATATTATATATATATATATATATATATATATATATATATATATATATATATATATATCACATCTTCCTTATCCAATCATCTATTTAAAGACAATTTGGCCCTGGCCAGTTTGGCTCAGCGGTTAGAGCGTCGACCTGCGGTCCGGAGAGACCTGGGTTTGGTTCCCGCTAAGGACACGTACTTCGGTTGCAGTTTGTCCCCAGCCCTGGTTGGTCATGTGGGTGGCAGCCACTCGATGTGTCCCTTCACGTCGATGTTTCTCTCTCTCTCCCTTCCTCTCTCTCCCTCCCACTCTAGCTGTACAAAAAATGGAAAAATATCCTCGGGTGAGGATAAAAAAATAAAAATAAATAAATAAATAAAGACAATTTGTTTGTTTTCATGTCTTGGCCACTATGAATAATGCAGCAATGAATGCAGGGGTACATACATCTTTATGAAAACTGTTTTCAAATTTTTCAGATAGACACCCAGAAGAGGGATTGCTGGGCTATATGTTAACACTATTATTACTTTTTAGAGAACCTTCATACTATTTTCTATAATGACTGTACCAATTTACATTCCCAAGCATATTCTCTGACCACAATGCTTTGACATTGGTAAAAGGAAAAAAAAAGCAGAAAAACCAAAAATATGTGGAGATTCAACATGCTACTAAAGAACAACTGGGTCAAAGAAGAAATGAAAGGAGAGATCAAAAGGTACATAGGAAAAAATGATAATGACACTACATGTCAAAACTTTGTGATACAGCAAAGGTGGTAATAAGAAGAAAATTTATGTCATTACAAGTCCATTTCAAGAAACAGCAAACAAATAAACAAACAAACAAATAAACAGCCTAACATTACCCCTTAAAGTACTAAAGAAAGGAGAACGAATTAAGCTGAAAGTCAGCAGGAGAAAAGAAAGAATTAAAAACTAGGGCAGAATTAAATGAAATACAGAATGAAAAAACAATAGAAACAATTAATGCAACAAAGAGCTTGTTCTTTGAAAATATCAATAAAACTGACAAACTTCTGGCTAGATTCATGAAGGATAAAAAGCAAAAAGGTTCATATAAATAAAATCATAAATGAAAGAGAAGTTACAATGGGTACCACATAAATATTAGGGTGTTTTTAATAGTAGATTCTATTAACAGTAACTGATTGTGACAGTCCTCTATAATCATTAAATAAAAGACCTGTTTGTTATTTGTAGAGTACTATACAAGGCACTTTGGAGTACTCTATGTAAATACCAGAAAACAGTATCTTGTCCTGAGGTGCTAGTTCGGAAGACATGTTCCATACCTAGAATAAAGTCTTCAATCTTGTAGAGTAACATACAAATAACTGTTCATAGAAAATGTATTCTTATTCAAGTATGTGTTCTTAAGACCTAGAAGAGTGTCTAGAACATGGTGTATGCTCTCTCTCTCTTTCTCTCCCTCTCTCCCTCTCTCTCTCTCTCTCTGCACGCACACACACACACACACACACACACATATTTCATGAATGAATGAGTGGAGGATGACTTAGTTAGTAGTAAGTACTAAATGAATGTGTGCATGCTTAGATCAGGGCCAAGTGGAAGCTAATTTGGGAAGGCCTTTTAATGGAGGGGAAGGTATAGTGAACTCAACAGAGGAACACCAAGGGTGATATTTCTTAAAATGCTGGACTTTTATACATAAAGGTACCCAGGGCAAAGTCATGGTTAAGAGCCATAGCAGGTTTGGACATTAGATAAACCAAGAAAAACATGAAACAAAGGTCTAAACTTTGAAATAGAAAAAACAGGTTCTATCTCCCACTGTAGAACTGAGTTAGCTTTTTATCACTGGCAGTTATTTAACCTCTCTGTGCCTCAGTTCCCTCATCTATAAAATGCAAATGTCACCTAGACTCAGAATGTCAAAGATGGAAGAAACCTTAGACCTCATCTAGTCCAGGTGGTTTCTGTCCTGGCTGTCCATTAGAAACATTGGAGAACTCTTAGAAGGCCCAGTGCTTAGGCCTGGCCCCACAGCAATTCCATCAGAATCTTTGGAAGTGGGTTCAAGCACCAGTATCAGTACTTTTTAAATCTACTCAGACAAGTCAATGTTCAACCAAGTTTGCAAACCATTATTCTAGTCCAACTATCTCATTTTATACACAAATAAACTGAGGCTAAGAGCACATGAAGGAGGCTTTTCAACTTATTTTATAGGGCTATTAGAAGGATAATATTAGATCATAAATATGATTTGACTTTGGATGGTGAGCACACAATGCAATCTACAGACCATGTATCATAGAAATGTACCCTTGAAACCTATATGAGCATATTAACCAGTATCACCCCAATAAATTTAATAAAATAAACCAAAAATATTGAGAGTTAAAAGGGATCTTAGGTGTCAAAATATCTATGAAAGAGCTCTGAAAAACAAAATGTTGTTTATTTTTAAGAGATTATGATACCAACAGAACTCAAACATATTAACTGACAACCAGTCCAAACATACCTTACATCATTAAATTACAATAGAAGGACAATCAATGAAACCTGTGTTGTTGTATTTTTCATTGTCCAGGTTTCCCTGAGATAGCAAATAAGTATATGTTTCATTCCAAAAACTATAATATGGATTATTACATTAAATTCTTGGTAATTAAAGATGGCATACATAGTTCAAAAAAATTCACATTTTGTTCCCCAAAGGAAACAAGCATATTGTGAACACACAACAACACAAAATCTATGGGATGCAGCGAAAGCAGTTCTGAGAGGGAAGTTCATAGCACTACAGGCCTACCTCAAGAAGCAAGAAAAATTTCTAATAGATTATCTAAATTCACAACTTAAAGAACTAGAAAGCAAACAGAAAGAAAATCCAAGAGCAAGGGGAAGGAAGGATATAGCAAAGATCAGAGCAGAAATAAATGACACGGGGGGAAAAAAAAAAAACAATTCAAAGGATCAATAAAACAAAGAGCTGGTTCTTTGAAAAGATAAACAAGATTGATGGACCCTTAGCTAGACTCACCAAGAAACAAAGAGAGAGAATCCAAATACACAAAATTAGAAATGAAAGAGGAGAAATAATAACTGACACCACAGAAATACAAAGGATTATTAACAGATATTATGAGCAATTATACGGCAACAAATTAGACAATCAAAGCAAAATGAACAAATTTCTAGAAACACATAGTCTCCCAAAACTGGACCAGAAAGAGATACAAAACTTGAACAGACCAACAAAAGAAACTGAACATGTAATCAATACTCTACCAGCAAACAAAAGCCCAGGCCGAGATGGCTTCATGGGGGAATATTACTGAACATTCAAAGAAGAACTAATATCCATTCTCCTCAAACTATTTCAAAAAATTCAAGAAGAAGGAAGACTTCCAAACTCGTTTTATGAGGCCAACATAATTCTAATTCCAAAACCAGAAAAATACACTACAAAGCAAGAAAACTACAGGCCTATATCTCTGATAAACACAGACACCAAAATCCTGAACAAAATACTAACAAATTGGATCCAGCAATACATCAAAAAAATTATTCACCATGAGCAAGTGGGATTCATCCCACGGATACAAAGCTGATACAATATTCGCAAATCAATAAATGTGATACACCACATAAATAAAATGAATGATAAAAAATTATATGATCATATCAATAGACACTGAAAAAGTTTTTGACAAAATCCAGCACCCATTTCTGATAAAAACACTCAGCAATCTGGGAAAAGAGGGGTCATATCTCGACATAATAAAGGCCATATATGAAAGACCTACAACCAACATCATACTCAATGGGAAAAAATTAAAAGCATTTTCCTTAAGAATAGGAAAAAGACAGGGATGCCCACTTTTGCCACTCTCATTGAACATAGTACTGGAAGTCTTAGTCACAGCAATCAGACAGGAAAAAAAAAATAAAAAGGATCAAAATGGGAAAGAAGGAAGTGAAACACTCATTATTCACAGATGACATGATACTATACAGAGAAAACCCAAAAGACTCCATCAAAAATTTACTAAACTTAATAAATGAGTTGGGCAAAGTAGCAGGATGCAAAATTAACATCAAGAAATCGAAGGTATTTTGTTTGTTTTGTTTTTGTTATTTTTTTATTTTTTTTGTTACAGATGTTTCTCTTTTTTACCCCATTGTCACCCTCCTCTCTATCCCCCGCGCCGTCTCGTACCCGGCTTTGTTGTCCGTGTCCATTGGTTATGCATACGTGCACATAAGTTCTATGGTTTATCTCTTCCCACCCCCCACCCCCTCTTCTGAGGGATGTCAGTCTGTGCCCTACCTCCATGTTTCTTGGTCTACCGTATTCCTCAGATTGTTATGTTCATTATATTTCGTATATAAGTGAGATCATGTGGTATTTGTCTTTTTCTGCTTGGCTTATTTTACTTAGGATAATACTTTCCAGGTCCCTCCATGTTGTCTGAAAAGATAAAAGATCTTTCTTTCTTACAGCTGCATAGTACTCCATTGTGTATATGTACCACAGCTTTTTTATCCATTTGTCTACTGATGGACACTTGGGCTGTTTCCAGATCTTAGCTATTGTAAATAGTGCTGCTACAAACATGGGGGTACATATATTCTTTCTGATTGGTGTATCAGGCTTCTTAGGGTATATTCTTAGAAGTGGGATCACTGGGTCAAATGGCAGTTCAATTTTTCATGTTTTGAGGTAGCACCATATTGTTTTTCATAGTGGCTGCACCATTATGCATTCCCACCAGCAGTGTACTAGAGTCCCCTTTTCTCCACACCCTCGCCAACACTTGTTGTTTGATGATTTGTTGATGGCGGCCATTCTGACAGGTGTGAGGTGATACCTCGTTGTTTTAATTAGCATCTCTCTGATGATTAGTGATGTTGAGCATTTCTTCATAAATCTCTTGGTCATTTGTATGTCCTGTTTGGAGAGGTGTCTATTCAACTACTCTATCCATTTTTTAATTGGTTTCTTTGTCTTCCTTTTGTTGAGTTGTATGAGCACTCTATATACATTGGAAATTAACCCCTTATCTGATATATCATTGGCAATAATGTTTTCCCATACAGTGGATTGCCGTTTCATTTTGATGATTGTTTCTTTTGCTGTGCAGAAGCTTTTTAGTTTGATGTAGTCCCATGTGTTCATCTTCTCCTTTGTTTCTGTTGCCTTAGGTGATGTATCAGTGAATATTATGCTGCGTATGATGTCCGAAATTTTGATGCCTACATTTTCTTCTAGAATTTTTATGGATTCACGGGTCACATTTAAGTCTTTTATCCATTTTGAGTATATTTTTGTGTATAGTGTAAGTTGATGGTCTAGTTTCATTTTTTTGCATGTAGGTATCCAATTTTCCCAACACCATTTATTGAAGAGGCTGTCTTTACTCCATGGTATGCTCTTGCCACCTTTTCAAATATTAATTGAGCATATTTCCTTTGGTCCATTTCTGGGTTCTCTGTTTTGTTCCACTAGTCTATATGCCTGTTCTTGTGCCAGTAACAGGCTGTTTTGATTATAGTCGCTTTGTAGTATAACCTGATATCTGGTATTGTGATCCCACCTACTTTGTCCTTCTTTTTCATAATTGCTGTGACTATTGGGGGACTTTTTTGGTTCCATATGAACTTTTGAAGTATTTGTTCTAGTTCTGTGAAGTATGTCATTGGTATTTTGATGGGGATTGCATTGAATCTATAGATTGCTTTGGGTACTATGGACATTTTAATGATGTTAATTCTTTCATCAAGGTAATTCATGAATCCTTCTTAATCCATGAACAAGGTATGTGCTTCCACTTCCTTATATCTTCCTCTATTTCTTTTTTCAATGTCCTATAGTTTTCCGCAAATAGGTCCTTTACTTCTTTGGTTAAGTTTATTCCTGGGTATCTTAATTTTTTTGCTGCAATGATAAATGGGATAGTTTTTTCAGTTTCTCTTTCTGTGAGTTCATCATTGGTGTATACGAATGCCATAGATTTCTTGATGTTACTTTTGTATCCTGCTACTTTGCCAAATTAATTTATTAAGTCTAGTAGATTTTTGATGGAGTCTTTAGGGTTTTCTATGTATAATATCATGTCATCTGCAAATAATGACAGTTTTACTTTCTTTTTTCCAATTTGGATCCCTTTTATTTTTTTCCTCATGTCTGATTGCTGTGGCTAAGACTTCCAGTACTATGTTAAATAAGAGTGGCGAGAGAGGTAATCAAGACTCTCCCAGCAAACAAAATCCCAGGCCTGGATGGCTTCACGTGGGAGTTTTACTGAACATTCAAAAAAGAACTAACACCCATTCTCCTCAAACTATTTCAAAAAATTCAAGAAGAAGGAAGAGTTCCAAACTTGTTCTATGAGGCCAGCATAATGTTAATTCCAAAACCATAAAAAAGACACTACAAAGAAAGAAACTATAGGCCAATATCCCTGATGAACATAGACGCCAAAATCCTGAACAAAGTACTAGCAAATCGAATCCAGCAATACATCAAAAAAATTATTCACCATGACCAAGTGGTGTTCATTCCATGGATGCAAGGCTTGTACAATATTTTCAAATCAATAAATGTGATACACCACATAAACAAAATGAAGAATAAAAACCACATGATCATACAATAGACGCTGAAAAAGCATTTGACAAAATCCAGCATCCATTTCTGATAAAAATTCTCAGCAATGTGGGAATAGAGGGATCATATATTGACATAATAAAGTTCATATATGAAAGATCAACAGGCAACATCATACTCAATGGGCAGAAACTAAAACATTTCCATTAAGAACAGAAATAAGACAGGCATGTCCACTTTAGCCACTCTCATTTAACATAGTATGATGGCATTCTTATACATCAATGATGAACTCACAGTAAGGAAAACTAAAAAAAAAATCCTATTTACCATCACGGCAAAATTATTAAGATACCTATGAATAAACTTAACCAGAGAAATAAAGGACCTATTCACAGAAAACTACAGGTCATTGAAAAAAAGAAATAGAGGAAGATATAAAAATGTGGAAGCACATACCTTGTTCATGGATTAGAAGAATTAACATCATTAAAATTTTCATATTACCCAAAGCAATCTATAAATTCAATGCAATCCCCATCAAAATACCAATGACATACTTCACAGAACTAGAACAAATACTTCAAAAGTTCATATGGAACCAAAGAACACCTCGAATAGCCACGTCAATCTTGAAATAGAAGAACAAAGTTGGAGGGATCCCATTACCAGATTTCAGGTTACACTACAAAGCCACTGTAAACAAAACGGCCTGGTTCTGGCACAAGAACAGGCATAGAGGCCAGTGGAACAGAACAGAGAACCCAGAAATGGATCCAAGGCAATATGCCCAATTAATATTTGACAAAGGTGGCAAGAGTATACAGTGGAGTAAAGACAGCCTCTACAATAAATGGTGTTGGGATAATTGGATAACTATATGAAAAAAAAAAAAAAAGAAAAGAAAATGAAAGTAGACCATCAACTTACACCATACACAAGAATAAACTCAAAATGGATAAACAAGTTAAATGTGACTCATGAATCTATAAAAATCCTAGAAGAAACTGTAGGCAACAAAGTCTCTGACATCATACCCAGCAGAATTTTCACCAATACATCACCTAAGGCAACAGAAACAAAGGAGAAAATGAACACATGGGACTACATCAAACTCAAAAGCTTCTGCACAGCAAAAGAAACAATCATCAAAATGGAAAGGCAACCCACTGTATGGGAGAGCATAATTGCCAATAATATATCAGATAAGGGGTTAATTTTCAATATATAGAGAGTGATCATACAACTCCACAAAAGGAAAACAAAGAAACCAATTAAAAAATGGGCACAAGAACTAAATAGACACCTCTCCAAACAGGTCATACAAATGGCTAAGAGACATATGAAGAACTGCTCACCATCACTAATCATCAGAGAGATGCAAATTAAAACAACAATGAGGTATCACCTCACACCTGTCAGAATGGCCGCCATCAACAAATCATCAAACAACAAGTGTTGGCGAGGGTGTGGAGAAAAGGGGACTCTAGTACACTGCTGGTGGGAATGCAGACTGGTGTAGCCACTGTGGAAAACAATATGGTGTTACCTCAAAAAATTGAAAATTGTAGTTCCATTTGATCCAGTGATCCTACTTCTAGGAATATACTCTAAGAGGCCCGAAACACCAATCAGAAAGAATATATGTACCCCCATGTTTGTAGCAGCACTATTTACAATAGCTAAGATCTGGAAACAACCCAAATGTCCATCAGTAGACAAATTGATAAAAAAGCTATGGTGCTTACACACAGTGGAGTTCTATGCAGCTTTAGGAAAGAAAAATGTCTTATTCTGTGAGACGACATGTAGGGACCTGAAAACTATTATCCTGAGCAAAACAAGCCAAACAGAGAAGGACAAGTATCATATGATCTCACTTATTTGTGGAATATAATGAACATAACAGTCTGAGGAATGGGGTAGTCCCAGAGACGTGGAAGTGGGTACATACTGACAATCCCCAGAAGAAGGTGTGTTGGGGGAGAGATAAACCACAGAACTTATATGCATGTATGCATGAACAATGGACATGGGCAACAAAGCTGGGGACAGGGCAGGAAAGGGGGGAGATCAGTGGGGGGAAAAGGAGAAACATGTCTCCATCTGCTCAATCCAAAACTGTTGGGATCAGCCCAGCAATTTGGGTTCCAACAATCTTTGTGGGTTATTCTGATGCTCTCCAAAGTCTTAGAACCACTGCTATAACTAATATTAGTAATAAGGTATAGGGGAGTGTTACAGTGGATATGAGAAACTTGAATTCAAATCTTAGCTTTGTCCCTACTCTCCATGTACCTTATTTTTCTCATCTATAAAATAGGTATTAAAATATTATCCATTAATTTAACAAACTTTTATTTTGCCAGGCATTTTATTAGGTGTTGGGAATATATAATGAAGACTAAGATGCATTCTCTGTCCTTAAGGAATTCACTGTGACCTTGCCTAATGAACAAGGTTATTGTGGGTCTTAAATGAGATTGTGTATGTGAACATTCTCTGTGAACTATAAGTTTTGTTGCAAATATTAGTTGTGGTTCTGATCAAATCCTGCCCATTTTTCTTCCATCTTGCTTTCCTAGTAGTTCTATGTAGTCCTTAAGCTTTAACAGACATTCAACTAGTAAAAGCTGAAAAACTAAATAGAAGCAATAAAAATATTTTATATTTGTCTTGCACTTCATGCTTTTAGAATTCCTTTCACTTCTATTACCTCTTTTAATTGTTACAACAACCTTGTGAGATAGTCTAGGTGAATATGATTATCTTCACTTGGCAGATGCAGAGTCTTATGTTTAATGAAGAGATTCACCCAAGGTCACAGAACTTATTGCTGCCATAGCCATAACTAGAATCCAGATCTCTTTCTCTTTTTTTTAAAATTACCTTTATTGTTGAAGGTATTACAAATTTTCCTGCCTTTTCCTCCACTGACACTCTCCTCCTAGCTCACCCCCTGTCCCCCAGGCCTTCACTTCACTGTTGTCTGTTGCCTTTGGTTATGCATATATGTATATAAGGACTTCTAGAATCCAGATCTCTTAACTCCTAAGTCAGTCCCCCCCCCCCCCAACATGCTGATTGACCAAGTAATTGAAGCCATTTCAGATATTTACTACATTCTAATTAGGTTTCTGCAAGCACAGATGTGAAACTAGCTGAAGGCTTCTTTGAAAATATTTTATTTATTTATTTTTAATGTAGTTTTTAAATTGTTGACAGTATTACAGATGTTCCCCAATCACTCCATTTGCATCCCTCCACTCAGCCTCTGCCCAACTCCAGGGATTCACTACCCTATTGTCTGTGTATATGGTCCATGCATATATGCATATATGTTCTTTGGCTAATCTCTTCCCACCTCCACCTCAACCCTTCCCCTTTGAGATCTGTCAGACTGTATCATGCATCCAAATCTATGGACCTATTTTCATGTTCAGCTTTTACTTATCAGCTTGAGTTAAAAGCTTGCATCAGTTTGAATTAAAACTGATACAAAATTAATATAGCAAGTCTGTGTGTATAAGTACATCTGTTTGGATATTTATTTATTTATTTATTTATTTTAACCAAAGTTGCTGTCTAGTGCATTCAAAGGTCACTTTTTGTTTTTCACAGATTTTCTTTTTAATTTTTCTTTTTATTTTTTAAACTTATCTTTATTGTGAATGTGTTACAGATGTTTCCCCATTGATTCCCTCCTCCTCAATCCCGCCCCCCTCCTATTTTCCCCACACTATTGTCTGTGTCCATTGGTTATGCATATATACATAGAAGTTCTTTGGTTTATCTCATCCTGCCCTCCCTCCCCTCTTCCCTTTTAGGTTCATCAGTCTAACAGCTAATTTGTACTTCTTAATTCCTTCATCTTTTTCACCCATCCCAGCCCCCACTCATCTAGCAAGCAACAAAAAGTTCTCAGTATCTATGAGTCTCTTTCTGTTCTGCTTGCTCATTTTGTTTGTAGATTCAATTGTTGATAGATATATTTTAATTGCCATTTTATTGTTTATAATTTTATTCTTCTTCTCCTTCAAGAAGACCTTTCAACACTTCATGTAATACTGGCTTTGTGGTGATGAACTCCTTTAGCTTTTTCTTGTCTGGGAAACAATATATGTCCATCTATTCTAAATGATAGCTTTGCAGAATAAAGTAATCTCGGTTGTAGGTTCTTGCTTTTCATCACTCTGAATATTTCTTGCCACTCCCTTCTAGACTGCAAAGTTTCTTTTGAGAAATCAGCTGTCAGTCTTATGGGAACTCCCTTGTAGGTAACTAACTGCTTTTCTCTTGCTGCTTTTAAGATTCTCTCTTTGTCTTGAACCTTTTGCATTTTGATGATGATGTGTCTTGGTGTGGACCTCTTTGGGTTCATCTTGTTTGGGACTCTCTGTGCTTCCTGGACTTGCATGTCTGTTTCTTTCACAAAGTTAAGGAAGTTTTCTGTCATTATTTTTTCAAGTAGGTTTTCAATTTCTTGTTCTCTCTCTTCTCCTTCTGGCACCCCCATGATGCGAATGTTGGCATACCTGAAGTTGTCCCAGTGGCTCCTTACACTATCCTCATTTTGGGGGATTCTTTTTTTCTTTTTGCTATTCTTACTGGGTAATTTTTGCTTTCTTATATTCCAAATTGATAGTTTGCTCCTTGGCTTTACCTACTCTACTGTTGATTCTCTGTAAATTATTTTTTATTTCAGTTAGTTCATCCTTTATTTATGACTGGTACTTTTTTTTTTTTATTGCTGATGTTCTCACTAAGTTTCTTGGAGTTCTCCTTAATTTCCTCAAAGCTCTCACTGAGTACCCTGAAGTTCTCACTAGGTTCCTTGAGTATCCTTATAAGCAGTGTTTTTAATTCTGCATCTGATTGATTGCTTATCTCCATTTTATTTAGTTCTTTTTCTGGAATTTTGTTCTGTTCTTTCATTTGGAACAGGTTTCTTTGTTTCATTTTTGCTGATTCCTTGTGTTTTTTTCTACGTATTAGGTAGAGTTGCTATGTCTCCTAGGCTTTATAGGGTGGCCTATTGTTGGAGGTGTCCTATAGGGTCCAGTGGCACAGCCTCCCTGATCACACCAGCTGGGCCCCCGAGGCGCACCCCTAGTGTGGGCTGTACACCCTTCTATTGTAATTGAATCTTGGTTGCTGCTGGCACAACAATGGGAGGAATGGAATTTATTCAGGCTGATCAGCTGCAAGGGCTGGCTGTGCCCACTGACCACTGCCCTCTGATTCTCTTGGAGGATCGGCTATGTAGGGGCCCACCACACAGAGCAAGACTTATTTCAGCAGGCTTGTGGTACCCACTGAGTTCACTCATTGAGTGTGTCACTTGTGGAGGTGGTTGGGTGGTGGTGCTTTGATGTGGTCTGAAGCTGTCCACTGGGTGTGCTGGCTCTGGGGCAAGGTCAGCCACTGATTGTGTTCTACCCAAGGCCACCTAGCATAAGCTACAAAGTGACCTGAAGATGGCTGTTTTTTGTGCTGGGCTTGGAAGTGCCCAGGAGAAGCCAAATTGTAAACCAAGGCTGACTTCTTCTAGTGCCAGGCCAGGGGACACTTAACAAGAGGTATGGGGCTTGCTGAGACCAGAAACTGCTTGTCTGAGAGATTTTAGGAAACTCTGAAGCAAGATCCAAGACATGCCAATCCTATGGTAAAGCCATTGAAAATAGCTTGGGTGGGCTCTAAAGTTGGGTGGGTTAGGGCCTTAGGGAATCACCAGGGCAGGGCAAACCATGTGAGCCAGGTTGCTGGAGTCCCAGATATGGCAGCCATCTGCCACACCTGGGAAGGGCTCACCAAAGGAACAATGGCCTCTGCCAGCACATCTGTCTGGGAGAAAGCTGCCTCTCTAGCTTTCGCCCTGATGCCAAACAACTCAGTTCTTCACTGTATTTCTCTGGTGCCTTTTAAATTGCCTCCCCCATACTGGAGCCTGGAGGGTACGAGTCCAAGTAAGTCTGTGCATGGGCCCTTTAAGAGGAACTGCCTGGGACTCCAGAAATCTCAGCCTCCTGCAGCCTCCGTTTCTGCTAGTTTTTACAGCCAGAAGTTATGAGGACTTCTCTTCCTGGTACTGGAACCCTGAGCTCAAGTCTGGTGTGGGACAGGGACACCTTGCTGCTCAGGGAGGAGCTTCGCAGCCGAGGTATCAGCCACCACACACGGGTGTGGGACCAGCCAGTCTGTGCCTCTGCCCCTCCTACCAGTCTCCATGTGTCTCCTTCTTTAATTTTGTAGTTGTAGGACTTCCACTCAACTCAATTTCAGGCGGTTCTGAATGATAGTTTTTCTGTAGTTTAGTTATAATTATTATTTTTTCTTTATCGATATATTAGAGACAGAGGAAGGGATAGGGAGAGAGATAGAAACATTGATGAGAGAGAACATCGATTGGCTGCCTCCTATATGCCCCCCACTGGGGATCAGGCCCACAATCTGGGCATGTGTCCTGACTGTGAATTGAATCAGTAACCTCTTAGTGTATGGGTTGATGCTCAACCACTGAGCCACACCGGCCAGGCTAGTCGTAATTTTGATGTGGTTGTGAGAGGAGGCGATATTGCGTTTACCTACACTGCCATCTTTACCAGAAGTTCTCCAGATTTTCTTTTTAATATTTCTTTTTCCCATGTTGTATTGAATTTTTGGGAAGTGAATTCACTTTAAAGAAAAAAGCTGTGGCAAAAGATAATGAGATGGGAAAATTTCAACACACTGAGGCAAAAAGGTGAAAAATTATCAATATGTTAGCCATGTTATTCTTCAGATAATGAAATAAAATCTATCCCATCACTCAAATCTCTGTACGATAGAAACTTCTAGAGATGTATGTGTAAGGGCTCAAGGAGGTATGTCAATCAGTGGTCAAATTATGAATTGATACTTGTTTCTGCACAGGAAAATGGTTCCATTAGGCTAGGAGCAAAAATAGTGATTGGTTTAAAATTTTTTTTTTCTTTATTGATTTGAAAGAGAGAGATAGAAACATTGATGAGAGAGAACATTGATTGACTGCCTCCTGCATGCCCCTCACTGGAGATTTGGCCCACAACCTGGGCAGGTGTCCTGACCGGGAAAGGAACAAGCAACCTCTTGGTGCATGGGTCCACACTCAACCACTGAGCCACACCAGCCAGGCAAAAATAATGTTTTTTAAAAGTTAAGATGGAAAATACATACCTGACAATGATCAACAGAAATTGCTTCCTCACCACTACCATCATGTCTGCTGTCTGCCTTTGACCTTTCACAGTTCTTCACAGTTCCTTTATTTATTTTTTAAATATATTTTTGTACTGCCTGTGGATTCTGATGTATATAGAAGTTATACATTAAACACATCCTCATTTTTTTTTTTTTGGTACAATGTGTTAATTTCTTTTTCATGATGTGGTAACTACAAAGTGATGGTAGATTATTTTTAAATTTTATTTTTATTTTATATGTTTTTTCATTAGGGCAATATTCCAAAAAATATTCAAAAAGACAAAAACAAGAAAATATGATAATATACAAGTTTCTGTACATATAAAGTCATTCTCTATTTTGGGAGAGCAGCTGATTACCATTTGTTTCATGAATCAAGGTGTGGAAATGTTTGCATATGCATTGATTTAGAAAATGGTTACCAGTACACACACAAAAGAAAAAAAAAAGTGACAATTATAAGGAAGAAACACAACTTCAAAGATTTTTCAGTGACAAGAATCCACATTTATATTTCAAGATTTTCTTTTAAAAAAAAAGAAAAAATATATCAATGTAAATTCCTTCTTTTCCTCTGGCTTAATGAATATAATTTATTCAGTATAAAATCTTTGTATGTTCTACATGTTAAGAATAAATGTACATTAAATCTTCTTAAGCACTGTGATGAGTGTTCTTGAATACTATTCTAGTTTCCATAGAGTGGTTTCATAGTAACCAAATTATTTACAAGATATAGGGAGGTACAGTAGTGTACTAACAGTCAGTCCCTTGTTACAACACCACAAGGTTGGAAGGGGACTTTAGGAGTTACCTGCTTTAGAGTGGGGAGCAACAATTTGACTTTCTCAAATTATTTAGCTAATTAACCTTTGTTTGAAGCAATCAACTCTAACAACATTGATGTATGAGAATTCTCAGTATATATGGGATGTAGCTACTAGCCCGTGAGTTGAGACCTCAAGAACTCACTGTCCTGACAGTGTAAGACTCTGCCTTTTTCTAACCCTATCTTATTTTTAACCAGAGTTCAATCTATTCTATGTTTCTTCTGTGTGCCTCAAAGTTATTTTGCATTCGTTTACTCCACCGTGTATAATATTTATATTATGCAATAAAGAATGTTATATTGTGTGTAGTGTGCCTAGTGCAAAGCGATTATTTCTATTTCAGGAAATATCACTATTCTCATAGTCCTTCTTACCTGGCGCATAGTAGCTTTTTAATACTAGTCATTTCTCATTTAAAATTTTTATTTCTGGGTAAAAAAATCAAATAATCAAAAAGACATGTTAATAAGTGTTGGCAAGGTTATGGAGAAATTAGAATCTTCACAAACTAACTGCTCATGGAAATATAAAATGGTGCATCCACTTTGGAAACAATCTGGAAATATAGAAGCATAGAATTACCGTATAATCCAGCAACTCTACTCCTTGGTGTGTATACTCCAGAGAAATGAAAATACATGTCCACAAAAAAAACTTATATGTAAATGTACATACCAGCATTATTCCTAATAAACAAAAGTTGGAAATAACGCAAATGCTTATCAATGGACAGATAGATAAATAAAATGTGCTGCAGTATATCTATGCGATGAAATATTATTCAGTCATAAAAAGTAATCAAGTACTGATACATACTACAATGCCAATGAACTGTGAAAACATTATGGTAAATTAAGGAAGCCAGGCACAAAGCTGTTTGATTCCATGTATATGAAATGTCCAGGACAGGCAAATCTTTCGTGACACAAAATATAGTGGTTGCTTGGGGTTGGAGATTTGGGGAGAAATGGAGAGTTACTGGCAATATGTTTGGGTTTTTGGGGGGATTATAAAAATGTTCTAAAATTGATGTGGTAATAGTTTCACATCACTGAATAAATAATATTCACTCTGTGAATATACTAAAAAATATTGAATTGTACACTTTAAATGGGCGAATTATATGGTATGTGGATTATAGCTCAATAAAGCTGTTATTTACAAAATAAAATTTTATTTTAAAGCTATTCAAATTCAGTAGTATGATTCATGTATGAATTACAATGTACATTTTAAATATATATCACAGTTTGCAGCGCTTTACTCTTTAAATTTTTAAACATAAAATCTTCAAGTGTTCACATAGAATGACAGGATTGATTTAAAAATATTGAAAAGGGCATGGAGGTCAGAGATAGAAATCAGAAAGTTTTTCTCCTGCTGGTGAAGAAGTGCACTTCTGTACTGTCACATGAGATTGCCTGTGAGTAGGTGGCTTCTAGGTGACAGTAACAAAGGAAGGATCTCAGTCTTATCATTGCAAGAAAATAAATTTTGATGACAACCTGAAATGAGCTTGGAGGAGAACCTGGAAGCCAAGTAAGAACTATAACACCCTTTATACCTTGACTGCAGCCTTTTGAAATTCTGAACAGAGGAACCAATTAAGCTGTACAGGGACTCCGGGTTACTGAAAACTGTGAGATAAGGAATGGACATTGTTTTAAGCTGCTAAATTTGTTACACAGCAATAGAAAACTACTACACACAGTTTCTGAGCGGGGGGTGGGGGGCAGAGCATATAGAGCAGCTGAGATGGAGTTAAGGGGTAGGCTCTGTGTTTTGCATATGAATTTGTACATTTGCTGTTGCTAAAGGGCTGTGAGCTGATTAACCCAGTAACAATGTAACCAACATAATGTATCTGAAAGGGCAGTCCAGTCAGTTCCAACCTTGTTTTCAAATCAGTGAATTTGGAGACAGAGACAAAATGGATGCTAGGTAGACAGACAGCTGTGGGTATAGTAGTAGGGCAAGCTAGTAATGCTCCCTGAAGTGACTCTTCATGCCCAGAGACAGAAACTTGGCCTTTATCCATTAGACACATGATGTTGGAAGATGGCTGTCCATTAGGAGAAATTGGTGGAGTGGTGTGAAGATTATTTAATTACATAAAAATTTTAAAAACCTTTTATGTCAAAAGATACCACAAACCAGTATTTTGCAGTGTTGTGCATAGACCCCATTTGTGTGGAGCACTTGTTAAAAATGCATATTTCCTGGACCCCACCTCAAACCTACTAAATCAGATTTGCTAAAGGCTGGGATTCAGGACTGCATTTTAAGGAGCTGGCAAGGTGATCGACATAAGTGCTAATGTTTGAAATTAACTGAACTAATCCTTCATCTTCTGTAGTATTGGAGAGCTTTAAAAAATAGAGATGGTGGGCCCTTTTATCTATAGTTGGAGAGAAAGAGAGCTAGAGGAAGAGAGGGGAAGCAGAGGAGGGGAATGAAGAAAAGGAGAAGATGACGATGATGATGATAAGGAGGAGGAAGAGGAAGAGGAAAGAAACACCCAATTATTAAAGATGTGTATTAAAGATTATAGAAGTGATCCACTGTCAAAGAAAGAAAGCCATGTGTACAACACAGAATATTTGACATCTCTGGGAAACATCTTGATTCCCATTCCTTCCTCAACCCTACCCTTTTCATACCCAGGAGTGACTGATAGAGCAGGTCACTGAGCCCAAGAAGCCTGATTTGGCAATTGAATCACAACAGCAAGGGGCTTCAATTTCTTATCTTTCCTTACTGGAATATAGTATTAGACCACAACACAAAGATCAGATTGATGCAGACCTACCCCACCCTTCTTCTCCTGGCTTCTTTTCTATAAGTCATGCTTTCAGTGTTAGGAGTCTGGCAGCTGCAAGGCCTGGTTGCTAGGTAACTATTTCCCAGCACAAAGAACCCTCAGCTGGGAAGGCCAGGTCTGCCAGTGTGAAACAGCTGTACAGAATTTTTTTATTTGTCTTTCTCTTGTTTTGGTTAATCACAGGGCATAAATCCAGAATCAAACTTTTCATAGAAATGAGAAATGCTAAAGGATACCAGTTCAGCTGCTGCTGCTTTATTTGCTGCTCTTAAAATCACAGCCTTTCTATTCTTGTTCAATAGAGCCCCAACAAGCCCAGCAGGCTGAAGGGGAACAAGGGAGGTTGAGGCGTCAGATGCTCCTTAGCCTCTTCAGAATCTGGGCTGGGGTCAAAGGTGCATAGCTGAACTGTAAGCTAAGAAGTTAACTATATTTTTTTCAAATGGACCAGCAATTTCCTAGGATTAGGGTTACCAGATAAATACAGAATATGTACAAAGTTAAATTTGAATTTCAGATATACAATGAGAAATTCAAATTTAACTGGGCTTTCTGTATTTTTATTTGCTAAATCTGGTGACCCTACCTAGTATGCAATCAATTTGCTGTGAATTTTGTGAAGGATTGATACCAAAAGAATAATAGAAGTAGGGACAGACCTGATTCTGGTGCTCTTATGGAGGGTTAAGCCTCTGCTTTGGCAGTGCATTGACCAATATGCAAAAAGCAGGAGTCAGGAGTTTTGTATAGAGTCACACAAAGAAAAGGCTGAATCCATTTCATTGTTGTAATCTAGTTATCCATCAGATAATAGTTTAGTTATTAAACCTGAGTGTGATGCTCTGGATAAAAATACATGACTGGAAATCAAGAGGCCTGGGTTGTAGGGCTCAGTGGATGGACTATTAACCAGCTGTGTGATCTTGGACAAGTCACTGTTCTTTTAGGCCTCATTTGCCTTTCCTATGCCCTAAAGGGGTTGGGCTGGGAGTTTGTTTTTCTCAGTGTTTCCCCTCCTTCATCAGCAGCATCAACATTACCTGGGAATTTGTTAAAAATGCAGATTTCCAGGCTCTAGGCCACACCTTCTGAATCAGAAACTCTGGGGGTGGGACCCTGCAATCTGTTTTAACAAGACCTTTTGGTGATTCAAATGCAAGCTTACATTTGAGAACCACTGAGCTACAGAATCTTTAATGGCATTTTCAGCTCTTTCTTCACTAGTTCTGTTTACTGCTTGGCAAGCCCCAGGAGTCAGCTGATTATTTGAAATGACATGTTCTCCTCATTCCCACTCTCTTTAGGGATTTATTCCAAATTAGTTTTTGAGGCTCTATATCATAGCACAAAAGTCTGTCTTATATTTCCACCTTTGTTTGTCATTGTAGTCTCTCTTGTTTTCATATATTCCATCTCCTCCTTTGACAAATTTGACTAGGTCTTCTAGGGTCTAGTTTTCCAGGAAGCCAGCGTCAAGATGACAGTTTCAGGTCCACAAAGCTCCCAATTGCTGCATGCGTGCTCCATCTCGGCACTAGACAAAGAACTTTGTCTATGGGAGTATTGTTATGCAGGAATAACCAGCAAAAGGCACATTTCTATCTACTTAAGTTGTTTTGAACCACAGCTGCCTTCAATTCTGATTTTTCCTTAAAATTCTGTTTTCAAAAGCCCCTCCTCTACCTCTTTCCTGATTCTTCATATTGAACAGTATAAAGCCCCACCCCACTGTCTTCATAAATAGCTTATTACTAGGGAAGAAAGCAGAATCAAAAGGAGAAACTCTGGGAGCTAACATGCCCCATAGCCTGTTTCTCACAATAACTAGCATCCAGTGGTATTGTCCATGGTGCTGAATGTAGTTGTTTAAACCTTGGAAATCTTTGTGGAAAATGTAGGCAAAGGAGGGGAAGCTGGATTGCTGTAGTAGCATATAGATTGCTTCATTTTCCATTGGACATACCTAATTAATTTAATAATCACATCATGCAGTTTAGTCAAGATTATCAGGGTAATTATACATTTATTTAATAGGCCATTGCCTTTCTCTGGTACTTTTCTTGTGGAGTGGCAGAGAAAGGTACACTTAACTTGGGTAACTGTATTTTATTCTGACAGATAGTGCTCTATGTAAACTGTGTGTTTACTTAAGAGCAATGGATCAGTCCCCAAGTGCTGCACTGTAAATATGAATGAATACAGAGAACACTAAGATAAGAAGTTAGCAATAAAGGTAGAGTAGGACTCACAAATCATCTGAACCATCAAGGCAGGGAACTGAAGAATGCTGCATAGGCTACTCACAGAAGGCTTCTTAAATCTACTCTGGGCTATGCTTGAGTAGGTGGAGAGTAGGACCCAGATAATTAGAAGGGATTAGCATAACCCTAACATTCCTTCCAACCTTACCCACTGGGCCTTGGTTTTCTTGGCCTCCTTCAGGGTTCTCAATATGGCCTAGGCTGTACTTTCATAAATTTTAGGGCACATTCCTGTGTCCATAGTGGTACTATACCACACATGGGCATCTTCTCTCATATTCAGTGTAATTTTATGAACTCTATAATCACTTAGCGGGTCAAAGTAGAATAAAGACAGATGCAGGAAGCCCATAGTTATTACTCTAAGGAGCTTGGGTTTGTATGGGATAGAATAAGTCAGTATGTACCCATTTTCAGATATCTGTAAAGTACTGTCACAATCAATTATAGATTGTGACCTAAGTAAGTTATTAAACCTCTTTCAGTCTCAGTTTTTCATCATCTGTAAAATGGGTATAATGATACTTAATAGGCCCTATTTATGAGTAGTTACTATATGCCAGACACTATCCCTATTTTATAAGGCTCTTGTGCTAATTAGATATAGTTGTTATAAAGTTCACGGTGTAGAGTAGGCATTCAAATATGGCATCTACTAAAACTTTTACTAATTTTAAAAGCATTTTATTCTAGTTTTCTGGGGACCTGGACTCATTTGGGCTATGCGTGGTAGATCAGGTTCACTTGTTGGCCAGGACTTGATGCTGTCTAATGTTAGCATGTTTCCCAGTAACCACAATTCCTAAAAACAAGAGGAAACACAACCAATTATTCCCATTTTCTTGGCTCAGCAAATATTATTTTTGTGTACTCACTCTGAATGAGGAGCAGAACAATCCCTAAGCTATTTGATTCCTTAGTTTGAGAGTCAGAGTATACACACAGGCAAAATTTTCTAAAGTACTGTGGAATTAGGAACCAGGAAAGATATTTTTGTGGTTTAACCTAGTCATTCTGTTCCTACAGTTATGTACCTAAATGGAAGGCTCAGCCCCTCTAGAGCTAGAAGGATAATGACAAAAAGGTCAGTCTTGCTGTGTTTGGCCACAAGTCCAGTAGTTGATAACATTAAATCATAGTACTGATTACTCTGGAGACATTAACTCTAATGTTCTTTTGATAATGGAACACTGACCTTTCTAACAGAGAGCTTCATTTCATTGCATTGTGTTATCAGCGTTCCTCTATTGGAAAGGATACTGTGATTGCTGACTTCATCATAACCCCAGGCACTTGTTTAGCTAAATTGCTAGCTATTTTTCTTCCCTGGCAGAAGGGTCACTAAATAGACTTTACATGATTAACAGAATTCTGGCAGTGTGAGAGATTCCAAAGGAGCCACTGAGCTTGAAGGCTCAGCTCTTCTCCGTGTTTCTGTATGTGTGTTTTCCCACTCTCTAGGCTACATGCCTACTGAACGGAGCCACCAAAACTTTAAATTGATTTACCAGACTTTTCTGTTTTCAGCTGTCACAAGGCTTCCGCTTGAGGCTCAGCTACAGAAATTACTGCTAGATACTCATCTGCTGACCTTCCCAGAGTGTGCCACTTCTTTCACTTTGCCAACAAACTAGTGTCATCCAGCCCAAGAGGCAGGCTGTTAGAAATGAGTGGCCCAGCAAAGGAGACTGAGGAGTAAAATGGATCTGTGTGATGTTGCTTTACTTGGAAAAAAATATATTCTGATGAATACAAATGGCTACCTAGAACCGGGTGTGGATAATTGTCCAATTTAATAGGATTTTTTGATGGGAAAGAGTGACATAACGTAGCTTCAGTAAGCCCTTCCCATTCTCTGGTTCTGTGGAAATGTTAATCAAGCTGCTCCTGGTAAGTCTGTCAGAGATCAAGTGGGTGATGTAACTGATTTTCCAGCAATTCCTTTGTCTGAGCTACTGCAGCACAGCTGCAGAACAGAGCACCAGGGAACTGAATGTGTTGAGAAAAAAGTGCTTCCCTTAGTTCTTTCTTTTAAGAGGGATGTTTTCACTGTGAAAATTGTGTGTTGGTTAACAAGGTGGCTAGTCTTATTGTTTGTATTTCTCAGTCAAGATAGAAAGGGCTTTGTTAGGAACACATGGATACAGATAATCACACCAAGATGTAGATCAGCAACATTGGGCTGCTGAGATTTCTAAGCTTTTTCTGTTTGTGGATCAGAAGTTTCATGAGATCATTGATTCATTTGGACTTTGTAACTGAATAAATTATACAAGTGATAAGCAAATATATATATATATATATATATATATATATATATATATATATACACACACACACACACACACATATATATACATATATACCTATAATACAGTGTGAATTATAAATGTATAGCATTTTTTGAGCTTTTACTATATATGTCAGGCATACAGAAGGAAGAGTGATGGTTAACGGTGTGGAAATGTGATTCTTAGAATCAAACCACCTTGGGATTATATTCTAGTTCTTCCAATGATTAGATATGTGATTTTAGACAAGGTACTTACCCTTTCTAGGCCTCTTTTCTTATCTGTCATGGGGCTAATAACAACAGGGAGGATTAGATGAGATCATTGATTCAATTAGTTTAGTGCCTAGCAAATTGTAAGCACTTAATAAACATTAATTTATTACTAATTTATTTATTTTATATTATTTAAGTCTCAAATTAGCCTGGCATGGTAGGTACTACTATGATCTCTATTTTATATGTAGGAAACTGAGGTTCAGAGACATTAACTTGCCCAAAATCTCACAAATAGCAACTGGTTGAGCTAGACTTGGCCTCAAGCTAGCTGACTCCAGAGCTGTTAAACAACAAGCTCTACTGCCTCAATTATAAAGGGCTGAGAGCTTGGATTTGTCTGTTTCTTTTTAAGGAGTTTACCTCTCTGGCTGCAAATTTGAATTGCACGGGAAAAAATCAGAACAGAAATAGTGATTGCCTCTCAGAGGTGGGAGTGCATATTTACTGGGAAGGTGCATGAGCTGATTTTTTATTTATTTATTTATTTTATTTTTTCTATCCTCACCCGAGGATATTTTTCCATTTTTTTGTACAGATAGAGAGGGAGGGAGAGAGAGGAAGGGAGAGAGAGTGAGAAACATTGACGTGAAGGGACACATCGAGTGGCTGCCACCCGCACGACCTACCAGGGCCGGGGACAAACTGCAACCGAAGTACGTGCCCTTAGCGGGAACCGAACCCGGGTCTCTCCGGACCGCAGGCCGACGCTCTAACCGCTGAGCCAAACTGGCCAGGGCTGAGCTGATTTTTTTATATCTTGTTAGGGGTTAGGGTTATACACATGTATGTATTCGTCAAAACTCACCACATGGTACAGTTACAATGTATGAATTTCACTATATATAAATGTTATGTAATACAAACTAACCTCAAACAAATATTTAACTCTAATTAATTATATGTCTGTAGAATTATTTAAGGGCAAAGTGTACTGATATCTACAACCTACTTTGAAATGTATCCAAAAATCAGATTGGTTGATACAGGGATAGATAAGCAATAAGGCAAAATAGCAAATGCTAATTATAGTACGTAGGTGATACAGACTTGACTATATGTTTGAAAATGTTCATAATGTTGAAAAACAAAATTATAATCACTTGAGTAGCTTTTTAAAAATACTGATGACTGGGATTTCCTCAGAGTTTCAGAAATAAATTGCTCTGGAGTAGGGCCCAGGTGGGTTTAAAAAAAATTATCAATGTGATTCTAAAGGGTCTTTAAAAATATGAAAATAAAAACAACCAACCAAAAATAATGTTACCTGAGTTCTCAAAGCCAATTCACAGTAAGAGTCCCTAGGTCCCAAACCGAGTGTTGTGATGACATGTTAGATCATCTCTCCTTTTCACTTGTATATTTTCACTCCGTGCACTCTGCCACTAACTTCAAACTTTTCCTCTGGTCTAGCTGAAAACAGCACTGGGAAGAACAACATAATGAACAATGTCATCTAAATCATAGATGGCAGCTAGCTCCCTCTTCCAGCTACAAGACCATTGCTCCAGGTTCTGCCTCCTAAACCTACACTACTCAGTCCCTGGAGAAGCAGATACTCATCTTCTGGCTAAGAGGTTGGCTAGACAGCTAAAGCTTAACACAGGGGGTGGAATCATGAAAAAGGGCTGAAAATTGCCTGGATATTAGCTTCTTTGTTATTGCCTCTTTTTTTTATTTAATTAATTAATTTATTTTTGTTACAGATGTTTCTCCTTTTTCCTCCACTGTTTCCCCTCTCCCTGTCCCTGCCCGCCCTGTTCCCAGCTTTGTTGTCCATGTCCATTGTTCATGCATACATGCATATAAGTTCTGTGTTTATCTCTCCCCTACCACCCCCTCTCCTGGGGATTGTCAGCCTGTACTCCACTTCCATGACTCTGGGACTACCCTCTGACTTTTATGTTCATTATATTCCACAAATAATTGAGATCATATGATACTTGTTTTTCTCTGTTTGGCTTGTTTCGCTTAGGATAATACTTTCCAGGTCCCTCCATGTCGTCTCAAAGGATAAGAGATCTTTCTTTCTTACAGCTGCATAGCACTCCATTGTGTATATGTACCACAACTTTTTTATCCATTTGTCTATTGATGGACATTCGGGCTGTTTCTAGATCTTAGCTATTGTAAATAGTGCTGCTACAAACATGGAAGTACATATACTCCTTCTGTTTCGGTCTTCTTAGGGTATATTTCTAGAAGTGGGATCACTGGATGAAATAGCAGTTCAATTTTTAATATTTTGAGGTAACACCATATTGTTTTCCATAGTGGCTGCACTAGTCTGCATTCCCACCAGCAGTGTACTAGAGTCCCCTTTTCTCCACACCCTCGCCAACACTTGTTGTTTGATGATTTGTTGATGGTGGCCATTCTGACAGGTGTGAGTTGATATCTCATTGTTGTTTTAATTTTCATCTCTCTGATGATTAGCGATGTTGAGCATTTCTTTATATGTCTCTTAGCCATTTGTATGTCTTATTTTGAGAGATGTCTATTTAGTTCCTCTGCCCATTTTTTAAGTGAGTTCTTTGTTTTCCTTTTATTAGTTGTATGAGCACTTTATATATATTGGAAATTAACCCCTTATCTGATATATCATTGGCAATTATGCTCTTCCATACAGTGGGTTGCCTTTCCATTTTGATGATTGTGCCTCTTGTTTATAAAGAGCTGGTCTTGGACTGTGTTCTCAAGCAAGCACTCATTGGGGTTCTTCGAAGGGAGCAGAATCTCCATGATCCCAGAGTTTCCGCCCGTAAACTCTAAAGCACTTGCCATATATTTTCTGCAAATCCTATTCAGAATCTCAGTCTCTCTCCTTCTCTCTCTCTAACCCCTACTGGAGTGATGTGGAACTGTAAAGGCTCATACTTGGGAAAGGATTCATATTTTAAGTGACCCATAAGTTAAATTCACATAGAAATAGTTCTTTCTGCAACCAATGTGCCAGGGTTCACAGGCTGCTGATTCAGTGAATCGGGTCTTTTTATTATTGATGTAATGTATACAGGAAATTGTTTCTCTCCTGTATATGGAAGGCAGCTCTGCCAAGAGAAGTTGGGACTCCTTAATTAGACTGACATATGGCCAGAGAAAGGGTATATGAAATTTGTGACAGAATATAGTGGAATCATTTTGGGAATTGGTGCAGTCACCAACAGTTCAGAGTGAGGGAAATGAAATTAGAACCACATGCTAGATTTAGTCAAGATGGCCACACATGGAGTCACCAAAATGTATGTAGATGCAATGTTCCAATATCCAAGTGTACTAGCTTCGCTTGGCTAGAAACAAAGTTAAGTAGAAAAATAAACTTGCTTTTAATGGTTTCATTCTACCTCTCAAACAATATTACACATTGTTAACATTCCTGGCAGCCCTGATTTTCCCAGAGCCTTGGGTCTGCCCTATTCCAGAACTAGATTCTGGGCCAAGTTTTTCAAAAAGGTGGTAGACATTCCAACTGTGGACCATGATATACTTTTTTACTTATTATTATTTTTTTCAATTAATTTATTTTTGTTACAGATGTTTCTCCTTTTTTTCCATTGACACGCTCCTCGCATTCCCGCCACCACCCCCCCAGCATTGTTGTCTATGTCCATTGGTTATGCTTATATGCATAAGTTCTTTGATTTATGTCTTACCTCCATGCTGCCCCCTACTCTGAAGTTTGTCAGTCTGAATCCTACTACTATATCTCTGGGTCTATTTTGTTCATCACCGTATTTTGTTCATTATATTACACAAATAAGTGAGATCATGTGATACTTGTCTTTCCCTGACTGACTTATTTTGCTTAGCATAAGACTCTCGAGGTCCCTCCATGTCGACTCAAAGGGTAAGAGATCTTTCTTTCTTTTAGCTACATAGTACTCCATTGTGTATATGTACCACAGCTTTTTATCAACTTATCTATTGATGGACACTTGGGGTTTCTTCAGATCTTAGCAATTGTAAATATGCTCCTATGAACATAGGATACATATATTCTTTATGATTGGTGTTTCAGGCTTCTTAGCATATATTCCTAGTGGTGGAATCACTGAATCAAATGACAGTTCAATTTTTAATGTTTTGAGGTAACACCATATTGTTTTCCATAGTGGCTGCACCAATCTGCGTTCCCACCAGCAGTGTACTAGGGTACCCTTTTCTCCACACCCTCGCCAACACTTGTTGTTTTGTGATTTGTTGATGGCGGCCATTCTGACAGGTGTGTGGTGATATCTCATTGTTGTTTTAATTTGCATGTCTCTGATGCTTAGTGATGATGAACATTTTTTCATGTGTCTCTTGGCCATCTGAATATTCTGTTTGGAGAGGTGTCTATTTAGGTCCTCTGCCAATTTTTTAAATTGGATTCTTTGACTTCCTTTTGTTGAGTTGTATGAGTACTCTATATATTTTGGAAATTAATCCCTTATCTGATGTATCACTGGCACTTATGCTCTTCCACATAGTGGGTTTCCTTTCGATTTTGATTCTTGTTTCTTTTGCTATGAAGAAGATTTTTAGCTTGATGTAGTTGTATGTATTAACTTTTTTCTTCGTTTCTCTTACCTTAGGCATTGTATTAGTGAAAATTCTGCTGCCTGTGATGTCTGAAATTTTGTAGCCTACACATTCTTCTAGGATTTTATGGATTCATGAGTTACATTTAAGTCTTTTATCCATTTTGAGTTTATTCTTATGTATGGTATAAGTAGGTGGTCTAGTGTCTTTTTTTTTTTTTTTTTTTTTTTGTACGTAGCTGTTCAATTTTCCCAACACCATTTATTAAAGAGGCTGTCTTTACTTTACTGCGTGCACTTGCCAACTTTGTCAAATGTTAAGTGAGCATAATGTCTTGGTTCAATTTCTGAGTTCTCTGTTCTGTTCCATTGCTCTGTATGCCTGTTCCTGTGCCAGAACCAGGCTGTTTTGATTACCATGGCATTGTAGTATAACCTGATAGTCAGTATTGTGATCCCTCCTATTTTGTCCTTTTTCAAGATTGCTGTGGCTATTTGGGGTCTTTTTTTGGTTTGATATAAACTTTTGGAGTATTTGTACTAGTTCTGTGAAATATGTTGTTACTATTTTAATGAGGATTTTATATAATCTATAGATTGCTTTGGGTAGTATGGACATTTTAATGATGTTGATTCTTCCAATTCATGAACAAGGTATATGCTTTCACTTTTTTATATATTCCACTATTTTTTTCAATATCCTGTAGTTTTCTGCAAATAGGTCCTTTACTTCATTGATTAAGTTTATTCCTAGATATCTTAATTTTGTTGTTGCAATGGTAGATAAGATTGTTTTTTTTTTTAGTTTCTCTTTCTGTGTGTTGATTATTGGTGTATAAAAATGCCAATGATTTCTGGATATTGATTTTATACTCTGCTACATTGCCAAATTAATTTATTAAATTTAGTAGTTTTTTGATGGAGTCTTTAGGGTTTTCTATGTACAATATCATGTCATCTGTGAATAATGACAGTTTCACTTTTTCCTTTCCAGTTTGGATCCCTTTTATTTCTTCTTTATGTCTAATTGCTGTGGCTAAGACTTCCAGTACTATGTTAAATAAGAGTGGTGAAGTGGCATCCTGTCTTGTTCCTGTTCTTAAGGAAACTGCTTTTAGTTTTTACCCATTGAGTATGATGTTGGCTGTAAGTTTGTCACAGATGGCCTTTATTATGTTGATGCATGATCCTTCTATTCCAAGTTTGCTGAGAGTTTTTATCAAAAATAAATGCTGGATTTTATCAAATGCTTTTTCATAATCTATCAATATGATCACATGATTGTATCTTTTCTTTGTTTATGTGGTGTATCAAAGTTATTGATTTACAAATATTGTACCAGCCTTGCATCCCTGAAATAAATCCCAGTTGATCGTGGTGTATAATTTTTAAAATATATTGCTGGATTCAATTTTCTAAGATTTTGTTCAGTATTTTGACATCAATGTTCACCAGGGATGTTGGCCTGTAATTTTCTTTCTTTGTAGTGTCTTTATCTGGTTTTGGGATTAGGATTATGCTGGCCTCATAAAAAGAGGTTGGAAGTCTTCCCTCCTCTTGAATATTTTGGAATAGTTTAAGGAGAATAGGTGATCGATCTTCTTTGAATGTTTGATAAAACTCCCCTTTGTAGCCATATGGACCAAGGCTTTTGTTTGCTGGGATTTTATTGATTACTTCTATTTTCTTAATTGTTATTGGTCTATTTAGGTCTCCTGACTCTTCCCCGGTGAATTTTGGAATAGCATATAACTCTTAGAATTTGTCCATTTTGCCTAGGTTGTCAAATTTTTTGGCATACAATTATTCATAGTATTTTCTGACAATCTTTTGCATTTCTGTGGTGTCTGTTATTACCTCACCTCTTTCATTTCTGATTTTATTAATTTTGCTTCTCTCTCTTTATTTTTGTTTTATTTATTTTTAGAGAGAGAGGAAGGAAAAAAGAAGAGAGAGATAGAAACATCGATAAGAGAGAACATCAATTTGCCACCTCCTGCATGCTCTAAATGGGGATTAGGCCCACAGCCTGGACATGTGCCCTGACTGGGAATTGAACCAGTGGCCTCTTGGTACATGGGTCAAAGCTCAACCACTGAGTTACACTGGCTGGGCTCTCTCTTTGTTTCTTGGTAAATCTGTCTAAAGTTGATCAATCTTGTTTATCTTTTCAAAGAACCAGCTCTTAGTTTCATTGATCTTTTGTATTGTTTTTTTAGTCTCTATGTCATTTATTTCTGCTCAGATTTTTATTATTTTCTTCCTTTTACTAACTCTGGGTTTTTCTTTTAGTTCTCTTTCTAAATCTTTAAGTTGTTGGGTTAGATAGCTTGTTAAAAATTTTTCTTTTTTCTTGAGATAGACCTGTAGTGCTATGAACTTCCCTCTCAGGACAGCTTTTGCTGTTTTGTATTATTGTGTGTTCATTTTCATTAGTTTCCAGGAATTTTTTTATTTCCATTTTGATCTTATTGGTAACCCATTCATTTTTTAATAACATGCTATTTAGCCTCAATGTGTTTGAATGCTTTTGAGTGTTTTTATTGTAATTGAGTTCGTTTCATGCTATTGTGGTCTGAGAAGATGCTTGCTATGATTTCAGTCTTCTTGAATTTGTAAAGACTTACTTTGTGTCCTATCATGAGGTCTATTATTGAGAATGTCCCATGTGCACTTGAGAAGAATGTATATTCTGCAGCTTTGAGGTGAAAAGTTCTGTAAATATCAATTAAGTTCAACTGATCTACTCATCATTTAAAGACACCATTTTCTTGTAATTTTTTGTCTAGAAGATCTATCCAGTGTTGTCAATTGGGTGTTAAAGTCACCCAGTATTACTGTATTGCTATTATTCTCTTCCTTGAAGTCCTCCAGAAGTTTTTAAATATATTTTGGTGCTCTTATATTTGGTGCATATATATTATATCCTCTTGTTGGATTGATCCTTTTAATATTATGTAGTGACCTTCTTTGTCTCTTATTATGGTCTTCGTTTTGAAGTCTGTGTTATCAGATATAAATATTGCTACACCAGGTTTTTTTTTTTTTATTTCCATTTGCCTGGAAAATTTTTTTCTATCCCTTCACTTTATTCCTGTGTGTGTCTTTTGTTGTGAGGTGGATCACTTGTAGACAGCATATATATGGGTTGTGTTTTCTTATCCAATCAGCTACCTGATGTCTTTTGATTGAACCTTTTGAGCCATTTGCATTTAGGTTTATTGTGGATATATACTGATTTTTTGCCATTTTTATTTTATGTCTATGTTCTCCCCCTCCTCTCTGTCTCTCTCTCTCTCTCTCTCTTCTTCTTACAACAGTCTCTTTAGCATTTCTTGCAGTGCTGATTTGGTGGTGGTAAATTCCTTTAGCTTTTTATTTTATTTTTTGTCTGTGAAGCTCTTTATTTCACCTTCAATTTTGAATGATAGCCGTGCTGGATAGATTAGTATTGGTTTCAGACCCTTGCATTTTATTACTTTGTATACTTCATGCCACTCCTTTCTGGTCTGCAATGTTTGTATTGAGAAGTCACCTAACAGTCTAATGGGAGCTCCCTTGTTGGTAACTGTCTGTCTCTCTCTTGCTTCCTTTGAGATTCTTTCCTTGTCTTTAATGTTTGCCATTTTAGTTATGATGTGTCTAGCTGTGGGTCTTTTGGGGTTCATCTTGCTTGGGACTCTCTGTGTTTCATGGACTTGTGTGAATTTTTTTCTTCACCAGTTTAAGGAAGTTTTCTGTCATTATTATTCAAACAGGTTTTCTATTCCTTTCTCTGACTCTTCTCCTTTTGATATCCCCTATGATGCAAATGTCATTACATTTTGTATTGTCCCAAAGCTCCCTTAAACTCTGTTCCTGCTTTTTAATTTTGTTCCTGCTGGTGTGCTTCTGTGGTGTTTGGGTCACACTGGTGTCCTGTTGGGATTTGTGGGTCCAGATGGTGCACTGCTGGGGTGCAGTGCTTCCTGGTGGGGTTCAGCTTCTGATCAGTTGCTGCTGATGCTGCTGGGGGTAAATGTCAGCTCCTGGTTTGTGCTGCTACTGCTGCTGCTGTTGCAAGGGAGTGCTCTCAGCTCCCAATCCTCTGCTGCTTTTGGGGGCTGAGGATGGTCAGATAATGGAACTTTGCTGCTGTTGTGGGAGGGAATCTACTCCAAATCCGCTGCTGCAGTTGTCAGGGGCAGGTCTCGGCTGCCTGAGCCTTGCTGCTTGGGCTTGGGAACCTCCTGGTCAGCCTCTGATGATGATGCTGGGGATGGGTCTCAGCTGCTGATCTGGGCTACAGCTGCCTGGGGATGTATGTATGCTTCTGAGCCTCTGCTGCTGGAGAAGTGTCTCGGCTCCCAAGCCTCACCTGCTGTTGGAATTGAGGTTCCACTTCTGCCAGTCACTGCTCCTGTGGAGGGAGGTGCTCGGCTCTCAAGCTGGCAGTACTGCTGCTGGGGGTGATCAGTCTGCTGTTGTGGCAGATCATCCTTGGCTCCCTGCCAGTTGCTGCTTCCCTGAACAGATATTTTGACAGTGCCACTACTGTGTGCTGGTCTACATTGACACAGCAGGGCCCACTGGTCTGATGGCCTAAGGCACACTGGTGGACTCAGGTAGCTTGGTCCTATCCATTTCCCACTGCCTCCTCCCGTAGAAGACTAGGGATCTTTCAAGATTGCAGGGCCTTCTGGCCATGCAGGCAGAAGTGCCCTGGCAAGCTGCTTACTATGGTAGCCGGCTGCTCCCCATCCACAGCACAGGAACCCTCTGCCTCATGTTTCTGCACTGCTCGAGGTGGCTCATCCACACTTATGTCCACTCACACCCTCTCTCACACTTGTTCATAATCTCACACACTCACTCTCTCTCTGGTCCTGCCCACTGCCATCTTTTTCTATGATATATTTTTTTATTGCCTTCCTAGGTAAGCAAGCATTTAGAATTCAAATAGTTATAGTGTTTTCTTAGATTAAAATAATGACCCATCAATCTTATTATTTTATCAATATTGCTGCTAATGGAACTGCCATTTGACCCAGTGATCCTACTCCTAAGAGTACTGAAACACCAATCAGATAGAATAAATGCACCACTATGTTCATAGCAGCACTATTTACAGTAGCTAAGATCTGGAAATAACCCAAGTCTATCAGTACATGAGAGGATAAAATAGCTGTGGTACATTAACACAATGGAATATTATGCAGCTGTAAATAAAAAGGATCTCTTGCCATTTAAGACAGTGTGGAGGGACCTGGAGAGTATTATGCTAAGTGAAATAAGCCAGTCAGACAAAGACAAGTATCACATGATCTCATGTATTTTTTAAATGACTAACAATATATTTTATTGTTAAAAATATAGGTATTACAATATTATAAAATAATATCATGTTCATTAAGTCAATAATCGTAGTCAACTTTTAATCTGAATTATTTTTCTAAATTTACAAATTTTCTAAATGTTTCAGCTATTGCATATTTAAACTTTTTCTCTTTATTTTTGAAGGTATTATAGATGTCCCCATTTTTTTCCCATTGAACTCCTGCATCCCACTCCCTCCCCATCATGTCTTCACTTCAGTATTGTCTGTTTCCATTGGTTATGCATATAAGTTCCTTGGTTATTCTCTTCCCACACCTCTTCCCCCTTCCTTGTGAGATTTGTCAGTCTGTTCCCTGCTAACATGTATCTGGATCTATTTTGTTCATTAGATTCCAGATATAGGTGAGATCATGTGATAGTTGCCTGTCTCTGACTGGTTTATTTTGATTAGCATAATAATATCCAAATTTCTCCATGCTGTCTCAATGGGTAAGATATATTTCTTTCTTAAAGTTGCATAGTATTCCATTGTGTATATGTACCACAGTTTTTTTGTTTTGTTTTGTTTTGTTTTGTTTTTTAATCCATTCATCTATGGATGGACACTTGTGCTATTTCCAGAACTTAGCTATTGTAAATAGCATTGCTATGAACATAGGGGTGCATATATTGTTCCTGACTAGTGTTTCAGGCTTCTTAGGATATATTCCTAGAAGTGGGATCACTGGGTCAAATGGCAATTCTATTTTTAATTTTTTGAAGAAACACCATATTGGTTCCCATAGTGGCTGTACCAATCTGCATTCCCACCGGTAGTGTACTAGGATTCCGATTTCTCCACATCCTCACCAGCACTTGCTGTTTGTTGATTTGTTGATGGTAGTCATTCTGGCAGATGTGAGGTGATATCTCACTGTGGTTTTAATTTGCATCTCTCTGATGATTAGTGACATTGAGCATCTTTTCATATATCTCATGACTGTATGTCCTATTTAGCAAGATGTCTATTCAGGTCCTTTGCCCATTTTTTAATTGGATTGTTTGTCTTCCTTTTGTTGAGTTGTATAAGTACTTTATACATTTTGGAGATTAACCCCTTATCCTATGTATCATTGTCAAATATATTCTCCCACAGTGGGTTTCCATTTCATCTTGATGCTGGTTTATTTTGCTATGCAGTAGCTTTTTATTTTGATGTTGTCCATTTGTATATTTTTTCTTTTGTTTCTCTTGCCCTAATGAAGTGTGGGTGAAAATTCTGCTACATGAGATGTATGAGATTTTGCTGCCTACATTTTCTTCTAGGATTTTTATTATTTCATGGCTTACATTTAAGTCTTTTATCCATTTTGAGTGTATTCTTTTGTATATTGTAATTTGGTGGTCTAGTTTCATTTTTTTTAAATGTACCTTCCAATTTTCCTGACATCATTTATTGAAGAGACTGTCTTTACTCCATTTTATGCTCTTGCCTCCTTTCTCAAATATTGATTGAGTGTAATGGCTTGGGTCAATTTTTGAATTTTATGTTCTTTTCCATTGATCTATATGCCTGTTCTTATGCCAGTACCTGGCTCTTTTGATTACAGTGGCTTTGTATTATAATTTGATATCCAGCATTGTGATTACTCCAACTTTGTTCTTGTTTTTCAAGATTGCTGTGGCTATTTGGGGTCTTTTTTTTGTTTCATATAAACATTTGACCTATTTATTCCAGGTCTGTGAAGTGTACTAATGGTATTTTAATAGAAATTGCATTGGAGCTATAAATTGCTTTGGGTGGTATGGACATTTTAATGATGTTAATTCTGCCAATCCATGAACCCTGTATATTCTTCCACTTGTTTATATGTTCTTCTGTCACTTTTTTTTAAATGTCCTGTTGTTTTCTGAGTACAGGTCTTTTATCGCCTTGGTTAAGCTTATTCCTGAGTAGCTTATATTTTTGTTGCAATTGTAAAGGGGATTGCTTTTATATTTTCTTTCTGGGAGTTCATTACTGGTGTATAAAAATGCCATTGAGCTCTGTTTGTTAATTTTGTATCCTGCTACCTTGCCAAACTGTTTTATTAAATCTAGTAGGTTATTTTGTTTGTTTGTTTTTTGTATTTTTTTGTGTGTGGCTAATTTAGGGTTTTATAAGTACAATGCCATGTCATCTGTGATAATGGCAATTTTACTTTTTCTTTTCCAATTTGGATGCCTTTTATTTTTTCTTCTTGTCTGATTGCTGTGGCTAGGACTTCTAGTGCAATGTTGAAAAAGAATGGTGAAATTAACCACCTCTGTCTTGTTCCTGTTCTTAGGGGAAATGCTTTTAGTTTAAGCCCATTTAGTATGATGTTGGCTTTATATTTGTCATATATGGCCTTTGTTATGTTGAGGTATGATCCCTCTATTCCACCTTGTTAAATATTTTATCAGAAATGAGTGTTAGATTTTGTCAAATGCTTTTTCTGTGTCTATTGATATGATCATGTGATTTTTATCTTTCAATTTGTTTATGTGATGTATCACATTTACTTATTTAAGAACATTGTACCAGCCTTGCATTCCCAGTATATATCCCATTTGGGTATGGTGAATGATCTTTTAATATATTGCTGAATCTGATTTGCTAATATTTTGTTGAGGAGTTTGGCATCGATGTTCATCAGGAATATTAGCCTGTAATTTTCTTTCTTGTGGTGTCTTTACCTGGTTTTGGAATTAGGATAATGCAGGCCTCATGAAAAGAGCTTGGAAGGCTTCCTTCCTCTTGAATTTTCTGGAATATTTTGAGGAGGATTAAGTGTTAGTTCTCCTCTGAGTATTTGGTAAGACTCCTCTGTGAAGCTATCTGGACTAAGGATTTTGTTTCCTGGGAGTTTATCGATTACTGTTTGAATTTAATTAGTTTCAAGTGGTTGAGTTTAGGAAGATGGTGTGTTTGTAGGAATTTGTTCATTTCGCCTAGGTTGTCTAATTTGTTTGTTTATAATATTTTTCTTGCAATCTTTTGTATATCTGTGGTGTCAGTTGTTACTTCACCTCTTTCTTTTCTGATTTTATTAATTTGGGTCTTCGCTCTTTGTGTTTGTTGATGTGTCTGGCTAAAGGTTCATCAATCTTGCTTATCTTTTCAAAGAATTATCTGTTGGTTTCATTGATCTTTTTTATTGTTTTTTATTTTTGGTTTTTCTGTGTATTTTGTTGTTGTTGTTTGTTTGTTTGTTTTAGTTTCTATGTCATTTATTTCTTCTCTTATCTTTATCATTTTCTACCTTCTACTTATTCTGAGCTTTTCTTGTTGTTCGATTTCTAATTCTATATGTTGTAGGGTTAGATATTGTTTCTTGAGATAGGCTTGTAGTGCTATGAATTTCCCTCTCAGGAGTGCTTTTATTGTGACCCATAGATTTTGGGTTATTGTGTGTTCATTTTCACTGGTTTCCAGGAAGTTTTTAATTTCTTCCCTGATCTCATTGGTAACCCATTCCTTATTTAATAACATGTTATTCAGCCTCCTTGTGTTTGGGGTGTTTTTATTATAATTGATTTCTAGTTTCATGCCATTGTGATCTGGGAAGATGCTTGATATTATTCCAATCTTCTTGAACTTGTAGAGACTTTGTGTCCTAATATATGGTCTGTCTTTGAGAATTTTTCGTGTGCATTTGAAAAAATGTATATTCTGCAGCTTTGGGATCAAATGTTCTGTAAATGTTAATTAAATCCATCTGATCTAGCATGTTGTTTAGGGTTGCTGTTTCCTTGTTAATTTTTTGTCTAGAAGATCTATCCAGTGATATCAGTGGGGGTTTAAGTCACCTACTATGATTGTGTTAATGTTTATCTCTTTTTTAAAGTCCTCCAGAAATTTTTAAATATATTTTTGTGCACCCATATTGGGCCCATATATGTTTACCACTGTCATATCTTCTTGTTGCATTGAGCCCTTTAGTAATATAGTGACCTTCTTTGTCTCTTGTAATGGCCTTCATTTTGAAGTCTATTTAGACAGATATGAGTATTGCCTCCCCAGCTTTTTATTTGTTTCCATTTGCATTGAAAGATTTTTTTCCATCCCTTCACTGAGTCTTTTGTTCTGAGGTGGGTTTCTTATAGACAGCATATATATATCAGTCTTGTTTTCTTATCTATTCACATGGCATATGTCTTTTTATTGGAGCCTTTAAGCCATTTACATTTAAGATCAATATCATTAGGTGCTTATTTATTGCCATTTTTATTCATTATGCTTATGTTTTAATCTCTATTTCTTCTTATTATTACATCAATCTCTTTAACATTTCCTGCAATGCTGGGTTGGTGGTTATAAATTCCTTTAGTCTTTTTGTCTGAGAAGCCCTTTATTTCAGCTTGTATTTTGAATGATAGCCTTGCTGGGTAGAGTAGTGTTAGTTTCAGATCCTTGATTTTCTTTTCCTTGAATTCTTCATGCCATTTCCTTCTGGCCTGTAATGTTTCTGATGAGAAATCAACTGACCGCTTTATTGGAGCTCCTTTGTAGGTATTGAATTGCTTTTCTCTTGTTGCCTTTAAGATTCTCTCTTTGTCTTTAAATTTTGACATTTTAATTATGATTAGTCTTGGCATGGGTCTCTTTTTGTTCTTCTTGCTTGTTACTCTCTGAGCTTCCTAATCTTTTGTGACTCTTTTCTTCATCAAGTTAGGAAATTTCCTGCCATTATTTCTTCAAACACATTCTCTAACCCTGGCTCACTTTCTCTCTTTCTGGTATTCCTGTGATGCAGATGTTGTTATAATTCATGTTGTCACAAAGTTCCCTTAAACTGTCCTTCTGTTTTTCAAATTGTTTTTCATTTAGGTTCTCTGATTGAGTGATTTTTTTTCTACCTTGTTTTGTATTTCACTGATTTGATCTTTGCTTCCTCTAATCTGCTATTTATTTCTTCCAGTGTATTCTTTTTTCTGGTACCTCATTTCTCATTTGGTTGTTTTTTATAGCTTCTATATCTGTTTTCATGCTGCTGAGCATCCTTATAATCATTACTCTGAACTCTTTATCTGATAAATTGCTTATCTCCATTCCATTTAGCTGTTCTTCTGGAGAATTCGTTTGTTCTTTCATTTAGGGCATGTTTCTTTGTCTCCCTATTTTATTAGGTAGATCTTCTGTGTCTCCCAGTCCTGGTTGGCTGGCTTTCTGTAGTGGTTGTCTTGTAGGACCCAGTGGTGTAGTGTTGTTGATCTTCTGAGCTGTGTGCTCTGGTAATGTTCCTTGTATGGATTACGTGTGCCCTCCTATTGTATTTGTTTCCTGATTGCTGCTGTGTCTCTTTTGGGTGGTCTTGGTCCTTGGGTTGACTGCCTATGAGGCTCAGCCTCAAACATGTAATTTAAGTGTTTTTTAAGTGTTGACAGAACAAAACAAAACAAGACCAAATTGAAAACAACACACAATAGAAACTAATAACAAGAACCAAACTCAACCCCCACCAAAAAGAAAGCATAAGAAAATAGAACAGAGAGAAAATAAAATAAAAAGAAATACTATAATACATGCTTCATAGAGAATTAGAGCAGAAAGAAGGAAATGAATGAGATGAAAGTGAAAGAAAGGAAGGTGGAGAAAATAAAAATAGAAGAGAGGAAGAGAAAAACAGAAAAAGAAAAAAATAAGTTTTTAATTATATATGAAATAATAATTAAAAGGTGATAATACTGAATAAAATAATATATGGAATAAGAAGAGAAAAACAGAAAAGAAAATAAAAATTTTAAAAAAGAAAGAGAAAGAAAAATATATGGAGAGAAGGAGAGAGTTAAGTAAGGTATATGAGAAAACAAAGAAGTAGAAACAAAGTGAAATCTAAAAAAAAAAAGTAAATAGAAAAATCATATACAAATAATATTCAAGAAATAAAAAGAAAGAAAAACAAGTGGTGTTTGTCTCCATAGATTTTGATGCCTATTATGTTGGCTCTTTTGGTCTGCTATTTGTGGTGTTTGCTGGCTTTGCTCAGATGTTTTCCAAGACTGGCCCCTTTGTGTGCTGATTATAGGTCTTCCGGTAGGTTTTCTGGTGCAACCAGAGTCAGTTGCTATCCCTGCCTGACTTTCCACTACCAGTCTGATACTTTGCAGTGCAGAGACCCAAGCAGTTTGGTGGGTGGGTGATCTGAACACCAGTGACTGATTCTGCCTCAGAACTCGCCCTTTAAGAGACCCTGCTCTAAAATGCTTTTCCTTCCCCCATGGATCTTCACTCTGTGGAGGTATCTGGGACCTGGCCGGGGTGGTTGAAGCAGACACTTGTCAGAGGTAGTCTTGTAGTTTGTATGAGTGAGGGCGGGCACTTCCTCTTTCTCCCAGAGCTTTGTTCACTGGGAAGTTTGGACCTACTTCCCTGCAATTCCACTAAAGGGCCCAGACCAAGTCTCTCTGTCTCTGGGGCAGAAACACATCCGGATGGAAACGCACACATCACCATAGCTCTGCCTGGCTCCCTGACACTCCTCTGCCACCTCTCAGAGCAGGGCGAGATAAGAAACAGAAACGAAAATAAATACAAATACAAAAATCAGCCTCTATGCACAGCCAGAAACCCCTGGGCAGTGCTTTTGTCCAGGCTCCAACTGGCCAAGTCTCCTTGCGCCCCCACTCCCACCCCGCACTGTCCAATCAAGCCATAGGGATGTAAATTTACAGCCTTGTGCTGTTTTCCCTTGGCTGGGATCACAGCGGAATCGGGCAGATCAGCAGATTCGCAAGTTGGGGCTAGAGTGCCTTCCGAGTGCTTGAGGTGGAAGTGGAGTAGGAAAGTCCAATCTCTCTCTTTTTTTCCCTAGTTACACACACCAGCTCCCATCCCCCTCTATTCCCAGTGTACTACTGCCAGCCAGTGGAGGCTCTCTCAGAGTCACTCCTGGGTGTACTGTTCAGCTCCCTCAGCTGAGGAGCTATGCGAGGTGTGGAGCTTTGCCCTGGGCCCTTCCCCCAATCCCTTATTAATGACGGCCCCTGGTGCTGCAACCAAGGGATGGCTCTTTGCCTGGGATGCCAAAGCTGGAGCTCCAAGGATGGACCAACTCCATCTCATGGTGCTACAGGTTCCCCTGCCCCTCTGTTTTTTTCTTAATTGGGGAACCCTGTGTAGGGCTTAGACCGTGAGCTCACGGAGGGTCGGGGGGGGGGGGGGAGGGCAGGAGCTCCACCGCTATAAGATTTCTCCAGTTTATCAGCTGCATACCTATTCCCATTTGCTCATCCACATCTCCTGTCTTTTCTCTCCGTTCCCTGTTCACAATATTTCATATCAGCTTCACCTCAACTGGTTTTTCACGCTAGTTGCTCTGCAGTTCAGCCACAAATCCATTTGGTATTGGGAGCAAGCAGTTGGAGGTTCCATCTATTCTGCTTCCATGATGGAACTCACATAATCTCACTTATAGGTGGAATCTAATGAACAAAATAAACTGAGGAACAAAATAGATCCAGAGACATGGAAGCAGGGAACATACTGATAAACCTCAGAGAGAAGGGGGCAGAGGGGGCTGGAAGAGATGAACCAAAGAACTTATATGTGTGTATGTATTACCAATGGACACAGAAAACAGTATGAGGAAGGCATGGAGGGGCAGCAACAGGGTGGAGGGGGTCAATAGGGGAAAATACTTTATACTTACAATAATAAAGATAAATTTTTAAATAATCATTTTTGAAGAGGACATACAGATGAAAAGATGCTCAATCACTAATCATCAGAAATGCAAATTAAACCCAGATGAGATGTTATTTCACACCTGTCAGAATGGTTATCATCAATAAATCAACAAATAAGTGTTGGTGAGGATGTGGAGAAAATGGGACTCTTGTGCACTGGAATCACAAATTGATGCAACTACTATGGAAAACAGCATGGAGGTTCTTCAAAAAATTAAAAACAGAGCTACCCTATGACCCAGCAATTTCATTTCTGGGCATGTATCCAAAGAAACCCAAAACACTAATTTGAAAGGAATATATACATCCCTATGTTCATTGCAGCATTACTTACAATAGACAAGACATGGAAGCAACCCTAATGCCCATCAGTAGACTAATCAATAATGAAAAAGTGGTACATATATACAATGGAATATTACTTGGCCATAAAAAGGAATGAAATCTTACCATTTGTAACAGCATAGATGGACTCAGAAGATGTTTTGCTAAGTGAAATAATTCAGACAGAGAAAAACAAATACTGTATTATTTTAATTATATATGGAATCTAAAGAACAAACTAATCAACAAACAAAAGAGAAACAGATTCATACATAGAGAGAACAAACTGAAGGTTGCCACACAGGAGGAGATTTGGGGGACTGGATATAAATGGTGAAGGGATTAAGAATTACACATTGGTAATTACAAAATAATCATAGAAATGTAAAATACAGCATAGGGTATATAGTCAATAATGCTGTATGGTGCCAGGTGGGTACCAGAATTATTGGGGGAATCACTTCATATATTATATATTGTTTATCCACTGTGCTGTAAACCTGAAACTAATATAAAATAATATTGAATGTCAACTGTAATTGAATATTAAAATAATATAATAGTTGTTTTGAAAATATGTAGGAACATAGGAAGATGTTTAATACATAATGCAAGGTGGGGCAAAAGTTGGTTTACAGTTGTTTGTATGGAAAATAATGCAATACTTAATAAATAATAATACAGGAATACACTCTGTTTTGCATACTCACAACTATAAGCCTACTTTTACCCCACCTTGTATTAAATTGAGATTCAAAAGTTATAAAACATGTATATATGTTCAGCTTAAAAATAGTCATTTTTTAATTAATTAATTTATTTATTTTTGTTACAGATTTTTCTACTTTCCCCCCCACTGATTCCCCCCTCCCTCTCCCTCCCTGCCCTCTCCCCAGCTTTGTTGTCCATGTACATTGTTCATGCATACATGCATATAAGTTCTGTGGTTTATCTCTCCCCCACCACCCCCTCTTCTGGGGATTGTCAGTCTATACCCCACTTCCATGTCTCTGGGACTACCCCATTCCTCAGACCATTATGTTCATTATATTCCACAAATAAGTGAGATCATATGATACTTGTCTTTCTCTGTTTGGCTTGTTTCACTTAGGATGATACTTTTCAGGTCCCTCCATGTAGTCTCAAAGGATAAGAGATCTTTCTTTCTTACAGCTGCATAGTACTCCATTGTGTATATGTACCACAGCTTTGTAATCCATTTTAAAAGTACATGTGGAGGTGGAAGAAAGTATGATGGTGATATTTAAATGACCATAAATTAGTAAGGATTGCTCTAGACCAATGATTTTCAATCTAGGGTGATTAGGTCCCCATACCCCCCCACATCAGGGTATATTTGGCAATGTCTTCAAACATTTTCGGTTTTCATGACTTGGGGGAAGAGATAGTATTCCCATCCCATAGGTAGAGGTCAGAAATACTAATAAATATACTACAATGCATAGGACACTTCCCCCATGCCCTGCCACAAAAGAATTATTCAGCCCCAAATGTCAAGGTTGAGAAACCCTTCTAATAGACTAGTGATTCTCACTAGTACATATAAGTCTCCTGGGAATCTTATAAAGGTGCAGCCTCTGATTCTTGAAGTCTGAGGTGAGGTCTGAGATTCTGCATTTCTGAGACCCCCTCTGGTGATGGCCATGCTGCTAGCCCATGAACTACTCATTAAGTAACAGAAGGATCTATTACTTTTCTCTTTATCCCTCTACCAAATCCTGCCTATGTAGAATTACATCCTCTCAAGACTCTGTTTGAGGTTTGGTTATACTTGAAAACTTCTAAGAAGTAATTGCAGAAAAATAATGTGTTTTTTGCAATTGGCAGGATAATCAAAGTCTTCAACCAAAGACAAACTTGGATGAGAATTTCAGGAACTAAGCATAGCCAAAAAGACAGATATATTTTGTTTGGGGTACCTTTTGGAATATAAGACAACCTTTTTTAGCAGAGTTTTTAGATGCCAGATTCACTCAGGTAGGGTTTACAGACGCTATATTATTTATGTTTATATGCCTGGTACCCAGTACATTGCCTAGCTCAAAGGAGATACCCAAAATGTTTCTTGAACCAAGTGGAAAGTTATCTATAGCTCTGTAGATAGCTGCTAGAGCAGCAAAGCAAAGGTATTTACTTGGTCAAGACACAGTTCTGAACACCGTCAAGGCCAGAAAAATATGCCCTTCAGCAGCTTTCCATTTAAATGGGTAACAATAAAATGGTACATCCTCCTGGAATGTACTCCTCACCCCCTGGATGGAAGTAGGGCAACTTAAAATAATTGTGTATTCTTATTCCTCTTTGTTGTAAGTTAGAAACCTATAGAACAAGGTGAGTATGATATGTGGGTAAGGAGTGACACTTTACCTGTGTCTTTGTTAGAAAGGAAGCTTTGTGTTAAGAACTGAAGACCCAGGCCCTAGGAGAAGAAACTGGGCTAGTCAAAAAGGGAACTCATTCAACAGTGAGTGTTAATCTGATCCTCTGTCAATGCACCTCTTTCCACTACCTTAGACTCTCAAAAGTGTGCACTAAAAGGTTATGTGATTTGAGATGTGCCAGCTGTAGGACCACCACTATTCCACGTTTTCTTTCATGGGCCTGCCACAGTACCTGAAAGCACCTTTTTGGGGAATATCACCTTGGATAATTCAGGTTTTCTAATGGTTCCTGTTAAAATATATGGAGTATTGTATATAGACTGAATAGATTGGTTGGTTACTTAGGCTGAGAAGATTGAAGGGAAATGGGGAGTGACTGTTAATAGGTATAAGTTTTCTTTTTGAAATAATGAAAGTGTCCTAAAATTGACTGTGACTACTAAAACCCATTGAATTGTATACTTTAAATGAGTGAATTGTGTAGTATGTGAATTATATCTCAATAAAGCTGATATATATATATATATATATATATATATATATATATATATATATATATACACACACATATATATACATACATACACATATATCATCTCCTGGAGCAGCACATGGTAGGAGAGAAGAGATAGTTCTACCAATATGAAGGAAATATTGAAACAAGAGATACAGGGCAGGAATTGGTCTTCTTACTAAAAATTTCAACTCTCCATAAACTTATTTCTACTCTTTTAAATTCAGTTGCAAGTGATCCCAACTATTATTAAGCTTTTCAACATTAGATTATTTGTTTGGAAAAGCAGCCAAGAAATGTTTCACTGCAGTGAATAAATAGAGTCAGGTCCCCTAAGATAAAATAATTATGGCATCATTAATGAAACATAGGGGTTGACACTGTCCCACGGTTCCGGAAACTCTTTAAATTAGATTAAGCCACTCAGACCATTGTTTCTTTGTACAACAAGCTGCAAAACCTGAGGTCTGATAAAATTGAATTTTTTCATTGAAATGGAGAATATGGTTTTGGAGATGTGATATTAAAAACATAATTATCTCATATGGCCCTCTGGCTAAAGGCTCCAAAGCCACAGAGGAAGAACACCTATCTCTCCACATGTGGCTTTCCTGGAACCCACTGTAATTTCAGTAGTTTAATATGATACAAATTTGAAGCATAAATAGCAGATCACTTCATTAAATCTTTAAAAAACAGAAATGGAAGGGCCTAGGACATAGAACCCCTATTCCTGGGCTGAGCTCATGCTTGTTGAACATATAACATGTACAGTTTCAAACATAGTAAAGAGCTCTTCTCATACCCTACAACTTGTTGCTTGGGAGAAAAAAAAAAAGAATATTTAGCTATTATCAATGTTTATATCTTGCTATGAGTGAATGTTCTAAGGAGTGGGGCAGCTTGGTTATGCTAACTTGGGAAAAGAATGTCCCACTACTGGGGGAAGGGGATGACAACTAGGAGGTTCGGGGCTAACAAAACAAATTTCTCCTTTTCTTAATTTTGTTCTAGGTTCCCTCTTTATGTGAGTATGACGAGAAATTCCTGGACTTGGAAATATAAATTGAGACAGGGCTATCACTGGGACCAGAATTGTGAATCTTCCACAAAGGGCCATTGTGCATCCCTACCACAGAGTACATTATTTGTCATTTGTCACTTCATTGAGCCATATTAATTCCAGATAAACATAGGACAAGAGGAATAGACATTCGTTAAATGTTTTATTTATTTATTTTTTTTAATTATTTATTTATTTTTTTGTTACAGATATTTTACCTTTTTTACCCCATTGGCACCCACCCCACCCCATCCCCGCCCCATCCCTGGCTTAGTTGTCCATGTCCATTGGTCATACATACATGCATATAAGTTCTGTGGTTTATCTCTTCCCACCCCCCCACCCCCGACCCCCTCTTCTGAGGGATGTCAGTTAGTGCCCTACTTCCATGTTTCTGGGTCTACTGTATTCCTCAGACTGTTATGTTCATTATATTCCGTATATAAGTGAGATCATGTGGTATTGGTATTTTTCTGCTTGGCTTCTTTCACTTAGGATAATACTTTCCAGGTCCCTCCATGTCGTCTCAAAGGATAAGAGATCTTTCTTTCTTACCGCTGCATAATACTCCATTGTGTATATGTACCACAGCTTTTATATCCATTCCGTATACTGATGGACACTTGGGCTGTTTCCAGATCTTAGCTATTGTAAGTAGTGCTGCTATGAACATGGGGGTACATATATTCTTCCTGACTGGTGTTTCAGGCTTCTTAGGGTATATTCCTAGAGAGGGATCGCTGGGTCAAATGGAAGTTCAATTTTTAATTTTTTGAGGTAACACAATATTGTTTTCCATAGCGGCTGCACCAGTCTGCATTCCCACCAGCAGTGTATTAGAGTCCGCTTTTCTCCACACTCTTGCCAACACTTGTTGTTTGATGATGTGTTGATGGCGGCCATTCTGACAGGTGTGAGGTCATACCTCATTGTTGTTTTAATTTGCATCTCTCTGATGATTAGTGATGTTGAACATTTCTTCATATGTCTTTTGGCCATTTGTATGTCCTGTTTGGAGAGGTGTCTATTCAGCTCCTCTGCCCATTTTTTAATTGGGTTTTTTGTCTTTCTTTTGTTGAGTTGTATGAGCACTGTCTATATACTAGAAATTAACCCCTTATCTGATACATCATTGGCAATGATGTTCTCCCATACAGTGGGTTGCCTTTCCATTTTGATGATTGTTTCTTTTGCTGTGCAGAAGCTTTTTAGTTTGATGTAGTCTCATGTGTTCATTTTTTTCTTTGTTTCTGTTGCCTTAGGTGATGTATCAGTGAAAATTCTTCTCCGTATGATGTCCAAAATTTTGTTGCCTACATTTTCTTATAGAATTTTTATGGATTCACGGGTCACATTTAAGTCTTTTATCCATTTTGAGTATATTTTTGTGTATGGTGTAAGTTGATGGTCTAGTTTCATGTTTTTGCATGTAGCTGTCCAATTTTCCCAACACCATTTATTAAAGAGGCTGTCTTTACTCCACTGTATGCTCTTGCCACCTTTGTCAAATATTAATTGAGCGTATTGCCTTGGGTCCATTTCTGGGTTTTCAGTTCTGTTCCACTGGTCTATATGCCTGTTCTTGTGCCATTACCAGGCTGTTTTGGTTATATTCACTTTGTGGTATAACCTGATATCTGGTATTGTCATCCCACCTACTTTGTTCTTTTTTTTCAAGATTGCTGTGGCTATTCGGGGTCTTTTTTGGTTCCATATGAACTTTTGAAGTATTTGTTCTAGTTCTATGAAATATGTCGTTGGTATTTTGATGGGGATTGCATTGAATCCATAGATTGCTTTGGGTAGTATGGACATTTTAATGATGTTAAATCTTCCAATCCATGAACAGGGTATGTGCTTCCACTTTTTTATATCTTCCTCTATTTCTTTTTTCAATGACCTGTAGTTTTCTGCAAATAGGTCCTTTACTTCTTTGGTACTTTACTTCTTTTATTCCTAGGTATCTTAATTTTTTTGGCGCGATGGTAAATGGGATTGTTTTTTCAGTTTCTCTTCTGTGAGTTCATCATTGGTGTACAAGAATGCCATCGATTTCTTGACGTTAATTTTGTATCCTGCTACTTTGCCAAATTCATTTATTAAGTCTAGTAGATTTTTGATGGAGTCTTTAGGGTTTTCTATGTATAATATCATGTCATCTGCAAATAATGACAGTTTCACTTCCTCCTTTCCAATTTGGATCCCTTTTATTTTTTCTTCATGTCTGATTGCTGTGGCTAAGACTTCCAGTACAATGTTAAATAAGAGTGGCAAAAGTGGACATCCCTGTCTTGTTCCTGTTCTTAATGGAAATGTTTTTAGTTTCTGTCCATTGAGTATGATGTTGGCTGTAGGTCTTTCATATATGGCCTTTATTATGTCGAGATATGATCCCTGTATTCCCACATTGCTGAGCGTTTTTATGAGAAATGGATGCTGGATTTTGTCGAAGGCTTTTCAGCATCTATTGATATGATCATGTGGTTTTTATTCTTCATTTTGCTTATATGGTGTATCACATTTATTGATTTGCGAATATTGTACCAGCCTTGCATCCCTGGAATGAATCCCACTTGGTCATGGTGAATAATTTTTTTGATGTATTTCTGGCTCCGATTTGCTAATATTTTGTTCAGGATTTTGGCGTCTATGTTCATCAGGGATGTTGGCCTGTAGTTTTCTTTCTTTGTAGTGTCTTTTTCTGGTTTTGGAATTAGAATTATGCTGGCCTCATAAAACGTGTTTGGAAGTCTTCCTACTTCTTGAATGTTTTGAAATAGTTTGAGGAGAATGGGTGTTAGTTCTTTCTTGAATGTTTGGTAAAACTCCTCTGTGAAGCCATCTGGGCCTGGGCTTTTGTTTGCTGTGAGAGTCTTGATTACCTCTTCAATTTCTTCTGTTGTTATTGGTCTGTTCAAGTTTTCTATCTCTTCCGGGTCCAGTTTTGGGAGACTGTGTGTTTCTAGAAATTTGCCCATTTTGCTTAGATTGTCGAATTTGTTGCCATATAGTTGTTCATAGTAGTTGTTAATGATCTTTTGTATTTCCGTGGTTGGTTGTTACTTCTCTTCTTTCATTTATCATTTTGTGTATTTGGGTTCTCTCTCTTTGTTTCTTGGTGAGTATAGCTAAGGGTCCATCAATCCTGTTTATCTTTTCGAAAAACCAGCTCTTTGTTTCATTGATCCTTAGAATTGTTTTTTTTTTTTTTTTGGTCTTTATGTCATTTATTTCTGCTCTGATCTTTACTTTTTCCTTCCTTCTACTTGCTCTGGGGTCTTCTTTTTGTTTGCATTCTAATTCTTTAAGTTGTGAGGTTAGACAGTCAATTAGAATGTTTTCTTGTTTTTTGAGGTAAACCTAGTGCTATGAACTTCCCTCTCAGAACTGCTTTCGCTGCATCCCATAAATTTTGTGTTGTTGTGTGTTCATTTTCATTGGTTTCCAGGAAGTTTTTAATTTCTACATGCTATTTAGCCTCCATGTGTTGAAATGTCTTTGCATGTTCTTGTTGCAACTTATTTCTAGTTTCATGCCATTGTGATCTGAGAATATGCTTGATAGGATTTCAATCTTCTTGAACTTGTAGAGATTTAGTTTGTGTCCTATCATGTGGTCTATCTTTGAGAATGTCCCATGGGCACTTGAGAACAATGTGAATTTTGTAGTTTTGGGGTGTAATTCTCTGTAGATATCTATTAAATCCATTTGGTCTAGTGCTTCATTTAGAGTCTCTGTTTCCTTGCTAATTTTTTGCCTAGAGGATCTATCCAGTGCTGTCAACGGGGTGTTGAAGTTACCTGCTATGATTGTATTGTTGTCGATTTCTCCTTGGAAGTCCTCCAGAAGAGTTTTAATATATTTTGGTGCTCCTATATTGGGTGCATATATGTTTATCAAGGTTATATCTTCCTGTTGGATAGATCCTTTCAATATTATGTAGTGGCCTTCTTTGTCTCTAGTTATGGCCGTCATTTTGAAATCTATTTTATCAGATATGAGAATTGCTACCCCAGCCTTTTTTTGCTTTCCATTTGCTTGGAAAATTTTTTCCATCCCTTCACTTTCAACCTATGTGAGTCTTTTGTTGTGAGGTGGGTCTCTTGTAAACAACATATAGATGAGTCATGCTTTCTTATCCAATCAGCTACTCTGTGTCTTTTTATGGGAGCATTCAATCCATTTACATTTAAGGTGATTATTGATATGTACTTATTTATTGCCATTTTTGTTTAGTGTGGTTCTATTTTTCTTCCCATTTCTTCTGGTAATTACAGCATTCCTTTTAACATTTCTTGCAGTGCTGGTTTGGTGCTAATGTATTCTCTTAGCCTTTTTTTGTCTGGGAAGCTCTTTATTTGACCTTCTATTTTGAATGAAAGCCTTGCTGGGTAGAGTAGTCTTTGATTCAGGTTCTTGTTTTTCATGACTTTGATTACTTCATGCCATTCCCTTCTGGCCTGTAGTGTTTCTTGTGAGAAGTCAGCTAAGAGCCTTTTGGTGTTTCCTTTGTAGGTAACCTGTTGCTTATCTCTTGCTGCTTTTAGGATTCTCTCTTTGCCTTTAATTTGTGGCATTTTAATTACTATGTGTTTTGGTGTGGGCCTGTTTGGGTTCTTTTTACTTTGGATTCTCTGTGCTTCTTGAACTTGAATGCCTTCTTACTTCACCAAATTAGGGAAGTTTCCTGTCACTATTTTTTTGAATATATTCTCTATCCCTTACTCATTTTCTCCTTCTTCGGGGACTCCTATGATGCGAATATTATTACATTTCCAGTTGTCCCACAGTTCTCTTAAGCTGTCTTCCTGTTTTTTAATAGTTTTTTCCTTTTGTTTTTCTGATTGGTTGATTTTTTTCCACCCTGTCTTCTAATTCACTGATCTGGTCCTCAGCTTCCTCTACTCTGCTTTTTAACTTCAAATGTGTTTTTCATTTCTGATATGCCATTTTTTATCTATTCTTGTTGGTTTTTAATTTCCAATTGGCTTATTTTCAGTGTCTGTATGTCCTTACTCAAGCTGTTCAGCTTCCTCAAGATCATGGCTCTGAATTCTAGCTCTGTTAACATGCCTAATTGCTCCACATTGATCTCATCTTCAGTGGAGGTCTCTTGCTCTTTCATTTGGCTTCTGTTTCTGTGTTTCACCATTTTGGTTATCACTGTGGGCTTTGGAGCCTGTCAAGTTTTCCCTTGGGTGTTGGTGTTCTGCTGTTTGTGGCTCCCTCTCTTGTGTTTAGATGAGCGAGGGAGGACCCACGTTGAACACCACTGTCAAGTATTACTTTCCTGATTAAAGTTGCCAGCCCAGGAAAGGTACTGTTATCCTCTAGCTTTTTGCCTGGAGGCTAGCAGTCGAGGTTACTTGATGAGCTTTGGGTTGTCAGTTGATTGAAAAACACCCTCAGGTGCTCAGCACAAGGGGATTTCAGGAGGGTGGGGCAGATGCTGGTTGTTAATGAGCCTCAATTAGCACTTCAATGGCCCACAGGGTGTGGGTGGATCTCCAAGGGAGGGGCTGCTGCCTCTCCTCAGAGCCCTCGGAAGGAGCAATATGGCCACCGTCCTGTGTGGCTGCATTCAGCAACAGCTCTGAGCACCCCCCAAATCCCGAGTGTCCCGACACAGTTCCAGTCCAGTCTGCCCTCCCTCTGCCGGAGCCCAATGTGTGTGGCTGTGGCTCTTTTAGCCTCTGTTCCGGCTCTGCACTGTGGAGCCGCCTGGGAGTGTAACCCGAGGGCGCTGCTCCGCTGAGGCCGCTGCCGAGCTGCTGACCGTGGGCTCCTAGCCCCTGTCTCACGCCTTCGCAAGCCTACCAGGATCGAGTCAGTGTCCCTCGTTATATGGTCCTCGCAAGCTGCTTTTCTGTTGCTTTTTCCCATCAATTTGTCTGTGTTATAGTTGTAGTTCCAGTTTGGTTCTGGGAGACGGTCTGTGTAGCTTCCGTTCACTCCACTGCCATTTTTCCTCTTAAATGTTTTAAATGTGTATTTCATAACAAAGAATTATGTTTATTATGTCTCTTGGAGGTAGTCCAGTATTTGGCTAGTGATTAAACTTGGGTTCAATAAGTCTCAAATTTTTAAGAAAGTATTGTGGAGACTTCTCTAGTTGAACTTATCTCATTCTTCAGAGGACAGTGAGTTATTTAAAGGCATAATGATATTCTGCAATGCTCCCTTTCCTGCCAAGAAAAGACTAATATCTCTCCAGATTTCACACCAGGGTCAGTCTCATTTGGCTCCATTTTTCTTATGTCGCTAGATCCCAAATTGTCAGGGAAAGGCCAGATGGGCTTGCAGGGAAGTAACCCATCACCTGAGGAAATAATGTCCTTAACTTATCTCCACTCATTCAAGGCACTGTGGAATGTGGGGACAGACAAACTGTGGCATGAGAAACCTGGACCAGATGAACGTTTTTGACGTTTAGGGAGCAGGAAATTCAAATTTTCATCTTATAAACTCACATGACAAAATCTGACACCACACTCCTTATGCTCTGGAAATGAACTCAGTCTTCTCCTTGAATCAGGGTCCTAAAGTCACAATCTCACAATCCAGTTTTTACTTCTCATACCCTGTGAAAGACAAAGTGAAATACTGAGGGCATAGGCATGGATAGTGATACATGGTCTAATCAAGTGCTCAAAAGGAGGGGTGTTCTCACTGGTTTTACATTTTTATTCTTGAGAGATGTTTTTCTCTGGCAATTATGTAGTAAACAGATTTTGACTAAATCATTCTGGAATCATCTTGGCATCTTCAGCACCTAGCTCAGTGTTTATTATGTGGTGTTCAGTAAATGTTTCTTGAAAGAGTAAGTCTAAAACCTGACATTCACTTCTCTTCATCCCTTTGGAATATAAGCCTTGGGGTCTCTGTCTTTTGACCTAATCAGGCAGATGCCATCCCTTCCATGGCCTATGTCTATCATCTGGATTTATGCCCTGGGAGCCTGGACAATGTGTACATAAAGCAGTCAGGGAATGGGAAAGCATTGTTATCCAAGCAACTACACTTTTTATTGTTCTGAAAGCTGTTCCTTGGGTGATATCTAGTTGGCTTCTGCTTCTCAGCCTTGACCCTTAGCCCCTTGGCTTTGGCCCACACCTGTGCTCTGGACTGATTGCTTTCTATAGTCTTACTGGATTTCCTGATTGCTATCCCTGTTCCCTGACCCATGATCTTAACATTAGTACACAGATGTTAGGGGAAGAGGCTTGGTTTTATTTTCTAATTGCTTTAGTAGTGATAAGTCAGAGTACAGTTCTCGTTTGAGGAATCCCAAACTAACTTACCTAGAAAAAGATCAGTAAGAAAGCAAGGACAGGTTATGAAGGCCAAGGCTGTGATCCACAGGCCAGAAACATAAAACAGAGACAACACACTGGTATTAAATTTGGAAGCATGAGATAGGTTATGAAAATTCATATCATAAAATTATGCTAATGATGTGATGGTTCTCAGCCAGGGGCAATTTTGCCAGGGTGTATTTAACAATGTGCAGAGATATTTTTTTTGTTGTTAATTCTCACCTTAGGGATATTTTCTTCATTGATTTTTAGAGGGGGCAAAAGGGAAGAAAGGAGGGGGAGAGGAAGAGAAGAGAGAGAGAAAGATCGATTGGTTGCCTCCTGTTTGCACCCTGCCTGACCAGGGCCGGAAATCAAACCTGAAATCCACGTACATGCCCTTGATGGGAATCAAACCTCGACCCTTCAGTGCATGGACCGACACTCTAACTACTGAGCACTCTGACCAAGGCCAGAGATATTTTTAAAATTTTATTTTTCAATTACAGTTTGCATTATTATGTTGTATTAGTTTCAGGTGTACAGAATAGTGGGTAGACAATCATCTACTTTACAAAGTGTTTCTACTAATATTACAGGTACATACCTGCCAGCATACATAGTTATTACAATATTATTGATTATATTCACTATGCTGTACTTTACATCCCCATGATTATTTTGTAACTACCAATTTGTACTTATTAATCTCTCCCCCTTGTTCACCTAGCCCCCAACCCCTCTGTCCTCTGGCATCCATCAATCAGTCTCTTCTGTGTATCTATGAGTCTCTTTCTGTTTTGTTTGTTATTTTATTTCATTTTTAATTCAAGATATAAGTGAAATCAGATGGTATTTGTTTTTCTCTCCAGAGATATTTTTGATTCTCATAACTGTAGGATTGCTACTGTCATCTACTGGGTAGTGGCCTGGGGTGCTTCTAAACATCCTACAATGCACAGAACAACCCCCACAATAAAGAATTATCCAACTAAAAATGTCAGTAGTGCCAACATTGAGAAACCTTGTTTTAAGCAAAGAAAATAGCTATAACTTATAGATTACAACTCTATAAAATATACAGATAAAAAAAAGACTGGAAGGATACACATCGTTGTTATATTAGGGGAGTGTTTGGATAGCAGGATCACGCATCTTTTTTTCTTTTTCTATGGTTTACAAATTTTTAAAAATAACTATGTTGCCTTTACTTTTGTAAATTAAATTTTAATTATATAAATAATATATGAACACATGCTACTTGTAAAAAATTACAGTATTAAAGATAAGACCTGCCTGGTTTGTCTCACTTCAGCCCCCTTCTTAAAGATAACTGATTCTGTGGATGTTATTTTTCAGAGCTTCATCTATACATTAACACATACAGCAGTCCCCCTCATCTGCAGTTTCACTTTCTGTGGTTTGTTATCCATAGTCAACTGTGGCCTGAAAACATTAAATAAACTATTACATAAATAAACAATTCATAAGTTTTTATTTTTGTGCTGTTCTAATAGATGAAATCTCATGCCATCCTGCTCTGTCAAGCCTGGGATGTGAATCTTCGCTACCCCACTTATTAATGACTTAGTAGCCATCTTTGTTATCAGATTACTATTGTAGTGTGGCATTGCTTGTATTCAAGTACTCCTCATTTTGCTTAATCATGGCCCCAAAGTGCAAGAGTAGTGGTGCTGACATTTCAGCTATGGCAAAGAGAAGAGGTTAAGAGCTTCCTTTAAGTGAAAAGGTGAAAGTTCTTTTTAAAAAAATATCTAATTCCATCAACAATACAAAGAAAAGTACATTTCTTTCTTTTTTTAAAATATGTTTTTATTGATTTTTTTGAATAAGAATAATTTTTTAAATTAATTTATTTATTTTTGTTACAGATGTTTCTCCTTTTTCCCCAACTGATTCACCCCTCCCTCTTCCTCCCCACCCTCTCCCCAGCTTTGTTGTCCATGTCCATTGTTCATGCATACCCAGCAGGGACTGTGTGATCTTTCTTTTTTTAAAGCTGTTGTTGACAGTATTACAGATATCCCCCATATCCCCCCCCATTTGTCCCCCTCTATGCACCCCTGCTCCATCCCAGGCCTTCCCCAACTATTGTCTATGTCCATGAAAGGAGAAAGTTCTTGACCTAAGGAAAGAAAAAAAAATATGCTGATGTTGCTAAGTTCTATGGTATAAATAAATGTTTTATCTGTGAAATTGCCTAATTTATAAATTAAAATATATCATGGGTATGTATGCATAGGAAAAAAAACATAGTATATATGGGATTGAGTTCTATCTGTGGTTTCAGGCATCCACTGGTTTTCTTGGAGCATATCCACTATGGATAAGAAGGAACTACTATATATTATATGCAGCTGTAGAAAATATATACTATCTAATTTTTTTTTTACAACTTAATAGTATTCTGTAGTTTATTTCCCTACTAATGGACATTTTTGTTGCTTCCAATCTAAAGCTATCATGACAAATGCTGCATATGCCTTCTTGAACATGCTTGCCAGGATTTCCTACAGTGGGTATTGGAATGAAAATTGCCAGGTTATGGAAAAACGCACATTGAAAAAAATTTTTTTTCATCCTCACCCGAGGACATTTTTCTATTTTTTGTTCAGATAGAGCGGGAGGGAGAGAGAGGAAGAGAGAGAGAGAGAAACATCGATGTGAAGGGACACATCGAGTGGCTGCGGTTGGTCGGGGACAAAATGCAACCGAGGTACATGCCCTTAGCGGGAACCGAACCCGGGTCTCTCTGTACTGCAGGCCGACGCTCCAACCGCTGAGCCAAACCAGCCAGGGAGCACATTGAAAATTTTATCAGCTACTACCAATTGCCTTCTAAAGAGCCCACAGATTTAATTCCTTGATATTATCACCAGCATTTGATACTTTGTTGAACCTGTCATGTATTCTCTTCTTTGGACAGTGGTATTCACATCCCTTGCTCATGTTTGTATTATAAGACCTTTTCAATTATTTTTAAGAACAAAAGAGAGCAGGCTCGGGTTTGTATAAAAACACATATGTCAGCCTACCCAGCATCTTTCCTGTTCTTTCTATCTAAGACAGATCATGATTCCCAAACAGACCAAAAGGACCCTTTCTTGCCATTATTGAGAACCCAATAAAGCAAATATGTTAGGAAACAAATTAGCCAGACCCATTTTTGCCATTGCTCCACATTTCCTTGGACTGTAAGCCTTTGCTATGCCAGCATCTTAACACTGAGTACCCAGCAGGTACTGCCAGTCAGATTTGCTCCAGTCAAACACAAATCTGATATGTGGTGAGGAATAAAGGACCATGAAAGGCAGCGTGTGAACTGAATGGTATCTGCTGTCCGTGCAAATGGCAATTAGGACCATTAAATTTAAGTTAATCTTCATTAAGAACATCTGTTGTCTAGCCCACATGAGAAAACCAAAAATGGGTTTGGGTGATTGTGACCATTGCAAATAAGTAGTTGCATTAACTAGATTTCCCTCCCCTTACCCATGAGCTGAAAAACATGTGGCAAGGAAAAGGTATAATATGTGATATGTGGTGGCTGGGGAATAAAACTATAAAGATAGTTTCTTCAATACTCTTGGGCATTATTTAAAACTAGGGTGCTTGTAAGTCATGCCCCTTTGTGGTGAATTCGATGATTAATTTAGTCCTAGTGAATTTCAGGATCGGATTAAGATGTTCCAAAGACCCAAGCAGAACTGGCCCCTGGCCAGATTGGGTATCTTTTAATTGAATTGTACCCAATCTGGCCTTTCTAGTCCCCTCCAGCATTTTGGTTGCTACATTCCATACACCAGTCTACTCTCTTTCTTTGGAGCCCTATTCTCTACTGGAACTCTATGGATATAAAATATCTATGATACCAGTGTGTTGCTTGGCTACCATCCTTCTGCCCTACAAGTGGAGGCCATCTCCTGCCTTATCTCTGTTCTATGGGGCTTGTGTCTGTGGTGGAGCAGACTATTCTTATGAGTTCCAGAAGAGGTTATTAGGGGAAGGGCAGGGACTTCTGCACCTTTGAGTTTAGGCAGGTTAATTTCTTTCTGACCATTGACTATTATAATGATGGTTTTCTTGTGTAAGTAAGTGGAGTGTCAGGTATCAATGTACATAGGTAGATAAGTAGTCTAACTTATATTTTCTTTGTATATGTACCATGTACCTGATAGTCATATCACTGTTGTAATTTTACATTTGTTTCAGTGACTATTTGGTCAATATCAGTCTCCCTTACTAGTCTATAACAAACATGGGAGCAAGAACCATATCTATTTTTGTTCATCAGCATACTCCCAGCACCTAGCACAGTGTCTGTGCCCCATATGAGCTGAATAAAATTTGTTGACTAAAAACAAACAAACAAATAGTTGTGGCTCTGATGTTCTTAGAATGAAGGAAAGCCAGGTATTCAGGCAGGAGGATGGGAAAAAGGATTCGTGAGGGTAGAACATCTCATCATCTCTCTATTCTCACCCTAAGGAGACATCTTACCCTGTAAGTACACAACCCACCTTTGTATAAGCTGCCCCAAGCCACAGACATCCCCTGCATCTGCCAACAGTACTTTTATCTAGGAAGGTTGGAATGACTGAGAATTAAACCTGTGTTTGATAGTTTACTATTTGACTGTTATCTGAAAGCCAATGTCTTCTCCAGGACAGAGGCATTTTAGCAGACACAGGCCCATCTTGCTCCTTGGCCCTAGGAGTAAAACAGTGCCAGTAAATTGTGGAGCTGGAATGGTGGGGTGACTGAATAGGTTGGGAATTGTACTTCCATTAAATTTGAAATAAGGCTATATTGATGCATTTTTTTTTGCATCATAATTGCTCCAGGAATCTGCCAATATATCACTCACTTGCCTCTCAAAGAGAATTAACATGGAAGGAGAAGAGGATGAAGGGTATTACAAATATGCTGGAAGTGGAGTGTAGATAGTGTTTTAATAAACTTAGACTCAAGCTTTGATTCAAGACAGTTCTTAAGAATTAAAGTAGTGATGCTTTCTCCAACTCTTCTCAACCATCCTATTTTACCTCTTTTCAAACTCTCATCTTTTCTTGATCTCTTATCTATCACCCTGAATTCTTGCATGGCCTTATATGCCCATTGACAGCAAAAATAAGATTTTAACTGCCTCTCCATAAGACTGAAGACACTGATACAGAAATGAGGAGTAAACTGAGAGCGTGAATGCTTTTACCATTATCAGTTTCATAGTTACTAGTAACTGGGATAGCTCTTATTCACAAAATCCAGAGATTTCCATGGAGACCATTCCTAATCCCATAAACTCAAGACCTAGCTAAAGCGATTGGCATGGGTGTCACTAATTTTGTTTTCATGCTTATGTTTGCCATCATTCACTGAAGGACAAGAATTAGTCAGCCACGATAAGGGTAAACCCTGGATTAACATTGTGTATTGTAGTTATAAATTTTACTATAAATGAAAAGGATACATTAAAGCCAGTTATAGAGGAAACAAGAAGCTACAAATAAGCGTTTGATGGAAAATAGTTATCTGTTTAGTTGGGTATTTGGGATTGATTTATTTTTCTCATTTTATAATAGTTCCAAATGGGCCCAAATATTGGATTTATAAGAACAGTTTATCAGTGTAGGTGAAATTGATAACACCAAACTTTAAAATGTGTTGAAATGAAAGTAAGAGTTTGAAGTTTAGCTATTTAAAACATCCTGACAATTTCTCCTCTTTAAAAGCATGAAATATTTTAGGGTCAAAGAGTCAACCTTACAACGTCACCTGGTGTCATCGCCCATGGAAAATAAAAGCACCCCTTATCAGTTTCAAATCGACATCTCCACAAACAGGAAGGTTTTTATTCTCTTATAAAAAAACATACACAATATATCAGTCCATTATAAGTTTTTAGGTAACACAAGCAATCCAAAAGTATATAGAGAATGTGAAGTCTTTTCTTCTTCCCCTCTCCACTTCCTTTTCCTCCCTCCAGGGGAGACCACCTTTTTTTTTGTTTAATTAATTAATTAATTTTTGTTACAGATGTTTCTCCTTTTTCTCACACTGATTCCTCCTCCCCCTCCCTCAACGCCCTGTCCCCAGCTTTGTTGTCCATGTCCATTGTTCATGCATACATGCATATAAGTTCTGTGATTTATCTCTCCCCCAACACCCCCTATTCTGGGAATTGTCAGTCTGTACCCCACTTCCACATATCTGTGACTACCCCATTCCTCAGACTGTTATGTTCATTATATTCCACAAATAAGTGAGATCATATGATACTTGTCTTTCTCTGTTTGGCTTGTTTCACTCAGGATAATACTTTACAGGTCTCTCCATGTTGTTCCAAAGAATAAAAGATTTTTCTTTTTCACAGCTGCATAATGCTGCACTGTGAATATGCACCACAGCTTTTTTATTCATTCATCTACTCATGGACATTTGGGCTGTTTCCATATCTTACTATTGTAAATAGTGCTGCTACAAACATGGGGGTACATATATTCTTTCTGATTGGTGTTTAAGGCATCCTAGGGTATATTCCTAGAAGTGAGATCACTGTATCAAAGGGCAGTTCAATATTTAATGTTTTGAGGTAACACCATATTGTTTTCCACAGTGGCTGCACCAGTCTGCATTCCCACCAGAAGTATACTAGAGTCCCCTTTTCTCCACACCCTCGCCAACACTGGTTGTTTGATGATTTGTTGATGGCAGCCTTTCTGACAGGTGTGAGTTGATACCTCACTGTTGTTTTAATTTGCATCTCTCTGATGATTAGTGATGTTGAGCATTTCTTCATATGTCCTAACCATTTGTATGTCCTGTTTGGAGAGGTGTCTATTTAGTTCCTCTGCCCATTTTTAATTGGATTATTTATCTTCCTTTTGTTGAGTTGTATGAGCACTCTATACATATTGGAAATTAACCACTTATCTGATATTTCATTGGCAATTATGCTCTCCCATACAGTGGGTTGCCTTTCCATTTTGATGATTGTATCTTTGCTGTGCAGAATATTGTTCATAATATTTGTTAATGATCCTTTGGATTTCTGTGGTGTCAGTTATTATTTGTCCTCTTTCATTTCTGATTTTGTGTATTTGGTTTTCCCTCTTTGTTTCTTGGTGAGTCTAGTTAAGGGTCCACGAATCTTTTTATCTTTTCAAAGAACCAGCTCTTTGTTTCATTGATCCTTTAAATTGTCTTTTTTTTTGGTCTCCTTGTCATTTATTTCTGCTCTGATATTTCCTATTTCCTTCCTTTTACTTGCTCTGGGATTTTCTTTTTGTTTGCTTTCTAGTTCTTTAAGTTGTGAGGTTAGATAATCTATTAGAAATTTTTCTTGCTTCTTGAGGTAGGCCTGTAGTGCTATGAACTTCCCTCTCAGAACTGCTTTTGCTGCATCCCATAGATTTTGTGTTGTTGTGTGTTCATTTTCATTGGTTTCCAGGAGGTTTTTAATTTCTTCCTTGATCTCCATGATAACCCATTCTTTGTTCAATAACATGCTATTTAGCCTTTATGTTTTCAATTGTCTTTGCATGTTCTTGTAACAGTTGATTTGTAGTTGCATGCCATTGTGATCTAAGAAGAGGCTTCATATGGTTTTAATCTTCCTGAACTTGTAGAGACTTAGTTTGTGTCCTAACATGTGTTCTATCTTTGAGAATGTCCCATGCATACTTGAGAAGATGTGAATTCTGCAGTTTTCTGGTGTAATTCTCTGTAGATATCTATTAAATCCATTTGATCTAGCGCTTCATTTAGAGTCTGTGTTTCCTTGTTAATTTTTTGTCTAGAGGATCTATCCAGTGATGTCAGTGGGGTGTTGAAGTCCCCTGCTTTGATTGTATTGCTTTTGATTCCTCCTTTGAAGTCCTCGAAAAGGTTTTTAATATATGTTGGTGCTCCTATATTGGGTGCATATATGTTTACCATGGTTATATCTTCCTGTTGGATAGATCCTTTCAATATTATGTAGTGGCCTCCTTTGTCTCTAGTTATGAGCTTCATTTTGAAAGCTACTTTATCAGATATGAGTATTGCTAACCCAGATTTTTTTTTGCTTTCTGTTTGCTTGGAAGATTTTTTCCATCCCTTTACTTTCAATCTATGTGAGTCTTTTGTTGTGAGGTGGGTCTCTTGTAGACATCATATATGTGAGCCATGCTTTCTTATCCAGTCAGCTACTCTGTGTTTTTTTTTTTTTTTTTTTCAGAGCATTCAAACAATTCACATTTAAGGTGATAATAGATATGTACTTATTTATTGCCATTTTTGTTTAGTGTGGTCCTATTTTTCTTTGTATTTCTCCTGCTAATTACAGCAGTCCTTTTAGCATATCTGGCAGTCCCAGTATGGTGTTGATATATTCCCTTAGCCCCCCCCCCCCTTTTTTTTTTTTTTTTTTTTGTCTGGAAACCGTTTTATTTGACATATTTTGAATGATAGCCTTGCTGGATAGAGTAGTCTTGGATTCCGATCCTTGTTTTTCATGCCCTTGATTACTTCATGCCACTCCCTTCTGGCCTGCAGTGTTTCTGTTGAGAAGCCAGCTGAGAGCCTAATGGGGTTTCCTTTGTAGATAACCTGTTGCTTCTCTCTTGCTGCTTTTAGGATTCTTTCTTTGTCTTTAATTTTTGGCACTTTGATTACTATGTGTCTTGGTGTGGGCCTGTTTGTGTTCATTTTACTTGGGGCTCTCTGTGCTTCTTGAACTTGAATGTCTTCTTCCTTCACCAAGTTAGGAAAGTTTTCTGTCACTATTTCTTCAAATATATTCTCTAACCCTTGCCCATTTTATTCCTCTTTGAGCACTCCTAGGATGCAAATATTATTATGTTTTCAGTTCTCCCACAGTTCCCTTAAGCTGTCTTCCTGTTTTTTTAATTATTTTTTTCCTTTTGGTTTTCTGATTGGTTGATATTTGCTACCCTGCCTTCTAATTTACTGATCCAGTCCTCAGCTACCTCTACTCTGCTCTTTAGTCCTTCCAATGTGTTCTTATTTTCTGCTATGTCATTCTTCATTTTCACTTGGTTGGTTTTCAATGTTTCTATATCCTTACTCATCGTGCTGATTTCTTTATTTATGCTTTTGAGCTTCCTCAAGATCATGGCTCTGAACTCTACCTCTGATAATTTGCTTAGCTGCATTTCATTTATCTCATCTTCGATAGAGTTTTCTTGTTCTTTCATTGGGATTTGTTTCTTTTTTTCACCATTTTGGCTATCTCAGTGGGTTTTGGAGCTTGCCAAATTTTTTCTTTGGGTGTTGGTGTTCTTCTCTTTGTGGCTTTTTCTACTGGGTTCGGATGAGCCTTGGTGGGCCCATGTTAAACACCACTGTCAAGTCATACTTTCCTCGGTAGTTTTTCAAGCCCAGGAAAGTTTCAGTTATTCTCTAGCTTTTTTTCTGGTGGCTAGTAGTCTCAATTACTTAGTGCCTTGGAATGTAGCCCTGGTGTTCTGCATAAGAGGATTTACAGAGCGTGGGATAGATGCTGGTTCTTAATGAGCCTCCATTTTTATTTTTTTGCCTCACCTGGGAAAGGCTGATCTCCCAGGATGGGGGTGGGGGCTGCTGCTTTTGCCCACAGCTCTGGGAAGGAGCACACTGGTCACTGTCCTTTGTGGTCGCAACTCAGCAAAAACTCTGAGTGCCCTCCAAATCCTGGGTGTCCCCACATCATTCCAGCCCAGTCTGCCCTCCCTCTGCCGTAGCCCCCAGGTGAGTGGATGTGGCTATTTTAGTGCTCTATCCTGGCTCTCTGGGCTGTGGAGAGGGCTTGGTCTTTGTTCCCCAAAGGCGCTGCTCACAGCTAAGACTGCTGCTGTCCTTGGGCTCCCAGCCTGCCAACCTCTCATGCCTTCGCAGATTCTACTAGTGTCCTTGGTTATATGGTCCTGTCTTGATGCTTTTCTGTTGCTTTCTTCTGAGGATTTGTCTTTTTTTTAGTTGTAATTTCGATTTCATCCTGAGAGATCGTCTGTGTAGCTTCTATTCACTCAGCCTCCATTTTCATATCCGCCAGGCCTATCTTGTGTTCAGCTGGGTCACACAGGCCTTTCTGGTACCCCCGCACCCTGCATGTCCTATGGGTAAATGGATCACACAGTCTCTTTTTGGACCCAGGTCTATGCCTATGTGGTGGGCTGCTGGGTTGCATAGGCCTCTCTGGTGCTTCACTACCCAGCAGATCCTGCGGGTAAATGGATGACACTGTTCCAGCTGGGTCACGCAGGCCTCTCTCGTGATTCAGTACCCTACAGGCCCCATGAGTAACTAGAATGCACAGGTCCTACTGGGTCACACATTCCTCTCTGGTGCTTCCGCACCCCACAGGCCCTGTTGGTAACTAGATCGTGCAGTCCCTGCTGGGTGGCACAGTTTGCTCTGGTGCTTCAGCACTCAGCAAGTCTCGTGGGTAACTGGATGGCACAGTCCCTGCTCAGGTGCACAGGCCTTTGTGGTGCTTTAGCACACCACAGGCTCTGTGGGTAACTAGATTACGCAGTGTCTGCTGGGTGGCACAGATCTCTCTGGTGCTTCAGCACCCCACAGGTTTCACTGGATGGCATGATCTCTGCTGAGTCGCAAGGGCCTCACTGTTGCTTTAGCACCCCACAGGTCCCATGAGTAATTGGATTGCACAGTCCCTGCTGGGTCACATAGGCATCTCTGGTGCCCCTGCACCCTGCAGTTTTAGTGGGTGGGCAGCTAGATCTCACCAGTCTCTCTGGGGCTAGGGCTTCCCACTTCATTTGTGAGCTACTGAACTGCACAGGCCTCTGTGGCACCCCAGGTCCCACTGCTGGCAGCTGGAGAGTGCTGTTACTCCGTGGGGCTCAACTCCTGCTCAGCTTTTCCTGTAGATCTTGGGGATAGGTCTCATCTGATGGTCTGTGCTTCTGTTGCCTGGGGATAGATTTCTGCTTCCCAGCCTCTGTTGCTGGGGTATATCTGGACTCTGATTGGGCAGCTACTGTGAGGGTGGTGCTGGGCTCTGGGCTGTTCGCGGGTTCCATGACCGGCACCTTGGGAGCTCCACTATTGTACACCGGTCCGTGTTGACACATAGTGTCCACTGGTCCGATGGTACCAGGTGTGCTGCTGGGCTCATGTTGCTGGACCCTAGCCACTCCCATGCCTCCTCCCATGGAAGACCTGGGATCTTCCAAAATGTTGGGACCTTCCCAAGGCGCAGGGAGAACTGCCCAGAAGGGCTGCTTACAGGGGTAGCTGGCTGCTCCCGTCCATAGCACTGGAACCTTCTGCTCAGAGTCTGCACTGCTGGGGTTTGGTCATCCACCTTTATGTCCACTCACACTCTCTCACACACTCGCTCACTCTCTCACACACTCACCCTCCCTCCCATCCTGCCCACAGCCATCTTCAGAAAACTATTACTTTTATATGTTTATCTTGTATGTGGTCACCTTGTTGAACTATTTTACTGGAACAAATTTTTTTATAGTACAATTTATGGCATTTTCTGAGTAGACAGTCATACAGGATAAAAATAGTGGTCAATTTTCTTCTATATTGCAAAATTTATAATTTAAAAATGTTATTGAATTTATTGGGGTAACATTGATTAATAAAATTATATAGGCTTCAGCTGTACAATTTTATAATATATCATCTGTATATTGTATTATATGTTCACTACCCCAAGTGAACTCTCCTTTCATCACCATTTCCCCCTTTTACCCTCTTCTACCTTCCCCCACCCCTATATTTCAATTTTTTTCCCTAAATACAAACTCATTATTTTGAAAGTCTGTGTGTTTAAAAGTTGCTTCTTTTTTTTTTTTTTTTTTTTTTTTGATTTTATGAATTTTTATTTATTTTTTTGTTACACATATTTCAACTTTTTACCCCAATGGCACGCCCCACCACACCCCACCTCCGCCCCGTCCCTGGCTTAGTTGTCCATGTCCATTGGTCATGCATACATGCATATAAGTTCTGTGGTTTATCTCTTCCCACCCCCCCACCCCCCCATGCCCTCTTCTAAGGGATGTCAGTCTGTGCCCTACTTCCATGTGTCTGGGTCTACTGTATTCCTCAGACTGTTATGTTCATTATATTCCACATATAAGTGAGATCAGGTGGTATTTGTCTTTTTCTGCTTGGCTTCTTTCACTTAAGATAATACTTTCCAGGTCCCTCCATGTCGTCTCAAAGGATAAGAGATCTTTCTTTCTTACCGCTGCATAGTACTCCATTGTGTATATGTACAACAGCTTTTTTATCCATTCGTCTATTGGTGGACACTTGGGCTGTTTCCAGATCTTAGCTATTGTAAATGAACATGGGGGTACATATATTCTTCCTGATTGGTGTTTCAGGCTTCTTAGGGTATATTCCCAGCAGTGGGATCACTGGGTCAAATGGAAGTTCAATTTTTAATTTTTTGAGGTAGCACCATATTGTTTTCCATAGCAGCTGCACCAGTCTGCATTCCCACCAGAAGTGTATTAGAGTCCCCTTTTCTCCACACACTCGCCAACACTTGTTGTTTGATGATTTGTTGATGGCGGCCATTCTGACAGGTGTGAGGTGATACCTCATTGTTGTTTTAATTTGCATCTCTCTGATGATTAGTGATGTTGAGCATTTCTTCATATGTCTTTTGGCCATTTGTATGTCCTGTTTGGAGAGGTGTCTATTCAGCTCCTCTGCCCATTTTTTAAATTGGGTTCTTTGTCTTCCTTTTGTGGAATTGTATGAGCACTCTCTATATATTGGAAATTAACCCCTTATCTGATACATCATTGGCAATGATGTTCTCCCATACAGTGGGTTGCCTTTCCATCTTGATTGTTTCTTTGCTGTGCAGAAGCTTTTTAGTTTGATGTAGTCCCATGTGTTCATTTTCTCCTTTATTTCTGTTGCCTTAGGTGATGTATCAGTGAAAATTCTGCTCCGTATGATGATCGAAATTTTGTTGCCTACATTTTCTACTAGAATTTTTATGGATTCACGGGTCACATTTAAGTCTTTTATCCATTTTGAGTTTATTTTTGTGTATGGTGTAAGTTGATGGTCTAGTTTCATTTTTTTTGCATGTAGCTGTCCAATTTTCCCAACACCATTTATTAAAAAGGCTGTCTTTACTCCACTGTATGCTCTTGCCAACTTTGTCAAATATTAATTGAGCGTATTGCCTTGGATCCATTTCTGGGTTTTCAGTTCTGTTCCACTGGTCTATATGCCCGTTGTTGTGCCAGTACCAGGCTGTTTTGGTTATAGTCGCTTTGTGGTATAACCTGATATCTGGTATTGTGATCCCACCTACTTTGTTCTTCTTTTTCAAGATTGCTGTGGCTATTCGGGGTCTTTTTTGGTTACATATGAACTTTTGAAGTATTTGTTCTAGTTCTATGAAATATGTCGTTGGTATTTTGATGGGGATTGCATTGAATCCATAGATTGCTTTGGGTAGTATGGACATTTTAATGATGTTAAATCTTCCAATCCATGAACAGGGTATGTGCTTCCACTTTTTTATATCTTCCTCTATTTCTTTTTTCAATGACCTGTAGTTTTCTGCAAATAGGTCCTTTACTTTTTTGGTTAAGTTTATTCCTAGGTATCTTAATTTTTTTGGCGCGATGGTAAATGGGATTGTTTTTTCAGTTTCTCTTTATGTGAGTTCATCATTGGTGTACAAGAATGCCGTTGATTTCTTGACGTTAATTTTGTATCCTGCTACTTTGCCAAATTCATTTAATAAGTCTAGTAGATTTTTGATGCAGTCTTTAGGGTTTTCTATGTATAATATCATGTCATCTGCAAATAATGACAGTTTCACTTCCTCCTTTCCAATTTGGATCTCTTTTATTTTTTCTTCATGTCTGATTGCTGTGGCTAAGACTTCCAGTACAATGTTAAATAAGAGTGGCAAAAGTGGACATCCCTGTCTTGTTCCTGTTCTTAATGGAAATGTTTTTAGTTTCTGTCCATTGAGTATGATGTTGTCTGTAGGTCTTTCATATATGGCCTTTATTATGTCAAGATATGATCCCTCTATTCCTACATTGCTGAGTGTTTTTATGAGAAATGGATGCTGGATTTTGTCGAATGCTTTTTCAGCATCTATTGATATGATCATGTGGTTTTTGTTCTTCATTGTGTTTATGTGGTGTATCACGTTTATTGATTTGCGAATATTGTACCAGCCTTGCATCCCTGGAATGAATCCCACTTGGTCATGGTGAATAATTTTTTTGATGTATTTCTGGCTCCGATTTGCTAATATTTTGTTCAGGATTTTGGAATCTATGTTCATCAGGGATGTTGGCCTGTAGTTTTCTTTCTTTGTAGTGTCTTTTTCTGGTTTTGGAATTAGAATTATCCTGGCTTCATAGAACGTGTTTGGAAGTCTTCCTTCTTCTTGAATTTTTTGAAAGAGTTTGAGGAGAATGGGTGTTAGTTCTTTTTTGAATGTTCGGTAAAACTCCCCCATGAAACCGTCTGGGCCTGGGCTTTTGTTTGCTGGGAGAGTCTTGATTACCTCTTCAATTTCCTTAGTTGTTATTGGTCTGTTCAAGTTTTCTGTCTCTTCCGGGAATAGTTTTGGGAGACTGTTTCTAGAAATTTGTCCATTTCGCTTAGATTGTCTAATTTGTTGCCATATAGTTGTTCATAGTAGTTGTTAACGATCTTTTGTATTTCCGTGGTGTTGGTTGTTACTTCTCCTCTTTCATTTCTGATTTTGTGTATTTGGGTTCTCTTTCTTTGTTTCTTGGTGAGTCTAGCTAAGGGTCCATCAATCTTGTTTAGCTTTTCGAAGAACCAGCTCTTTGTTTCATTGATCCTTTGAATTGATTTTTTGGTCGCTATGTCATTTATTTCTGCTCTGATCTTTACTATTTCCTTCCTTCTACTTGCTCTGGGGATTTCTTTTTGTTTTCTTTCTAATTCTTTAAGTTGTGAGGTTAGACAGTCAATTAAAATTTTTTCTTGTTTTTTGAGGTAGGCCTGTAGTGCTATGAACTTCCCTCTCAGAACTGCTTTCGCTGCATCCCATAGATTTTGTGTTGTTGTGTGTTCATTTTCATTGGTTTCCAGGAAGTTTTTAATTTCTTCCTTGATCTCCTTGGTGACCCATTTATTGTTTAATAACATGCTATTTAGCCTCCATGTGTTGAAATGTCTTTGCATGTTCTTGTTGCAATTGATTTCTAGTTTCATGCCATTGTGATCTGAGAAGATGCTTGATATGATTTCAATCTTCTTGAACTTGTAGAGATTTAGTTTGTGTCCTATCATGTGGTCTATCTTTGAGAATGTCCCATGTGCACTTGAGAAGAATGTGAATTCTGTAGTTTTGGGGTGTAATTCTCTGTAGATATCTATTAAATCCATTTGGTCTAGTGCTTCATTTAGAGTCTCTGTTTCCTTGCTAATTTTTTGCCTAGAGGATCTATCCAGTGCTGTCAATGGGGTGTTGAAGTCCCCTGCTATGATTGTATTGTTATTGATTTCTCCTTGGAAGTCCTCCAGAAGATTTTTGATATATTTTGGTGCTCCTATATTGGGTGCATATGTTTATGAGGGTTATATCTTCCTGTTGGATAGATCCTTTCAATATTTTACAGTGGCCTTCTTTGTCTCTAGTTATGGTCTTCATTTTGAAATCTATTTTATCAGATATGAGAACTGCTACCCCAGCTTTTTTTTGCTTTCCATTTGCTTGGAAAATTTTTTTCCATCCCTTCACTTTCAACCTATGTGAGTCTTTTGTTGAGAGGTGGGTCTCTTGTAAACAACATATAGATGAGTCATGCTTTCTTATCCAATCAGCTACTCTGTGTCTTTTTATGGGAGCATTCAGTCCATTTACATTTAAGGTGATTATTGATATGTACTTATTTATTGCCATTTTTGTTTAGTGTGGTTCTATTTTTCTTCCCATTTCTTCTGGTAATTACAGCAGTCCTTTTAACATTTCTTGCAGTGCTGGTTTGGTGCTAATGTATTCCCTTAGCCTTTTTTTGTCTGGGAAGCTCTTTATTTGATCTTCTATTTTGAATGATAGCCTTGCTGGGTAGAGTAGTCTTGGATTCAGATTCTTGTTTTTCATGACTTTGATTATTTCATGCCATTCTCTTCTGGCCTGTAGTGTTTCTTTTGAGAAGTCAGCTGAGAGCCTTATGGGGTTCCCTTTGTTGGTAACCTGTTGCTTAACTCTTGCTGCTTTTAGGATTCTCTCTTTGTCTTTAATTTGTGGCATTTTAATTACTATGTGTCTTGGTGTGTGCCTGTTTGGGTTCTTCTTACTTGGGTCTCTGTGTGCTTCTTGAACTTGAATGCCTTCTTCCTTCACCAAATTAGGGAAGTTTTCTGTCACTATTTTTTTGAATATATTCTCTATCCCTTGCTCATTTTCTTCTTCTTCGGGGACTCCTATGATGCGGATATTATTACGTTTCCAGTTGTCCCACAGTTCTCTTAAGCTGTCTTCCTGTTTTTTAATAGTTTTTTCCTTTTCTTTTTCTGATTGGTTGATTTTTTCTACCCTGTCTTCTAATTCACTGATCCGTTCCTCAGCTTCCTCTACTCTGCTTTTTAAACTTCCAATGTGTTTTTCATTTCTGATATGCCATTTTTTATCTATTCTTGTTGGTTTTTAATTTCCAATTGGCTTATTTTCAGTGTCTCTATGTCCTTAGTCATGCTGTTCAGCTTCCTCAAGATCATGGCTTCTGTTTCTGTGTTTCACCATTTTGGCTATCACTGTGGGCTTTGGAGCCTGTCAAGTTCTCCCTGTGGGTGTTGGTGTCCTGCTGTTTGTGGCTCCCTCTCCTGTGTTTAGATGAGCGAGGGAGGACCCATGTTGAACACCAGTGTCAAGTCTTACTTTCCTGGTTAAAGTTGCCAGCCCAGGAAAGGTACTGTTATCCTCTAGATTTTTGCCTTGAGTCTAGCAGTCTAGGTTACTTGATGAGTTTTGGGTTGTCAGTTGATTGAAAAACTCCCTCTGGTGCTCAGCCAAGGGGCTTTCAGGAGGGTGGGGCAGATGCTGGTTGTTAGTGAGCCTCAATTAACACTTCAATGGCCCACAGGGTGGGGTTAATTCTCCGAGGGAGGGGCTGCTGCCTCTCCTCAGAGCCCTGGGAAGGAGCAATGTTGCCACTGTCCTGAGTGGCTGCACTCAGCCAAAGCTCTGAGGGCCCTCCAGATCCCGAGTGTCCCCACAGAGCTCCAGTCCAGTCTGCCCTCCCTCTGGCGGAGCTCACGGTGTGTGACTGTGGCTGTTTTAGCCTCTGTCCTGGCTCTGCGCTGTGGAGCCGCCTGGGAGTGTAACCCGAGGGCACTGCTCCCAGCTGAGGCCGCTGGTGAGCTGCTGACCGTGGGCTCCCAGCCCCTGTCTCGTGCCTTCGCAAGCCTACCAGGATCGAGTCAGCGTCCCTGGTTATATGGTCCTCGCAGGCTGCTTTTCTGTTGCTTTTCCCCATCAATTTGTCTGTGTTATAGTTGTAATTCCAGTTTGGTTCTGGGAGACGGTCTGTGTAGCTTCTGTTCACTCCGCCGCCATTTTTCGTCTCTCTAAAAGTTGCTTCTTATATTGAGTCAAAATCTGTTCTGAAAATTTTCCATCTATCACTTCCAGTTCCGTTTTCTAGAGCTAAACAGAATAAGGCAAATCCTTCTTCATAACCCTTTGGATATTTGAATATGCTTGTCATTGCTCCCACATTTTATGATTTCCAACTCCTTTATCTTCTATATATATATATATCATTTATACCTTGAGTCATCTTTCCCTAAATGAATTCCATTTTGTCTAAGTCCCTATCAAAACACGGTATTCAGAGTGGAAGTATTCAGATATTTTCTAACCATTGCCGAATATAGAGAAACCAATTTTATTACTTTGCACACAACTCTCCTATCAATGTACTACAAAATTACAATGGTAGAGCTGAACTGTTTTAAAATATTAGTTTCTTCCTTACAATGGAATCAATTTATAAATGATATTTTATCCAGAACCCTATTTCCTAAAACAGTTAAGAAATGTTTCATTGAAATGAAAGGAAAGTGAGAGGGTACAGAATCTCCATCATTTCAACTTCCTTCTTGTTCCTCAAGGTAGCCCAAGAAGAATCCAGAGTATCTGGAAAACATAGTTTGAAAACCATAAATTGAATCAAATTTCTTCAGAAGACAATGAGGCTCAGAGAGGAGAAGTAACTTACTGTGGTCACACAGTTACTTAACAGGATCGAACTGAACTTGAGACTCCTAACTCCTGTTCCAGAGATCTTTTCACTATGTCATACTATTCCTCACTATTACCCATCCCCCCTCCCCTCACACACACCTTAATGGCTCATATTAACCTTGAGAACAACTGAAATCTTAGGGCTGCTGCCAAGATCCATTTACTTCATTCAGGGGTGGGGAACCTTTTTTCTGCCATGAGCCATTTGGATATTTACAACATCATTCACAGGCCATACAGAATTATCAACTTAAAAATTAGTCTGCTATATTTGGTCAGGCTAATTTGGTAAGGCGTGTGATGTTAGCTGGTATTGCTTTCTCTGGTCTTATACAGCCCATTGGCCAGATGTTCCTCACACCATACAGTTGAATTTTGGATGTGGAACTTTACATTTATTAAATGAATTAACTATAATCTCCCCTAGAAATCAAGGAAACATTAGACTTTTTTTGTTTTGTTTTGTTTTGGCCAATCAGTCCTGCCTTTTAAAAACTTTCTAAATCTTGATTCTATCATCCATCATCAATCAATTTCTTTTGGCAGGGCTGTTCAAGTAATGCTATAACTCACTATATTGACACTCAACCCCCATTTCTTCAATTTGCCAACAAATATATAATCAAGACCTGATTTCAAAAACTTCAGACTCACATTTTATGACATTTTTCGTCTTTTAGATGGAAAACTCCTACTTATATATTGATACCCATTTCAAATGTCACCTCCTCTGTAAAGTGTTAATATATTCCTATTTCTTATCCTTGAAGCAGAATTGATAGGTCCCATTCTATACTAAAATATAATTTTAATAACTAACACACTTTCTCTACTATTTTATGAATTTCTTAATGGTCTTACTTATTCTCTGCATCGCCAGACCCTGAGCCTGAGATGGCAGGTGAGTATAGTGACTGCCTACTGAGAAAGACTGTGAGGTCAGGTAGAAACTTAATGGCAAAGAGTGTTGTGAGGGGTTAATGATTTCTGCCACAGGCTCAGTAGGGAAGTATTTTGCCAACACTGGCCCACAGCATACCCACTACTCAAAAATGCTTTAAAATATATTTTACACTCCCCCAGATATCCAGTAACATTATTTAAAAAATTTAGTTGAACATGGCTTGTGTCAACCCTTCTTTTTGTCTACTGATCATAATTTTTCTCAAGTGCTCACAAACAATATTCTAATAACTACTTTTAGATATTTTTTTGGTATCGGCATCAAGTTAATTATTGGTTTACATTTTTGAGATATGCTTCTTTCTCTTTTTAAAAAAATAGGACAACATTTCCTTTTCTTTAGCCTTCTGGCAACTCTTCCATTTTCCAAGAACTTTCCAGGTGCTGGTGACTCATTTGGAGAAAATGGCCCCTTTCTCTTGGACCTTTCAACATCATTGTTTGTAATGGTCAGGGGCCATGACTAGGAGAGCTGTTTCTTGGAAAAAGTATATTTGAATTGGGCAAATGAGGGGCTGAAGTCAGGATGGCCAATAAATGTGTTATTGACAGAGGCCTGGCCTAGAAAGACAGCCAATTCTAGTGAGGCTGTTTTCTCTGAACTAAGGCCCAGCAAGCATTTCAGATGACTCTTTCTGTCTTTTTTCCCTTCCCCTTCTCTTGGCTCCATGTTCTCTTCTTGCTGTAGTTTTTCACCTCTGAGCTGAATTTGGATGGCTAAAGTGTAACCTCAGCACAAAAATGACCAGAAGAATGCACATCTGCCCTTGAGTTCCGGATGAGAGTTTAGGTCAGTGACTGCTAGTGACAGAGATAATAAGCAAAACAGGAAACGATTTCAAGAAACTGAAGATAATAGGTTAATATTAGATGCAACACAGGCTGTATACATGTGAAAAAGATAAGATATCAGCTATGTAGACACACAAAAATACAGTAAAATGGTAATTCATTATAACATTAAAAGCAAGAGATTTTTTTGTGTGTGAACCTATCTTGTGCTCAGTCCTGAGCTAGACACTGTGAGAAAGCAAAGACACAATCCTAAAGATGTTACAGTAATTAGACATTTTTTCCAATTTAATATGCTAATGACAAATAGCCAGAAACTGGTGTTTAGTTGTATTTTTTAAAAAGCCTTTTTCTTTAACAAGTTTTTGAACCAAAATATAAGTGAATTTTTGAAAAGGCTTACCTTTAATAACTGGAAAGTGGAATCCAATCAAACTTTCTGTTCCAGCAATATGTTAGTTAAATGACCCTTGATCTACTATAAATACAAAGAAAAAGAGACTGAAATGACTACAGCACATCTCTCCACTCAGTGCTCTGGCTGCCTTTGTAGAAGCTACAACAAACCTGGTTTATATTGGGACTGGGAAATCTCATCATGCATACTCAGTCCAGCTAAGGTTCTTGTCTCTTCAGTGTGGATCTTACCACTTATTTCAGTAAGAGGTACAGTGAAAATGGGACCTTTGGCCCTCCAAACAGTTGTTCTGTTGCTATAAACCATTGAACGCCCATGCAAGGGACAAGTGTAAACAGGGGCTGCTTTACTCTCAGTTGGAAGGTTTGAGTTGAACTCCTTCCAGGCAATCACACTGGCTGCCATTTTATACAGTCTATTTCTGTCTTCCTGTACACATCCCTTAATTTGCATTTCTGCTTACACTTGCCACTAGTCCTGCCTCTCTGTGTGGGAGGTGAAATGGAATTGAAGAAGGAAAAAAGAAAGGCCTTTTTGTGAGGAGGGGGAGAATATAGGACTTTCATTAGCTGTTCTTCCTGGATGTCTTCAGAGAGACATTTTGTCTCCTGGCCTCCTTGAGGGTTATCACAGAAACTCTATTTTAGCACAGACATCAGCCTTATTTCTTTGCGTATTTGACTTTTAGCGAAATTTGAACCAATTTGGCTCATTAAAAAATGTTAACTGGCATAATGGGAAGATGATCTAAAAAAAAGTGGAAACAGAACTCTAAGATGTTTTACAGAAAGTGATTTGAAGAGGCCATTTAAGGCCCTCAACTATCTTTCACCAAATTTTAAGGAACATGATATGTCTACTATTAGAGCCTTATTTCCTTAGCTTCAGTTATGGTCTTGTCTAGGTATTACCTCCAACTCTGGTAAGGATGTAAATTAAGCTATGAACACTCTAGTATGCATCTGCTTATCAGAAATTTGCAGCCAACTTATCCTTTCTCAGCAACCAGTTGCTGTTCCTTGCCGATATACTGGACTTGGATTACTTTCCCCAATCTTAAGGGAAATTAATTTAATTGTATAAATCCATAAACTCAACAGGCTCAAAAAGCAATTGGTATGAGTCAAAACTTGGAATGGCTAAGCAGTTCAGATTATTACATAAGCAAGCTCCAAGTCAAATTTCAGACAATTACATGTAAGTCAGACTCAAGAAGAGAATTAAATTGTGGCAGAAGAGATTTAACCAAGAAATTTCCACCAGACTAATAGCTCCTTGAGGACAGGAGCTGTGTCTTATTATTTTTGTATCCCTAACACTTACCATGGTGATTGAATTCTCATGAGCACTCAGTGAATGCTATTCAGTAAGTGAATGGATTCAGAAGAATTTCTTGCTGTCAATGGGGGAAAAAGGAGAAATGTCTGTAATAAAAAAAAATTAATAAAAAAATAAATAAAGAAAAAAATTAAAAATAAAGATTGATTCTGGAGTGAATTACCTATAATGTTGGTGAGTTTTATTATAGAGATTTTATCAAAAGAAGATAAGTATAGTACTACTATTTCTAGGATGTGGAAGTAAAGTGCTTTGTAGAGGCAGAGACAAACAGTGCATTTTCCTTCTGGTTTGTGGATGCCATGAAACATAATGAAGGTAGTTCATACAAAGTTCTCTCCCTCTCCCCCCATTCTGATTCTCTCGTGTCTCTCTTTCTTTGCCAAAATCAATTTACGTTACTAGCTTTTCTGGGTATTACCATATTCAGTTTCATTTCCTCCTAGTAGGTCACACATGTTTTGCAAAATAATTATAATAATTTGCATTCATATCACACTAATGCTTTTCAAGGGAATTTTATGTGCACTACCTCTTTTTGTTACAAATTGCAAAAAGCGAGCAAACAAACAAAAACAACAACACTAGAGGCATTAAAAATAATATTAGGTCCAGTTTTCAGATGAGGAACCAGAGGTATAGAGAGTTTAAACGACTTGCCCATGATCACATAGCAATGTGTGACTGTATTAGGAACAGAAGTCACTTTGAGTCTCAAAATTTTTGCGTGAAGATTTGTTAGGAAAACAAGAGTTAGTCCTGCCTTCAAGGTTATACTCCTCATACTTTTTGTTGTTTCAAATTCCTTCTTTATATTTCTTTCTAGGTATATGAGGCTAATTCTTGAAAAATGGCCAGATCAGGCATAATCTCAACTGTGAGGTCTCAATTTATTCTCAGCTTTCTTATTCTTCAAATATGAAGTGAATGCTTAACTAAATTTAAAACAACATCGTAGCCTGACCTGTGTAGCTCAGTGGTTGAGTGTCGACCCATGCACCATAAGGTTGCCAGTTCGATTCCCAGTCAGGGTACATGCCCAGGTTGTGGGCCCAATCCCAAGTGGGGGACATGCAGGAGGCGGCCAGTCAGTGTTCTCTCTCATTGATGTCTCTATCTCTCTCTCCCTTTCCCTTCCTCACTCTAAAATCAATAAAGAAAAAAAAAATTAAAAATAAAAATAAAACAACATTGTGTAGGAAATCTTTATGTCTCTACTTAAGACAACTGACACAGAAATCTTCTGAAATGTGCTGCCCTGGAATGCATCTTCTTTTTCCCTGTTTTAGTTTTCTTTAACAGTCACAGCAGGAGGACCTCTTATACCAGTTGATATTTCATTGACTTCTTTCCTTCCAAGGGTGACAATTTTTTCACACAGATTCAAGAGGTAGCAGGTCTCCTGTAATTACCAGCCCAAACCCTATTTGGTGTCCCAGAATAGAATGAATAAGGCAGTGTTGTACTGAAACCATGGATGAAGTTGGACCTCAGGGTCTGGGAAGGAAGCCAGGACTAAAAGAGCCAAGGGCTTTGCAAAAACCAGAGGTCTAGAAAGGCTTTGAGTCATTAACCAGATAAGCAGTTAGAAAATATGAATAAGTCTTCTTATTGGGGTTAAAGCAAGGGCAAGGGTCAAAAACTAAATAGCAATGAACAATAAAAACAGCAGTACTACCCTTGAAAATGAGATAAATTCTGTCTTAGCTCAGAAGCCAGTTGAAATGGAGCTGATTCTAAGGAGTAACCAGCCTGAATGAGATACATAGGTTGGAGCCAGGAAGTCATCTGCACAAATGGGTAGTGGAGAATGTGGTGGTCATAGCAAAGGTAATATCTTGATAGTCTAGAAATGCCTCAGAGCAGGCATTTCTTGACTATTGGCACTATTGGCATTTGGGGCCAGATAGTTCTTTGTTGTGTGGTGCCATTCTGTTCATTGTATGACATTTAGCAACATCTATAGCCTTTACCCACTAGGTGTCAGTAGCATACCCCCCAAATTGTGGCAACTAAAACTGTCTCCAGATATTGTCCGATGTCCCTTGGGGAGTTAGGGGGAGGCAAAATGGCCCAGGTTAAGAACCATTGCTCTTAAAGTATTGATTTTGAAAATATTGATCTTGGGCCTTCTAAGATTTGCTGGTTTCTAAATTATTCTCAGAGCAAGGAATTTAAGGCAGCAGGTATAGGCATTTGCAGTGCAATTCTTCCCCCATTTTTTTTTTTTTTTTTTTTTTTCACATCTAGTGCCCAGGTCATCTCTTCCATTAAGCACTATTGCAGTTCCTAGGAACATTGAATCCTCAGAATTTCCCTCAGCAAATTCAAGGGTAAATCTGCTCATTGTGTTTATTCTTGGTTTACAGGCTAATTGGGACAAATATGAAAAAACTTTTTACTTTTAGCAATTGAATTCTAAAAGACATGTTAAATTTCTGTTTTCTTATTATTTACTTTGAGGTTTTTTCTTTTTTATTTCTTTCTTTCTTTCTTTCTTTCTTTATTTTCCTTACCCGAGGACATTTTTCCATTTTTTGTTCATTTTCCATTTTTTTGAAAGAGAGAGGTAGAGAAACATCAATGTGAAAGGGACACATCGAGTGGTTGCCACCCGCACGACCCAACCAGGGCCGGAGACAAACTGCAACCGAGGTGCGTGCCCTTAGCGGGAACCTAACTTGAGTCTCTCTGGACCACAGGCTGACGCTTTAACCGCTGAGCCAAACCGTCCAGGGCGAGTTTTTTTTCCTTTATTTTCATTTATTTCTTACTTTCATCCAACCACATCCTTCACAATGGAAGTATGTAGGTGATGACATGCTACACCCAGATGTCAAAAATGAAAAGGAAGGAGAGAGGATAGAGAACTTAGACTATTTGACAAAAATTGTTTTGGAAAATAGTTGCAAAGAATATTGTACTCAATTATCTATCTTCTAACTCAGTCTATTTTCTTACCATGCATTATACTGACTTTTTCTTAAATATGCATTTTTTTTTCTTTATTGTTGCCCTTGTGGTGGATTGTCATGCCTGTCAGAAGTAGAGAAATCCTCTGACGGTCAGTACAAACAGCTTTGTGGAGTGAAGCATGATATAGAAGAGACAATAAGATGTAGTGGAAATAGCCCTAGACAAGGAGTTCTAGTCTGTTTTCTTCTTTATAGATATTTGATCTTGTGAATCAACTGAGGCTAAACCTCAGTTCTTTCACATGTATAATAGACCTACCTGTTTGCCTACATAGTAACTGTATGGTTCAGATGAGAGAATGAGGTGAAAGTGGCATAAAAGATGTAAAAACATTTATAAATGCAAAATGATATTATGAATTAATTTCAGATTATACCTCTTCACTTATTGTTGCCCAAATATCACAATGTCCATTGGATAGATGTCATATTGAAGGCTATAACAATAGTTTCTCTTGCTTGCAGTGATAGACCTCCTCCCTACGCCTTCCTTCCAAGATCTACTTTCTACTTTCTACCCTATTCCATCCTGCTCTGCCCTAGGAGGTTGAACCATTATCAACAGTTTCTCTTATCTTTTGGATTCCAGTTGTGTTTAGCCAATGGGGAGCATTGGCCGGGAGAAGAGTGTGAATAGGCTATTTATTCCTTGGCAGCTTCTATCAGGGAGCTCTCTTCATGTAGTATTCATGCTCTCTTCTTCCTCTGGGTTTTGGTAAGTGCTCCCTCCCCTCTTTATTTTCAGGTCTAAGGCTGGAAATGGACCCCTTTACTAGTCCTGAAATAATTTAGTATCCCTGTGGTTTTATTATACCCTGTCCATATTTTTGTAATCAATTCCCTTTATTAAGCTCCACCCAAATTATTCACTCTGAATGAGTCATGTGTTTCTTATTGGGACCCTGACTGATATAACCACAAAATCTCTTTCTTTTCTGCTCTCTCGACCTTTATTGTAATAAAATAAATAGTTGTGTTTTTTTTTAATCCTCACCCAAGGAGATATATATATATATATATATATATATATATATATATATTTCATTTATATTCAGATAGAGTGGGGGAGAGAGAGAGAGAAACATCGACATTGACACAAGAGAGACACATTGACTGGTTGCCTCCAGGGCCGGGGACAGAGCTGCAACCGAGGTATATGCCCTTGACCAGAATCGAACCCATGATTCTTTGGTCCATGGGCCAGCCCTCTAACCACTGAGACAAACCAGCCAAGGATAAAATAAATAGTTTTAAATAAGGGGATATTATTAAGAAATTGTAATAGGTTCATGGCTATTAGTATTTTGTTCGGTCATATTGATAATCGGCTCCTTATGTTACTATCTCAGAATATCTTACAAATTGGGTAGTTCATGCTCTTTTTCTATTCTTAATCAACCATTGAAGGACATTTAAAGCCCATGAATCTGGTGCCTACTTTCTCTCACAAAGTTCATATCCTGGCTAAATTCAAGCAACCTGGGAGGCAGCTCTCTGATGCACACTACAGTCTCTGGTTTGCTGTAAATCAGTTTGCACCCTTTTGCTTCCTTTGGACTCTGAGAATGAGCTTACATCCTTTTGCTTCCTTTGGACTGGAGGCTCAGGAAGCTTGGTAAGGGGGGTACAGTTAAGCCTCTGGGATTCCTTGACAGCTGCCAACTTTCTGGCCCTGGTGTCTCTGCTCATTAACCGTGTCCAACTTGGAATGTTTCATAGACTGTCAGAGCTAGAAGAGATCTCAGAAATCAACTAGTGCAGAGGTTATTTACTTAGGATCTATAGGTGGACTTTAGGGAAATTCTTAAATCTCCTAAATAATATGGAATATTAGCTATCTATGTACACTTAGGCATTTTCCTGGTGAGAAGATCCATAGCTTTCATTAAATACTCTAAAGGACTTGTAACACAAAAAAATACATAGCCCTTAAAAGGCTCTAGACTAATACCTTTACCTTACAGAAGAGGAAACTGAGGCCCAGAGAGAAAGCATCTTATCCAAGATTCCTCAGTAAGTCAAAGGCAGGATTTAACCAGAATCTAGATAGACATTAACTTCCTTTTTTAAAAAAATTTTTCTTTCTCTGCCAAATTCCAAAGTCATATTCCTGCTATACTTCATGCACTGCAGACACTAACTAACTGTTAACTGCAATTTATAACTGCAATGGTACCTATGAGCACACTCTCTTATTTTAATTGACCCTGCTAAACAGAATATGGAGTTGTTGGGGTTCAGGGCCAGCCTGAGAGCTTAGTGGTGCCAAGGAATCAAGCAGGGTTTTTCCACCCCAGTTCTCTCTGATGAATGAAGTTCTGTCTCATCCCAATTTTTCTGAGCCAACTTGTCCCCAGGGCCCTGTGGAGGGGCAGGTGTCAGTCCTGGGCATGGACTCAGCAGGCCAACTCCAGTGCCTCTGCAGCTGTTCTCATCCCTGTGAGGCCCCCAATGGGAACTGACACAGAGAATCTTGAAAAATGGCAAAGAAAAGCTAATGAAAAAACACCCTTGAGCCTTGAGAGGTTGCCATTCTTCCAGGGGAGCTGGCACTGCTTAGCTCAGGTTATTAAATCATAACTAGCTTCTGGTAAAATAGGGTGGAAAGTCTTATTTCTTCCTATCGTCCCTTCTGTGCCCCACTTTCCCAGGTTACAGGTATTTTTATACTATCTAGAGTCCCCTACTGCATTTCCTTATGCAGGTCTCCCTGTCTAGGAAATAAGTACTGTTGCTGTATTACTTAGGTACCCAATTTGTCAGAGTGAAAGAGTTTTTACTTCAAGTTTCAGCTCTGTAACTAACTAGCAGTGTGATCTTTTTCAAGTCTCTTAACCTTAATGGGCTTCATTCATAAAATATGGGGTTAAAATGAACCAAATGAGGTAATAGAGGTGAGATCATTTGACAAATGTAAAACAACAAAAGCTATGTGGGATCATTATGATCTTTCATCACTTAAAGATAAATCATTTTAAATGTTGAAAAAAATAACCTTGAGGGCCAGTAGCTCAGCTGAGATCTAGATGCCTAGATTTCAGTCTAACTGGGTTTTCTGTGAAAATTCCAGAATTGAATAGGAAGGAGAGTAACCACTGGCTGTGAGTTTTTAAAAAAATCAGTGGAAGAAATCACTTGACAGAAACACAGTCTCTTTCTGGAGTCTTGCATGGTACTTTACATCCTAAACACCTATGAAAATAGCACCTAAAGAACAATCATGCTTCACTAGGCAAGAAAGAAGAAATATCCATTAGGTCTAGTGCATAAGAATTAGAAGGAGTCAGCCTTAATATGACTTGCCATAGGAATAAGTAGACTAACTTGCAGAGAGGCAGAAAATTCCCAGAGGGTGGCACAACAGTGGAAACAGAATATCAATCCCTCTCTTCACAATATGCCAGTCAACACCAGTTCCTAAGACCCTGGGAAGGGTCACATGGAAAGCTAATCACCATGAGGCAAGAAAAGGGAAATCAGACACATGATCAGTGCCTTCAAGAAATGAATGATTTTAGTATCTGTTAAAATTCAGCACCCTTTATCATATAAAATCTCAGCAAAGTGGGAATAGAGGGGACATACATCAACATAATAAAGGCCATAAATGAAAAACCCACATCTGACATCATACGCAATGGGGAACAACTAAAAGCATGTCCCTTAATATCAGGAACAAGACAGGGATTTCCGCTTTCATCACTCTTATTCAATATAGTACTGGGAGTCCTAGCCACAACAATCAGACAGGAAGAAAAAATAAAATACATACGAATTGGAAAGGAAGATGTAAAGCTGTCATTATTTACAGATGACATGCTATAGAGAACCCTAAAGATTTCACCAAGAAACTACTAGAACTACTAATTCAGTAAAGTAGCAGGATACAGAATAAATATGCAGAAACCAGTTGCATTTTTATACAACAATAATGGACTATTAGAAAAGGAAACTAATAAAACAATCCAATTTACAATCACATCAAAAAATAAAATACCTAGGAATCTATTTAACCAAGGATGTAAAAGACCTGTACTCAGAAAATTATAAGACACTGAAGAAAGAAATTGAAGAAGACACAACTAAGTGGAAGCATATATCATGTTTGTGGATAGGAAAATTAATAAAATTAAAATGTCCATACTACCAAAAGCAATCTAAATATTCAATGCAATTCCTATCAAGATATGAATGGAATATTTCACAGAACTAGAAGAAATATTTTAAAAAAATTATAAGGAACCACAAAAGACCCTAAATATCCACAGCGGTCTTGAAAAAGAAGAACAAAGTTGGAAGAATCACACTGCCGGATCCCAAACTATACTACAGGGCCATCCATAGAAATCAAAACAGCATGATACTGGCATAAATAACAGACATATAGATCATTGGAATGGAATAGAAAGCCCAGAAATAAACCTACACCTTTATAGTCAATTAACATTTGACAAAGGAGGCAAGAACATTCAATGGGGTAAAGACAATTTTATTCAATAAATGGTGGTGGGAAAATACAGACACAGACACAAAACATGAAAGTAGACCACCTCTTCCAACATACACAAGAATAAACTCAAAATAGATTAAGGACTTAAATGTAAGACTTGAAACCATAAAAATCCTAGAAGAAAACCTAAGCACTATAATCTCAGACATTTCTTATACCAATATTTTTTCTGATATATATATCCTTCAGCAAGGGAAACAAAAGTAAAATGAATGAATGGAACTACATCAAACGTAAGAGTTTTTGCACAGCAAAGGAAACCATCATCAAAATGGAAGACAACCCACTGAATGGGAGAACATATTTGCCAATTGTACATCTGTTAAAGGGTTAATATCCAAAATCTATAAAGAAATTATACAAATCAACACCAAAACAAACAAAGAATTAAATTCAAAAAATGGGCAAAGGACATGAATAGACATTTCCCCAAAGAAGGCATACAGATGGCCAATGACATATGAAAAGATGCTCAATATTGTGAGATTAACTAGTCAATTAAAAATTTTTCTTGTTTCTTGAGTTAGGCCTATAGTGCTATGAACTTCCAACTAAGGACTGCTTTCACTGCATCCCACAAATTTTATGTTGTGTGTTCATTTTCATTGGTTGCCAGGAAGTTTTTAATTTCTTCTTTGATCTCCTTGGTAGCCCATTTATTGTTTAATAACATGCTATTTAGCCTCCATGTGTTCAAATGTCTTTGCATGTTTTTGTTGCAATTTATTTCTAGTTTCATGCCATTGTGATCTGATAAGATGCTTGATATGATTTCAATCTTCTTGAACTTGGAGAGACTTAGCTTGTGTCCTAACATGTGGTCTGTCTTTGAGAATGTCCCATGTGCACCTGAGAAGAATGTGAATTTTTCAGTTTTGGGGTGCAATTTTCTGTAGATATCTAATAAACCCATTTGATCTAGTTCATCATTTAGTCTCTGATTCCTTGTTAGTTTTTTTTTTTTTTTTTTTGTCTAGAGGATCTATCCAGTGATGTCAGTGGGGCGTTGAGGTACTCCAGAAGATTTTTAATATATTTTGGTGCTTTTATATTGGGTGCATATATGTTTACCAAGGTTATATCTTCCTGTTGGATAGATCAAGCAAAAGAAAACCCCAGAGCAGAAGGAAGGAAATAGTGAAGACCAGAGCAGAAATAAATGACACAGAGACCAAAAAACAATTCAAAGGATCAATGAAACAAAGAGCTGTTTTTTCGAAAAGATAAACAACATTGATGGACCCTTAGCTAGACTCACCGAGAAATAAAGAGAGAGAACCCAAATACACAAAATCAGAAATGAAAGAGGAGAAGTAACAACTGACACCACAAAAATATAAAAGATCGTTAACAACTACTATGAACAATTATATGGCGACAAATTCGACAATCTAAGTGAAATGGACAAATTTCTAGAAACACATAGTCTCCCAAAACTGAGCAGGGAAAAGATAGAAAACTTGAACAGACCAATAACAACTAAGGAAATTAAAGATGTAGTCAAGACTCTCCCAGCAAACAAAAGCCCAGGCCTGGACGGCTTCACAGGAGAGTTTTACCGAACATTCAAAGAAGAACTAACACCCATTCTCATCAAACTGTTTCAAAAAATTCAAGAAATAAGACTTCTAAACTCATTTTATGAGGCCAGCATAATTCTAGTTCCATAACCAGATAAAGACACTACAAAGAAAGAAAACTACAGGCCAATATCCCTGATAAACATAGATGCCAAAATCCTTAACAAAATATTAGCAAATAGGATCCAGCAATACATTGAAAAAATTATTCACCATGACCAAGTGTGATTCATTCAAGGGATACAAGGCTGGTACAATAACTGTGATATACCACATAGACGAAATGAAAGATAAAAACCATATGATCATGTCAATAGATGCTGAAAAAGCATTTGACAAAATCCCACACCCATTTCTGATAAAAATGCTCTGCAATGTGGGAATAGAGGGATTATATCTTGACATAATAAAGGCCATATATGAAAGACCCACAGCCAACATCATACTCAATGGACAAAACTACAAGCATTTGCCTTAAGACAAGAACAAGACAGGGATGCCCACTTCCGCCAGTCTCATTTAACATGGTACTGGAAGTCTTAGACATAGCCATCAGACATGAAGAAAAAATGAAAGGGATCCAAATTGGAAAGGAGGAAGTGAAACTGTCATTATTTGCAGATGACATGATATTGTGCCTAAAAAATCCTAAAAACTCCATCAAAAATCTACTAGACTTAATAAATTAATTTGGCAAGGTAGCAGGATACAAAATTAATATGAAGAAATCAACAGCATTCTTATACAACAATAATGAACTCACGGAAAGAGAAACTAAAAAAACAGAGAGTATTATTCTAAGCAAAAAGAGCCAATCAGAGGAAGACAAATACCACAATGATCTCACTTATTTGTGGAATATAATGAACAAGATGGGCTGATGAATGAAATAGACCCTGAGACATAGAAAGGAGTATGGCTCAGACTGACAAACTTCAGAGGAGTGGGGCGGGGGAGATGGATGAGATGAACCAAAGAAATTATATGCATGTATACATAACCAATGGACATAGACAACAATGCTAGGGGGTGGGGGGCGGGATGAGGAGGAGCATGTCTAGGGGGGGAAAAGGAGAAACATTTGTAACAAAAATAAATTAATATAGTAAGAAATTTAAAGAAAAAATATTATGTTTAACTATGGAAAAAATAAAATGGTGGGAAAAAAAAGATGCTCAATGTCACAAGTCATCAGAGAATTGCCAATGAAAACTGTAACAAGATATCACCTCACACCTCTCAGAACAGCTATATATATTATCAATAAATCAACAAACAATAAATTGGCAAGATGTGCAACCAATGCACTGTTGGTGAGAATACAGATAGGTGCAGCCACTGTGGAGAGTAATAAAAAGTTATCTCAAAAAACTTTAAAATTTAGAACTTCCTTGTGACCCAGCCATTTTACTTCTGGGAATATATCTAATGAAACTTGAAGCACTAATTCAAAAGAATATATGCACCCCTATGTTTATTGCAGCGTTATTTGCAATAGCTATTATTTGGAAGCAGCCCAAGTGTACATCAGTAGATGAGTGGATAAAATAGCTGTGGTCCAGCCCTGGATGGTTTTGCTTAGCAGTTAGCGTGTTGGCTCATGGACAGAGGAGTCACAGATTTCATTCCTGGTTAAGTATCTGGGTTGCAGGTTCCATTCCTGGCCCCAGATAGGTTTGAGTGGAAGGTGTCGTATGGGAGGTTACCCATCAGTGTCTCTCTCACATCAATACTTCTTTCTGTCACTCTCCCTCCCTCCTTTCCATTCTATCTTAAAATGGAAAAATAGCCCTGGCCAGTTTGGTTCAGTGGTTGGAGCATTGGCCTGCAGACCAGAGGGTCCCGGGTTCAGTTCCCGATAGGGGCATGTATCAAAAAAAAAAAAAATATCAATGGAAAAATATCTTCAGGTAAGGATTAACAACAACAAAAAAGTGGTATATTTATAGAATGGAATACTACTCAGCCATAAAAAAACAAAAACAAAGAGGAATATCATACCTATTGCAACAGCATGGAGGGACCTCGAGAGTAGGTGAAGTAAGCCAGTGAGAGAAAGACAAGTACCATATGATTTCACTTATATGTGAAATAAAAAGAACAAAATAAACTAACAAACAAAATGGAAATATGGAGACAAACTGACAGCTGTCAGAGGGGAAAGTGGTAGAGGGTTGGGTGAAAAAGGTGAAGGGATTAAGCAAAAAAAAAAACAAAAACCCTCGTAACACAGACAACTGTATAAAGATTACTAGAAGGAAAGAGGAATGGGGGGAGGTAGAATAGGGTAAAGGTGGTTAAATGGTGATGGAGGGGACTTGACTTGGGGTGATGGACAGAAATACACTGTACAGATGATGTATTACAGAATTATATACATGAAACCTATACAGGATGGGGCAAAGGTAGGTTTACAGTTGTGAATAATACAATAATTAATAAATTATAATACAAAAATAAACTCTGTTTTCTCTACTCACAACTGTAAACATAATTTTTCCCTACCCTATATAATTTTATTAACCAAAGTCACCCCAATAAATTTAATAAAATATTTAAAAAATGAATACTTCTGGGTAATATAGTCAATGACATATAATAACTGTGCAAGATGCTAGGTGAGTACTAGAAATATTGGGGGCGTGCACTTTTAAAAATATATGATTATCTCCTATGCTTTACACCTGAAACTAATACAAAATAATATTGAATGTAAACTATAATTGAAATTAAATTTTACAAAATTATTAATGAATTCTTTGATGGATGAAAGAGGGAGAAAGGACAAAACTGATAGGGAAACTAAGGTACTAAATGGTTTTTAGTCAGGGAAGGGTTTTACACTGTACTGTTTTTATTCAAATAAGTAAAAAACAGATAGTTGCAGAATTTGGTATACTATTCAATATTTATTTCTTAAGGTTTTCTCTAATATGTGGTACAGAGGAGAGTGATCACTCATGGTTACAATAAATGTATTATACTGTAATAAGCTTAATTATGAAACTAAAATTTAATTACTATGATTCTTAGACTCTTTACTTTTTGATTTTTACTTAGACCCTTTTTACTTTTGCTATTACTAGCAATAACAATATTTTAAAATATTTGACTCTTTACACTTGAACTTAAAGGGAATACAATGGTAAACAAGATAGATGAGGCCTCTGCTCTCTTGGAGCTTATATGGTGGTGGTGGTTCTAGTTTAGTGTGGGAGATAAGGAAAACCTCTGTGAATAGGTGAAATTTGACTTCTGCTTCTGCAATATGGCAGACTATTTTAAAAAGTCTTCCTGCTACAATATAACTGAATCCTGGATAAATTATAACACATTTTTTACATTTTTAACAGCTTCTGATATATAATTTACATAGCATACAATTCCCTCATTTAAAATGTATAATTCAACTGTTTTTGCCATATTACATTATTAATGTTTTTAATTGTGATAAATACATATATGAGAAAATTTGCAATTTTCAACATTTTGTATATGTAGTTCATTGGCATTAATTACATTTACAATGTTGTTACACCATCACTACTGTCTAGTTCAAGAACTTTTTCATCACCCTACACAGATTCTCTGTAACTGTTGAGCAATAACTCTCCAATTCCCCTTTCCCCTAGGGTTTGGTAACCTTTATTCTACTTTGTGTTTCAAAGATTTTTTCTATTCCAGATATTGCATATAAGTTGAATCATATATTTGTCCTTTCACGTCAGGTTTATTTTATTTAGCATTATATTTTCAAGGTTCCAGTTGCATATATAAGAACTACATTCTTTTGTGGTTGAATTGGATGAATATATGAATACTATGTGACTCCATTGTACATTTATGCCACAATATTTTTATCCATTCATCTGTTGATAGACACTCAGATTGTTTCTATCTTTTGTGAATAATGTTATAACAAACATTACATACAACTATGTATTTGAGTCTTTGCTTTCAATTCCTTTGTTCATATACCTGTAAGTAGAATTTCTTGGTCTTACGGTGTGATATTGTGACAATAAGTAATATATACACGTGCCACATAACAACAGACTGCATGTATGATGGTGGTCTCATAAGCCTATAATGGAGCTTACAAATTTTTATCACTTAATGATGTTGTAGTCATTGTAACATTGTAACACATTACTCATGTTTGTGATGGTGCTGGTAGAAACAAACCTACTGTGCTGCCAGTCGTAAAAACATAGCACATGCATTTATGTGCAGTATATATACTTGATAATGATAATAAATGACTATGTTACTAGTTTATATATTTATTATACTATATGTTCAATAATTATTTTATATTGTACTCTTTCTACTTATATTTAAGAATCAAGTGTACTGTAAAACAGTATAGTACCTTCCACAGCAGCAGCCTCATACATCTTTTGCTTACCGCATCACTTGATTGTATCATTTTCTCTTGAGCTTGATTTAATTTCATGTTGTTTTGTTCATTATGGCTCCTAAACATACAAAAGGTACTGCTAATATTGCCAGTAAGAGGCCACACTGAGTGATGGCCTGGAAAAAAATTGAAAGTAATGAAGGACTACAAAGGTGGAGAATCACTGATGGTTATTGCTCACCAGTCAGAAATGTTCCATTGCACCATAGATTTTTTTTTCTTTTTCTTTTTTTTAAATTAATTTATATATTATTGTTACAGATGTTTCTCCTTTTTCCCCCAATGATTCCCCTCTCCCCCTCACTCCCTGCCCTGTCCCCATTTTGATGTCCATGTCCATTGTTCATGCACACATGCATATAAGTTCTGTGGTTTATCTCCCCTCACCAACTCCTCTTCTGGGGATTGTCAGTCTGTACCCCATTTCCACATCTCTGGGACTACCCCAATCTTCAGACTGTTATGTTCATTATATTCCACAAATAAGTAAGATCATATGATACTTGTCTTTCTCTGTTTGGCTTGTTTCGCTTAGGATAACACTTTCTAGGTCCCGCCATGTCATCTCAAAGGATAAGAGATCTATCTTTCTTACAGCTGTGTAGTACTCCATTGTGTATATGTACGACTGCTTTTTTATCCATTCATCTACTGATGGGTATTTGGGCTGTTTCCAGATCTTAGCTATTGTAAATAGTGCTACTACAAACATGGGGGTACATATATTCTTTCTGATTGGTGTTTCAGATTTCATAAAGTATATTTCTAGAAGTGGGATCACTGAGTCAAATGGAAGTTCAATTTTCAATGTTTTGAGGTAACACCATATTGTTTTCCACAGTGGCTGCACCAGTGTGCATTCCCACCAGCAGTGTACTAGAGTCCCCTTTTCTCCACACCCTAGCCAACAATGTTGTTTGATGATTTGTGGATGGCGGCCATTCTGACAGGTGTGAGGTGATACCTCATTGTTGTTTTAATTTGCATCTCTCTGATGATTAGTGATATTGAGCATTTCTTCATATGTCTCTTAACCATTTGTATGTCCTGTTTGGAGAGGTGTCTATTTAGTTCCTCTGCCCATTTTTTAATTGGGTTCTTTGTCTTTCTTTTGTTGAGTTGTATGAGCACTCTATATATATTGGAAATTAACCCCTTATCTGATATATCATTGGCAATTATGGTCTCCCATGCAGTGGGTAGCCTTTCCGTTATGATGATTGTATCTTTCGCTGTGCAGAAGCTTTTGAGCTTGATGTAGTCCCATGTGTTCATTTTCTCCTTTGTTTCTATTGCCTTACGTGATGTATCAGTGAAAATTCTGCTGCGTATGATGACTGAAATTTTGTTGCCTACAGTTTCTTCTAGGATTTTTATGGATTCATGAGTCACATTTAAGTCTTTTATCCATTTTGAGTTTATTCTTATGTAGCATGTGAGTTGATGGTCTAATTTCAGTTTTTTGCATGTAGCTGTCCAATTTTCCCAACACCATTTATTAAAGAGGCTGTCCTTACTCCACTGTATGCTCTTGCCACCTTTGATAAATATTAATTGAGCATATTGCCTTGGGTCCATTTCTGGGTTCTCTTTCCTGTTCGACTGGTCTATATGCCTGTACTTGTGCCAGTACCAGGCTGTTTTGATTACAGTGGCTTTGTAGTATAACCTGAAATATGGTAATGTGATCCCTCAAACTTTGTTCATCTTTTTCAAGATTTCTGTGGCTATTCCAGGTCTTTTATGGTTCCATATAAACTTTTGAAGTATTTGTTCTAATTCTGTGAAGTATGGCATTGGTATTTTGATGGGGATTGCGTTGAATCTATAGATTGCTTTGGTTAGTATGGACATTTTAATGATGTTAATTCTCCCAATCCATGAACAGGGTATGTGCTTCTACTCTTTTATATCTTCCTCTATTTCTTTTTTCAATGACCTGTAGTTTTCTGCAAATAAGTCCTTTATTTCTTTGGTTAAGTTTATTCCTAGGTATCTTAATTTTTTTGCCAAAATGGTAAATGAGATTGTTTCCTAAGTTTCTCTTTCTTGTGAGTTCATCATTGGTGTATAAAAATGCCATCGATTTCTTAACATTAATTTTGTATCCTGCTACTTTGCCCAATTCATTTATTAAGTCTAGTAAATTATTGATGGAGTCTTTGGGGTTTTCTATGTATAGTATCAAGTCATCTGCAAATAATGACAGTTTCACTTCCTCCTTTCCAATTTGGATCCCTTTTATTTTTTCTTCATGACTGATTGCTGTGGCTAAGACTTCCAGTACTATGTTAAATAAGAGTGGCGGAAGTGGGCATCCTTGCCTTGTTCCTGTTCTTGAGGAAAATGCTTTTAGTTTTTGAGTATTATGTTCGCTTTAGGTGTTTCATATATGGCATTTATTATGTCGATAATTCCCACATTGCTGACCGTTTTTATCAGAAATGGATGCTGGATTTTGTCGAAGGCTTTTTCGGCATCTATTGATATAATCATGTGATTTTATTCTTCATTTTATTTATTTGGTGTATCACATTTATTGATTTGCAAATATTGTACCAGCCTTGCATCACTGGAATGAATCCCACTTGGTCAAGGTGAATAATTTTTTTGATGTGTTGCTGTATCTGATTTGGTAGTATTTTGTTCAGGATTTTGGCATCTATGTTCATCAGGCATATCAGCCTGTGGTTTTCTTTCTTTGTAGTGTCTTTTTATGGTTTGGGAATTAAAATTATGCTGGATCATAAAATGAGTTTGGAAGTCTTCCTTCTTCTTGAATTTTTTGAAATCGTTTGAGGAGAATGGGTGTTAGTTCTTTGAGTGTTCGGAAAAATTCCTCCGTGAAGCCATCCAGACCTGGGCTTTTGTTTGCTGGGAGAGTCTTGATTTCATCTTCAATTTCTTCTGTTGTTATTGGTCTATTCAACTTTTCTATCTCTTCCTGGTCCAGTTTTGGGAGACTATGTGTTTCTAGAAGTTTGTCCATTTTGTTTAGATTGTCAAATTTGTTGCCATATAATTGTTCATACTAGTTGTTAACGACCTTTTGTATTTCTGTGTTGTCAGGTGTTACATCTCCTCTTTCATTTCAGATTTTGTGTATTTGGATTCTTTCTCTTTGTTTCTTGGTGAGTCTAGCTAAGGGTCCATCAATCTAGTTTATCTTTTCGAAAAACCAGCTCTTTGTTTCATTGATCCTTTGAATTGTTTTTTTGGACTCTATGTCGTTTATGTCTGCTCTGATCTTTACTATTTCCTTATTTCTACTTGCTCTGGGGTTTTCTTTTTGTTTACTCTCTAGTTCTTTAAGTTGTGAGGTTAGATAGTGTATTAGAGATTTTTCTTGTTTTTTATTTATTTATTCATTTTTTTATCCTCACCTGAGGATATTTTTTCATTTTATTTTACAGATAGAGTGGGAGGGAGAGAGAGGAAGAGGGAGAGAGAGAGAAACATCGATGTGAAGGGACACATCGAGTGGCTGCCACCCGCACGACAAACCAGGGCCGGGGACAAACTGCAACTGAAGCACGTGCCCTTAGCGGGAACCAAACCCGGGTCTCTCTGGACCGCAGGCCGACGCTCTAACCGCTGAGCCAAACCGGCCAGGGCTCTTGTTTTTTGAGGTAGGCCTGTAGTGCTATGAACTTCCCTCTCAGAACTGCTGTCGCTGCATCCTATAGATTTTGTGTTGTTGTGTCTTCATTTTTATTGGTTTCCAGGAAGTTTTTAATTTCTTCCTTGATCTCCTCGGTAACCCATTCATTGTTTAATAACATGATGTTTAGCTTCTATGTGTTCAAATGTCTTTGCATGGTCTTGTTGCAATTGATTTCTAGTTTCATGCCATTGTGATCTGAGAAGATGCTTGATACGATTTCAATCTTAAACTTGTAGAGACTTAGTTTGTGTGCAAACATGTGGTCTACCATTGAGAATGTCCCATGTGCACTTGACAAGAATGTGAATTCTGTAGTTTTGGGGTGCAATTCTCTGTAAGTATGTATTAAATCCATTTGGTCTAGTCCTTCATTTAGAGTCTCTGTTTCCTTGATAATTTTTTGTCTAGAGGATCTATCCAGTGATGTCAGCGGGGTGTTGAAGTCTCCAGCTATTATTGTATTGCTATCGATTTCTCCTTTGAGGTTCTCCAGAAGATTTTTAATATATTTTGGTGCTTCTATATTGGGTGCATATATGTTTGTCAAGGTTATATCTTCCTATTGGATAGACCCTTCTAATATTATGTAGTGGCCTTCTTTGTCTCTAGTTATGGCTTTCATTTTGAAATCTATTTTATCAGATATGAGTATTGCTACCGAAGCTTTTACTTCCTTTCCTTTTGCTTGGGAGATTTTTTTCCCATCCCTTCACTTTCAACCTATGTGAGTCTTTTGTTGTGAGGGGGGTCTTTTGTAAACAACTTATAGATGAGTCATGCTGTCTTATCCAATCATCTACTCTATGTCTTTTTATGGAATCATTCAATGTATTTACATTTAAAGTGATTATCAATATGTACTTATTTATTGCCATTTATGTTTAGTCTGGTTATATTTTTTTTTTTTTGCATTTTTCCTGCTAATTACAATAGTCCTTTTGACATTTCTTGCAGTGCTGGTTTGGTGCTAATGTATTCCCTTAGTCTTTTTTTTTTTTTTTTTTCTGGGAAGCTCGTTATTTGACCTTCTATTTTGAATGATAGCCTTGCTGGGTAGAGTAGTCTTGGATTCAGATCCTTGTTTTTCATTACCTTGTTTACCTCTTGCCATTCCCTACGGGCCTGTGGTGTTTCTGTTGTGAAGTCAGCTGAGAGCCTTATGGGGTTAATTTTTATGTAACTTGTTGCTTCTCTCTTGTTGCCTTTAGGATTCTCTCTTTGTCTTTAATTTTTGGCACTGTGATTACTATGTGTCTTGGTGTGGGCCTGTTTGGGTTCTTCTTACTTGGGACTCTCTGTGCTTCTTGAAATGAATGCCTTCTTTCTTCACCTAATTAGTGAAGTTTTCTGTCACTATTTCTTCAAATATATTCTCTAACCCTTGCTCATTTTCTTCTTTGAGGACTCCTATGATGCAAATGTTATTACGTTTCCAGTTGTCCCACAGTTTTCTTAAGTTGTTTTCCTGTTTTTTAATTATTTTTTTCCTTTTGGTTTTCTGATTGGTTGATTTTTTGTACCCTATCTTCTAATTCACTGATTTCGTCCTCAGCCTCCTCTACTCTGCTATTTAGATTTTCAAATGTGTTCTTTATTTCTGATATGTCATTCTTCATTTCTTCTTGGTGGTTTTTAATTTCTTACATTTATATGTCTTTACTCATGGTGCTCATGTCCTTACACATACTGTTGAGCTTCCTAAAGTTCATGGCTCTGAATTCTAGTGCTGTTAAGTTGCTTAACTGCATTTCATTTATCTCATCTTTGGTAGAGGTCTCATGTTCTTTCATTTGGCTTTTGTTTCTGTGTTTCACCATTTTGGCTATCACAGTGGGCTTTGGCGCCTGCCAAATTTTCCCTGTGGGTGTTGGTGTTCTGCTGTTTGTGGCTCCCTCTCCTAGGTTTGGATGAAGCAGGGAGGACCCAAGTTAACACCACTATCAAGTCTTACTTTTCTGGTTAGAGTTGCTAGCCCAGGGAATGGTAGTTATCCTCTAGCTTTTTGCCTGGAGGCTATTAGTAGTGGTCACCTGAAGAACCTTGGTTTCTGAGTTGAAGGAAAGACTCCCTCAGGTGCTCAGTGTAAGAGGATTTCTGAGGGTGGGGCAGATGTTGGTTGTTAATGGGCCTCAATTAGCATTGCAATGGCCACCAGGTGGGGTTGAATCTCTGAGGGAGGTGCCCTGGGAAGGAGTAAGATGCTCACAGTCCTGCGTGGGTGCAACTCAGCAAAAGCTCTGAGTGCCCTCTAAATCCCATGTGTCCCCACATAATTCTCTGCCGGAGCCCAAGGTGAGTGGCTGCTGCTAATTTAGCCTCTGTCCTGGCTCTGCACTGTGGAGTCACTTGGGACTTTTACTCAAGGGCTGCTCCCAACTAAGGGTGCTGCTCCCAGCTAAGGCCGTTGCTCCCGGCCGAGGTTTCACCAGCTTCGAGCCGAGGGCGTAGCTTCCAGCTGAGGTCACATGTCCCAGCCGAGGCCACTGCAGCTCCCAGCCGAGGGCCCAGCTCCCAGCTGAGGCCACAGGTCTCAGCTGATGCTGCCGCAGGTCCCAGACTAGGCTGCAGTTTCCAGCTGAGGCTGCTGCAGCTCCCAGCCAAGGCCACAGGTCCCAGTTGAGGCTGCCGCAGCTCCCAGCCCAGGCCGCTGCGGACCGTGGGCTCCTGACCCCTTCTCGTGTCTTTGCAAGCCTACCAGGATTGAGTCAGTGTCCCTGGTTGTGTGGTCCTCCTAGCTGCTTTTCGCTTTCCTTTTTCTGACGATTTGTCTTTATTTTCGTTGTAATTCCAGTTTGGTCCTGGGAGATGGTCTGTGTAGCTTCCATTCACTCCGCCACCATTTTTATTAATTCCTGCACCATAGTTATTATCTTGAAGGACAAGAACAAAGTTATGGAAGCCGTTAAATGACGTGTTTCATTGAATGCAATGAGACTAACAAAAATTCGAGAAGGGTCTATATTAGACATGGAGAAATTTCATTTTTAAAAAAGTAAATTCATTGGTTCATAAGATTATATAGGTTTCAAGTGTACATTTCTATGACATGTGTGCCCACTACCCAAAAAGAAACTTTAATAGCCTGGATTGAAGACCAGAAACAGAAATGTATCCCTCTCAGCACCATGACCATAATAAGCAAACCAAAAAAGTTTGTGATGTTGAAAGAAAAGGCTAGACCTGACTGATGTTGAATTTATTGCTAGCTCTGAGTGGTTTACATGATTCTAGAGTTACATAATATGAAAGTACATGGTGAGTCTGCGTGATAATGTGAAGGCAGATGAAGAATTTTTGGAAACTTTAGATGAGCTTATCGTAGAGGAAAATTACTTGCCAGAACAACTCTTCAATATGAATGAGACTCCCTGTTGTGAAAACAAATGCCCGAAAGGACTTTCACCCATAAGGAAGCCCAGTCAATGCCAGGTTTCAAGAATTTAAGGACAGGGCAATGATCTTGTTAGGGGGCAATGTTGCAAGCTAAAAATTGAAACCCTTTGTGATCTGGCATAGTGAGACCTTCTGGGCCTTCAAACATATCAATAAACACCCACTGCTAGTGTCCTACAGAAGCGATAAGAAGTCATGGGTGACCCAGCTCCTCTTCTAAGATGCCCTCCTGAATTGCTATGCCAGCAAAATGAAGAAGTGGTTTCTATAACACACTTTTCAAAATGTTGCTTATTGTTGATAATACACCCAGACATCCTCCTTTTACTGGTCATCTTCATCCTAATAGCAAAGTGATGTTTCTCCCTTTGAATACCACCTTTTTGATTCAACCAATGAATCAAGGAGTTATGGGAGTTTTAAAGACCTACTACCTGAGGAGGACCTCTATCCAGGCTATTGCTGCAACTGAGAAAGACACCGAGAAGATGCTGATGCAATTATAGAAGGATTACAACATCTATGACTGCATCAAGAACCTTTTTTGGGCTTTGGGAGATGTCACCAAGAAATGTATGAATGGCATATGAAAAAAGACATCAAGAGGTTCTTTGATGACTTCAAAGGATTTGCCAAGGATGAAGAGGTTGCAAAAATCACCAAGGCTGTGGTCGAAAGGGCAAACAATTTTAACCTAGCTGTGGATGAGGATGACATTGAGTATCTCCTAGAGATGGTTCCTGATGTATTGACTAATGAGGAGTTGTTGAAATTGGAGCAGGAATGTATAGCTGAAGGAGACAAGAGAAAAGGAAACTGCAGAAGAAGAACTAGAAAAATACCCAAGAAAATTCACAATGAAGATTTAGCAGAAGTTTTTGAAGACCTCAACAAGCTCCTTAAAATTATTGAAAATATGTACCACAGTCAAAAGATTTTTATTAATAAAGAAGAATGTTCATGGTGAGTTATTTGCTTACAAGCATATCTGCAATGAAAGAATAAAACCAAGCAAACCACCACAGACATGTTTCTGAAAAGAGTGACATCTCCTTAAGAAGAGCCTCAGGCATGTCCTTCTGGAGGTTTTCTACAAGAAGGCATTGTAATTAAAGGAGAAGACAGTCCCTGAAGACCTTCCTGTGGGACAAGAAGTGAAGGTAGAAGACTAGTGATATTAATGATCCTGACCCTGTATAGGCCTAGGCTAATGCATGTTTACGTCTTAGTTTTTAACAAAAACATTTTTTAAAAAATAAAAAGCTTTTAAAAATAGAAAAAAGCTCATAGAATAAGAATGAAAATGTCTTTTTGCAGCTGTACAATGTATATTTTTAATCTGTGTTATTACAAAAGAGCCAAAAGGGTAAATTTTTTAAAATTCTAAATTAAAAATATTACAGTAACTAAGGTTAATTTATTATTGAAGAAAAAAATACTTTTATAAATTTAGCATAGCCTAAGTATACTACTGTAGACTATATAAATATTGTATATAGTACATTATTCTACTATATACAGTATAGTACATCTACATTACTGTACATGTAATGTCCTAGGCCTTCACATTCACTCACCACTCATTCACTCACTCACCCAGAGCAACTTCCAGTCCTGCATGTTCCATTTATAGTAAGTACCCTATACAAGTGTACTATTTTATCTTTTATATGATATTTTAATGTATCTTTTCCATGTTTAAATACATTTTGATGCACAAATATAATTGTGTTACAATTACCTACAGTATCTAGAATAGTAATATGTGGTACAGGTTTGTAACCTATGAGCAATAGGCTATATCACATAGCCTAGGTGTGTAATGGGCTACACAATCTAGGTTGGTGTAAGTGCACTCTATGATGACTGCACTGACAAAATTGCCCAAGGACACATTTTTCAGATTGTGTCCCTAATGTTAAGTGATGCATACAGTATTAAGAATGGAAAGAATAACATAGATGGGATTAAAGTAAAAGTTTGATACAGCAATACCAAAGGTGGGGGTGCCAAAGTGTCCCCTGCCATCCTCCCAACATTAAAGGATCCTAAACAAGTCTGCTCTACTTGCCCCAATTTGGAGAAATTCAACTTCTGCTTTATAGTCAATCAGTCAGAAGTACAGGCCTTGCAACTGGCATTTGAATGGGTGGGGGTACTCTTATAGGACTGAATCCTTTACCTGTGCAACTGGATGCTATGTCTGGATAAGTATTGTCAGAAATGAGTTAAATTTGAACACTCAGCTGGTGTCAGTTAAATGGTTACTGAACTCCCCCCTCATTCTCACATGTTAAAATTGGGTCCAGGAACTCCATTATATAGTAATTCTATTTTTAGCTTTTTGAGAAACCTGCAACAAACATTTAAAAATGTTTTTCTAAGCTTACAGAAAATAAAGGTGTATGAGGGAAAAGGAACCATAAGTTCAAACTAGAGTAGCTGGCAGTATGTAAAAGATTGGGTTTCCCTGGTGGCAAAACCCCCTAACTGGAGCCCAGAGCTAAGGATATTTACAGAAATGCAGGGCACACAGTCCTTAAAAAGTGAGGGACATAAAGCTACAACGTTCTTATTAAGTCAGGACACTTAAAAGGGTTTCACTAAAAATTTACCTGTAAACTTGTTTGTCTCGGTCATGACTCTAGGCGGGAAATAAAATAAAAAAGAGCACTACTTTTACTGCTGCTGAAGATGCTGCTACTGAAAGTATCCTTTAAGAGTCTGCAACCCAAAGTTTGCTCTCACATGGTCTGAAGTTCAAATTTATGCTACTCACTTCACAAGATAAACTATTGCTGAGAGAAGGTGGCCCCACATTGTTAGAGCCCCCCGATACCTGGCAGAAGCAAATTCATATATTTTTCAGAGGAAAGCATCCCCAACTTAAACCCAGAAAGATTTAGTTCAACCATATATGAACTCTCCGTAAAAATATACATATATTAGACACACAACAAAACAAGCCAGAATGAGGGAAATTTAACAGAAACAACAGATTTGTATTCCCAAGGACTTCAGATATTAAAATGATCATATACAGGACATAAAATAATTTTATATAGATTTTTTTAAACAAAGCATGTAATCAAAATTGGATAAGCAAAAGAGAATATCATCTGTAACCAGGCAACTTTGAGAGAAAATGAAACAGAATTTCTAAAAATAAAACTATAATCATTGAAATTAGAAGCTCAATGAGTGGGTTAAACATCAAATTAAGTACATTTAAAGAGAGAAGGAATTAACTAAAAACCTGAAGATATTTCTAGAATATAGCACCAAGAGATAAGAAAATGAAAAAAAAAAAAGAGTCCAACATGACAGCAGCAGGACTAGAGTGACACTGACAGTGTGAGTGGATGAGCTTGTGAGAGAGTGCATGTGGTTGCGAGTGTGGGTGAGCAGCTGACTGTCATTGGGGAACCCAGGGCAGGATTTTTGGGTACTCTAGGCAGAAGGAGCTGCTAGCAGCAGAATCACACTCCCAGCAGGGTGCTTCTCCCCTCTTCAGATCAGAGAGAGTGCCATACTGGAAGATCCATAGGGTCCTCAAAAAAAAGGAGACTGCAGGGAAATGCAGGGACCCAGTGCCCTAGACCACGGATAGACACTTCTAGCTCCACTGCCCCTCCCCTGGCAGTAGAATGCCACAGTGGACCCACCAGCAGCAAAGTGGTCCACTGCCCTTGCAGGTCCTACCAACAGCAGAGAAGCCCACCACCCCAGTGGGACCCACCAACAGCACAGGGCCCCATAATCCCCTAAGACCCACCAGAAGCAGAGAAACACCATCCTACTGGCTCCACTGCAGCAAAGAGCCACCGGCCCCACTGACGGGCTGAAAGCTCTAGTGCTCCCCAACCACTGGACTGATCCTAGATCCAAAGTGCATGACCCAACCTGACCCAATGCTCCTGGACCCACAACCTGCTCCTGTGATCCAGCTTGCCACATCTGGCCCCAGAACACCCAATCAACAAAATGATGAGACAAGGAAACAACCCCTAAACAAAAGAAAAGGAGGAATTGCCAGAAAAGCAACTAAATGAAATGGAGACAAACACTTTATCAGATAAAGAATTCAAAGTAATGATTATAAGGGTGTTCAAACAACTTAATGAGAATTACAAGCAAATAATTTTGAATTATAAAGAATGCAGTGAAAACTACATAAGCATGAAAAAAGAGGTAGAAACTCTGAATAAAAGTCAAGTGGAAATGAAGAATGATATAGCTGATATAAAAATACCTTGCAAAGGTTCAGTAAGAAATTAGAAGAAGCTGAAGATCAAATCAGTGTTAGAAGACAAAATAGAATAAAACGCCCAATTAGAGCAGCAACTGGAAAAAAATAAAAATAGAAAGCAGGAGGAGAGTTTAAGGGAGCTTTAGGACAACATGAAGCAAAACAATATTTGCATCAGAGGGGTACAAGAAGGATAAGAATCAAAGAAAGGAAGAGATAACCTGTTTGAAGAAATAATGACAGAAAACTTTCATAACCTGGTAAAGAAAAAAGTCACACAACTCCAGGAAATGGAGAGTCCCAAACAAGATAAATCCCAAAAGACCCATACCTAGATACATCATAATTAAAATGGAAAATGTTAAAGACAAAGAAATAATCTTAAAGGTAGCAAGAAAGAGAAAGAAAGTTACCTACAAGGGAGTTCCCATTAGACTGTCAGCTGATTTCTCAAAATAAACACTACAGGTAAAATGGGAGTGGCACAAAGTGTACAAAGTAATAAAAAACAAGGGACTGATTCCAAGACTACTCTATCCAGCAAGGATATCATTTAAAATATAAGGTGAAATAAAGGGCATAACAGACAAAAAAAAAAAAAAAAAAAGGTTAAGGGAGTTTATTACCACCGAACCAGCACTGGAAGAAATACTAAAGAGACTGTTGTAAGAAGAAGAAATAGAGAGAGGAACACAGACATAAAGAATAAAAATGGCAACAAGCACATATCAATAATAACCTTAAATGTAAATGGCTTAAATCCTCCAATCAAATGACATAGAATAATTTATGAATACAAAACCTGACCCATATTTATGCTGTCTACAAGAGACCCACCCCAGAACAAAAGATTCACACAGGATGAATGTGAAGGGATAGGAAACAATTTTTATGCACATAAAAAAAAAGCAGGGTAACAATACTCATTTCTGATCAAATGGACTTCAAAATGAAGGACATAATAAGAGACAAAGAAAGTCATTATATAATATTAAAGGAATTGATCCAAGAAGAGAATATAACCCTGATAAATATATATGCATCCAATATAGGGGCATCAAAATACATAAAAAAAAAAAAAAAAAAACAACTTCTGGAGGACTTCAACGAAGAGATGCACAGCAATACAATCCTGGCAGGGCACTTTAACACCCCACTGACATCACTGTATATTTCTTTGAGTCAAAACATTAATAAGGAACCAGAGACCCTAAGCAACTCTCTAGATCAGCTAGATTTAGTTGAGATTTATAGAACATTATACTCCAAAGCTGCAGAATATACATTCTTCTCAAGATCACACAATACATTCTCAAAGATAGACCACATGTTAGGACACAAACTAAGTCTCTACATGTTTAAGAAGATTGAAATCAGAGGGATTCCAAAATGGTGGCAGAGTGAATGGAAGCTACACAGACCATCACCCAGGACCAAACTGGAATTACAACTAAAATAAAAACAAATTGCCGGGAAAAAGCAACAGAAAAGCAGCTTGTGAGGACCATATAACCAGGGATACTGACTCAGTCCTGGTAGTTTTTCCAAGGTGTGAGAGGGGGATGAGAGCCCAGAACAGCAGTGGTCTTAGCTGTGAGCAGTGCCCTCAGGATTAAACTCCCAAGCGGCTCCACAGTCTAGAGAGCTGGGACAGAGGCTAAAATAGCCACAGCCACTCATCTTGGGCTCTGGCACAGGGATGGGAGACTGGACTGGAAGTGTGTAGGGACACTTGGGATTTGGAGGGCGCTCAGAGCTTTTGCTGAGTTGTGGCCAGGCAGGACAGTGGTCATCTTACTCCTTCCCAGGTCTCTGGGGAGAAGCAGTGGCCCTCCCTCAAAGATTCAACCCCACCCAGGTGGGCCTTTGAAATGCAAATTGAGGCTCATTAACAACCAACATCTGCCCCACCCTCGGCAATTCTCCCTACACTGAACACCTGAGGGAGTTTTTTATTCAACTGAGAACCTAAATCTCTTCAAGTAACCTCTACTAATAGCCTCCAAGCCAAAAGCTAGAGAATAACTGAACCATTCCTGGGCTAGCAACTCTAACCAGAAAAGTAAGACTTGACAGTGGTGTTTAACATGGGTCCTCTCTTGCTCATCTAAACCTAGGAGATGGAGCCACAAACAGCAGAACACCAACACCCACAGGAAAATTTGGCAGGCTCAAAAGCCTACTGAGATAGCCAAAATGGTGAAATAAAGAAAAAAAAAATCCCAAATGAATGAACAAGAGGACTCTACCAAAGTTGAGATAAATGAAATGCAGTTAAGCAAGTTAACAGAGCTAGAATTCAGAGCTATGATCTTGAAAAAGCTCAATAGCATGAACAATGACATCAAAACCATGAGTAAAGACATAGAAACATTGAAAATCAACCAATTGGACATTAAAATCCACTAAGAAGAAATAAAGAATGACATAGCATAAATAAAAAACACATTGAAAGGACTAACAAGTAGAGTAGAGGAATCTGAGGACTGGATCAGTGAATTAGAAGACAGGGTAGAAAAAATCACCCAACCAGAAAACCAAAAGGAAAAAAAAAAATTAAAAAACAGGAAGACAACTTAAGAGAACTGTGAGACAACTGGAAATGTAATAATATTCGCATCATAGGAGTCCTTGAAAAAAGAAGAAAATGAGCAAGGGTTAGAGAATATATTTGAGGAAATAGTGACAGAAAACTTTCTTAACTTGGTGAAGGAAGAAAGCATTCAATTCAAGAAGCACAGAGAGACCCAAATAAGAAGAACCCAAACAGGCTCACACCAAGACACATAGTAATTAAAATGCAAAAAATTAAAGACAAAGAGAGAATCCTAAAGGCAGCAAGACATAACCAACAGGTTACCTACAAAGAAACCCCTATAAGGCTCTCAGCTGACTTCTCAACAAAAACACTACAGGCCAGAAAGGAATGGCATGAGGTAATCAAGGTAATGCAAAACAAGGATCTGAATCCAAGACTACTCTATCCAGTAAGGCTATCATTCAAACTAGAAGGTCAAAAAAAAAAAAAAAAAAAAAAAAAAAAGGCTAAGGGAATACATTAGCATCAAACCAGCATGGCAAGAAATGTTAAAAGGAATGCTGTAATTAGTAGAAGAAATAGGAAAAAAAATATATAACCAGACTAACAAAAATGGCAATAAATAAGTACATATCAATAATCACCTTAAATGTAAATGATTTGAATGCTCTGATAAAAAGACACACAGTAGCTGATTGGATAAGAAAGCATGACTCATCTATATGTTGTTTACAAGACACCCACCTCACAACAAGACTAACACAGGTTGAAAGTGAAGAGATGAAAATAAATCTTCCAAGCAAATGAAAGGAAAAAAAAAGCTGGGGTAGCAATACTCATACCTGACAGAATAGATTTCAAAATGAAGGCCATAACTAGAGACAAAGAAGGCCCCTACATAATATTGAAAGGATTTGTGCAAGAGCAAGATATAACCTTGGTAAACATATATGCATCCAATATAGGAGCACCAAAATATATTAAAATCTTCTGAAGGACTTCAAAGGAGAAATTGACAGCAATACAGTCATAGCAGGGGACTTCAACACATTGCTGACATCACTGGATAGATCCTTTAGACAAAAAATTAGCAAGGAAATAGAGACTCTAAATGAAGCACTAGACCAAATGGATTTACTGGGTATCTACAGAGAATTACACCCCAAAACTACAGAATTCACATTCTTCTCAAGTGCACATGGGACATTCTCAAAGGTAGACCACATGTTAGGACACAAACTAAGTCTCTACAAGTTTAATATTGAAATCATATCAAGCATCTTCTTAGATCACAATGGCATGAAACTAGAAATCAATTGCAACAAGAACATGCAAAGACATTTGAACACATGGAGGCTAAATATCATGTTATTGAACAATGAATGGATTACCATGGAGATCAAGGAAGAAATTATAAAGTTCCTGGAAACCAATGAAAATGAACACACAACAACACAAAATCTATGGGATGCATTAAAAGCAGTTCTGAGTGAAAGTTCATAGCAGTACAGACCTACCTCAAGAAACAAGAAATATTTCTAACAGGTTTACTAAGCTCACAACTTAAAGAACTAGAAAGCAAACAAAAAGAAAAATCCAGAGCAAGTAGAAGGAAGGAAATAGTAAATATCAGAGCAGAAATAAATGACATAGGGACCCCCCTCAAAAAAAATTTTTTAAAGGATCAATAAATCAAAGAGCTGTTTTTTTGAAAAGAGAAATAAGATTGATGGACTCTTAGCTAGACTCACCAAGAAACAAAGAGAGAGAACCCAAAAACACAAAATCAGAAATGAAAGAGGAGAAGTAACAACTGACACCACAGAAATACAAAAGATTGTTAACAAATACTTTGAACAATTATATGGCAATAAATTGAACAATCTAAGCAAAATGGACAAATTTCTAGAAACACATAGTCTCCCAAAACTGGACCATGAAGTGATAGAATACTTGAACAGATCAATAACAAGTAAGGAAATTAAAGAGGTAATCAAGACTCTCCCAGCAAACAAAAGCCCAGGCCCGGATGGCTTCATGGGGGAGTTTTACCAAACATTCAGAAGAAGAACTAACACCCATTCTTCTCAAATTATTTCAAAAAATTCAATAAGGAAGACTTCTAAATTTGGCCAACATAATTCTAATTCCAAAACCAGAAAAAAGAAACTACAAAAAAAGACAACTACAGTCCAATATCCCTGATGAACATAGATGCCAAAATTCTGAACAAAATACTAGCATATTGGACCTAGCAATACATCAAAATAATTATTCACTATGACCAAGTGAGATTTATCCCAGGGATGCAAGGTTGGTACAATATTCACAAATCAATAAATGTGATACACCATATAAACAATATGAAGAATGAAAACCAAATGATCATATCAATAGATGTTGAAGAAGCATTCAGCAAAATCCAGCACCCATTTGTGATTAAAACACTTAGCAATTTTTAAATAGAGGGATCATATCTTTACGTAATAAAGACCATATATGAAATACCTACAGCCAGCATCATACTCAATGGCAAAAACTAAAAGCATTTTCCTTAAGAACCGGAACAAGACAGGGATGCCCTCTTTTGCCACTCTTATTTAACATAGTACTGGAAGCCTTAGCCACAGCAATCAGAGGTGAAAAAAAAAAATAAAAGTGATCCAAATTGGAAAGGAGGAAGTGAAACTATCATTATTTGTAGATGACATAATATTATACATAGAAAACCCTAAAGACTCCATCAAAAATCTACTAGACTTAAAAAATGAATTGAGCAAAGTGGCAGGATACAAAATTAACGTCACAAAATCTACGGTATTCTTATACACCAATAATGAACTCACAGAAAGAAAAACGGAACAAACAATCCCATTTATCATCATGTCAAATAAATTAAGATACCTAGGAATAAACTTAACCAAAGAAGTAAACAACCCATTTGCAGAAAACTACAGGACATTGAAAAAGAAATAGAGAAAGATATAAAAAAGTAGAAGCACATACCTTGTTCATGGATTGGAAGAATTAACATCATTAAAATGTCCGTACTACCCAAAGCAATCTATAGTTTCAGTGCAATCCCCATCAAAATACCAATGACATATTTCACAGAACTAGAACAAATACTTCAAACGTACATATGGAACCAAAAAAGACCTCGAATAGCCACAGCAGTCTTGAAAAAGAAGGACAAAGAAGGCAGGATCACAATACCTGATTTCAGGTTATACTACAAAGTCACTGTTATCAAAACTATGAACATGTAAGAAAGAAAGATCTCTTATCCTTTGAGACGACATGGAGGGACCTGGAAAGTATTATCCTAAGTGAAATAAGCCAACCAGAAAAATACAAATACCACATGATCTCACTTATTTGTGGAATATAATGAACATAACAGCCTGAGGAATATGGTCCACCCAGAGATGTGGAAGTAGGGTGCTGACTGACAACCATCAGTAATGGGGGTGTGCCAAGGATGGGGTGGGGGGTATGGGGAGGAGGGTGTCAATGAGGAAAAAAAGGAGAAACAGCTGTAACAAAATAAATTAATAAAAATAATTTTAAAAAAGAACATTGAAATCATATCAAGCATCTTCTCGGATCACAATGGCATGAAAGTAGAAATTAATGACAACAAAATTATTTAAAAAACCTTTCAAACACATGGAGACTGAATAACATGTTACTAAACAATGAATGGGTTACCAATCAGATCAAGAAAGAAATAAAAAACTTTCTGGAAACTAATGAAAATGAACATATGACAGCCCAAAATCTATGGGACACAATGAAAACAGTGCTGAGAGGGACATTCATAGCATTACAGGTCTACCCCAAGAAAATAGCAGAATTTTGAACAAATTGTCTAACCCTACAACTTAAAGAATTAGGAAAAGAACAAAAGGAAAAACCCAGAGTAAGTAGAAAAAAAAGAAATAATAAAGATCAGAGTGGAAATACATTACATAGAGACCAAAAAGACAACCCTGGCTGATTAGGTTCAATGGTTAGAGTGTCGGCCCATGGACCAAAGAGTCATGGGTTTGATTTTTGTCAACGGCATGTACTTCAGCTGTGGTTTGGTCCCTGGCCCTGGTCAGGGTCTTGCAGGAGGTAACCAAGTGATGTGTTTCTCTCACTTTGATCTCTCTCTCTCTCTCTCTCTCTCTCTCTCTCTCTCTCTCTCTCTCTCTTTCCCCTCCTATATATCTATATCAGTATCAATATTGATGATATAGATATAGATAGATATAGATAGATGATGATATAGATGATATAGATATAGATATATAGATATGGATAGGGATAGGGATAGGGATAGGGATATGGAGATTAGATAGATTATAGATATAGATAGATATAGATATAGATATAGATATAGATATAGATATAGATATAGATATAGATATAGATAGATATAGATCTCCTTCCCACTCTATCTGAAGATAAATGGAAAAATATCCTCGAGTGAGGATTAAAAAAAAAGACAATACAAAAGATTAATGAAACAAAATGCTGGTTCTTTGAAAAGATTAACAAGGTTGTTCAACCTCTAGCCAGATTCAAAAAGAAGCAAAGAGAGAGGCCCCAAATAATTAAAATCAGAAATAAAAGAGGTGAAGTAAAAACTGACACCACAAACATATAAAGGATTGTAACAAAATACTATGAACAATTGTATGTAAACAAATTGGACAACCTAGAAAAAATAGACAAATTCCTAGAATCGTGTTGTCTTCCAAAACTGAAACAGGAAGAGTAAAAAAACCCGAACAGACCAATAACAATAAGTAAATTGAAGCAGTAATCAATAAACTCCCATTAAACAAATGCCCTGGTCCAGATGGCTTCACAGGGGAGTTCTACCAAACATCCAAAGAAGTAACACCTATTCTCCTCAAACTATTCCAAAATAATTCAGGAGGAAGGAATACATCCAAGCTCTTTTTATAAGGCCAGCATAATTACAAAACCAGATAAAAATACTACAAATCAAGAAAATTATAGGTAGATATCATTGGTGAACATAGACACCAAAATCTTCAATAAAATATTAGCAAATCAGATTCAGCAATATATTTAAAAGTTTATTCATCATGATCAAGTGGTATTTATCCCTGGGATGCAAAGTTGGTACAATATTCACAAAGCAATAAATGTGATACACCACATAAAAAAAATAAAAGAAATACATCATATGATCATACCAATAGATGTTGAAAAAACATTTAACAAAATCCAACATGCATTTTTGATAAAAACTCTAAGCAAAGTGAAAATAGATGGATCATACCTCAGCATAATAAAGGCCATACATGAAAAATACACCCAACATCATACTGAATTGGGCAAAAACTAAAAGTATTTTCCTTAAGAACAGGAGCAAGACAGGGATGTCCACTTTTGCCACTCTCATTCATCATAGTTCTGAAAGTGTTAGCTACAGTGATTAGACAAGAAGAAGAAATAAAAAGCATCCAAATTGGAAAGGAGGAATTTAAACTGTCATTATTTGTAGATGACATGATACTGTATATAGAAAATTCTAAAAACTCTACCCCAAAACTACTAGATTTAATAAGTGAATTCAGCAAAGTAGGAGGATACAAAATTAACTTCCAGAAATCAATGGCATTTTTATACACCAATAATGAACAATCAAAAAGAGATATTTTTTTAAATCCTATTTACTACTGCAACAACAACAACAACAACAAAAGATACCTAGGACTAAACTTAACCAAAGAGGTCATTGAGAAAAGAAATAGTGGAAGATATAAAAAAGTGGAAACATATACCATGTTCATGGATTGGAAGAATTAACATCATTAAAATGTCTATACTACCAAAAGTAATTTATAGATTCAATGCAATCTCTATTTAAATACCAATAACATACTTCACAGATCTAGAATAAATACTTCAAAAATTTATATAAAACCAGAAAATATCGCAAATAGCCACAGTGAACTTAAAGAAGTACAAAGTTGGAGGGATCACAATACCAGATTTCAAGTTATACTACAAAGCCATTGTAATCAAATCAGCCTGGTACTGGCACAAGAACAGACCTGTAGATCAATGGAACAAAACAGAGACACAGAAATAAATGCATGTCATTAGGCTCAATTAATATTTGACAAAGGAGGCAAGAGAACACAGTGGTGTAAAGACAGCCTCTTCAATAAATTGTGTTGAGAGAATTGGATAGGTATATGCATGCAAACAAAAGTAGACCACCAACTTACTCCAAACACAAAGATAAACTCAAAATGGATAACAGACTTAAATATAACCTGTGAAACCATAAAAACCCTAGAAGAAAATATAGGCAGCAAAATCTCAGACATCAGAAGTTGCAAACTTTTCACCAAAACATCACTTAGAGCAAGAGAAACAAAGGAAAAAACTCAGTAAATGGAACCACATCAAACTAAAAGCATCTTCATAGCAAAATAAACCAGCATCAATATAAAAAGGGAACCCACTGTATGGGAGAACATATTTTCCAATGATAAATTGGATAAGGGGTTAATTTCCAAAATATATAGAGTACTCATACACCTCGACACAAGGAAGACAATCCAATTAAAAATGGTCAGAAGACTTGAATAGACACTTTTCCAAAGAGGACATGCAAATGGTCAAGAGGTATATGAAAAAGTGTTCAATCATCAGAGAGATGCAAATTAAAATGACCATGAGGTATCACCTCACACCTGCCAGAATGGCTGCCATCAACAACTCATCAAACAAGTGCTGATAAAGATGTGGAGAAAAGGGTACTCTAGTACACTGCTGGTGGGAATGCAGACTGGTGCAGGCAGGATGGAAAACTAATATGGTGTTTATTCAAACTTTACAAATTCAACTGCCATTTGACCAAGTGATTGCAATTTTAGGAATATATCGTAAGAAGCCTGAAACACCAATCAGAAAGAATATATTACCCCTATGCTTATAACAGTGCTATTTATAATAGGTAAGATCTGGTAACACCCAATTCTCTATCAATAGATGAGTGGATAAAAATCTGTGGTACATTTACACAATAGAATACTATGCAGCTGTAAGAAAGAAAGATCTCTTACCCTTTGAAACAACATGGAGGGACCTGGAGAGTGTTATGCTCTGTGAAATAAGCCAATCAAAGAAAGACAAGTTCCACATGATCTCACTTATTTATGAAATATATTGAACAAAATAAGCTAATGAACAAAATAGATCCAGAGACACAGAATTAGGGAACAGATTGACAAATCTCAGAGGGAAAGGGTGAGGGGGGCACATGAAGAGATAAACAAAAGAACTTCTATGAGTGTATTCACAACCAATGGACACAGACAACATAGCGATGAAGTTGGGGGATGGAGGTAGGAGCAGGAGAAGGGAGTCAATGGGGTAAAAAGGAGGGACATCTGTAATACTTTCCAAAATAAAGATAAGTTTTTAAAAGTAAATAAATAAATATAAAATAGGTTGAGATATTATAGGAAGAATAAAAAAGAAGATGAAAAAATATAAAGATGAGGTTGCAACATGGAAGATAGAGTGGTTAGGTCAAATATATGCCTATTTTTAAAATGACCCCAGAAGAAAAGCCTGAGATGTAACACAAAGTGATAAGTAAATAAACTGGTAAATGTGTAGATAAATATAAACAATATTAATTGTACAAAATAATTAAAGTAATAATGGCTAATTTGTGAGTTTACATAAAAGAACTGAAATTCTAAGCAACAATGGCATGTAAGTTGAAGGTTCCTTAAACTTAAATATGTGATATTTCAGACTTGATTGTGAAGAGGTAGTTATCCCTGTGAACTATCTGGAAATAATACTTTCTAAGTAGAGGGAGCTGCAAGTATGAAGACCCTGAATCAGGAAAGGTCTTGATGTGTTTGAGTAGGAGAAAGGCCAGAGTGACTGGAACTAGCTAGCGTATGTGGTAGAAAGGATTGGATAATATGTAGCCAAGATAAAACTTTTGGATTTTATTCTATTTATTTATGGTCAGCATTGGAGAATATTAAGCAGAGGAGTGATTTTCTGAGTAAAATTTTAAAGTACTACTCTGACTGCAGTATGTTGTAGGATGTGGGGCTGTGTGTGCTGTTGCCAAGAGTGGACATACAGAGACAGGTTGTAAAGCTACTATATTTTATCTTGGACTAGGGCAGTGACAAAAAAAGAGGGGAAAAAAATGTGACTTAGTTAAAAAAAAAAAAAAAGGTTTTCTGGTTTGGGCAATTGGGGAAATTGTGGTACCATCTAATTCAGATGAAGAAAGCTGGAGGGAAGAAGGATGTGGAGAAGGAGAAGTAAGTGTTCAGTCTTGGGAATATTACATTTCAGATGCCTATCAGATCTGAGTGGAGATCAAGAAGGTAGCTGAATATATGAGTCAAGACTTCAGGGATAAGAAGGGCCAGGAGATATCAACGTGTGAGTCATCCGTATATAGATAGCATATAAAGCCTTAGGGCTGGATATGATCACTTAGTAAATAAATGTAAATAAAGAAGGGAAGAGGTTTGAGAACTGAGCACTGGATGTTTCAAATGTTGAGCAGCCTGGTAGAAGAAGAAAATCTAGCAAAAGAGATTGAGGTAGGAGGAAATCCAGAAGTTTGCAGTGTCCCAGAAGCCAAGAGGTGCAAGCATTTAAGGAGGAGAACTAGTTCAATTTACATGTAATGCTGCTTAGGGGGTTATTTAGTAAGACAAAGCCAGAGAAGTGACCATGGGATTTGAAAACATAGAAGCCATTGCTGACCTTAACGAGAGCAACTTTGGTGGAGTGATGAAGAAGGAAGCCTGCCTGATTAGATTGAGTTGAGAGAATAATTGGAAGTGTGGAAGAAAACATAAGATATTATAAATGTGGACGTGTTTTGAAAACATTAAAAATATTTTTCAAATGCAAGCGGCATTGCTATTATTTCACTGGAGATTTTAGGGAAGTTTAGGATGTTGAATAAAGAGATCTGTGACAATAGAGGCACTGCAGAACAAGTAGCTGTTTGCCCAGGTGAAAATGTTGAGAAGAAAACCCACAAGTAAGACTTCAAAATAACTCCATAAAAACAAGTTTAATAAAAACTCCAGGGCTATCTCAAAAACATTGCCCAAGTTCCTCAAGCCAACCCTATGCCAACCTCTGGCTGGATCACATCCATCCAGGGCTGGCAAGCAGGAAATATTCCAGAGTCACAGTAGAAAAAGGCTCATCCATAATATTTACTGAATCTTTCATTAACTTATTTTACAAGGCTTGCTAGCCACTCTATGGGCAGGACACACTGTTGACAAGACTGGGAAATCAGTGTGGTTTGTTTTCCTTGCCACAAGTTTCCCTCTTTGTTACCACTGGGGCCACTTCTCTACCTATAGACACTCTCTGCCCTTCTTTTCACCGTGAATTTCACCAGTAGGCAACTGTCTGTTTTGTCTGTGCAGAAGGCTAGCAGATGGGTCTGGGCAATTGTGATTTGGAAAGTTAGAATCTCTGTGACTATAGTCGACAAGAGGCCATTTGTTTTTCCAGTGCTATTAAGAAAAAGGGCATGTTCTTGCTTTTCTGTTCTTATTTATGCAGTTACCTGAAATACTCTTTACTCCTATTTTCATCAGCCTATATCCTATATATCATTCAAGATTCAGATTTTGCATCATCTCTGTGCAACCTTCCCCAGTTTTTAAGATTAGAATTGTTCTCTTTGTGCCTCTGTAATTGTGCTAACAGCAGTCTGCCTTGTGCTCCAATTATTTCTGTGGTGCTAACTTGCTTATTATATTGTCACCTCTGAAGACAGAGACCTTTTCTCGTACATTTCTGAATTTCTCACATAGTTCTTTTGCCATAGCACTTAATGAATGAATATTAGTGGGATGGACCTTTCAATGGAAATATTTTGCCTGTTGAAAGTGAGTATAATAGATATACAAGCAACACCTTACTTCCTGAGATAACATTTCTTTCTGAAAAATTAGATAGTAAAATCTAAATCTACCAACAATAGACACATATGAGAACTAAGTGCTAGTATCTAGATGGAGAATCTATTCAAGGTTAAATCAAGTCAGAGTGAATTTTCCATTTGCAGCTAATAAGCTCAAAACTACTGTCAGACAGTGATCTGTTGTCTTCATTTCCCCATTTGTACTTTGACATTTAAGGCACTGGATGGTCCATATAATCTATTGTTCACACTAATGTACAATCAAGGTAGCTTCTCTTACCCCAATAACTGTTAATTTTTTTAAAGGGAGGACATTGATTTAATGGTTCGATGTTAATGCACATTGATTTTATTGATTTTTTGCTGGCAGTTGATTAATTACAAAGACAGGTGTCATGCTTTTGTTTTCTTGTCCCTGACTTGAATACTCAAGTGTGACTCATAGAAAAGCTGATGTCAGCAATAGTATTCCTCTCTGAGGATGCTGTGAGTAGTATCATAATAATTATTATTTTTATCACTTCTGTTGCCACCTCATGATGGACATTTTATCTCAGAGAATTAATTTTGAAATTATAAATTTGCAACATAAACTAAGTTGGACTTCGTGTTGCATTACTTCCATGGAATTTTAAAAAACATGTGGGTAAGTGTAAGTTTCATTTGGGAATAATTTCTTACACTCCATTCTTGTCTTCCTTCTTCCCTCTTTTTTCTCTTTCTTCTCACCCTCTTTCTCTTTGTCCCCCTTCTCCACCACATATTCATTTTCCAGTTATAGTAATGAATAGGAGTTTTCTTGTTCATCAATAAAAAAATAAGATCTGTAAAGATACTTTCTTTTTTCAACACAGTAAAATGTTCTAATGAGTATAAGACAATGATTAGGACAAATAGGGACTCTCCTGTCTAGGCTATATACAAATCCTTTGAGTCAGGGCTTTTGGAAGGCGTATTCTATCAGAAAATTTAATTGTTTTGTCCTGAATCGAATGAGGACCTAAATGCTACTTTCCATTCAGTTATGAGCCACCTGTGCATCTGTGGGCCACTTTGACTCAGTATTTTGGGTTCCTCATATTTAAGGTGGAGAGCTCTATAATAAAGTGGAGGGGGGATGTTGTGTTTCAGTATCCAAGTCATGTGGGATAGCTGGGTATTCACATGTGCAATGTGAATTGTCTACATTTGGGAGCCAGTAAAATGTGGGGTGGGATCACACAAGAAATCTGATGCTGAACAGCTGGATTGCAAAATGAATGTGTTTGAAGCCAGCCCCACCATTGTGAGTTTGTGAGAAGCATAATGGGTTTTGATTTTCTTAGAAGATCCCCAAAGGAGGTGCTATCCAAAGGCTTTTCCAAAGCTTTGTTGGGGGCAGAGAGGTTTGGGGTTAGAGGATGGTAAGTCATTGTAACTCCATCCCCTAAGCAATATGTGAAGGCTTTGTTGTCCTACAATAGGATATCATGGTGTGTCACTGCAATGGCTGATTTTGAGCTTTTCGTTTTTCTTCTTGGGAAGCAATTTCCAAAAATATCTCCAAAATGAATGTTCTGGTGCCTTTTGATGAAATGTTGCTGTTTGAAGTATTTACTACATTATCTTTATGGTTAGTAGTTAGGTGTTTGAGGTTTTCTATTACTTTTTGAGTTAATTTCATTATTTAGGTTTTCTTTTAAGAATCATCCATTTCATCTAAGTTTTCAAGCTAGTTGGCATAGTTATGCAAAGAATAACTTCTGACTTTACAGTCATTGTTCCTTTCTTATTCCTACATGTATATATTTGTTACCTTTCAAAACCTTTGAATGTTGGTTTCTATTGTCTGTCACAACTGATTTTTTCTTTCTTGTTTCTACATTTCTACCTTTGTATATCCTTACAACCCCCCACCATTTTTTTTTCACATTTGAGACAAAAACAGTCCTGGCTACATTCTCACTATGTGATAAGTACTCTACCAGGGACCATGGATAGATACAGAGAGAAGGATAAACTTGGTTTTTATATTCAGGGAACCTGTAATCTATTGGGGAAAACTAGATGAGTATGTATGAAAATACAGCCAGGTCTTGAAAGAAAGTACTAAATCCAAGAGACTACTAGTGGAGGCATACTCAAGTGCGAGGCTTTCCTCATTTATAAAGAAAACTAAAGTCAGCCCGTCAGGGTCAACCTCTCAGGGTCAAGAAAGTGTCAGGGAGTAAACAATTCAGAGACATATAATGTACCCAAATTAGGGGCGCCAGATTTTATTAAGCCAAGGCCCAAGATGTCAGTGGAAGTGTGCAGCAGGATTCGAAGCCATGTAGCCTCTGTCACTGGATCAGCTTCTAGGACAATATGCAGGATGCTTATTGAACTAACAGTACCAGCCAGTGACTGGTTCACTTGCACGTGGTACTAAATATCTCCCATGGCACTTACATATCCTTCCACCATAGCACTGTTTGAAATCCTCTGTTTCAATGTATTTCACTCCATCAGATTGTAAGCTGCATGAAGTCATGGCCTGAGTCTTATTCATCTTTGTCTCGTCAGTGCCTGAACAATCCATAAGTGCTTTGAATTATTGAGTGGCCAAAAGCATAACTTTGGAGTCAGACAGATCTGCATTTGTTTGGCTTCATCACATTCCACTTAAGTAATTTAGTTATTGTCTCTGGGCCTCAGTTTTCTCATCTGTACAATAGTGAAGATGATAATACTGACTTCTAGGATTTGTTGTGAGAGTAAAATGAGATGACAGATTTAGAAGTACTTAGCAGAGTGCCTCTCATAGAGTAAGCATTCAATTAGTGGTAGCTCTAACTGTCATTACATGATTGTGGAATGAATGAATGAGTGAGGGACAAGTGGGCTGAAGAACGATGTTGGCTTATTTGATGAGGTCAGAATCCAGGGCTGGAAGAAGTTTAATAGGAATGACCCCGGCAGGCCTCCAAGTCTCTTAGATGATTGTGAGGCTGAGAAAATGGGGATAATCTTTATGCATGTTTTGCTTTGTATAAGGCTTGACTGAGGGAACAGGAATTGAATGGACTCGAGGTGGGGAGTAATGTTATTATAAACATTTTTCAAATGTAACATATTGTACCCAGCAAGCCATTGTTAGTTTGTGAGCACTGTGCCTTTGGATAGTAATTGCTGGCAGCTTAAATGGGTAGCTTAGAACAATTAGAAGCTTTGAACACTTTCAACCTATGGATTGGGATAAGAACATATTGACTTTATGGTTTCTCCTGGGGTTTCTCTAGTGTGCTGAACTAATTATCAGATTTACTTAGGAAAGCTGAGAATTGGGGATACTGCAGGGAGCAGCATATTTTCCCAGGGACCCTTTTTGCTTTGTGCAGAAAAGGCGTTGGGAAGACAATCTCTCTATTTTGGACAAGCAGCAGTGCACAGGGTACTAAAGGGAGGGAAGGATCCTGGGAACAGGGCTTTACCAGCAGAACCTCAAGCTTATGGGGATCCATTGCTCTTGATTAGGTTTTAAGTGGTCAGGATAGTTTTCCCTTCCTTGTTCTTCAGGAACAAATGCTATTCTCTGCCTTGACCAGGTTGTGTCCATTTTTTAGCAAAAATTCAGTTTTTAGGGTCCAAAGAAGTTAAAAATTGGTGTCCTTCTTTTAAAACTAATGAAGATCAGAGAGGAACCTCCACCTCCCAGTCAGTCACAGGGTCTATCCACCACATGCTGCAGAAGATCTTTCTCATTTGCCTTGGCCTAGACCCTTTTCCCAGACTCCTGGCCCCAGTGTTAAGTTAGGAGCATGTTGTCTTTGAGGTTCTAAGAACAAGTAACATATATAGGGCCATCTGCTTGTAGACTTTTGTTCAGAGGGTGGGCATTCCATTTGGACATTGTTCCAAAGTTATTCTTGATACAAGGCTACCATGAAACATGGAAAGACAATAGAACTCAGTATATCTTTACCCACTAGGGGCTGTGGTACAGACTATGAGCCTACTATTTTGAAAAAAAAAAAAAAAAGAAGATCCCTAGGGGCTAGGAGGCTAGAGATAATGGCTTAGATGTGATTTCCTTCTTGGTCAATATGGTGGGAATTTCATTGTCATAAGACCATCAAATAGCAATCCAATGATTCTGCTTTCTTCATAGGTAACCTGTCTCCATGACTTCTTTGGTGATGATGATGTATTTATTGCTTGTGGTCCTGAAAAATTTCGCTATGCTCAAGATGACTTTTCTCTGGATGAAAATGGTAAGCACAGCCACTTGATTTTAGTCCTCCATTGTTCTCTCTCCTCTATCCCTTAGGATTTCCAGGGATTCATATGGCCTGGAGCACATCTATTCATGGTTTTTCAAGGGTAAATATTGTTGGTCTTTCTTTTGTATGTTTGGATACATGAGTCACTAAATGAAAGGTTGATTGGATGTCCTAGATGCTCACCCTCCAAACTCCATAAAACTCACTCTGTACAACAACAGTAGCCATATTTCTTAAACCATATATTGTGTCACATGGGCTGACAGGTACAATCAGACCATGTGAAATAACATTTTGGGTCAATTTATATATTCTATGCATATTTTTTTTTTTTTTTAGTCAGCTTCCTCTAGCAAACTGGCCGATATTGATGATTCTATCTTAGAAAGATTTTCCCATTTCATACTATAAAATTATTTCTCCTTTTTCTACCTCTGGTTTGCTGCCTCATTCCCTCTGCTTTTTAACTCAAGGGTCCAGAGGATTGTTAATCTCTGGAAGGAGATGAAACATCTGCCCATTGCCCTTTGCTGAGTCTAAGCTCCAGGTGTAAATTAATGGTGAATTAGCTCACACAGCATCAGGTTTAGGAAATGATCCTAATAAAAATACACAATCAAAAGACATTTTCCACTTATGAGGAATAAAGTGTGAGAAAAACCGAGTTGCACTGATATAGACTTTACAAACAGCTTAAATAACAAGGACCCTGAAATAAGTGACAGTTCTGCTGTGTTTCCTTTGAGAAGAAGCTAATGACCTTAAAATAGCTAAACAAATTTCAGGCTATGCCCATTTTTCTATACCTTCTAAATCTCCACTTCTGGGCAGTGACAATTGAAGTTCATCAACCAAAACAAGAAGAAAAATCAACAAAAATGAGCTTTATGTTTAACTGAGTTTCCTAAAATAACTTAATTTACCAGAAAAGATCCCTATTCTTTCTGGGTAAATGATATTTCAATGTGTCTTTAAGTAGAAGCTGACAAGCAGATGTCCAAAGGGAAAAACAAAACAAAAAACAAACCTTTATCAAGTTGTTTGGTTCTACTTTGAGTAGCACAAGGTTGGAAAAATCTATAAAATAAAGTAGAAAGAGCACTAGAGTATTGCTCAGAAGACTTGCTGTTAGTCCTTATTCTGCTATTTTCTTGCTTTATTGCCCTAAGCAAGAGGCTTAAGCTTTTTTTAAATTCTTATCATAAAATTAATATAATACTCCTCCTAATGCATTAGCACAACCAATACCCCAAATTGCCATAATAAGGATACTGAGTGACCTGAATAGAAATTGTGCTCCAAACGTGTCAGACTAGAGTTTGGGCAGCAGCAGAACCATTTGGCAGATTCTTCTACACACCCATGAACTTTCTATAAGTTCCAAGTGGCAGAGTCACTGCTGGCCCATTTAGTCATTAAATCAGCAGAGGAGATTATGATAACATACATACATTTAAACTAAGAAATAACTCTATAAATGTATGCCTATTGCAATATATGACATGCAATAAACAATAAATGGTAGCTCACTCCCACTCCTTTCATTACTTGTAAATGTTTTGTCTGTGTGATTGCAACCTCTACACTGTCATTCCAAAGATTTTAATTATGTCAACAGGTGATATTCTGAGACATGACTGGTTTGTCCATAAATGATTGAGTTGATTAATTACATATCCAAACTGCTTTTTAACTATCTTCCTTGTTTCCATAATCCAGGGATGTAAATACCTGGTTTAGCCCAGGTGACTGTTGAAAGTTTCTCCCGTGCCTCCCTCCACAGAGACATAATTTTTGCAAAAACTGAAGACCACCTTTTGGTCCTGAGACATTAGGTGCTTTGACCTGTGGATGCTATTTCAGTTTCCAGAGGTTGTTAATATGCTGAGCCTCAGTTCTCCCTGGGTCTAGTAAACTGTCTGTGTCTTTTTCCACTAGAATGCCGAGTCATGAAAGGAAACCCTTCAGCCACAGCTGGTCCCAAGGCATCCCCAATGCCTCAGAAGAATTCAGCCAAGAGCCCTGGCCCTATGCGCCGGAGCAAGTCTCCAGCTGACTCAGGTAACGACCAAGACGGTGAGTGTTCTTCTCCTAACTGTGTATGATGATTTTATTTACAGGGACCAGTACCCTCTGCATGAAGAGGAGTGAGTCCCTCATGAACACCATTGTGTCCCCATGATACTAGTTCTATGAATTCAGAGACTAAACAGTCAATCTTGTTTGGAGTCATGGAGACACATCCACAACCCTGATTCTACTCAAGTGGATGCAAACCAGAAATCTGCTCTATTTTGCCATGCTTGCTGTAATGCTTATTGTTGTGGTTGTCTTCATTGTCATCATCTTCAACATCACCCAGCAAAAGCATAGTAATAAAATAATTGTCAACCATAAATTTGAAATAAAAAATCAGAAACAAAAACAGGAACTTAAAAATGCTACCTAAAAATGGTAACATAATTGATGCACTTGAGGTTCAAATTTGACTTTGAACAAAAAGAGAAACAAGATAAATTGCATTATTCTCACAATTAGAAATAAAATTATAGGCCAAGTTCTCAAAGGAAACAAAGAGATTTTTTATATAGGATTTTATCTAGTGGAGAGTAAGTGATCTAAAAAATGTGGTCTATGGATCACTACCAACCCATGAACAATTTATCACTCTATGATGAGATTAGGAGCTTGTGCCAAATGTAAATCATGCTACTGAGAAAACCATTTACTTCAGCTGACTCTTTTTTCATAGCATGATTTTACTGATGAAGGCAGCAATATGTTGGTTTATGTTCTGGTATGAAGTTTTGTATCCACAGTTTGAGTGACATTGATCTAAAAGGCAAAAGGCCACAGAAGTCTAAGTTTGGGAGCTTAGTAGACTCATGCACAGACAATTTGAGTTCTTCAAGGTAAGGAAATTAAATGGTCAGAAGAACTTACACAATTATCCTCCCAAGGCTCAGTATTTACCATGAGAATTCTAGTTTGAGCACCTTGAAGCAGAGAGTACAAGCACCCTTTCTCTTTATTTCAATTTGCTTGAGCAGCCTACTGGCTTTGAAATTCCAGTGGTCTAGAAAAACAGCCTGTCATGCTGGCTTTACAATGCTAGAAGGATGCATGTCACCAATAATCTCTTTATTCTCAGGCAGAAGGAACTAAACTGTGAAGAGGCAGTTCAGGCTTTTCATACTTACATGTGTTTTCACATGCTGATCTCCTGCACCTGGAATGTCTCCCTTCTAACGAACCACTGTTCTTTGCCTGAAAACTCCTATTTTTCCTTCAATACCTTAAAAAGATAGTTGTTCTGTTCTCTGTAATATCATAGCATGCATAAAGTATGTATTTACCTGTCTACTTCCCCAACTAAATACTGGGTCCAGATATCATATTTCTTTTTGTATCCTCACTGCCTACCATAGTGCCTGGCTCCTAGTAGATGCTCAAGTAATGCTTATGAATAATTAGATGCATAAGAGCACTATTTCATTCAGCATTGTGCTAGAGATCCAGTAGGCATTTAGGTAAAGTTTACTGAAGGAATAAAAAATGCATGTGTTTGGTAATATTTTGGTTAAGTGTACAGAATAGCACATGAATCTATCTAAACAAATTCATATTGCTCAAACTACAAAGACCTACATTTTAACACTTGTATTGAAAATTGAATTGTTGCCTGGCCAGTATGGCTCAGTGCATTGAGTGTCATCCCATGGACTGAGAGGTCCCAGTGGGATTTCCTGTCAGGGCACATGTCTGGGTTGCGGGCTTGATCCTCAATAGGGGAAATGCAGGAGGCAGCCAATCGATATTTCTATCTCACATCGATGATTCTCTCTCTCTCTAAAAAATATCAATAGAAACATATTTTAAAAAGAAAGAAAAAGAAAAGAAAATTGTACAGACTATAAGCAAGGTCTTATAAAAATGGATTTTAAACACTTCATTAAGAACATAAAGTCTGGCAATAATCACTCAGCTTATTATTTTTTGGGGAAATATCATTGGCTATTTCTTGGATTTCTAACCTGTATTACTTATTTCTTGCTATGAAACAAATTGCCCCAAATCTGAGTGGCTTAATCAATACACATTTATTATCTCACAGTTTCTATGGGTGAGGAATTTTTGTGTGGCTTAGCTGCATGGTTCTGTCTGGCCCAGGATCTGTCCTATACTTGCAATTAAGGTGTTGGTAGGAGTTGCAGTAATCTGAAGGCTCAACTGGGACTGGAGAATCCACTTCCAAGACAGCTGTTGCAGGATCTTTTCCCAGACTGAGTGATTCAAGAGAATGAACAAGAACAATGTAGTGCCTTTATGATCTACTCTCCAAAGCTACAAACTGTCACATCTGTTGTAGTCTGATTATTAGAAGCAGTAGCAAAGTCCAGCCTACATTCAAGGAGAGGGGTATCAGGTTCCACTTCCTGCAGCGAGGAGTATCAAAGAATTTATGGAGCCAGACAGAAAAATGGTGGTGGAGTGAGTGGAAGCTACACAGATCATCTCCCAGGACCAAACTGGAATTACAACAAAAATAAAGACAAATCGTCAGGAAAAGGCAACCGAAAAGCAGCTTGGAGGACCACGTAACCAGTGACACCAACTCAATCCTTGTAGGCTTGCGGAGACAGGAGAGGGGGCTGGGAGCTGACGGTGGGCAGCGGCCTCAGCTGGCAGCTGCACCCTCAGTTGGGAGATGCACCCTCGGCTGGGAGCGGCAGCGGCCTTGGCTGGGAGCTGTGCCCTCAGCTGGGAGGGCAGCGACCTTGGCTGGGAGCTGTGCCCTCAGCTGGGAGGGCAGCGACCTTGGCTGGGAGCTACGCCCTTGACTGGGAGCTGCGGCCTTGGCTGAGAGCGGCAGCAGCCTTGGCTGGAAGCTGCAGCCTCGGCTGGGAGCAGCAGTGGACTCGGCGTGGATGGACAGCCTTAGCTGGGAGTGGCACCAACAGGTTAAACTCCCAAGCAGCTCCCCAGTGCAGAGTCGGGACAGAGGCTAAAATAGCAGCAGCCACTCACCTTGGGCTCCAGCAGAGGGAGGGCAGACTGGACTGGAACAGTGTGGGGACACTCGTGATTTGGAGGATGCTCAGAACTTTTGCTGAGTTGCAGCCACACAGGACTGTGATCATCTTACTCCTTCCCAGGGCCCTGGGGAGATGCGGCGGCCCCTCCCTCGGAGATTCAACCCCACCTGGTGGTCATTGCAATGCTAATTGAGGCCCATTAACAACCAGCATCTGCCCCACCCTCAGAAAATCTTCTTACACTGAGCACCTGAGGGAGTTTTTCATTCAAATCAGAAACCAAAGTTCTTAGGTGACCTCTATTAATAGCCTCCAGGCAAAAAGCTAGAGGATAACTGGACCATTCCCTGGGCTAGCAACTGTAACCAGGAAAGTAAGACTTGGCAGTGGAGTCTAACATGGATCCTCCATGCCTCATCCAAACCCAGGAGAGGAAGCCACAAACAGCAGTACACCAACACCCACAGGGAAAGTTTGGCAGGCTCCAAAGCCCACTGTGATAGCCAAAATGGTAAAACACAGACACAAAAGGCAAATGAAAGAACAAGAGACCTCTACCAAAGATGAGGTAAATGAGGTGCAGTTAAGCAAGTTAAAAGCACTAGAATTCAGAGCCATGAACTTTAGGAAGCTCAACAGCGTGTGTAAGGACATGAGCACCGCAAGTAAAGACATGGAAATGTTGAAAATCAACCAGTTGGAAATTAAAAACCACCAAGAAGAAATGAAGAATGACATATCAGAAATAAAGAACACATTGGAAGGTCTAAATAGCAGAGTAGAGGAATCTGAGGACTGGATCAGTGAATTAGAAGATAGGATAGAAAAAATCAACCAATCAGAAAACCAAAAGGAAAAAACAATGAAAAAACAGAAAGAGAGCTTAAGAGAACGATGGGACAATGAGAATACAATAACATTCGCATCACAGGAGTCCCCGAAGAAGAAGAAATTGAGCAAGGGTTAGGGAATATATTTGAATAAATAGTGAAAGAAAACTAGACCAAATGGATTTAATAGATATTTACAGAGAATTACACCCCGAAACTACAGAATTCACATTCTTCTCAAGTGCACATGGGATATTCTCAATGGTAGACCACATGTTAGCACACAAACTAAGTCTCTACAAGTTTAAGAGGATTGAAATCATATGAAGCATCTTCTCAGATCACAATGGCATGAAACAAGAAATCAATTGCAACAAGAACATGCAAAGAATTCTGAACACAGAGAAGCTAAGTAGCATGCTATTAAATAACAAATGGGTCAATGAGGAGGTAAAGGAAGAAATTAAAAGCTTCCTGGAATCCAATGAAATGAACACACAACAACACAAAACCTATGGGATGTAGCAAATGCAGTTCTGAGAGGGAAGTTCATAGCACTACACACCTACCTCAAGAAGCAAGAAAAATCTCTAATAGACTACCTAACCTCAAAACTTAAAGAACTAGAAAGCAAACAAAAAGAAAACCCTAGAGCAAGTAGAAGGAAGGAAATGGTATAGATTAGAGCAGAAATAAATGACATAGAGTCCAAAAAAACAATTCAAAGGATCAATGAAACAAAGATCTGGTTTTTCGAAAAGATAAACAAGACTGATGGACCATTAGCTAGATTCATCAAGAAACAAAGAGATAGAACCCAGTTCCACAAAATCAGAAATGAAAGAGGAGAAGTAACAACTCACACCACAGAAATACAAAAGATTGTCAACAACTACTATGAACAATTATATGGCAATAAATTCGACAGTCTAAGCAAAATGGACAACTTTCTAGAAACACATAGTCTCCCAAAACTGGACCGGGAAGAGATAAAAAACTTGAACCAACCAATAACAACAGAAGAAATTGAAGATGTAATCAAGACTCTCCCAGCAAAGAAAAGCCCAGGACCCGACGATGGCTTCACGAGGGAGTTTTACCGAACATTCAAAGAAGAACTAACACCCATTCTCCTCAAACGATTTCAAAAAATTCAAGAAGATGAAAGACTTCCAAACTCATTTTATGAGGCAAGCATAATTCTAACTCCAAAACCAGGAAAAGACATTACAAAACAAAACAAAACAAAACAAAAAAAAAAAAACTACAGGCCATTGTTCCTGATGAACATAGACGCCAAAATCCTGAACAAAACACTAGGAAATCGGATCCAGCAACACATCAAAAAAATTATTCACCATGACCAAGTGGGATTCATCCCAGGAATGCAAGGCTGGTATAATATTCACAAATCAATAAATGTGATACACCACATAAACACAATGAAGAATAAAAAACACATGATCATATCAATAGATACCGAAAAAGCCTTTGACAAAATCCAGCACCCATTTCTGATAAAAACGCTCATCAGTGTGGGAATATAGGGATCATATCTAGCCATAATAAAGGCCATATATGAAAGACCTACAGCCAACATCATACTCAGTGGGCATAAACTAAAAGCATTTCCCTTAAGAACAGGAACAATACAGAGATGCCCACTTTCCCACTCTTATTTAACATAGTACTGGAAGTCTTAGCCACAGCAATCAGACAGTAAGAAAAAATAAAAGGGATCCAAATTGGAAAGGAGGAAGTGAAACTGTCATTATTTGCAGATGACATGATACTATATGTAGAAAACCCCTAAGACTGCATCAAAAATTTGCTAGACTTAATAAATGAATTTGGCAAAGTAGCAGGATACAAAATTAACGTCTAGAAATCGATGGCATTCTTATACACCAATGATGAACTCACAGAAAGAGAAACTACGAAAACAATCCCATTTATCATTGCAACAAAAAAATTAAGATACCTAGGAATAAACTTAACCAAATAAATAAAGGACCTATTCGCAGAAAACTACAGGTCATTAAAAAAAGAAATGGAGGAAGATATAAAAAAAGTAGAAGCACATACCTTGTTCATGGATTGGAAGAATTAACATCATTAAAATGTTCATACTACCCAAAGCAATTTATAGATTCAATGCAATCCCCATCAATATACCAATGACATATTTCACAGAACTAGAACAAATACTTCAACCATTCACATGGAACCAAAAAATACCTCGAATAGCCACAGCAGTCTTGCAAAAGAAGGACAAAGTTTGAGGTATCACATTACCAGATTTCAGGTTATACTACAAAGCCACTGTAATTAAAAGAGCCTGGTACTGGCACAAGAACAGGCATCTAGACCAATCGAACAGAACAGAGAACCCAGAAATGGACCCAAGGCAATATGCTCAATTAATATTTCACAAAGGTGGCAAGAACATACAGTGGAGTAAAGATAGTCTTTTTAATAAATGGTGTTGGGAAAATTGGAAAGCTACATGCAAAAAAAAAAATAAAATTAGACCATCCACTTACACCATACACAAGAATACACTCAAAATGGATACAAGACTTAAATGTGACTCATGAATCCATAAAAATCCTAGAAGAAAATGTAGGCAACAAAATATCAGACATCATATGCAGCAGAATTTTCACTGACACATCACCTAAGGCAACAGAAACAAGGGAGAAAATGAACACATGGGACTACATCAAACTCAAAAGCTTCTGTACAGCAAAATATACAATCATGAAAATGGAAGGGCTACCCACTCTATGGGAGAGCATAATTGCCAATGCTATATCAGATAAGGAGTTAATTTGCAATGTATATAGAATGCTTATACAACTCAACAAAAGGAAGACAAATAACTCAATTAATAAATGGGCAGAGGAACTAAATAGACACCTCTTCAAACAGGACATACAAATGGCTAAGAGACATATGAAGAACTGCTCAACTTCACTAATCATCAGAGAGATGCCAATTAAAACAACAATGTGGTATCACCTCACACCTGTCAGAATGGCCACCATCAACAAATCATCAAACAACAAGTGTTGGCGAGGTTGTGGAGAAAAGGGGGACTCTAGTACCCTGCTGGTGGGAATGCAGACTGGTGCAGCCACTATGGAAAACAATATGGTATTAGCCCAAAAAATTAAAAATTGAACTTCCATTTGACCCAGTGATCCCACTTCTAGGAATATACCCTAAGAAGCCTGAAACACCAATCAGAAAGAATATATGTACCTTCATGTTTGTAGCAGCACTATTTATAATAGCTAAGATCTGGATACAGCCCAAATGCCCATCAGTAGATGAATGGATAAAAAAGCAGTGGTACATATACACAATGGAGTACTATGCAGCTGTAAGAAAGAAAGATTTTTTATCCTTTGAGAAGACATGGAGGGACCTGGAGAGTGTCATCCTAAGTGAAACAAGCCAGACAGGGAAAGACAAGTATCATATGATCTCACTTATATGTGGAATATAATGAACATAACTGTCTGAGGAATGGGGTAGTGCCAGAGATGTGGAAGTGGGGTACAGACTGACTATCCCCAGAAGAGGGATGGGTGGGAGAGATAACCACAGAACTTATATGCATATATGCATGAGCAATGGACAGGGACAAAAAAGCTGAGGAGAGGGCGGAAAGGGAGGGGGAGGGGGGATTAGGGTGGGAAGGAGAAACATCTGTAACAAAAATAAATAAAATAAGAGAAAAAAATATTTATCAACCTATTTTTAAAAACTACCTTTTAACCCATGAGTTGGAAATGTTCAGGAAGCAGCAGCATGAAGTAAATGGGTTATCTTTGCAGACTGTATCCAGTTGGATAACCCAGCACACATGAACACAACCACCTATAATTAAACATAATTTAAACATGTCTAATCACTGATCTTCAGCATGCTACCTACAGAATTTCCCATCTATAAAACATACATGTTACTGATTCTAAGATATTAGAGACAGAACAGAAATACATAAGGACTCTGAATATTAATCAGACTGAAAGCAGTTATACTAGACCCCAACCCAAGCTTAGGTAAGTAAGATATGCTCTTGCTTCTTTATAACTACCTTGTTAAAGAGAAGAGATGAAGATATAGTCACACATACAGAATAGAGTAACAAATTTGAGTAGAGAAAAGGGGACTTAGCAGATTTCAGAATTACAAGCAGCTCCTATTCCTTCCCAACCAATATAAAATCTAAAGTATTCTTCTCAGTAGTGAAATTTTAAATTTTCATTTCAGATAGTTCATGAACATAAAGGAAACCTAACTTCAGTCTAGTCAGCTTCCTTGGAAATTTCCAGAACTTTTGGCTCATCTCAAACAATGGTATAGAACCTCCACATGATTTCAGCCCTAAGGAGTTAAAAGGATCCAGGTTACATTACCTTGCCCATTCCATGGCAGTTTGTTTAAATCCAAGATCAGGGAATCCACTCAATGAATATTTCACAGGGCAAAGTGATCTCAGGCAAAACAATATTTTAGGTAAGGTTTGGATTTACATACTAATTTTTCCCTTTGAACCCCTAATTTACTCAGGATTATTCTAAGCTGGGAGAGGGATAGGGATAGGATATGAAAGAGGAGAAGGAGACATCTCTCTAGGAAAGTTCAGCTACTTCTCAGCTTTGATTAAGGACAAGTTTTTAACCTTCTTTAAGACTGCGTTTCCATTTTGGATCACACAGAATTTTTATGTCTATAAAATACCATTTTCCATTGTTATCAGAAGTTTCCAAGTTATAGAGCTGTACAATAGCTTCCATAGTATCAGAATCAAAGAAACAGAAGGATGAGCTATAGCAAACACATTTTTGCATTAGCGTAAATTTCCCCTTACAGGCATTAAGAAGAAATAATTTTTTCACAAAGTGTCAAGATTTTTCTGAGCTGTTAGTAAGGAACATATGCAGGTTGATATAGAGTTAACAAAAAAATATTAGTATTAGGTAGGGGCCGATATGCTTTGTTCTTTTCTAGGATGTGGTAGTACCACCCTGTTTCCACCCTATGTTAGTCTGTTTTGAATCTGGGACTTGTGGATGGAATCACATTCCTTCATTCAACCTGAATAACTAAAGGCTGTGGAAGATAAGCCACTTTCAGGGAATTTTAACTACCTTCCTTTGATGGCAAACAAAAGCCAAAAGTATTCCCCTTTAACAGAGACTAAAACCAAATAAAACACTCTCAGTTCAGGTTCAGTTAAAGGAATGTTTTGATGTTCTAGTTCATTTAAAAATATATAGGCTTGATTCTGGTTTGAATAAGTTTGATTGATTTTCAAATATATATGTTTGGTCCAATTCATGGTTCAGTTAATATCTGAGTTCAGTTTGACTTGAGGTTTATTAAATTGACGCTATTTGTTCTATAATTTGCATCATAATTTGAATCCTTAGTCCTTGCTACTTAAGTTGTCTCTTTCCTATTATGCCTATAAATAAATCAAAATGCTTCTACTTTGTTCCCTTTGAGTTCAATCCATACTTCTGCCAATAGTGAGTTTGCCCTAAATGGGATATCTGCTGCTAAGTCCTAAACAGGAGATTAGGAAGGATTTACTATTATATTGCTATAAGGAGCTCATTCTCACTGGGCGTATGTGGTGGACTCCCAGATCCCAAGTCCTGTTAGCCATGTCTGTATTTAAAGTAATATAAGAAACTGTGGTCAGCAGAGAAACTCTGAGCCCAGGAATCTTGCTTCTATGGGATGTTTAAAGAAAACTTGTGCAGTGCCAGCCATATTTTGATTAACCCAAGACTTGCCATTTTAATGGGGAAAGGTGAGCCTGACTTCAGAACTAAAGAAAGGCATTGCTAGCCTGCCTGTTTCCATTTCTGCCATTAATGTGTTAATTTTTCTCTTTATGAAACTAGTCCAAATTGAATTGAATTAAAAGGACAAAGTAGCTAATTGCAGGGAAGAAATCTTTCCTTCCTTCCTTCCTTCCTCCCTCCCTCTCTTTCTTTTCTTTCTTTCTTTCTTTCTTTCTCTCTTTCTTTCTCTCTCTCTCTCTCTCTCTCTCTCTCTCTCTCTCTCTCTCTCTCTCTCCCTCTCTCTCTCTTTCTTTTCCTTCTTTCTGGTAGGATGAGAGAATTGTAATGTCATAATTAGTTTGCTATTCTTTGATAATAAGTCAATATCATAGCTACACAGTGCTCCCGACACTCTTTCCTCAACCTATATGCATCAATATCTGAAAGTCAAATTTTTTTCTGTTCCAAAATTCCCAAGAAAGAATGGCTTTTTTGCTGAAATATACAACCTTTGAAAGGGGAGGTCAAGGGACACAAAATAGCATGAGTGAGATGGCGGAGCTGGAAAGGGTCCATGGAAGAATTGTTTTAGGGAGTCTTTCTCCTCTGCATTGAACAGACTGCTTTGAATTGCTTAAAATGGAGGGACCTTGCTCTTCTGACATTCCTGAATGTGACTGTCTTGACCAGTTCTGTGCAATGGAAATGTGATGTGAACCACAAATGCAAGTGTCATATGTAATTTTCCATTTTCTAGTAGCCACAGTTAAAAGGTTCAAAGAAGAAATAGGAGAAATTAGTTTTGATAATATGTTTTATTTTATTCAATATATCCAAAATACTATAATTTCAACATTTAATCAATTTAAGAAATTATTAATAAAATATTTTACATTCTTTGAAATTGTGTTGTATTTTATACTCACAGCACATCTTGATTCTAACTAGCCACACTACAAATGTTCAATAGCCACATGTGACTAACAGCTACTATATTAGAAAACACAATGCCTTTCTTCTTAATCTAAGAGAGGTCCAAAATAATGATCTACATGAATTAAATACTCTGTGCAAAATATTTCCAAATCTGTCACCTTATTTGTCACTCATAATAGCACCATGAATTAGATTGGGAAAGGGTAATTAATCCACTTCTTTAGATTGGGAAACTAAAATATAATGAGATGTAGTATCTGTGGTCTCCCCAATGTCACAAAACTAATTAGTACCCAAGAGCCAGGGTCCAGCTCTCCTGACTTCCTGGAAGGCAATCCTTGCAGTGTACCTGAGGCAGGGTGTGGAAGTTCCAGAGTGGTGAAAAGAAAGGTCTCTGTTCATGATTTTTGCTTCTCTGCTTTGTTCCATCTTTCTCCACCTCCAGGCAAAAGGTGTGGGGATGGTATAAGTGTCATTCATTTTGTTCTGCATAGAACACAGCCATTAGAACACAGAGTAATTAGGTGCCTTTATTTACAGTACCCAGTTATAGACATTCCATCAGCTCCCCTGCTATCACACCAAAAGGCAGTGGTGCCCTTGGCAAAGCTATGTGAAGAGAACAATTTTTCCTCCACCCTCCCCCATTCTGATTTTTTCTTAAACCACAGCTTATGTCTAGCTTAAATGGAAGAACTGCCCTGTATCTAAGGCTACTTTCCCATTGCCACTGGAGAGCTGCTAACAAAGTGGTTGAATGAAACAGTATAGTGGGAGATGCTGAGTACCCCACAGGGCATGGGATGTAATGGTGTTGACCTATCTCCTTGAAGCAACCTGCCACATCCTGGATTTCAGTTTAGGTACAGTTGAATCTCCAATGTTTTGATGGTGTACCTAGTAGTACTAGCTGTTATGAAGAACAGAAATGATAAGACAAATTCCTTGTCACTAAGCAGCTTCTAATTTGTTTGTGGAACCAGTGTACATATACATTTAACAGAAAATATCCACAAATGCTTATATAGTTCTTGTTATGTGCCAAGCAACTATTCTAATAATTTACCTGTACTAACTAACTTAATCTTTATAAGAACTTTATGAGATAGGTAATATTATCCTCATTTTTAAGATAAAAAAAAACTAGGGCTTAAAAAAGTTAAGTGACCTTCTCAAGGTCACACAGCTAGTAAATGGTAACACTGGGATTTGAACCAAAGAAATCTGACTCCACAGTCCACAAATTAACTATTACACTGTGGTGCTAAATATGAGTTAATGGCAATGGTTTGTGTAAATACCAAATGAATGAAAGATAAAGGAAGTATCAGAAAGAATATATGTACCCCCATGTTAGTAGCAGCACTATTTACAATAGCTAAGATCTGGAAACAGCCCAAATGTCCCTGCGTAGACGAATGGATAAAAAAGCTTTGGTACATATACACAATGGAGTACTATGCAGCTGTAAGAAAGAAAGATCTCTTATCCTTTGAGACGACATGGAGGGACCTGGAAAGTGTTATCCTAAGCTACACAAGCCAAACAGAGAAAGACACGTATCATACGATCTCACTTATTTGTGGAATATAATGAACATAACAGTCTGAGGAATGTGGTAGTCCCAGAGACATGGAGGTGGGGTACAGACTGACAATCTTCAGAAGAGGGGATGGTGGGGGAGAGATAAACCACAGAACTTATATGCATGTGTGCATAAAAAAAGACATGGACAATAAAGCTGGACACAGGGCGGGGAGACAGTGGGAGGGGGAATCAGTGGGGGAAAAAGTAGAAACATCTGTAACAAAAATAAATTAATTAATTAAAAATAAAAAAAAAGGAAGGCTTCCTAAAAGAAGTGGGGCTTCAATGAGAGTTATGGTTCTTTTTTAAAAAATATTTTTATTTTTCAGTTATAGTTGACATATTGTATTATATTAGTTCCAGGTGTACAAGACAGTGACCACACACTTATATAACCTCCAAAGTGATAACCTTGACAAAACTAGTACCCATTTAACGCTATACATAATTATTATAATATTATTGACTATATTCCTTATGCTGTATTTTACATCCCGGTGACTTTTTTGTGACTAACAATTTATACTTTGTAATCTCTTCACCTTTTTCATCCAGTCCCCCAAACCCCTCCCATCTGGCGATCATCAAAATGTTTTCTTTTTCTATGAGTTTGTTTCCATTTTAATTAGTCACTAGATTCCACATATAAGTGAAATCATATGGCATTTGTCCTTCTCTCTCTGACCTATTTAACTTGGCACAATATTCTCTAGGTCCATCCACATTGTTGCAGACAGCAAGATTTTATTTTTTTATTATGGCCAAGTCTTATTCCATTGTCTATATGCACCACTTCTTTATCCGTTCACATACTGATGGACACTTAGGTTGCTTCCATATCTTGGCTATTATAAATAATGCTATAATGAATATATGGGTGCATATGTCTTCTCAAATTTGTGTTTTGGGTTTCTTTGGATAAATACCCAGAAGTGGAATTGCTAGGTCCTTCTTAGTCTCTTGTTATGGCCTTTATTTTAAAGTCTATTTTGTCTGGTATATGTACTGCTATCCCAGTTTTTTTTATTTCCATTTTTGTGAAATATATTTTTCATTCCTTTACTCTCACTGTGTGTGTGTTTTTGTTTTTTTTTTTAGAAGTGAGTATCTGTTAGACAACATATGTAAGGGTCATGTTTTCTTATCCATTCTGTCACCCTATATTTTTTTATTGGAGCATTTAATCCATTTACATTTAAAGTAATTATTAATGGATATGTAGTTAGTGCCATTTTATTATTTATATTTCTTTCTTCCTTTTTTATTTTTTCTTTATTGATTTTTTTTTGAGAGAGATAGAAACATTGATGAGAGAGAACATCAATTGGCCACCTCCTGCACGCCCCCCACTGGGGACCAGGCCCACAAACTGGGCATGTGCCCTGACCAGGAATCAAACCAGCGACCTCTTGGTGCATGGGTCGACGCTGAACCACTGAGCCACACTAGCCGGGCATATTTCTTCTTCAAGAAGTCCCTTTAACTTTTCTCATAATACTGCTTTGGTGGTGATGAATTTCTCTAGCTTTATCTTATCTGGGAAGCTCTTTATCTGTCCTTCCATTCTAAATGATAGCTTAACTGAGTAGAGTAATCTTGGTTGTAGGTCCTTGATTTTCATCACTTTGAATATTTCTGGTCAATCCTTTCTGGTCTGCAATTTTCTGTTGAGAAATCAGCTGACAGTCATATGGGAGATCCCCTGTAGGTAACTAACTTCTTTTTTTCTTGCTGATTTTTGATTATCTCTGTCTTTAACCTTTGGCATTTTAATAATGATGAATCTTGCTGTGGACCTCTTTAGGTTCATCTTGTTGCGACTCTCTGCACTTCCTGGACTTGTATGTCTATTTCTGTCACCAGGTTAAGAAAAGTTTTTCATCATGATTTCTTCAATTAGGTTTTAAATTCCTTGCTCTCTTTCTTCTCTTTCTGGTACCCCTGTGATGTAAATGTTGGTACAGTTGATGCTGTCCCAGAGATCCCTTAAACTATCTTCATTTTTAGGGGGTTCTCTTTTTCTTTTTGCTGTTCCAATTGGATGTTTTCTGCTACCTTATCTTTTGAATTGCTGATTTGTTCCTCTGCTTCTTAATCAACTGCTGATTTCCTGTAATGTATTCTTCATTACAGTTAGTGTATTCTTCATTTCTGACTGGTTCTTTTTTTATATGTTAATCTCTATTTTTATGTTTTCTATCTCTTTGTTGAAGTTCTTACAGAGATCATTGAGCACCCTTATAAGCAGTGTTCTGAACTCTGCATTTGGTAGATCACTTGTCTCCAGTTAATTTAGTTATTTCTCTGGAGTTTTGTTTTGTTCTTTTATTTGAGATATCTTTCTTTGTCTCCTCATTTTGGCTGCCTCCCTGTGTTTGTTTTTATGTGTTAGGTAGAACTGTTATAGCTCACTCTTGATAGAATGGTCTTATGTAGTAGTTATCCTGTGGGGCCCAGTGACACAGTCTCATTGGTCACCTGAACCAGTTGCTTCAGGTGTGCCTTTTGTGTGGTTGTGTGTACCCTCCTATTATACTTGAGCCTTGATTGTTGTTGGCACATCAATGGGAGAGACTGACCCTTAGGCTGATTTGTTGTGAAGACTGGCCGTGACTACACTGGAAGAGCTGATATTCAGAGGCTGACCCTGTGGAACAGGATTCACTTTAGCAAGGCTCTTGTGCCATCCTAGTCTTCTCTTTGAGTGTGTCATTTGTGGAAGTGGTTGGGTGATGCTCTGGTATGATCTGAAGCTAGCCAGTGGGTATGTCATTTCTGGGGCCTCGTGGAAGGTGCAGGCCAATGCCAGCCACTGCCTGTGCCTTTGACTGAGTCCACCTGTTATGAGCTACAAAGTGATTTGCTGATGGTTGCCACTTGTGCTGGGTTTGGAGGTGCCTGGAAGAGCTAACCTGTGAGTTGAGGCTAGGTGCCTTTAGTGCCAGTCTTCAGGCTGCTTAGCAGAGGCACGGGGCATGCTGAGTACAGACACTGCTTGTTTGGGGTTTGTGAAACTTTGAGAGGTTTTAGGAAAGTCTGCATCATGAACCAAGACAGATCATTTGTATGGAAAAGCCACTGGCAATGGTTTGGGTTCATCCAAAAATTGGGTGGGGCAAGGTCTCAGGAAATCATCAGGGTGGGTGAAGTGTGTTAACCAAGTTTATGGAGACTCAGATATGGTGCCTGCCTGCACTTGCAGGGAATTGGGAAGTTCAGCAATAAAACAATGGCTTCTGCCAGCACTTATGTGTGGGAGAAAGCTGTCCTTCCAGCCCTCGCCCTGAAACCAGATATTTAGTTCCCCCCTGTATGTCCCTGGTGCCTTTTGAGCTGCCGCCCCAGTACTGGAGCTCAGATCAAGTAAGTCTGAGTAAGTTTGTACCCTTTAAGAGGAATACCTGGGACTTTAGTAACCCTCCATCTCACTCAGCCACAGTCTCTGATGATTTTTACAATCATAAGTTATGGGGATTTCTCTTCCAAGATTTGGAATCCTGGGCTGGGAAAACTTGTGCGGAGCTGGACCTCTCACTTCTCAGGGGGGATCTCCACAGCCAAGATATCCCTCCCAATTGAAAAACCACCACACAGGGGTGTGGAACCAGCCTATTCAGCATCTCTGCCTCTTCGATCAGTTTCCTCATGGCTTCTTCTGCATATCTTTTGTTATAGGACCTCTGTTCAGCTAGACTTCAGGTGGTATAGGATGATGGTTTTATACTTAGTTGTAATTTTGATGTGGTTGTGGCAGGAGACAAGTACAGTGTTTCTATACTCCAGCATCTTGACTAGAACTTTTGGGGCATGTATTTCAATTTATAGGGAAATATATATTTCTGGCAGGGTAGGGGAATCAGAACTTAGAGCAGAGTTGGTGATGAATATATCATATCAGGGTACAGGGAGTTGGCTGTTAAATCTACATCTCTAGCCCTAATTTTCTTTCTGGATATCTATCTTATTAATTCCTAACCAAAAATCCTGGGTATAGGTGCCAAATACAATGTGTCTTAAAATTGAACACATTTTCTGTACTAAACTCCCTGTCTCACAATAGAATCAATTCTATTGTATTCCCCAGGCCTAATACCTTGGTATTATCTTTGACTCTTCCCCATCTTTGATGTCCATGATATGCTGCTGCCATTGTTATTGTTGAACCTTTGAAACATCTCCACATTACTCACACAGAAGTCCCTGCCTTTCTCTAATCGTCAGATGTCTGGATTACTTCACAAACTCCTAAGTAGTATCTCTGTTTCAAACCTCTGTCCCTTTACATATCCATTGTAGTGCCACCGCATTTCTTGTCCTAAAACACCATTGCCATTGTATTATTCACCTACTGCAAAACATTCAGTGGTTCCATATTGAATTAACCAACACCCTTTCACACCATGGTAATACTGAGAGTCAAAAGAGAGAAAAACAGAGGGCCAAGGGCTGTGTTTGAAGAAGCACAGCAATAAAATGCAAACAAACAAACAAACAAAAAAACAAAAAAAAAAAAACAGAAATAGTAGTCTTTACTGAGAAAAATGTTAGTCCTCTAATGCCCAACCCACTAGTCAAATAATTAGTCTTCAGCCAGCGTTGATTAATATATCATCCCTTGTGGCAGGGCATTTCCTAACTCAGTGCCTATATATTGCAGTTACTCAATTCTTTCCATTTCTAGTACTGGCCATAGTAATATCAATTGAAGATGTCATTATTAAACTTTTCCTTTATATTAAGGCACTTAGATAAGCATTATATGTATAGTCTGTCATATAATTCTTGAAACAACAATAATTGAGTTGTAAATTATTTTTTATTCAAAACTTACCAACGTGCAAATAGACTCTCAGAAGTTAGATTAGACTCAAGGATACACATCGAGAAAATGGTTAAGCCAGGATTTACATCCTTGACTGATTCCAAATCATGTGTTCTTTTCCACAAATTAAGAACATTGTAGTTTGTTCTGGTTCCTGCCCCATAAAACTGGTAGTGAGCAGGCTTGCTTCATCAGAAATATTCTCAGCAGATCCACCTTCAACAGGAAATAAATATTAGCATTTATTTTGAGAAGACAACTTTTCTCCCTCCTTCCTACCTCCACCCCTATCAGAAAGTTATTGTGAGAAAACAATCCTGGACTTCACCCAGCCTTATTATAGTGTGGCCCTCTTCTTGCGGGAACATGATATAGGTAAAAATATTGTTGTAATGAGTACATATATTAATTTTGCAACAGAAAGACTGACTGTTCTCCCTTATTTAAATAATTTACAAATACACGTTGTCCAAGACTCTGTAGGGAATGTATTTAACATTTAAGTTATAACACCTCACAGCCTATGATAGAATTTGGCCTGGAAACCAGTCCTATGATCAAATTAGTGAAGAACTGTTCCTGAGCCCTCAGTTCTTGCTTCTTTAATTTATGGGTCTTTAGAGTTTTTTCACTGAGCAAAAACAATTAGCCAAACCAATCCAAATATCCTGTCCAACAGCACTTTGGTTTGAATGTGTGAAAACCATAGGTTCTGTCTCTTGGCCTTGTTCTGAAGTAAGTTGAAACCACCTTGTTTCTACTTGGTTGTCTTCCAGAAAAAATACCTTCTGTATATGTAGGGAGAGTACAGGGTATCTTTGGACTAGAATGAAGTAACACTTAGAACATCTCAATATGAGAAAAAACTGAGGAAGTAGATGAACTATGTATTGAGATCTCCCTCTTCAAGGCATGAGGGAATTAGAGAAGACAAGACAGAGAATCAATCACTAAAAGGTCACAGTGGGAGTTATGTGTGGTACTATACTTAAGGGAATTTTGAAATGAATCTCTGAGCAAATCCTCAAAACCACCATCCATTGAGAATAAGTGGTTTATACCATTTAAGTGAGGCCTACTCTTTCTAAGCCTTTATATCCTTATGATTAAATGCAGACCAGTGATTCCTGGCCTTCAGTTCTTAGGGTTATCAGAAGAATCATGTGAATTCATATATGGTAAAATACTTTGAAAACAATAGTTGAAATACACTGTAATGATCAAGACAGCTCTGAAATTATTTTCATGGCTTTTTTTGTTTTTTTTGTAGGCTGGGCTTATTTTCAGTGAACGATATTTCAAAATAGATATCAAACCAAACCCAGTATGCTTGATTTTGAGTTGAGCTCAAGTGTTATGATTAAAATGAGAGGGGAATCCAGAGCTAAGTGAATGAACATGAAATCACTTTGGCTTCCAGTCAACAGTTGGGTGTTAAACAGATATCAAGCCGACCCTTTCTTTCCTGTGACATTTTAACCATGCAAACGTGAAGCCAGAAAGTATAATGACCTTTCTAACTTGCTGTCCAGAGAGTTCTTTAATTACCATACCTGGGACTATTTATGCCCTCTTTACATGCAGCTCCTTCTCAATTTCTAGGGATCAGTTCAGACCCCAGACAAGGGAACCAAGGAACCAATAGTCTAGGAAATCAGCACCAACTGTGCCTGGCTGGTGATCACACTCTGTTCTCGGTCACTCATGCCAAAAACTTGACTCTCTCCTTGTTCTTTGGGAACCGACTTCCCCCACTTTATTCTTTACTCTTGAGAACACATCTTCCCCCATACATTTAAATGCCTATAAATCTAAGTAAATCAGACCAGTTAGTTTACCAGCTATCTTTGGTTTGTGCTTCTACTGACCCATTCTGATAGAGCCAAGGATTTAAAGATGAGGACTGGGGCAAAGGCAGGTATAATCATTCAGAGAAGCTAATGAGTCAAGATTGTGCTAGGCCAAGCTTGTCAACTGTACTGTATAGCTGAGGGGTACTAGCTGAGGGGAATTACAGAGCACAGATATCATCTTCCCAGAGAGATCTGTAGCATGGAGATAGTAGCATGCCTTGATGGTTGCTCTGTCTGCTATTGTTTCATGATATTTTCTATGGCATCCAACCAATTTGGTGACTAACAGATCTTGCTGATCACTTTCCAATCTCAACTAGATCAAATAAGATAAAAGCCCAGATGATGTGTGCAAGTTCTGGTGTCTGCTTCTATCTTCTTCTTTTTCCTTTTTTCTCTGCCAAAACTTTGTCCTTTCTTCCTACCCTCTATCAGAAAGTTGTCATAGGACGGAGTCCCAGAAGGAATTCATTTTGTAAAGGAAGAATGATGTAGAAAAACCCGAAAACAAACTAAAAAACATATAGGCTTTGGAATCAGAGAGACCCATCTCTAAATTCTGACTTTTCTATGCCATAACTGGAATAAGCCTGTTTCCCTGACAAAAAATAAGAATACAACTGGTTTCTGGTCAAGAGAGCAGATAGATAAACACGGTACTTGCATCCTCCCACAACCACATCAGAATTATAACTAAACTTCAGAACAACCATCATTGGGAACCACCTGTAATATAGCTGAACAGAAGTCCTATAACTGAAGAAATATAGATGCCATAATGAGACTGATAGGAGATGTGGAGACACAGAATGGACTGGTCCCATACCCACATGTGGTGGATAAATATTGGGAGATATCTTTACTGCAGAGGTCCCTCTTAAGTAGCAAAGTGTCCCAGCCTGATACCTGGCACACCAGCCAAGAGTTTTAGTGTGGGGAAGATAAGTTTCTATAGCTTCTGTTTATGGAAACCAGATGGGATTGTAACTAAGTTAGACAGAGTGCCTCTGGAGTCCCAAGAAGTTCCTCTTAAATGACCTGCTCATAGACTTAATAAAACTCACTGGTTGAGCTCTAGTGCTGGGAAAACAGCTAGAGAGGTACATCAGGGTGAGGGCAGAAGGGACAGTTTTTTTCCCAGACAGAAGGGCTGGCAAAGGCCATTGTTTCTTGGTTGACTGCTGCCCCCACAGAGCTGGCAAGCAGGCACCTTATCTGAGTCTCCATCAACAGAGTTTACCCTTCCCTGGTGATTTCCTGAGACCCTGCCCCACCTAATTTGCCAACCTATCCATACCATTTTCAGGGGCTTTTCCATACAAAAATTCTGTCCTGGCTCATGCTGTGGAATTTCTTTAAATCTCTCAAAGGTTCAAAAGCCCCAAATAAACAGCATCTGGTCTTGGCATGTCCCAAACATTTTTCTAAAAGGCCCCAGACCCAGCACCAGTGGGGGTCATCCTTGGTTTTCAGCTTGGCCTGTCCTGACCATCTCCATGCCCAGGAAAAGTAATAGTCATCTGAAAATCACTTCATAGCTCTGAGCAGATTACAGGTGGCAGCTGACCTTACCTTGAAACTACCAGTAAGCTCCTAGGTCAGTGCACCCAGTTTCCAGCTTCGGACCACACTGGAGCACCACCCAACCACCTCCACCAGCAACAGACTCAAGGGATAGACTCATTGGGCACCAGAACCACACTGAAATGATCTGTGGGGTAGGCCCCTGCACTGCAGCTCCTCTGCTCTGGTGCAACAAATCCTCATGTGATGATCCCATGAATAAATACCTCCCACTGATGTGACAACAGCAATCAAGGCTCAGCGATAACAGGAGGGCACAGACAGACAACACAGGTTTGTACCTGTAGCACCCAGATTGAGTGAATAGGGAGGCTGTGCCAATGAGCCCTACAGGACAGCTGTTACATAGGGTCACTCTACAAAGAATGGAAAATGTAGCAGCTCTACCTAACTTATAAAAATTAACACAGGAAGGCAGCCAAAATAAAGAGGCAAAGAAACATGTCTCATATGAAAGAAAAGAGTAAAACTCCAGAAAAATAATGAAAGAAAATGGAGACAAACAATCTAACAGATGCAGAGTTCAAAACACTGTTTATAAGAATGCTCAGGGGGGTAAAGAGCATGTTATTTAACAAGGAATGGGTTTCCAACAAGATCAAGAAAGAAATAAAAAACCTCCTGAAAACCAATGAAAATGAACACACAACAACACAAAATCTATGAGACTCAGAGAAAGCAGTCCTGAGAGAGAAGTTCATAGCACTACAGGCCTATCTCAAGAAACAAGAAAAATTCCTAACTGACTCTCTAATACTACAACTTGAAGAACTAGAAAGAAAACAAAAAGAAAAACCCAGAGCAAATAAAAGGAAAGAAATAGTAAAGTCCAGAGCAGAAAAAAAAAAATGACATAGAAACTAAAAAAAAAAAAAAAACAAAAAAAAAACCAGTTCAAAAGATCAATGAAACAAAAAGCTGGTTCTTTGCAAAGATAAATAAGATCGATGGACCTTTAGCCAGACTCACCAAGAAACAAAAAGAGAGGACCCAAATAAACAAAATCAGCAATAAAAGAGGAGAAGTAACAACTGACACCACAGAAATACAAAGGATCATCGAAACATACTATGAACAATTATACATCAACAAATTGGACAATCTAGGAGAAATGAACAAATTTCTAGAAACAAACACTCTCTAAAAACTGAAGAGATAGAAAACTTAAACAGACCAATAACAACAAAAGAAATTGAAGACGTAATTAAGAAACTCCCAGAAAACAAAAGCCCAGGCAGGGATGGCTTCAGAGGGGAGTTCTACCAAATATTCAAAGAATACCTAATACCCATTCTCCTCAAACTATTCCAAAAAATCCAAGAAGATGGGAATCTTCCAAACTCATTTTATGAGGCCAGCATAATCCTAATTCCAAAACTAAATAGACACTACAAAGAAAGAAAATTACAGGTCAATATCACTGATAAACACAGATGCCAAAATCCTTAATAAAATATTAGCAAATCAGATCCAGCAATACGTCAAACAAATTATTCACCATGACCAAATGGGATTCATCCCAGGGATGCAAGGATAGTACAATATTTGCAAATCAATACATGTGATACACCACATAAACAAAATGAAAGATAAAAACCATATGATCATATCAATAGATGATGAAAAAGCATTTGACAAAATTCAGCACCCATTTCTGATAAAAACACTGAGCATTGTGGGAATAGAGGGATCATATCTCAACATAGTAATAGCCATATTTAAAACCTTACAGCCAACATCATACTCAATGGGCAAAAACTGAAAGCATTTCCCTTAAGAACAAGAACAAGACAGGGATGCCCATTTTCACCACTCTTATTTAACATAGTACTGGAAGTCTTAGCCACAGCAATCAGACATGAAGAAAAAGCAAAAGGGATCCAAATTGGAAAGGAGGAAGAGAAACTGTCATTATTTGCAGATGACATGATATTGTACATACAAAACCCTAAAAACTCCATCAAAATTCTACTAGACATAATAAATTAATTTGGCAAAGTAGCAGGATATAAAATTAATATTAAAAAAATCAATGACATTTTTATACACCAACAATAAACTCACAGAAAGAGAAACTAAAAAAAAAAAAATCCCATTTACCATAGCAGCAAAAATATTAAGATACCTAGAAATAAATTTAACCAAAAAAGTAAAGAATCCTTCACAGAAAATTACAGGTCATTGAAAAATGAAATAAGGGAAGATATATATCTATATCTATATATCTATCTATATCTATATCTATATCTATCTATATATCTATATCTATATCTATATCTATATCTATATCTATCTATATATATATATCAATGGAAGCATATACCATGTTCATGGATTGGAAGAATTAACATCATTAAGATGTCCATACTACCCAAAGCTATCTATAGATTCAATGCAATTCCCATCAAAATACCAATGATATACTTTACAGAACTAGAACAAATACTTCAAAAGTTTATATGGAACCACAAATGGCCCTGAATATCCAAAGCAATCTTGAAAAAGAAGAACAAAGTTGGAGGGATCACAATACTGGATATGAGGTTATACTACAAAGCTACTGTAATCAAACAGCATGATACTGGTACAAGAACAGGTAGATCAATGGAACAGAACAGAGAACCCAGAAATTGACCCAAGATAATATGCTCAATTAATATTTGACAAAGGTTGCAAGAGCATACAGTGGAGTCAAGACAGCCTCTTCAATAAATGTTGTTGGGAAAATTGGACACCTACATGCAAAAAAAAAAAAAAAAAAAAAAAAATGAAGCTAGATCACCAACTTACACCATACACAAGAATAAACTCAAAATAGATAAAAGACTTAATTGTGACTCGTGAATCCATAAAAAATCCTAGAAGAAAATTCAGGCAACAAAATTTCAGACATCATATGCAGCAGAATTTTTACTGATACGACACCTAAGGTAACAGAAAAAAAGGAAAAAATGAACACATGGGACTACATCAAACTAAAAAGTTTCTGCACAGCAAAAGCAACAACCATCAAAATGGAAAGGCAACCCAATCTATGTGAGACAATAATTGCCAATGATACATCACATAAATGTTAATTTCCAAAATATAGAGAGTACTCACACAACTCAACAAGAGGAAGAAAAAGAACCTAATTAAAAAATGGGCCGACATCAACAAATCATCAAACAACAAGTGTTGGCAAGGCTGTGGAGAAAAGGGGACTTTAGTACACTGCTGGTGGGAATGCAGACTGGTGCAGCCACTATGGAAAACACAATGGTGTTACCTCAAAAAAATTAAAAATTGAACTGCCATTTGACCCAGTGTTCCCACTTCTAGGAATATACCCTAAGAAGACTGAAACACCAATAAGAAATAATATATGTACCCCCATGTTTGTAGCAGCACTATTTACAATAGCTAAGATCTGGAAACAGCCCAAATATCCATCAGTAGACGAATGGATCAAAAAGCTGTGGTACATATACACAATGGAGTACTACGCAGCTGTAAGAAGGAAAAATCTCTTATTTTTTGAGACTACATGGAGGGACCTGGAAAGTATCATCCTAAGTGAAACAAGCCAAACAGAGAAAGACAAGTATCATATGATCTCACTTATTTGTGGAATATAATGAACATAACAGTCTGAGGAATGAGGTAGTCCCAGAGATGTGGAAGTGGGGTACAGACTGACAATCCCCAGAAGAGGGGGTGGTGGGGGAGAGATAAACCACAGAACTTATATGCATGTATGCATGAACAGTGGACATGGACAACAAACTGGGGACAGGGCAGGGAGGGAGGGGGAGGGGGGAATCAGTGAGGGGAAAAGGAGAAACATCTGTAACAAAAATTAATTAATGAAAAATAAATAAATTTTAAAAAAGGGCCGAAAACCTAAAGAGACATCTCTCCAAAGAGGACATACAAATGGCTAAGAGACATATGAAAAAATGCCAACACCACTAATCATCAGAGAGATGTAAATCAAAACAACAGTGAGGTACCACTTCACATTTGTCAGAATGGATGCCATTAACAAATCATCAAACAACAAGTGCTGGCGAGGATGTGAAGAAAAGGGGACTCTCGTACACTGCTGGTGGGAGTGCAAACTGGTCCAGCCATTATGGGTAACACTATGGTGTTACGTCAAAAAATAAAAATTGAATTGCCATTTGACCCAGTGTTTCCACTTCTAGTAATATACCCTAAGAAGCCTGAAACACCAATCAGAAAGAGTATCTGTACCCCTAAGTTTACAGCATCACAATTTACAATAGCTAAGATCTGGAAACAGCTCAAGTGTCCATCAGTACATGAGTGGATAAAAATGCTGTGGTACATATACACAATGGAATACTATGCAGCTGTAAGAAAAAAAAGATCTCTTATCCTTTGAGACAACATGGAGGGATCTGGAAAGTATTATCTTAATTGAAAGAAGCCAAGCAAAGATAGACAAATATCACATGATCTCATGTATTTCTGAAATATAATGAACTAAACAAATTGATGAACAAAATAGACTCAGAGTCATAGAAGTAGGGTACAGACTGACAATCCTCAGAAGAGGGGTTGGGGGAGGGAAAAGATATATCACAGAACTTATATGCAACTATACATAACTGATGGACATAGACAACAAAGCTGGGGGCAGGGCTCAGTGGGTGGATGGGAAGGAGGGTGTCAATAGGGGGGAAATGATAAACATCTGTAACAAAAATAAATGAATAATAATTTTTAAAAAGTATGCTCAGTGATCTCAGTGAGAACTTCAGCAAAGAGATAGGAAACATCAAAAAGAAGATAGAAAACATAAAATAGTACCAGTCAGAAATTAAGGATACACTAACTGAAATGAAGAATACGTTACAGGGAATTACTAAGAGGGCAGATGAAGCAAAAGATAAAATCACCAATTTGGAAGAAAATAAAGCAGAAACCACCCAATCAGAATACCTAAAATAAAAAAGAATGACAACAAAAAAAGTGAGAATAGTGTAAGGAGCCTCTGTGACAACATTAAGGGTACCAATATTCACATCATAAGGTTCCCAGGAGAAGAGAGAGAACAAGAAATTGAAAACCTATTTGAAAAAACAATGATCAAAACGTCTCTAACCTAATATAAGAAATAGGAGAAAAGCAGTTAGTTACCTACAAGGGAGCTTCCATAAGAATGTCAGCTGATTTCTCAATAGAAACTTTGCAGGCCAGAAGGAATTGGCAAGAAATATTAAAAGCGATGAAAAGTAAGAATCTGCAACAAAGATTACTCTTCCCAGAAAAGCTATCATTTAGAATCAAAAGTCAGATAAAGAGCTTCTCAGACAAGAAAAATCTAAGGTAATTCACCATCACCAAACCAATATTACAAGAAATGTTAAAGTGTCTTCCTGATATTAATTCTGGATATTTACTGGAAGATGGCAGCCAGCAGGACCAGAGGGAGGGTTAGTGTGTCAGAGAGTGAGCGAGTGTGTGAAAGAGTGTGAGTGGACATGAAGGTGGATGACCGAACCCCAGCAGTGCAGAGCCACGAAGCAGAAAGTTCCTGTGCTATGGATGGGAGCAGCTGGCTACCATGGTAAGCGGTCCTTCAGGGTGATTTTCCCTGCACTACAAGGAGATCCCACCATTTTGGAAGATCCCAGGTCTTCCCTGGGAGGAGGCAGTGGGAGCAGCTAGGGCCCAACAACCTGAGCCCACCAGCACACCTGACATCATCGGACCAGTGGACACTCTGTGTCAACACAGACTGGTGCAAAAGTAGTGGAGCTCCCAAGGTGCCAGTCACTGAAGCCTCAGACAGCCTGGAGCCCAGCATCATCCCCCATAGTAGCAGCCAGATTACAGTCCAGATATACTCCCAGCAACAGAGGCTGTGGAGCAGATATTCATGCCCAGACAACAGAAGGACAGACCAGCAGGTGAGACCCATTTCCAAAATGTACAGCAAAAACTGAACAGGAGTTGATCCCCATGGGGCAGCAGCACTCCCCAGCCCCCAGAGGTGGGACTTGGGGCTCCTCAGAGGCCTGCATGGTCCAGCAGCTCACAAGTGCATTGGGAAGCCAGAGCCCCAAAGAGACTGCTGTGATCCAACTGCCAGCCCACAGGACCTGCAGTGTGCAAGGACACAAGAGAGGCCTGTGGGACCCAGCAGGAACTGTAAGATCCAGTTACTCACAGGACCTGCAGGGTGCAGGGGCACCAGAAAGGCCTGTGTGAACCAGCTGCGCAAAAGATAGGCATAGAGGATGTGAAAGTAGAAGCAGAGTGAACAGAAGCTACACAGACGATCTCCCAGAACCAAATGGGAATTACATCTAAAATAAAGACAAATCCTCAGGAAAAAAGCAACAGAAAAATAGCAGGACAGAACCATATAACCAGGGACACTGTTAGGATATGCAGAGGCACAAGAGGTTGGCAAGCTGGAAGCCCATGGACAGCTGCAACTTAGCTGCGAGCAGTGCCCATAGGGAATAAAGACCAAGCCCGTTCCACAGCACAGAGAGCCAAGACAGAGCACTAAAACAGCCACAGCCAATCACCTGGAGGCTACAGCAGAGGAAGGGCAGACTGCACTAAAACACTCTGGGGACACCCAGGATTTGGAGTGCACTCAGAGTTTTTGCTGAGTTGAGGCTACAAAGAACGGTGTCCAGTGTGCTCCTTCCCAGAGCTGTGGGGAAAAGCAGCAGCCCAACCTCGGAGATTCAGCCATTCCTAGGTGAAACAAAAAAATGATAATTGAGGCTCATTAATAACCAGAATCTATCCCACACTATGGAAATCCTCATAGGCAAATTACCAGGGCTACATTCCGAGTAACTGAGACTACTAGCCACCAGGAAAAAGCTAGAGGATAACTGAACCTTTCCTGGCATTGAAAACCTACCCAGGAAAGTAAGACTTGGCAGTGGTGTTTAACGTGGGCCCACCGAGGCTCATCCAAACCCAACAGAGGGAGCCACAAACAGAAGAACACCACCACAAACAGGGAAATTTGGCAGGCTCCAAAACCCACTGAGATAGCCAAAATGGTGAAATAAAAAAAAACAAATCCCAAAAGACATAACAAGAGAATGTTAGCAAAGATGAGATAAATGAAATGCAGCTAAGCAAATTATCAGAGGAAGAGTCCAGAGCCATGATCTCGAGGAAGCTTAACAGCATGAGTAAAGACATCAGTGCCATGAGTAAAGATATAAAAACATTGAAAACCAATCAAGTGGAAATGAAGAATGGCATAGCAAAAATAAAGAACACATTGGAAAGACTAACCAGCAGAATAGAGGAAGCTGAGGACCAGATCAGTTAATTAGAATACAGGGTAGAAAAAATCAACCAATCAGAAAATCATAAGGAAAAAACAATTAAAAAACAGGAAGACAGCTTAAGAGAACTGTGGGACAACTGGAAAAGTAATAACATTTGCATCTTAGGAGTCCCTGAAGAGGAAGAAAATGGGCAAGGGTTAGAGAATATATTTGAAGAAATAGTGACAGAAAACTTTCCTAACTTGGTGAAGGAAGAAGGCATTCAAGTTCAAGAAGCACACAGAGCACCAAGTAAAAAGAACCCAAACAAGCTTACACGAAGACACATGGTAATTAAAATGACAAATATTAAAGACAAAGATAGAATCCTAAAGGCAGCAAGACATCAGCAACAACAGGTTAACTACAAAGGAAACCCCATAAGGCTCTCAGACGAATTCTCAACAGAAACACCACATGTTTCTGTTGAGAAGGCAGTGGCATGAAGTATTCAAGGTCATGAAAAAAAAGGATCTGAATCCAAGACTACTCTCTCCAGCAAGGATATAATTCAAAATAGAAGGTCAAATAAAGAGGTTTCCAGGCAAAAAAAAGAAAGAAAAAAAAGGCTAAGGGAATATATTAACACCGAACCAGCACTGTAAGATATGCTAAAAGGACTGCTGTAATTAGTAGAAGAAATAGGAAGAAAAATAGAACCACACTAAACAAAAATGGCAATATATAAGTGCATATCAATGATCACCTTATATGTGAATAGGCTGAATGTTCCGATAAAAAGACACAGAGTAGCTGACTGGATAAGAAAGCATGATTGCCCTGGCCGGTTTGGTTCAGTGGTTAGAGCGTCGGCCTACGGTCCTGAGAGACCCGGGTTCAGTTCCCGCTAAGGGCGCGTACCTCGGTTGCAGTTTGTCCCCGGCCCTGGTCGGTTGTGCGGGTGGCAGCCACTCGATGTGTTCCTTTCACATCAATGTTTCTCTCTCTCTCTCTGTTCCTCTCTCTCCCTCCCACTCTACCTGAACAAAAAATGGAAAAATATCCTCGGGTGAGGATAAAACAACAACAACAACAACAACAAAAAAAAGAACAAAAACAAAAAAAAGAAAGCATGATTCATATATATGTTGTTTACAAGAGACCCACTTCACAACAAAAGACTCACATAGGTTGAAAGTTAAGGGATGGAAAAATTTTTTCAAGCAAATGGAAAGGAAAAAGAAGCTGGAGTAGCAGTACTCATATCTGATAAAGTAGATTTCAAAATGAAGGCCATAATTAGAGACAAAAAAAAAGGCCACTACATAATATTAAAAAGATCTATCCAACAGGAAGATATAACCTTGGTAAACATATACCCACCCAATATAGAAGCACCAACATATATTAAAAATCTTTTGGAGGACTTCAAAGGAGAAATCAATAGTAATACAATCATAGCAGGGACTTCAATACCCCGCTGACATCACTGGATAGATCTTCTAGACAAAAAATTAACAAGGAAACACAGACTCTAAATAAAGCGCTAGGTCAAATGGCTTTCATAGATATCTACAAGGAATTACACCCCAAAACTTCTCAATTCACACTTTTCTCAAGTGCATATGGGACATTCTCAAAGATAGACCACATGTAAGGACACGAACTAAGTCTCTACAAGTTCAATAAGATTGAAATCATATCAAGCATCTACTCAGATCACAATGGCATGCAACTAGAAGTCAATCACAAAAAGAACATGCAAAGACATGTGTACACATGGAGGCTAAATAACATGTTATTGATCAATGAATGGGTTGCCATGGAGATCAAGGAAGGAATTAAAAACTTCCTGGAAACCAATGAAAATGAACACACAATAACACAAATCTGTGAGATACAGCAAAAGCAGTTCTGAGAGGGAAGTTCATAGCACTATTGGCCTATGGCTAGAAGCAAGAAAAATTTCTAATAAACTAGCTAACCTCAGAAGTTAAAGAACTAGAAAGCAAACAAAAAGAAAACTCCAGAGCAAGTAAAAGAAATGAAATATTAAAGATCAGAGCAGAAATAAATTACATGGGGTCCAAAAAACAATTCAAAGGATCAATGAAACAAAGAGCTGGTTCTTTGAAAAGATAAACAATATTGATGGACCCTTAGCTAGACTCACCAAGAAACAAAGAGAGCGAACCCAAATATACAAAATCAGAAATGAAAAATAAGAAATGATAACTGCCACCACAGAAATGGAAAGGATTGTTAACACTTATACGGCAACAAATTCAACAACCTAAGCAAAATGGTCAAAGTTCTAGAAACACATAGTCTCCCAAAACTGAACTGGGAAGAGATAGATAACTTGAACGGACCAATAACAACGAAAGAAATTGAAGTTGTAATCAAGTCTCTCCCAGCAAACAAAAGCCAATGTCCGGACGTCTTCATGGGGGAATTTTACTGAACATTCATAGCAGAACTAATACCCTAAAACTATTTCAAAAATTCAAGAAGAAGAAAATCTTCCAAACTCGTTTCATGAGGCCAGCATAACTCTAATTCCAAAACCAGAGAAAGACACTACAAAGAAAGAAAACTACCTGCCAATATCGCTGATGAACATAGACCCCAAAATCCTGAATAAAATACTAGCAAATCAGATCCAGCAATACATCAAAGATAATATTCACCATGACCAAGTGAGATCCATCCCAGGGATGCAAGGTTTAAACCATATTTGCAAATCAATAAATGTGATACCCCACATAAACAAAATAAAAAATAAAAATCATATCATTGTATAAATAGATGCTGCAAAAGCATTCAACAAAATCCAGGACCCATTTCTGATAAAAACTCTCAGCAACCTGGGAATAGAGGGATCATATCACAACATAATAAAGGCCATATATGAAAGACCTACAGCCAACATCTTACTCAATGGGCAAAAATTAAAAGCATTTCCCTTAAGAACGGGAACAAGAAAAAGAGCCTCACTTTTGCCACTCTTATTTAACATAGTACTGGAAGTCTTAGCCACAGCAATCAGACAGAAAGAAAAAAATAAAAGGGATCCAAAATGGAAAAGAGGAAGTGAAGTGTCATTATTCTATAGCACATGATATTATACACAGAAAACACTAAAGACTCCATCTAAAATCTGCTAGACTTAATAAATAAATTTGGCAAAGTAGCAGGATACAATATTAACATCAAGAATCGATGGCATTCTTATACACCAATGATGAACTCACAAAAAGAGAAACTAAAATAAATAATCCCATTTACCATCACGGCAAAAAAATTAAGGTGCCTAGTAATAAATTTAACCAAAGAAATATAGAACCTATTTGCAGAAAACTGTAGGTCATTGAAAAAAGAAATAGAGGAAGATATAAAAAAGTGAAAGTACATACCTTGTTCATGGATTGGAAGAATCAACATCATTAAAATGTCCATACTACCCAAAGCAATCTATAGATTCAATGCAATCTTCATCAAAATACCAATGGCATACTTCACAGAATTAGAACAAATATTTCAGCAGTTCATATGGAACCAAAAAAGATCTCGAATAGCCACAGCAATCTTGAAAGAGAAGAACAGAGTTGGAGGAATCACATTACCAGATTTCAGGTTATACTACAAAGCCACTGTAATCAAAACAGCCTAGTACTGGCACAAGAACAGGCAGATTGACCAATGGAACAGAATAGAGAACCCAGAAATGGACCCAAAACATTATGTTCAATTAATATTTGTCAAAGTCCCCAAGAGCATACAGTGGAGTAAAGACGGCCTCTTTAATAAATGGTGTTAAGAAAATTGGACAGCTACATGCAAAAAAAGAAAAAGAAAAATGAAACTAGACCATCAACACACCGTACACAAGAATAAACTCAAAATGAATAAAAGACTTAAATGTGACTCATGAATCCATAAAATCTTAGAAGAAATTGTATGCAACAAAATTTCAGACATCATACACAACAGAATTTTCACTAATATATCACCTAAGGCAACAGAAACAAAGGAGAAAATGAACACTTGGGACTACATCAATCTCAAAAGCTTCTGCACAGCAAAAGATACAATAATCAAAATGGAAAGGCAACCCACTCTATGGGAGAGCAAAATTTCCCATGATACATCAGATAAGGGGTTAATTTCCAAAATATATAGAGTACTTAAACAGCTCAACAAAAGGAAGACAATGAACCCAATTAAATTAACAGAGGAAATAAATAGACACCTCTCCAAACAAGACAAAATGTCTAAGAGACATATGAAGAAATGATCAACATCACTAATCATCAGAGAGATTCAAATTAAAACAACATTGAGGTATCACCTTACACCTGTCAGAATGGTCGCCATCAACAAATCATCAAACAACAAGTGTTGGCGAGGGTGTGGAGAAAAGGGAACTGTAGTACACACTGCTGGTGGAAATGCAAGACTTGTGCAGCCACTGTGGAAAACAATATGGTGTTACCTCAAAAATTTAAATATTGAACTGCTATTTGACCCAATGATCTCACATTTAGGAACATACCCTAAGAATCCTGAACCAGCAATCAGAAAGAATATATGTACCCCATGTTTGTAGCAGCACTCTCTACAATAGCTAAGATCTGGAAACAGTCCAAATGTCCATCAGTAGACAAATAGATAACAAAGCTGTGGTATATATACGCAATGCAGTACTATGCAGCTGTAAGAAAGAAAGATCTCTTATCCTTTGAGACACCATGAGGGTCCTGGAAAGTATTATTTTAAGCGAAACAAGCCAAACAGAGAAAGACAGGTATCATATGATCTCACTTATTTGTGTAATATAATGAACATAACAGTCTCAGGAATGGGGTAGTCCCAGAGACGTGGAAGTGGGGTACAGACTGACAATCCCCAGAAGAGGGGGTGGTGTGGGAGGGTTAAACCACACAACTTATATGCATGTGTGCATGAACAATGGACATGGACAACAAAGCTGGGGACAGGGCGGGGAAGGAGGGTAGGGGAGGTATCAGTGGGGGAAAAAGGAGAAACATCTGTAACAAAAATAATTAATTATATAATAAATAAACCAATAAAAATAAAAAATTAGTGGTCTCAAAAAAAGTGTATTCCTTAAGAAGAACAAGTAAAAACTAAAATATGAATAATACAATGGCAATAAATATTTATGAACAATTGCTTTAAATACAAATATATTAAGCCGTCCAGTCAAAAGACATATGTTGGCTGAATGTATAAGAAAACAAAACCCACCCTGTCTGGTTTGTCTCAGCGTTTAGAACGTCAGCCTTAGGTCCTTTGTGGCCCAGGTTTGGTTCCCAGTAGGGACAGGTACCTTGGTTGCAGGTTTTCCCTGGCCCTGGTTGGGTTCTGCGGGTGGCAGCTACTCAGTGTGTCCCTTTCTCGTCGATGTTTCTCTCTCTCTCTTCTTCTTTTCCCTCCCACTCTGTCTGAACAACAACAACAACAACAACAACAACAAAAAAAAAAGGAAAAATGTCCTCAGGTGAGGATTAACGAGAAAAAAAAAAAGAAAAAGAAAACAAAACTCTTACATATGCTGTCTACGAGAGACTCGCTTCAGATTGAAAGTAACGGAATAGAAAAGACACACACAGACACACACTGACTGAAAGTAAAAGTATGGAAAAGATATTATATGTAAATGGAAATAAGTAAACAAAAACGTCTGAAGTAGCAATAGTTATACCAGACAAAATATACTTTAAAACAAAGACCATAACAGGGGACTAAGAAGGACCCAGCAATTCCACTTCTGGATATATAGTCAAAGAAACCCAAAACACTAAATTTAAAAGTAATTTGCACCCATATTTTTATTGCAACATTATTTACAATAGCCAAGACATGAAAGCAACCTAAGTGTCCATCAAGAAATGAATGGATAAAGAAGTGGTGCATATGCACAATGGGCTATAAAATTGTTATAAAAGAAGAATGAAATCTTGCCATCTGCAGCAATGTGGATGGACCTCGATGGTATTATGCTAAGTGAAATAAGTCAGACAGAGAAAGAAAAATGCCCCATGATTTCACTTATATGTGGAATCTATGAAACAAAATTAACAAACATGCAGGACAGAAACAGTCTCACAGAAAGAGAACAATTTGATGGTTGCCAGATGGGAGGAAGTTTGGGAGACTGGGTGAAAAAAGTGAAGGGATTAAGAAGTACAAATTGGTAGTTAGAGAATAGTCATGGGGATATAAGGTACAGCATAGGGAATATGGTCAATAAGATTGTAATAACTATATATGGTGTCAGGTGGGTGCTTGATTTATCGGAGTGATCACTTCGTACGTTATATAAAAGTCTAATCACTGTGTTGTACATCTGAAACTAATATAATATTGTACGTCAACTGTAATTGAAAAAAATGTTAAAAAAATAAAATGGTTGAACTATTTCTAAAAAGTAAGGATACAACTAAATATGGCTCTGTCTGTGTATGAGTGTGTGTGTGAGAGAGAGAGAAAGATAAAGAATGGAAAATATATAGAGAAAATGGGAAACAGAAAAACACATAGACACTCATACTATAGATACTCAGTAAACATTATTATTCTGGTTTTCATTGATAAAATTGATAAGATGCCTAGGAGATTGAAAATTTCCTGATGTACCTTGTTGTAGAAGGGACAAAAACATTAACTATACAATGAGAAGAAAGGAGTGAAAGAATTTGGATTACAAGTAAATAAAAGGTGACAGCAGTGAAACAATGTTGTGGTTCTGTGGAGGGAAATGAAAGAAACAATTAAAAGAGGGTAAAGACTCTCCCAATGCATTTCCAAATTGCACCTGAGAAATAGAAGCTCTGAGACAAAAGCAAAGGACTTTTAATAGAGAATAATAAAGGTAAAGGAGGGATTCATACAGTGTATTATTTCCTGACACTCTCAGAATGAACTGTGACAGGCTTCCATGTGGATTTGACAGTTTAGGACCATGTACAGTTCATCACACCACATTTATGTTTTTTTTCCTGTTAGTTCTTTTACTTGAAATTTATATGAATTGGCTTCAGAATCTATATCAAAAGGCATTCTCCCAGGTTTTTCACATAGAACCCATAGAAAAATTACATACATGAATATATTTTATCTACTTTGTATATGTAGGCATTCCTTCAGGCAGTGCATATCTACATTTTCTCATTTTTCTAATGTCCACCTTTGGGTTTCATTCCATCATGGAATATGAGAAAGTATCTGCATTTTTTAGCAATGTAGTGAGTGGCAGTTAAAAGATTAAAAACTGATTTCCAAAATGACAAAGTAAAGTCCTCTTAAGATAGCCTAAGATTAATTAGCTGTGGTGGTAGCAGCAGGGAAACATATATGAACACAGACACATATAGAGAGAATACATAGAAAAATATAGATGGAATATGTATTTATGTATTACTCCTAAAGTTTTGGGGTAAGAGAGTTTCAGAGGATATTGAAAAAAAGGACTAGACGTTGCAAAAGAACTTGTGTGTGCAGATCTATGGCCAACAGGTGGAAACTGTCTCACATGCAGACATACTGTAGTTAACATTTTCTACATATTGGTAAGATCAGTGGGCTCATTCTCAGCTAGATAAGAGTGTAGGTGAAAAAGACAATTTCACTTTGTAACATGGCTGCCAAATGCTGGTAAACTAGAATCCGTTGTTGCCAAAGGATACAGCAATCATGTGGAACTAAATGTCAAAACTTACCTGGGGATGTCTATATCTGTTAGATTTCCTGCCTAAGGTCAGGGCTTATTGGGGAGATTTCCATTATGTCCACTCAGATCAAGGAGATTGCTCTCTCTCTCTCTTGAATAGTAGGTGGCAGGTCTTGCTGGGGAGGCTCTCAGGTAGTATAGGTAGTCCACTAACTGCTTTTTTATCCTAAAGAGTAATTGATTACTTGGCCCCCTTGTGGCTCCACTGACACTTGCCTTTTCCAAAAAGCCTCTTTAAAAAAGTGTTCTTAAGAATATTATACTAAGTAAAATAAGTCAGTCAGAAAAAGCCAAGAACCATATGATTTCACTCATATGTGGAATATAAAACTGAAACTCATAGACACAGACAACAATTTGGTTACAGAGAGAAGGGGGTGGGAGGTGGGGGGTGGATGGGGGGCCAAATGTATGGTGACAGAATGTGAGTTGACTTTGGTGGTGGGCACACAATGCAATATAAAGATCATGCATCACAGAAATGTATACTTGAAATCTATATGATCCTATTAAACAATATCACCCCAATAAATTTAATTTAAAACATGAAAAAAAATTCATTAGATATTTATTGAGCATCTACTCTGTTCCAGGCATTATTCCCGCAACTGGGATGCAAAATTTAACAAAATAGGAAAACCTTTTGCTTTCTTGGCAATTACATTGTTTTGGGAATCCAATATCTTCAATGTGTCTTTCTACTTGCTATTCTGGTGTCTATGGTAGGTGTGTCTCTTAGAGGATGATGGCTGAAGTGCTTCCTTTATTCACCAGAAAGTCTAATGCCCTGACTAAGCTTAGCTCCCCCAGTCCTTGTGCTGTTTGACACGAGTCATGTTCTTCTTTGGGTGGCTTAAATGGTATGTGCACATAACACTCTAAGGTTGTCTGGCGTCCAGGTCTCTATCTTCCACCATGTCCTCTTTCTCCCTTCTCACTGTTTTAATTTAAGCCATCATCACCTTTCACCTGGACTACTTCATTGTCTTTTAACCCACCTCTCTTTCTACCCTTTCCTTATCCTACCCCACTCCATCCAATTCTTACCACAACAACTGGAGTAATAGTTTTAAAATGCAAATTTGATAGTATCACTCCCAGATTTTTTACACAAATCAAATGAAAAGTCAAAAAAGCCTTCACAAAAAGCCCCCAGGCTTTGGCCTTTATCCCCCTCCCAGTCTTATCTCTTAGAACTCACTGCTGGCACCCTGTGGTTCAGCCATTTTGAGCTATTTGCTCTTCTGTAAACATACTGTATTCTCTCACACCTGCATGTCTTTGGCACTATTGGTGCAATTCTAGTCTTAGAATACCTGTTTTACCCTCTCTGTCTAACTAGCTCCAATCCATCTTTTTTATGACTTTGTTGAGGTACAATTCACATAGCAAACAATTCACTCATTTAAAATGTACAATTCAATGTTTTTTGTTTTTTGTTTTTTTTCCAATTAGCCATGGAGTTGTACAACAATAACCACCATTTAATGCCAGAACATCTTTATCCCCCTATACAAACTCTCTACCTTTAGCAGACACTCTCTATTTTCCCCCAGCTCCTACTTCCTCCACCCCTCCTAGCCAGCCCCTGGCAATCATGGATCTACTTTCTGTCTCTATAAATTTGTCTATTCCAGAGTCATTTTCAAGACTTTTCAGGTGTTACCTCCTCTTGTTTGCTTCCCAGTTCCCTGATTTCAAAGTCTCTCCACCAGACTCCAAAAATACCCCTTACATGGCTTTGTCATAGCACTTAGCCTAGTGTATTCTTGCCTGTTTCCCCACAAGAAGGGACTTACTCATCTCTGAAACCTCATTGTATAATACTTGGCCTGGCTTAGAGAAAGTACCTTGTAACTGCTGGATAAATGAATGAATGATTTCCAGGAAGTTCTGACAGGGTGAAAGGTCTCTCAGTGAGTAGGTGAGAGATGAGTGAACACATAGGTAAAACCAGATACTGAGTGCCTAAGTACCCATCTTTCAGCTCACCTGCATTTGGACAAATGCAGCAACCACCATACTGATGTCTATTCCATCTGTATAGTTGGTATGTAGGTTGCAGAACCTAGGGAAACATTCCCATAAGTGGAGCAGAGGAAGTGTATCCTCAGGAAATGTTTATGATACAACAGTTTATGCTTTACCTGTGGGACTAATAGCAGTACTCTCAGGCCATGTTCCTGCTTAATGTGTTCAATTTTTAATTTTCTTTATGTCATCTCTCTTTCTCATTTCCCCCCTCTCCTGCCTTCCCTTCTTTCTTCTTTCTTTCCTCCTCCATCTCTCATCCACAACCCTCATACCATTGAAATATTTGGCTTTATATTTGTAAAGCACATTTCAGAATATCTCTGATGAATAACATAGGTGCTTAGATTAAGAAAAAAAAAATTAGCATGAGATATCTGAACATGAATCCATTTTCAAGGATGTTTAATTGTTCCATTTAAGGCACTACATTTATTTTTACTTGATTAGATATTTGAAAAGCTCATTAGCAAGGGAATATAAAACAAGTGTGAACACAATGGAATATAAAGATTTTAAATATTAAATCATCTCATGTTCAGCATTTTATTGAGTAGAGACAAATTGTGTTGCACTCTGACTTTGACCACAATTGTCTGTTTCTGTCCCTATTTCAAACTTCTTCATTCTTCTCTTCTTTTAATCTCTACCCTGTCTCCCTTTGTCCCCTTTCTTCCACTCCTTATCTCTTTCTCTCACTTTTTAAAATTCTCTCCTCCACCCATTTTGCTGTATGAGCCTTTCTTTGTTTCATTCTGTGTTTCTCCTCCACTTTTTCATTCTTCATGACTAGCCCCTTTTCTCTTTCTTTCCTTCTGTCCTTTTTGCCCAAGATGAGATGGGGAAGAGAGAGTGTGTGTAGAGGGGAGGGGTAAGGTTAACAGGAAGAGAGAGCAGAGAAAGATTGACAATGGGCTGTCCTGAACCTGCCACATCATCTGCTACCAAAAAATGTGCCCTAGTCAAAACCACCCATATTTCCTCTCCCTTAAGGTAAGGCACACAATTTCTTTGTGCCTCACTTTTTTCTCACTTACAAAATTGAAACAAAACAATGTTTTCCCAGACTACCTCACAGTAATGTTGTTAGAGTCAAACTTGGTAATGAATATGAAAAAGGTTTGAAAAGAACCAGACCCTGTAATTGGAAGCACTCAGGGGAAAGGGTGGGAAGATTGCTGCCTTGCACTGCTCAGGGATCTGATTAACATGAGGATTGCACTTCTTGTCTTTCTGAGGAATCTGTTTCTTTTCACCTTTGTCCTACTCATCAAATCACTTGCTTGTATGTATGACTTGTTTGAATGTCCTTAGTGTCTTCGGAGGGGAAGAATAACTTGTTCCTTTCTTTGCTGTTGATTTTTATCCATTCCTTTTCTCTTGCATTGGGCTAGCAAATGGAACCTCCAGCAGCCAGCTCTCTACCCCCAAGTCTAAGCAGTCTCCCATCTCTACACCCACCAGTCCTGGCAGCCTCCGGAAGCACAAGGTATTATGTCTCTTATACCTTACTAAACCCCTTTACACTTGGAATTTTTTGATTGGCTGGGTGAGGGTTTTCTCGTTCATCAACTTCAACAGCACATTAAAGCCAGAATTTCCTTTCATCTGGTCTGTTAGTGTGAAGCCCTGGGAATCCCAGCAGGGGCCAAGCTTCCAGTCACTTTTATTTATTCCTCTGACCCCTGATTTATTTACTCTCAATTACATTTAACCAAAAAGAAGAGGTACATGGGTCTCAAATACACATGCTGAGCTAATGATGTCACTAAATGATGGCTCAGGGGGTGGGTTGAGCACTTTTCTGTCCAATTTAGAGTCATAGCAAAGAGGGCCTTAAAAGCAACTTATTTCCCCCAGGTGCCAGGCAATAGAAGTGACATAAATATAACAATCAAGGAAAGTTAGCACTGAGTTACTTCCTTTAGATATTCTAGATATCAAAATATTAACAGACTCTAGTTTCACTATGTAGTCTTTACCAGGCAGATTCTGATACAGCATAGGAAGAGAAGGCATATATATGTTGCATTGATCCTAGGCACCATGTGCACTTCTAACTTATCTCAAATAAATATATCATTAAAATAATAGAACTTTATAGATTCTCTAGTTCTACTTCTCAAACAGATTCCCACCAAGAAATTTCTTCTGTATAGAAAATCTGGAGTGGTCAATGCCTTGGACCTCATCTCTGAGGCAATGTAAATGTGGTTTCTGCTCTTATTACCACACTCTAGAGCAGTGGTTCTCAACATTCCTAATGCTGCGACCCTTTAATACAATTCCTCATGTTGTGGTGACCCCCAACAATAACATTATTTTTGTTGCTTCTTGATAACTGTAATTTTGATACTGTTATAAATCACCATTGGAAATATGTGTTTTCTGATGGTCTTAGGCGACCCCTGTAAAAGGGTCATTCAATCCCCAAAGGGGTCACGGCCCACAGGTTGAGAGCCGCTGCTCTAGAGAAACTTCCTCTAGGATTCTTTTGTTTTTTGCCTTTCCACAAGACTTGGTGTGACATGGAAAAAGGCAAAGCCACCAATGTGGCCAACTCCATCACAGAATCATAGATGGTCAAAGCCAGAGATCTTGGAAGTAAACTAGTTTGATTTGATTCTTTAAATGATCTTGTGAGGTTAATATTTTAAGATGAGGAAATTGCAACCTATAAAGGTTAAGTTACTTAGTAGGGAAACATAGTTAGGTAGTAGCAGACAGAGGACTGGTACCCAGGTTATTGCCAGCAGTATGCTGGAGCTAGTTTGCACAAGGTCGTGAGAATTGATTATGCATTGCTTTCCAACTCTGTGTTCAGAGACATTGTATTGGTAACTAGAATGCAGCTATGGTGGAAAGATTTACACCATGGCAATCAGCAAAGACTACAAGTCAAGGTTGTTTTGTTCCCACATAAAGTCAGTAGTTAAAGATTGTGAGATGGATTAAAATTGCTTTTGCAGTGATCTTTCAGTTATCCTTTTGAGCAGCAAAGCTTGTTAATGTGGACGTTCCAAGATGGGGAGTAGCCTACTTCCACTGTTCCACTCTCCACACAGAACCACCTATGCTACATTACTTAGTACTGTATATTTGCCCAAAGCATTTCTGTTTTTACTATTTACCTGACTTACTTGGTTAAGTTTATTCATAGGTATCTTAGTTTTTTACTGCATTGGTAAATGGGATTTTTTTTTTAGTTTCTCTTTCTGTGAGTTCAATATTGTTGTATAAGAATGCCATCGATTTCTTGATGTTAACTTTGTATCCTGCTACTTTGCCAAATTCATTTATTAGCTCTAATAGATTTTTGATGGAGTCTTTAGGGATTTTTATGTACAATATTATGTCATCTGCAAATAATGACAGTTTCACTTCCTACTTTTCAATTTGTATCCCTTTTATTTTCCCTTCTTGCTTGATAGCTGTGGCTAAGACTTCCAGTACTATGTAAAATGAGAGTGATGAAAGTGGGCATCCCTGTCATGTTCCTGTTCTTAAGGGAAATGCTTTTAGTTTTTGCCCATTGAGTATGATATTGGCTATAGGTTTTTCATATAACAGTCTATATTAAAATTTTAGCAATTGCCCTAGTAATATTCTTTTTCTGGTCCAGGATCCAATCAGGATGACACATTGCCTTCAGTCATCAGTCATCATGTCTCTTTAGTATTCTTTAACCTAGTAAAGTTCTTCAGTCTTTTTTCTTTTTATCTTTTAGGACAGTATATTGTACAGAAGAGTACAGGTCAGTTATGTGATGGAATGCTTTTTTTAAAAAAATTTAGGTTTGTCTATTGTTTCCTTGTAATTGAATTCAGATTATGCATTTTGGGCACACATTTCATAAAACTGATTATGTGCCTCTCTTGGTGCAACGCGCCAGGAAGCAATAACCTCATGCTTATGCCACCAGTGACAGAAAGTAAACTGTTTTTCATTGATAAGCTAAAAAGTACCCTGTGACCTTGGCTCAGTTTCCCTGGGGCTCAGGTCTCAACTTATTGCTCCTCCTATCACACAGCTACGTGCACCATAGCACCATTAAGGTCCTTGAGCAGTGGGCCTAAGCAGATTTCATCTGAACATCCATCCAAGTGGACCTGAAAGGTGTGAGTCATGGTGGAGACAGGAAGCAGGTGGCTAAGACCATGACTTTCCTCTTGCACAATTGGAAAGAAACTTGAAGTCCCAGCATCCCTTTGGTAACTTTTGATGGCTGTGGCGGGGCCCAAAGCTGTAATCAGCCTCTTGGCTTCCTCTCTTAAGCAGCTCATGGAGAATCCTCTTTAATGCAGCTGTGATGAGGTTAGCCAAAGTCCGCATACTCAAGTGCTACAATATGGACACAAAGTAAATCCTTGTATAGTTAATGAGAACAACATTTTGCATTTCCAGACTGCTTGATCCTTTTGCATAGCCATTTTCTCATCAACCCTTGTGATAACCCCGTGAATAAGATAGGGCAGGTAGCATTTTCATTATATAGATGAGGAAAAGGAAGTGCTGAGGTTAAAGACAGCCCAAGTATGATTAAACAATTTGGAGAAAGTAACATAATAAAGATGTCCTAAAAGCTTAGAAACATAGGGGACATTTTTCATTTATTTTTATATTTTTTTCAGATTAGTGATTGTACTCATGGCTTTACTTTTGGAGGAATTTTGCTTGAAAAGTTGTCTAGAGATTGAAGGAAAGTATATTAGACATAGTGTTTGAAAATATAACTAATATTACTTAAATATACATTTTCTCTGTGTTTCCAAACTTATTTATTTATTTATTTATTTATTTATTTATTTATTTATTTATTTTGTCATCCTGTGTTTGGAGACATAGTTGGATGAATAAAGCAGGGTCCTGACCCTTAAATCACAGACATCACTCTAAGTGGATTTTGGTAGTATAATCAAAAATGAACGAATGGGGTACATATATTCTTTCAGATTGGTGTTTCAGGCTTCTTAGGGTATATCCCTAGAAGTGGGATTACTGGGTCAAGGGGAAGTTCAATTTTTAATTTTTTGAGGTAACACCACATTGTTTTCCATAGTGGCTGCACCAGTCTGCATTCCCACCAGCAGTGTACTAGAGTCCCCTTTTCTCCACACCCTCGCCAACACTTGTTGTATGATGATTTGTTGATGGCGGCCATTCTCACAGGTGGAAGTGGGGTACAGACTGACAATCCCCAGAAGAGGGGGTGTTGGGGGAGAGATAAACCACAGAACTTATATGCATGTATGCATGAACAATGTTCATGGACAACAAAAGTGGGACAGGGTGGGGAAGGAGGGGAAGGGGAGAATCAATTGGGGGTAAAGGAGAAACATCTGTAACAAAAATAAATTAATTAATTAAAAAAAAGTGTGAACAAAAGGGCTACAAAAGCACACAAGAGGGTGGGAGACAAGGACAACTTTACAGACTAGGTGACATTTAAGGTGGCCCTAGAAAAATAGGTAGACTTTTGATGGCTGGTGAAGAGAACATGGAGTTCCAGCTTTAAAAAAAAGTTTCACTCATATGTAGAATTTAATGAACGAACTGAACTACCAAGCAAAATAGAGACAGACGAATAGATGGAGAGCAGGCAGACAGCTCTGGTGGGGGAAGGAAGGATTCAGTAAAAAAGAAACAAAGAGAGAACTCATGGACATGGACAACAGTGGTGATTGTGGGAGGAGGGAGGAGGGTAGAGGTGGAAGAGGGCATAGAAGGGATAAATGGTGATGGAAAAAATAAGATAAAATTTTAAAAATCAGCCAAACAAAGCCACGCCATCAGAAAAATGCAGGACACATTTGGGGAAGAGCACACCCAAACTAGAAGCCAGTATTCTCAGAACTCCTTTCTGAGTTCCCTTGGACTGTAAGCTTCTTGGACCAGATAACAAAATTGTGTTTCTTCTAATGCAGGAGTATCGCCAGCACAGCTGTATTTATTATAAACATTTTGTACTGTAGGGCTCCAAGGGACTAAACAAATTAATTTCAGGTGCAAATTATTTGTCTTGTTAAGCAGTATGTGTATTTCTGTATTTCTACATATCAATCAACAAAAACAAAATGTAGAGATAATTTAATTTCCTGAACATTGTTCTGCCCATACAAGAAAATATATTTTGAATATTAAATAAATTGATGGAGTTTCAGGCTTCTTAGGGTATATTCCTAGAAGTGGGATCACTGGGTCAAATGGAATTTCAATTTTTAATTTTTTGAGCTAACACCATATTGTTTTCCATAGTGGCTGCACCAGTCTGCATTCCCACCAGCAGTGTACTAGAGTCCCCTTTTCTTCACACCCTCGCCAACACTTGTTGTTTGATGATTTGTTGATGGCGGCCATTCTGACAGGTGTGAGGTGATACCTCATTGTTGTTTTAATTAGCATCTCTCTGATGATTAGTGATGATGAGCATTTCTTCATATGTCTCTTAGCCATTTGTATGTCCTATTTGGAGAGGTGTCTATTTAGAAAGAATATATGTACCCCCATGTTTGTAGCAGCACTATTTATAATAGCTAAGATCTGGAAACAGCCCAAGTGTCCATCTGTAGACGAATGGATAAAAAAGCTGTGGTACATATACACAATGGAGTACTACGCAGCTGTAAGAAAGAAAAATCTCTTATCCTTTGAGACTACATGGAGGGACCTGGAAAGTATCATCCTAAGTGAAACAAGCCAAACAGAGAAAGACAAGTATCATATGATCTCACTTATTTGTGGAATATAATGAACATAACAGTCTGAGGAACGGGGTAGTCCCAGAGACATGGAAGTGAGGTACAGACTGACAATCCCCTAAAGAGGGGGGTGGTGGGGGAGAGATAAACCACAGAACTTATATGCATGTATGCATGAACTGTGGACATGGACAACAAACTGGGGACTGGGCAGAGAGGGAGAGGGAGGGGGATCCAGTGGGGGAAAAAGGAGAAACATCTGTAACAAAAATTAAGTAATAAAAAAAAAAGATACAATGAGAAAATGAATAAATATATAAATAAATTGATGGAGGACAGAAGTTCATACTTAGGCCTAGTCATATGGATTCTTTCCATAGCCTGCATCTCACCTTACCCATTTCAAGTCAAAGCAGCTACTTGTGGAATCTCCTCAGGATTCTAATCTGAGGCCTGTCCACCTGTCTTCTGAGATAAGAACCCGGAACAATCTTCTTAGATAATTATTTCCATTAACCAGCCAACTATATTGAAAGGTCTGTTACATGAAAAATTAAGAGTAGGGTGAATGCTGAAGCCCACTGGTTCATAGTTATGCGACTCAAAGTGGTCTCCATAATGAAAAGGCCCTTTTGTACTGAATGAAAAATATCCAGGAGTTCACTAATTGGCATTATCTGTTTCATTTCCCTTGCTTTAGTATAACTAAAGAAAAACAACATGCAATGATCTGAATTATACTTTATAGGGTTTTAAAACCAGAAGGAACCCTAAAGATCTTATAATCCATTTATACCATGATTTTCAGATATAAGAACAAAGGCCCTCATAGGGGGAAGTTAAAAGGCAATGCTAGGCCTAGAACCTAGATGTCCTGACTCTTAATCCTGAGCTCCTTCTTCTACAGTAGAGTTGCATTTTGTGTAAGTTTAACATAAAAACATCAATAGACACTACATAGTCATAAAAATAAATACTACAAAACTGTCTCATATTTGCACACATCATTACATGCTGAATATTACTATATTCATTATACATTGCATACTGCTACATAGGGTTTCATACTTAAGAATTACATAAATAGTATTTAATTGTCAATATATAAGATTTTCAAAAGTACTATTTTTTTACTTTATTTATTTATTTTTTGTTACAGATGTTTCTCCTTTTCCCCCCATTGACACCCTCCTCCTCCTCTTTCCACACTCTGTCCCCAGATTTGTTGTCCATGTACATAAGTCATGCTTACATGCATATAAGTTCTGTGGTTTATCTCTCCCCCAACACCCCCTATTCTGGGGATTGTCAGTCTGTACCCCACTTCCTCATCTCGGGGACTACCCCATTCCACAGACTGTTATGTTCATTATATTCCACAAATAAGTGAGATCATATGATACTTGTCTTTCTCTGTTTGGCTTGTTTCGCTTAGGATAATACTTTCCAGGTCCCTCCATGTCATGTCAAAGGATAAGAGATCTTTCTTTCATACAGCTGCATAGTACTCCATTGTGTATATGTACCACAGCTTTGTTACACATTTGTCTAATGATGGACATTTGGGCTGTTTCCAGATCTTACCTACTGTAAATAGTGCATCTATGAACATGGGGGTACATATATTCTTTCTGATTGGTGTTTCAGGATTCTTAGAGTATATTCCTAGAAGTGGGATCACTGGGTCAAATGGAAGTTCAATTTTCAATTTTTTGAGCTAACACCATATTGTTTTCCATAGTGGCTGCACTAGTCTACATTCCCATTAGCAGTGTACTAGAGTCCCCTTTTCTCCACACCCTCACCAACACTTGTTGTTTGATGATTTGTTGATGGCGGCCATTCTGACAGGTGTGACGTGATACCTCATTGTTGTTTTAATTGGCATCTCTCTGATGATTAGTGAAGTTGAGCAGTTCTTCATATGTCTCTTAGCCATTTGTATGTCCTGTTTGGAGAGGTGTCTATTTAGTTCCTCTGCCCATTTTTTAATTGGGTTCTTTGTTTTCCTTTTGTTGAGCTGTATGAGCACTCTATGTATTTTGGAAATTAACCCCTTATCTGATATGTCTTTGGCAATTATGCTCTCCCATACAGTGGGTAGCCTTTCCGTTTTGATGATTGTATCTTTCGCTGTGCAGAAGCTTTTGAGTTTGATGTAGTCCCATGTGTTCATTTTCTCCTTTGTTTCTGTTGTCTTAGGTGTTGTATCAGTGAAAATTCTGCTGCGTATGATGTCTGAAATTTTGTTGCCTACATTTTCTTCTAGGATTTTTATGGATTCATGAGTCACATTTAAGTCTTTTTTCCATTTTAAGTTTATTCTTGTGTATGGTGTAAGTTGATGGTCTAGTTTCATATTTTTGCATGTAGCTGTCCAATTTTCCCAACACCATTTATTAAAGAAGCTGTATTTACTCCATTGTATGCTCTTACCACCTTTTTTGAATATTAATTGAGCATAATGTTTTGGGTCCATTACTGGGTTCTCTTCTATTCCATTGATCTATGTGCCTGTTCTTCTGCCAGTACCAGCCTGTTTTGATTACAGTACCTTTGTAGTATAACCTGAAATCTGGTATTGTGATCCCGCCTACTTTGTCCTTTTTCAAGATTGCTGTGGTTATTTGGGGTCTTTTGGGGTTCAATATGAACTTTTGAAGTATTTTTTCTAGTTCTGTGAAGTATGTCGTTGGTATTTTGATGGGGATTGCATTGAATCCATAGATTGCTTTGGGTAGTATGGACATTTTAATGATGTTAATTCTTCTAATCCATGAACAAGGTATGTGCTTCCACTTTTTTATATCTTCCTCTATTTCTTTTTTCAAAGACCTGTAGTTTTCTGTGAATAGGTCCTTTATTTCTTTGGTTAAGTTTATTCCTAGTTATCTTAAATTTTTTGCCACAATGGTAAATGGGATTGTTTTTTAGTTTCCCTTTCTGTTAGTTCATCATTGATGTATACGAATACCCTTTCTTTCTTTCTTTCTTTCTTTCTTTCTTTCTTTCTTTCTTTCTTTCTTTCTTTCTTTCTTTCTTTCTTTCTTTCTTTCTTTCTCTTTCTTTCTTTCTTTTTATTTCATCCACACCCAAGGGCATTTTTTCCATTTTTTGTTCAGATAGATTGTGAGGGAGAGAGAGAGAGAAACTTATATGTCAAAGGGACACATCGAGTGGCCGCCACCTGCATGACCCAATCAGGGACAGGGACAAATTGCAATTGAGGTACGTGCCCTTAGCTGGAACTGAACCTAGGTCTCTCTGGACCGTAGGCTGACACATTAACCGCTGAGCCAAACTGCCAGGGCTTCCATCGATTTCTTGATGTTAATTTTGTAACCTGGAACTTTCCCAAATTTATTTATTAAGTCTAGTGAATCTTGATGGAGTCTTTGGGGTTTTCTACGTATAGTATCTTGTCATCTGCTAATAATGACAGTTTCAATTCCACCTTCTAATTTGGATCCCTTTATTTTTTCTTCCTGTTTGATTGCTGTGGCTAAGACTTCCAGTACTATGTTAAATAAGAGTGGCAAAAGTGGGCTTCCTTGTCTTGTTCCTGTTCTTAAGGGCAATGCTTTTAATTTTTACACTTTGAGTATGATGTTGGCTGTAGGTCTTTCATATATGGCCTTTATTATGTCGAGATATGATTCCTCTATTCCCAGATTGCTGAGCGTTTTTATCAGAAATGGCTGCTGGATTTTGTCAAAGGCTTCTATTGATATGATCATATGATTTTTATCTTTTATTTTGTTTATGTGATGTATCACATTTATTGATTTGAGAATATTGTACCATCCCTATATCCCTGGAATGAATTCCACTTGCTCATGATGAATAATTTTTTTGATGTATTGCTGGATTCGATTTGCTATTATTTTGTTCAGGATTTTGGCATCTGTGTTCAACAGAGATATTACCCTGTACTTTTCTGTCTTTGTAGTGTCTTTTTTTAGCTTTTGAATTAGAATTATGCTGGCCTCATAAAATGAGTTTGGAAGTCTTCCTTCTTGAATTTTTTGAAATAATTTGAGGAGAATGGGTATTAGTTCTTCTTTGAATGTCCAGTAAAATTCCACGAGAAGCCGTCCGGGCCTTGGCTTTTGTTTGCTTGGAGAATCTTGATTACATGTTCAATTTCTTCTGTTGTTATTGGTCTGCTCAAGTTTTCTATCTCTTCCCAGTTCAGTTTGGGATACTATGTGTTTCTAGAAATTTGTACATTTTGCTTAGATTGTCAAATTTGTTGCCATATAATTGTTCATAATATTTGTTAACAATTCATTGTATTTCTGTGGTGTCAGTTATTATTTCTCCTCTTTCATTTCTGATTTTGTGTATTTGGGTTCTCTCTCTTTGTTTCTTGGTGAGTCTAGCTAAGGGTCCATCAATATTGTTTGTCTTTTCAAAGAACCAGATCTTTGTTTCATTGATTCTTTGAATTGTTTTTTGGTCTCCATGTCATTTATTTCTGCTCTTATCTTTACTATTTCCTTCCTTCTACTTGCTCTGGTGTTTTCTTTTTATTTGCTTTCTAGTTCTTTAAGTTGTGAGGTTAGATATTCTATTAGAAATTTCTCTTGTTTCTTGTACTAGGCCTGTATTGCTATGAACTTCCCTCTCAGAACTGTTTTCACTGCATCCCATAGATTTTGTGTTGTTGTGTGTTTATTTTCATTGGTTTCCAGAAAGGTTTTAATTTCTTCCATGATCTCCATGATAACCCATTCGTTGTTCAATAACATGCTATTTAGCCTCCATGTTTTCAAATGTCTTTTCATGTTCTTGTTGCAATTGATTTCTAGTTGCATGCCATTGTGATCTGAGAAGATGCTTGATATGATTTCAATTTTCTTGAACTTGTAGAGACTTATTTTGTGCCCTAACATGTGATCTATGTTTGAGAATGTCCCATGTGTACTTGAGAAGAATGTGAATTCTACAGTTTTGGGGTGTAATTTTCTGTAGATAACTCTTAAATCCATTTGATCTAGTGCTTCATTTAGAGTCTGTGTTTCCTTGTTATGTTTTTGTCTGGATAATCTATCCAGTAATGTCCGTGGGGTATAGAAGTCCCCTGCTATGATTGTATTGTTGTCGATTTCTGTTTTGAAGTCCTCCAGAAGATTTTTAATACATGTTGGTGCTCTTATATTGGGTGCATATGTGTTTATCAAGGTTATAACTTCCTGTTGGACAGATCCTTTCAATATTATGTAGTGGCTTTTTTGTCTCTATTTATGGCCTTCATTTTGAAATCTATTTTTATCAGATATGAGTATTGCTCTCCCAGGTTTTTTTTTTTTTCTTTCCCATTGCTTGGAAGATTTTTTTTCATCCTTTCACTTTCAATCTATGTGAGTCTTTTGTTTTGAGGTGGGTCTCTTGTAAACAACATATATATGAGTCATGCTTTCTTATACAGTCAGCTACTCCGTGTCTTTTTATCGGAGCATTCAACCCATTCACATTTAAGGTGATAATTGATATGTACTTATTTATTGCCATTTTTGTTTGGTGTGATTCTATTTTTCTTTCCTTACTTCTACTAATTACAGCATTCCTTTTAAAATTTTTGCAATGCTGGTTTGGTGCTTGTATTCCCTTAACCCCGCCCTCCCCCCCCCCTTTTTTTTTTGTCTGGGTAGGTCTTTATTTGACTTTCTATTTTGAATGACTACCTTGCTGGGTAGAATAGTCTTGGATTCAGATCCTTGTTTTTCATGACCTTGATTACTTTATGCAGTTCCCTTCTGGCCTGCAGTATTTCCTTTGAGAAGTCATCTGATACCCTTCTTGGGGTTCCTTTTTAGGTAACCTGTTGCTTATCTCTTGCTGCTTTTAGGATTCCCTCTTTGTCTTTACTTTTTGGCATTTTGATTGCTATGCGTCTTGGTGTGGGCCTGTTTTGGTTCTTTTTACTTGGGGCTCTCTGTGTTTCTTGAACTTGAATGCCTTCTTCCTTCACCAAATTAGGGAATTTTTCTGTCACAATTTCTTCGAATAAATTCTCTAACGCTTGCTTATTTTCTTCTTCTTCAGGGACTCCTATGATCTGATTATTATTATGTTTTCAGTTGTCCCAAAGTTCTCTTAAGCTGTCTTTCTGTTTTTTAATTGTTTTTTTCCTTTTGGTTTTCTGATTGGTTGATTTTTTCTACCCTGTCTTCTAATTGACTCTCCGGTTCTCAGCTTTCTCTAATCTGCTATTTAGACCTTCCAATGTGTTCTTTATTTCTGATATGTAATTCTTGATTTCTTCTTGGTGGTTTTTAATTTCCAATTGGTTGATTTTCAGCATCTCTATGTCTTTACTGATGCTGTGGAGCTTCCTCAGGATCATGGCTGTGAATTCTAGCTCTATTAACTTGCTCAACTGCATTTTATTTGTCTCATTTTGGTAGAGGTCTCTTGTTCTTTATTTGGCTTTTGTTTCTGTGTTTCACCATTTTGGCTATCACAGCGGACTTTGGAGCCTGCCTAATTTTTCCTGTGTGTGTTGGTGTTCTGCTATTTGTGGCTCCTCTCCTGGGTTTGGATGAGTGAGGGAGGACCCAAGTTAAACACCACTGTCAAGTCTTCCTTTCCTGGGTAGAGTTGCTAGCCCAGGAATGGTACAGTTATCCTCTAGCTTTTTGCCTGGAGGCTATCAGTAGTGGTTACTTGAAGAGCCTTGGGTTCTCAGTTGAATGAAAAACTCTCTCATGTGCTCAGCTTAAGAGGCTTTCCTGAGGGTGAGGCTGATGCTGGTTGTTAGTGAGCCTCAGTTTGCATTTCAATGGCCCACCTGGGTGAGGATGAATCTCTGAGGGAAGGGCTGCCATCTTTCCCAGAGACCTGGGAAGGAGCAATATGGCCACCGTCTTTCGTGGCTGCAACTCAGCAAAAGCTCTGAGCCCCTTCCAAATCCCGAGTGTCCCCACAGTTCCAGGCCAGTCCACCCTCCCTCTGTCAGAGCCCAAGGTGAGTGTCTGTGGCTATTTTAGTGTCTGTCTCGTCTCTGTGCTGTGGAACCACTTCAGAGTTTAACCCGATGGTGCTGCTCACAGCCAAGACCATTGCTGTCTGTCAGCTCCCAGCCCCCCTCTAGTGCCTCTGCAATCCTACCAGGATTGAGTCAGTGTCCCTGGTTATATGATCCTTGCAAGCTGCACCTCTGTTGCTTTTTCCAGTCGATTTGTCTTTATTTTAGTTGTAATTCCAGTTTGGTCTTGGAAGATGGTCTGTGTAGCTTCCATTCACTCCACCACCATTTCTATTTTTTCTTTTAAATAGGAGCTTATTAAGATATAATTCACATAGTCTAAGTTACCATTTCTTGAAGTGTATAGTTTGGTGGTTTTTAGTATAGTTACACAGTTGGGCAGGAATATATTCATCACCCCCAAAAGAAGCCTTATGTCTATTTTTAGTCACAACACCTTTCTCCTCCACCCACCTCCTGGAAGCCACTAATCTATTATTGTCTGTTTTTTATTAGTTAGTATATATTGAACATTTTGTATATATTTTTCTCTGAAAACTGCATTAGTTGGATCACACAACTTTTGCTATATTATTTATTTCATGTGTATTTGTCTTAAGAGTATTGTCTAGTTTCTCTTATAATTTATTCTTTGACCCATTAGCTATTTAGCAGTATGTTGTTTAATTTTCATATATTTTCTAATTTCCCAAATATATTTCTTTTGCTTTCTAATTTAGTTCCACCATAACTAAAAAGCATATTTTTTATGATTTCAGAACTTTTAGATTTATTGACAATTGTTTTATGAACTAACATATAATATATACTGCAGAATGTTTCATGAGCACTTGAGAAGAATGTGTACTCTCCTGTTGTTGGATGGAGTTTCTAGAGATGTGTAATTGTAGAGTTTTTCAAATATTTTCTTTCCTTGTTGGTCTTCTGCCTAGTTATTCTATCCATTATTGAAAGTCCAGGGTATTGAAGTTTTTAATTATTATAATTGAATTGTTTATTTCTCCCTACAGTTCAGTCATTGCTGCTTCATGTATTTGGGTACTATGCTGTTAAGGCGCATATATAATTATATTTTTTAATGTAGTGACCCTTTTATCATTATAAAATGACTTCCTTTTTCTCTTTCTTTCATTTTTTTTTTTTTTTTTTTTTTGTGTGTGTGTGTGTTTTAAAGTATATTCTGATATTAGTTTAGCCACCTCAATAGCCTTTTGGTTACTAACTGCATGGTAAGTCTTTTTCCATCTTTTTACTTTCAACCTATTTGTGTCTTTGAATCTAAATTGTGTCTCTTTCTAACAGTATAGAACTGGATCATGTTGTTTTTTTTTTTTTTCTTTAATCCATTTTGCCAGTTTTTTCCTTTTCATTTGGGTGTTTAATGTATTTATATTTAATGCAATTACTAGAAAAAGGGGAATTACATATAGTATTTTGCTATTTTGCATTTGTCATATCTTTTTTGTTCCTTTATCCCTTTATTTCTGCTCTTTTGTGTTAAATAAATATATTTCCAGTGTACTGTTTTAATTCTCCTGTTGTATTTTTACTAATTGTATTTTGTGTGTGTGGTTTTTTTTTTTTTTTTTTTTTTTTTTTTTTTAGTGTTTACTCTAGGGATTACAATCAACATCTTAATAAAATTTACTTTGAATTACTATCAACTTAATTTTAATTTTATATAACATTTTTCAATAGTATAGCATTGTTCCTTTCCACCTTCTTTTTGTGTTCTTATTGACATACAAATTATATCATTGTATATAATAAGCCCACCAACACATTTTTATAATTACTGTTTTATGCAGTTGTCTTTTGAATTGGATAATAGAAGAAAAGTGTACAAAAATAAATGTGTACCATCTGCTATACTTACCTTTACTAAGGTTCTTTATTTCTCATGTGGATTTGAATTACTGTCTATTGTCCTTTCATTTCTCTCTGAAGGATTCTCTTTAGTATTTCTTATAGGACATGTTTCCTACTAATAAATAATGTGTCTTTGTTTATCTGGGAACTATCTTGATTTATCTTTTATTCTTAAAGAATAATTTTGCTAGTTTTCCTTGAATGTCTTGATCCATTAAGTCTCCCAGCTTTACTGAGGGCTCTGTGTATGTGCTGAGGCACAATTTCAATGCTGTGTCAGGGCATTTACAACTTTGTTTTAGCTTCAATTGCTGCTTGCACAGGTTCACAAGGCCTAACAGAGGTGAGAGATTAGGGGCTTTTAAAGAATTTTCTGAGAATATACAAAGTGTTGTAGCCTGGCTTTAGAGATTACTGGAAATATGTTGACATGTTTTATTTATTTATTTATTTATTTATTTATTTATTTATGTTACAAATGTTTCTCATTTTTTCCCCATTGACACGCTCCTCCACTCCCCCCTCTTGCCCCATCCCCAGCTTTGTTGTCTATGTTCATTGGTCATACATATATGCAAGTAAGTTCTGTGGTTTATTTTCCCCCCCCAACCCTACCACCTCTGAGGCTTGTCAGTCTGTACCCCACCTCTATGTCTCTGGGTTACTTTTGTTCATCAGTTTGTTTATTTCATTATATTCTACAAATAAGTGAGATCAAGTGATACTTGTCTTTCTCTGCTTGGCTTGTTTCACTAGAATAATACCCTCCAGGTCCTTCCATGCCATCTCAAAGGATAAGGGATCTTTCTTTCTTAGAGCTGCACAATATTTCATTGTGTACATGTACCACAGCTTTTTTATCCACTCATCTACTGATGGACATTTGGGTTGTTTCCAGATCTTAGCTATTGTAAATAGTGCTGCTATGAGCATAGGGGTACATATATTTTTTCTGATTGGTGTTTCAGGCTTCTTAGGATATATTCCTAGAAATGGGATCACTGGGTCAAATGGCAGTTCAATTTTTAACTTTTTGAGGTAATACCATATTGTTTTTCACAGTGGCTACACCAGTATGCATTCTGACCAGTAGTGACCCCTTTTCTCCACACCCTCGCCAACACTAGTTGTTTGAGGATTTGTTGATGGTGGCCATTGTGACAGGTGTGAGGTGATACCTCATTGTGTTTTAATTTGCATCTCTCACATAATTAGTGATGTTGAGCATTAAATAATATGTCTCTTGGACATTTTTATGTCCTTTTTGGAAAGGTGTCTATTTAGGTCCTCTGCCCAATTTTTAATTGGGTTCTTTGTCTTTCTTTTGTTAAGTTGTATGAGCACTCTATATATTTGGAAAATTTACCCCTATCTAATATATCATTGGCAATTATGCTCTCCCATACAGTGGGTTGCCTTTCCATTTTGATGATTGTATCTTTGCTGTGCAGAAGCTTTTGAATTTGATGTAGTCACACGTGTTCATTTTCTCCTTTCTGTGGCCTTAGGTGTTGTATCAGTGAAAATTCTGCTGCGTATGTCTGAGACATTGTTGCCTGCATTTTATTCTAGAATTTAATGGATTCATGAGTTACATTTAAGTCTTTTATTCATTTTGAGTTTATTCTTGTGTGTGGTATAAGTTGGTGGTCTAGCTGCATTATTTTGCAAGTAGCTGTCCAATTTTCCTAACACCACTTATTGAACACACTGTCTTGACTTCACTGTATGCTCTTGCCACCTTTGTCAAATATTAATTGAGCATATTGTCTTGGGTCAATTTCTGGGTTCTATGTTCTCTTTCATTGATCTGTCTGCCTGTTCTTGTGCCGGTACCAGTCTGTTTTGATTACAGTGGCCTTGTAGTATAACCTGAAATTCAGTAATGTAATGCCTCCTACTTTGTTCTTCTTTTTCAAGATTGCTGTGGCTATTCAGTGTCTTTTTTGGTTCCATATGAACTTTTGGAGTGTTTTGTCTAGTTCTGCAAAGTATGTCATTACTATTTTGATGTGGATTGCATTGAATATAGAGATTGCTTTGGGTTATATGGACATTTTAATAATGTTAATTTTTTTAAATCCATGAACAAGGTATATGCTTCCACATTTTTATATCTTCTTCTATTTCTTCTTTCAATTATCTGGAGTTTTCTGCAAATAGGTCCTTTACTTCTTTGGTTAAGTTTATTCTTAGGTATATTAATTTTTTTTTTTTTTTTTGCTGCAATGCTAAATGGGATTGTTTTCTTAGTTTCTCTTTCTGTGAGTTCATCATTGGTGTATAAGAATGCCATTGAGAATGGATAAAAAAGCTGTGGTACATATACACAATGGAGTACTACGCAGCTGTAAGAAAGAAAGATCTCTTGTCCTTTGAGACTACATGGAGGGAGCTGGAGAGTATCATCATGAGTGAGGCAAGCCAAACAGAGAAGGACAAGTATCATATGATCTCACTTATTTGTGGAATATAATGAACATAACAGTCTGAGGAATGGGGTAGTCCCAGAGACGCGAAAGTGGGATACAGACTGACAATCCCCAGAAGAGGGGATGGTGGGGGAGAGATAAACCACAGAACTTATATGCATGTATGCATGAACAGTGGACATGGACAACAAACTGGGAACAGGGCAAGGAGGGATGGAGAGTGGGGAATCAGTGGGGGGAAAAGGAGAAACAACTATAACAAAAATTAATTAAAAAAAAGAATGCCATCGATTTCTTGACGTTAATTTTGTATCCTACTACTTTGCCAAATTCATTTATTAAGTCTAGTAATTTTTGATGGACTCTTTGGGGTTTCTACATATAGTATAATGTCATCTCCGAATAATGACAGTTTCACTTCCCTCTTTCCAATTTGAATCCCTTTTATTTTTTCTTCATATCTAATTTCTGTGGCTAAGACTTCCAGTACTATGTTGAATAAGAGTGGCAAAAATGGGTATTTCTATCTTGTTCTGTTCTTAAAGGGAATGCTTTTAATTTTTGCCCATTGAATAAGATGCTGGCTGTAGGTCTTTCATATATGGCCTTTATTATGTTGAGACATGATCCCTCTATTCCCACATTGCTGAGTGTTTTTATCAGAAATTGGTGCTGAATTATGTTGAATGCTTTTTCAGCATCTATTTATATGATCATATGGTTTTTATCTTTTCTTTTGTTTATGTGGTATATCACATTTATTGATTTGCAAATATTGTACCATCCTTGCATTCCTGGGATGAATCGCATTTGATCATGATGAATAAATTGTTTTGATGCATTGCTAATATTTTGTTAAGAATTTTGACATCTGCATTCATTAGGAATATTGACCTGTAGTTTTCTTTCTTTGTTGTGCCTGTATCTGGTTTTGGATTTAGGATCATGCTGGCCTCATAAAATGAGTTTGGAAGTGTTTCATCTTCTTGGATTTTTTGGAATAGTTTGAGGAGAACGGGTATTAGATCCTCTTTGCATGTTCAGTATAACTCCACTGTGAAGCCATCTGGGCCTGGGCTTTTGTTTACTAGGAGTTTCTTGATTATAGCTTCTATTTCTTTTGTTGTTATTGGTCTGGTTAAATTTTCTATCTCTTCTAGGTTCAGTTTTGGGAATCTGTGTGTTTCTAGAAATTTGTTCATTTCTCCTAGATTGTCCAATTTGTTGCCATATAATTGTTCATAGTATGTTTCGATGATCCTTTGTATTTCTGTGGTGTCAGTTGTTACTTCTGTTTTATTTCTGATTTGTTTATTTGGTTTCTCTCTTTTTGATTCTTGATGAGTCCATTGATCTTGTTTATCTTTTCAAAGAACCAACTTTGTGTTTCATTGATCTTTTGAATTGTTTTTTTTTTTTTTAGTCTCTATGTCGTTTATTTCTGCTCTGATCTTTACTATTTCCTTCTTTCTACTGGCTCTAGGTTTTTCTTTTTGTTTACTTTCTAGTTTATTAAGTTGTAGGGTTAGAAAATCAATTAGAAATTTTCTTTTTTTCTTGAGGTAGGCCTGTAGTGCTATGAAATGCCTCCTCAGGACTGCTTTCGCTCCATCCCATAGATTTTGTGTTGTTGTGTGTTCATTTTCATTTGTTTCCAGGAAGTTTTTAATTTCTTCCTTTATCTTGTTAGTAACCCATTTGTTGTTTAAGAACATGCTATTTAGCCTCCAAGTGTTTGCATTTTTGTGAGTTTTTATTGTAATTGATTTCTAGTTTCATGCCTCTGTGATCTGAGAAGATGCTTGATATGACTTTAATTTTCTTAAATTTGTAGAGACTTGCTTTGTGTTCTAACTTGTGGCCTATCTTTGAGAATGACTTATGTGCACTTGAGAAGAATGTATATTCTGCAGCTTTGGGATAAAATATTCTGTAAATATCAATGAAGTCCAACTAATCTAGTTTGTCTTGTAAGGACTCTATGTCTTTGCTAATTTTTTGTCTAGAAGGTCTATCCAGTGGTGTCAGTGATATGTTAAAGTCATCCACTATGGTCGTGTTGCTATTGATCTCTCCCTTGAAGTCCTCCAGAAGATTTTTAATATAGTTTGGTGCTCCTGTATTTGTTGCATATATGTTTACCAGGGTTATATCCTCTTGTTGGATTGCTCCTTTTAATATTATGTACTGACCTTCTCTGTCTCTTATTATGACCCTTGTTTTAAAGTCTGTCTTGTCAGATATGAGTATTGCTACACCAGTTTTTTTTATTTTTTTCATTTCCATTTGCTTGGAAAATTCTTTTTCATCTCTTCACTTTTACCCTGTGTGAGTCTTTTGTTGTGAGGTGGGTTTCTTGTAGACAGCATATATATGGGTCATGTTTCCTTATCCAATCAGCTACCCTTTGTCTTTTGATTGGAGCATTTAAGCCATTTACATTTAAAGTAATTATTTATAGATATTTATTAGTTGCCATTTTTATTTTATGCCTGTGCCCCCCCCCCCCCCGTTTCTTCTGCTTCTTACAACAGTCTCTCCAGCATTTTTTGGAGTGCTGGTTTGTTGGTGGTGAATTCCTTTAGCTTTTTTTTTTTTCATTTGTGAAAATCTTATTTTTCCTTTAATTTGGAATGGTAGCTTTGCTGGATAGAGTAGTCTTGGATTCAGACCCTTCCTTGCATTACTTTGTACACTTCATGCCACTCCCTTCTGGCCTGCATTGTTTCTATTGAGAAATCAGCTGACAGTCAAATGGGAGCTCCCTTGTAGGTAACTTTCTCTCTCTCTCTCTCTTGCTTTCTTTAAGATTCTTTCTTTGTCATTAATGTTTGCCATTTTTATTATGATGTGTCCAGCTGTAGGTATTCTGGGGTTCATCTTGCTTGGGACTCTCTGTGTTTCCTGGACTTGTGTGACTTTTTCCTTCACCAGTTTAGGAAAGTTTTCTGTCATCATTTCTTCAAAAAGGTTCTCTATTTCTTTCTCTAATTCTTCTCATTCCAGTATCCCTATAATGCAAATGTTGTTACATTTTGTATTGTCCCATATCTCCCTTAAACTTTCCTCTTGCTTTTTAAACTTTTTTTTCCCATTTGCTGCTCTATTTGAGTGTTTTTCTCTACCTTTTCTTCTAAGTCATTGATTCAGTCTTCAGCTTCTTCTAATTGATTATTGAACCCTTCTAAGTTATTTTTCATAACCGCTATGTCATTCTTTATTTACTCTTGATTTTTTATGCATCACTTCTACCTCCTTTTTTAAAGCTGAAGTAGTTCCCAGTGAGTCTGCATAATTCTTAAGTTGCTTGTAATTCTCAACAAATTGTTTGAGCACCCTTAAAATCATTGCTCTGACAAATTGCTGTCTTCCATTTTCTGTAGTTCTTTTTCTGGTGATTCCTCTTTTTCTTTCCTTTAGGTGTTGTTTCTTTGTCTCCCCATTTTAGCCATCTGGTAGCTCTAGACCTGCTGTGAGATGTTTGGATGTATATGCAGCTCACTGTATATCAAATAAGGCTATTGTGCCTCCCAGATTGTTTTGTTGTGTGTCACCTCTTGCCTGCTGTGGATCCTGAAAGATAGACTACTGGGGGCCAGTATTGCTGTGTCTTGTTAGGTACTGCTGCTGGATCATGTGGGCCCCTCTGGAGCTGTGTTCCCAGCTGGTTACTGGTGCCACCTGTAGCTGTAGTACTCAGGCCCTGTTGGAGCCGCACTCCCTGCCTGTACTGTGGTCAGCTGGATCACACAGTCCCTTTGGAGACCTGACTCCACACCAATCTTATGGGTATCTTGGTTGCACAGGCCTCTCTGGTACCCCTGCATCCTTCAGGTCCTGTGGGTAGCTGGATCACACAGTCCTTTCAGAGACCCAGCTCCACGCCTATCTTATGCGCAGCTGGGTCGCACAGGCGTCTCTGGTCCCCCAGAATTCTGCAGGTTCTGCGGGAAACTGGGTAGCACAGTTCCTTTGGAGGCCAGGCTCTATGCCTATCTTGTGGGCTGCTGGGTCGCATAGACCTCTCTGATGCCTCACCACTGTGCAAGTCTGCAAGTCCCGTGGGTAACTGGATTGCACAGTCCCTTTGGACACCTGGCTCTATTCCTATCTTGTGGGCAGCTTGGTGCACCCGCACCCCGCAGGTCCAGCAGGCAGCTGGATGGCACAGTCCCTGTAGAGACCCCTGCTGCCCTGTGGGGCTCAACTCCTGCTCAGCCTTTGCTGTAGTTTTTGGGGATGGGTCTCAGCTGCTGGCCTGTGCTTCTGTTGCCTGGGGATGGATTCTGCTCCTGAGCATCTGTTGCTGGGGGTATGTCTGGACTCTGATTGGGCTACTACTGTGGGTGATGGTGTTGGGCTCCCGGCCACTGTGGCTTCTGCAACTGGCACCTTGGCAGCTCCACTACTGTGCACTGTTCTGTGTTGACACAGAGTGTCCACTGGTACAATGGTGCCAGGTGTGCTGGTGGGCTCAGGTTGCTGGGCCCTAACCGCTCCCACTGCCTCCTTGCAAGGAAGACCAGGGATCTTCCAAAATGGTGGGACCTCCTTGAGGAGCAGAAAGAAGGGCCCTGAAGAGCCGCTTACTGAGGTAGCCGGGTGCTCCCTGTCCACAGCACAGGAACCTTCTGTTCCGTGTCTGCACTGCATGAGTTTGGTTGTCCACCTTCACATCCACTCACACTCTTTCACACACTAGTTCACTCTTGCACACTCACCCTCCCTCCGGTCCTTCCCGCCACCATCTTTCATGTTGGCGTGTTTCAAAGTGCCCTATGGACATTAATTCCCCAGGTTTTCCTTTTAAGGTTTTAAGCAGCTTCATTTTCCCTAAACATTTCTCCCACCTCAAGAAGCTGTGATTTAAAGCAATTGCAGATGATTAATGCTCCCTGAAAAGGCTGTTCACAGGGAATGTGCTCTGAGTTAGGGTAAACAAAAAGACCCTTACAAGTGTGAGTTTCCAGACATGTCGAAAAGCAGCAATTATCAGGGACTGGGGAAATTTGGGGAGCTCCAAGCCCATTCTGCATTGTCCAGTGGCTGCTAGGGTGCGGTTTTCAAGATACTATACTGATAAGGCTATTAGTTTTCAAAGCTACCTTTGATCTGGGGAAAGGTAAAATGGAAATAAGGTTAGTAAAAGCACCACACATCTTGGTATTTTTACTGAGATATATCCATTTTTCTTGAATAAACAGATTTTTGCAACCATTGTTTAATTTCTAGAATTCTGAAAGTGTTGATTTTGACAATTTTTCCAGTGTTACTACATTTATGTAAAAGTAGATTTTTAGAGTATTTTTTCACCATTATGGAAGTCTAGAGCTCAAAGATACTTTTGGTTATGTTCAATTTTTACTTTGCTCAAGTAATAAAGAACTAAGTCTCTTCAGCGATGCAACGCCATTCTATGCCACTTCAATTCCATTTTACACATTTTTATTGCATTCTTATTGTTTCTTCATCCTTGTGCTTCCTATATGTTTATCAGTTTTCTAGAAAATCTTGCTTGTAGTTTAAAACAAAACAAGGTTGTCAAATCCTACCTATGTCCTGGTTGTTTTTGGATGAATCACTGATGTAAAAAAAAAAAAAAAATGTTTCTTATGCCTTTAAAGGGTTGTACATTAAACAACCCACCCCCTTAAAAAAAAAGAAAACAAACAACAACAACAACAAAAAAAAAACAAGACTGTGTAGCAGAGACCATATATGGCCAGCAAAAAGAGCCTAAAATATTTACTATCTGGCTATTTACAGAAAAAATTTGTAAATCCTTGACTTACAGTGAAGGAATGGCAGGGTGGTGAGAGGTGAGTCTATTTACTATAGTTGCCTTCGTTGTGTTTTAATGATTTAATATTCCCTTGAGAGTTCCAAATAATATTCTCAGAGCTGGAAGAGACATTACAGATTGTCCATTCCAAAGTCCGCCTTATTTGATGAAGAAATCAACACTCAAAAGACTTATTCAGTGTTATAGTACTAATTAGCCAGAATTAAAACCTCATTTTTCTGAATATATTTTACTCTTCTTTCCATTCTAAGATGCTTAAAACTTTCCTGCCCCTCTGTTCCATCAAAAATATTTTTTAAGTATTAGATAAATAAGTCATTCTCCTTGTCATTCTTGTCCCTCTTTCTCATTATCACTTTCTCTTCTACCTCAAAAATAAGCTGTATTCTCCAATTTTCTTGAACAATCCTCTATCGAAGTTCTCTGTCTCCATTTTACTAAAGTAGGTCTTTTAAATATCCACAGAATTTCCTAAACTTTTCTAGTTTCCTTTAGTATATTGCTGATAACATGAATAAAAACAGTGGTTTCCAAATTGGGTTTCATTTGGAAGTGGGTGAAATTCTGCCTCCCCCATGTCTGGTTCAACTAGAACAATTAAACTTTTTTTTTTTTTTTATGTATTGGGCATCAAAGCAAATTACATATGAACAGAGGATTTAAAATGAGAAAAGAGAGAGATTTAGAGAGAAAGATAGATTTGAAAATCATTGATTTACCCGATGGGTAAAGTAAGTCCAAGAAGACTCACAAGATCTCCAAATAGAGTTCTGGGGACAATGGAAAAAAAAAAAAAACAATGCCATATCATCCCCCCATTTTCTCAAGACAATAAACAAGGCTTGGGACAGTATTGGAGCCATGAATCCTAATTGTTGAAAATAGAAGCATTACGAAATAAGTTGGAAATATGTAGATAAGGTACATTTTCTGGGCTAAGCATTTGTTCAGGCAGTTTTCTCAGAGCCTGAAATAAACCTACATATATATTCATAACTAATTTTTGACAAAGGTGCAAAAGGCAGTGAATGGAGAAAAGGTAACCTTTTCAATAATTACTGCTGGAGCTCTGGCAGGTTTTGCTCAGCGGTTAGAGAGACCTAGGCTTGGTTCCCACTAAGGGTGTGTACCTCGGTTGCAATTTGTCCCCGGCCCTGGTTGGTAGTGCAGGTAGCAGCCACTCAGTATGTCCCATTCACGTTGATGTTTCTCTCTCTCTCTCTTCCTCTCTCTCTCTCTCTCTCTCCTTCCCACTCTACCTGAACAAAAAATGGAAAAATGTCCTCAGGTGAGGATAAAAATAATAATAATAATAATAATAATAATAATAAAAGTAATTACTGCTGGAGCAATTGGGTATCCATAGGCGAAAATGAATAAATAACCCCAACCTAGATGTCATATGTCATGCAAAATTAACTCAAAAATGGATTTCAGATATAAATGTAAAACATTTAGAAAGAAAACACAGAAAGAAAATCTTCTGATCTTCTGCTAGGTAAAGAATTCTAAAACTTGATAACAAAAGCACACCTAAAGGAAAAAAAAAAAACTGATATATTGGACCTCATCAAAATTAAAAACTTTTTCTATAATAAAACTTTGCCAAGGGTAAGAAAAGACAAACTGCAGACTGGGAGAAAATATTTGTAAGCCACATATCTAATCAAAGACATACATAGAATATAAAATTAACTGTTAAATCTCAACAGTAAGAAAAATCCAATTAGACAATGAACAATAGACATGAAGAAACATTTCACTGAAGAGGAACTACAGATGTCAACTATGTACATGAAAAGATATTTAATACCATTCATCATCAGGAAAATTAAAACCACAATGAGATATCAATACAAACCCTTAAGAATGGCTAACATAAAAAATAATGAAAACACCAAATACTGGTGAGGATGTGGATAAACTGAATCACTAATACTTTTCCAGTAAGAGTGTAAATGGTATATTCATTCTAGAAAACAATATGGAAGTTCTTACAAAACTAAATATGCAATTATTATACTATTCAGCAATTATACCCTTGACTGTATCCCAGAGAAATGAAAACTTATATTCACACAAAAATCTGTATGTGAATGTTTCTAAAAGCTTTATTTGTAATAGCTCTAAGTTGGAATCATCCCACGTGCCCTTTAATGGGTGAATGGTTACATACTGTATGGTCCATTTATATAACATTCTTGAAATGTCAACATTTTAGAGAAGGGAAACAGATTATCGCTTACCAGAGCTTAGAGATGGGAGAGGATTAGATGTGATATAAAGTTGTAGCACAAGGGAGCCTGAGATACAGTTCTGTGTTTCAACTGTGGTGATCGTCACACAACTATGCACATATGGTAAAATTGCATACAAATACACACACACACACACACACACACACACATACATACACAAGTAGATGGAAAACTGCAAGATGTTACCATTGAGAAACTGAGTGAAGAATACATTGGTACAAGGATATCTCCCTGTGCTTCAACTTCCTATAAATCTATAATTATTTCAAAATAAAATTAGGGAAAATATTAATTAATAAAAAAAACCAAAGCAGTTTTCAATAATCTTGTCCATTTCAGAGCCCAAGCTGTTATGAAAAGGAGAATTAACTTTTTCTCTTATCTTCTTGTAGGACCTGTATCTGCCTCTGTCTTTGGATGACTCAGACTCACTTGGTGATTCTATGTGAAGGAGGAGAGCATGTTCAGAGTCCAGAGTACAAATCCAAGCTTACTGTTACAATAGGGTACTTCTGCTCAAGTGTCCAACAGGGCTACTGGTGCTTTCAAGTTTTTATTTTGTTGTTGTTATTTTTTAAAACACACTGTAATATGTTGGGTTTATTTTCTTGTGATTTCTCCTCTGGGCCACTGATATACAGTTACCAATTATAAGAGATAGATTGATAACCATCCTTTGGGGTAATTTCCCAGGGATACGAAATGTGCTAGTCCATGACCTTTCTATTGAAAACACTTAGGCACCTGCATTATTTTCCCCAGTCTCACTTTGCTTATACATGACAGTCTTCCTTTCATAGAGGATTGTTTACATGCACCGCACTTAAAATGTGTGTGGGGAGAAAATATCATTGGCAAATCCAAGAGTGACAAACATAAGTATCCCTTGTCTCTCAATCTCAAGAATGATGTAAGATCCTGGGAGGATGGCAAGGCAGATCCCTGGTCTTGTTCTTTACTCCTAATTGAACACTCTGTTTGTTGTCTAACACCAATTCTGGCTGTCACTGGGGAAAACACTAGCAACTTATATTTCTGACACCAGATGCTTAGGACCCTGATACAGGAGTGGCTAAAACAGACTAGGCAGAATTGGGAACTCTAAACATCTTAGTAGAGTTTATAAAGCATAGTTACTTTATTGTCAACTCCTTCACTGGAGCAATTTAGAACCAATAAGCAGTTAATTAGAGTTGGGGGTGAAGGATTTTATATATCTGATTCCTCTAGGAGGCTGTCCAACATAACAAGTTATTACACAAACTGAATGGTATCCATCTATCTCTGTTCTATTGAATGCCTTGTAAACAGCCAACACTGAAAAAACTGTGAGAATTTGTTTTCAGGTCTGACACCTTTCAGTCACGTTTTATAGCAAGAAACCAATATCCTTTTTATAAAACCTCATGTCTGTATTTCAGGAGCAAACTCTTCAGGCTCCTTTTTTTATAAACTGGTGATTTTTCTTTTGTCTAAAAAATACATGCAGAAAATTTACCAAAAAAAATAATAATAATGCAGAGCAACATAGTTTAGAAGTCATGCTGTTACTGCCAAACAGAAACCTACAGGGAAAAAAAAAACAAAAAACAAAAAACAAAATAAATAGCAGAGGCCAATTCAATAGAATCAGTTTTTTGATAACTTTTAAACAGTTATGCTTGCATTAACAATTTCAATGTGGACCAGACATTCTAATTATATTTTAAATGAAATGTTATGGCATAGTTTAAGCAACTCTTTTTTATCTATAACCCTGATATTTCATACTGAAGGCACAGAAAACTTTATCTTGTCTTTAACACTAGAAAGGATTTTGCTTTGCTAAGGACTGAATATTTGATATAATTCTGTCTTTGAAGTACAGGATTATAACACTGCTCTTTCTCTGTAATCACAGCCCATAATGGTGAAGACAACTAAATTTAAGTGAAAGCCATGCATGCCAATTCTGTGTTTGCTTTTAGCAGATTTGAAGATTTTTTATTTCTTTGTAATTGTGCAGATAGTTGGAAAGGTGCAGCATTTGGAGCCAAGTGGCTGCTTGGCTATTGAATGACTTGCAGTTGTTTCTCCACTTTAACAGGAATGAGCTCTCTGTGTGTGTGCATGTGTGCGTGTGTGCGTGTGTGTGTGTGTGTGTGCACTTACATACAAGCATACAACCACTTTATAATTAGGAGATACTACAAGATACCCCAACATGGATCAGCAGCAACTTGGTGGCATTGCTGATGAGCACTGTGTAGAGGAGAATTCAGTGGTGCAAGGAGTAGTCCAGATGCCCTTAGAAAAGCTTCAAATGGCGTTAGCTACAAGAAATAGTTTTGGTTCAAGAAAAGTCCAGTAGATGGTAGCACTGATTACTGGTTAAACTGTTCACTGAAAAACTTCAAATTGTGAAAATCTCTTTTTGCACCTCTCCTCTATTTGTAGGCTTTTTAGAAACCATTAAGAATTCCATTTTACTTACCCCCTTTCTTATTTCTAGAAGGTTTGGATAGTTTCTCCCAGAACAATTTATAGTTAAATGGGAAAAATTGGTACTTGGGAAGGAAGGTAGTATAGAGAGAGGTAGGAAGTATGTTTTTAAACTGCAGGTCAGAACTCTGGAGACTCTGCCCTTTCTCTAGATCCCATGTAGTCAAATTCCTTCAATCTAAGATGAAATGGAGGCTGAGGCAGCTAAATGACCTGCTGTAAAAAACAAGACCAGAAGAGGAATTGAGATTTTCTTTTGTCTAGGCCCTATGCTAGCTCTGTGAGCATTTCTTTGCTTGTAGCATATGTGCCGTTACAAAATACTAATTGGACATATTTTCATTACTATAATATTTAAACCAACAGTCTTCTATAATAATAGTAGATTTTCCATGTTTCTTGCAATATATTATAAGGAAATGTTTCTGTACTCCCACTTCAGAGGGATTTGGTATAGTTCAAAATTTAAGCCTTCGATAATTGCATTTTAAATGAGCCCATTTTCAAGGCAACAAAGAAAAATGTAACTGAGCACCTTCACCCTTGTCATTCATTCCCAATTTTACAGTCCAGTTTTACCACTAAAATCTCATTGTGTTACCTTCTGCACGGTTAGCAAATATCATTCAGCAAACATTTGCCTCCACTCCCCCAATTCTCTCTTTCTCTTACACACACACACACACACACACACACACACACACACACAATCCATGTGTTGCTTGTTCCTACCTCCTGAATTTTCTCCCTTACAAAAATAGAAATAGGGACAAAGAAGGAGAAAATGTATATATGGGGTCTGGGCTGAACAACTTCATAAGTAGTGTTAACTAGAGGTAAATTGAGAGAAAACTTTTTCTCTTCACTGTTTTGGAAAGGATAGCCATTAGCATGATTTCTTTGTGTCTTTATGGACTTCAGTATTACCTTACATTGAATTATAGAGTTTTCTAGCTGGAAGGAGCCTTGAGATCACATCATCTACTCCAAATTCTTCATTTTCACGCCAGGAATGGAGATGAAGAGGCAGTTTCCCCAAGGTCACACAACTGGCTAGGACCAAACCTGGGATTAGAACTTACATCTCCTGACTCTTATTCCAGAGCCTTTCCCCACTGAACTACATTGCCTTCCACTAGGCTTCTGAGAATTCTTTCCCAGGGTCATGTTGCATCTTGGAGCTATGTGCTCCTGCCCTGATCTCATGGGAAATCCACACTGCAGCCTAACACAGCTCTTTCTCCCTGTATTTACATGGTTTTCATCCACATGGACTGCTGATGCCCCCAAAGAGAAGGAAGTGTTTAAGACCAACAGTAACAATGGGGTCCATGACCATATCCATTCAACACAGGAGATCACTGCCCCACATTGAGGATCCCTCAGAACAGCCCCAGAGCTGCTGTCCTGTCCAAATAGAATGCAGAAATACTGGTTTTCCCAGCAGCTCACCTCATCTAATCTGATACCAGCTGGTCTTCATAGGTTGAGAAAAATGTTTCTTGTTCTTAGAGCAAAGAAAGGAAAGAACAGAGAACAATAGCTTTGTTTATCCCAAATTTCTGAGATTACTTTTGAGTAATCTTTAAATGTGTCTGGCTATCATTCACTGGCAATGGTTTCTTTTAAAATATGGGAGTGAGACAAACCAGAGAAAATAACCTTCTCCTGCTGTAATTGTCCTCATTCACAATGTCCCCATAGCCATCCTGCCATAGTGGGGACAATTTCCAAGTACAAGCAAAGGACTTTGTGACTAAAATGTACTCTGGCTGATGTTAAATATTGGCTCCTTGTTTTTGCACTAAAATAGGAAGCTATATGCTCTACACACCATACTGATCTTGTGTACACTGCTCCTGTGGCCTTGCATGCTAGAAACCAGGGTAATAAGTTCTGAACACATAGTTTTCCTCACAACAATTCTCTTCCTGGGAATGAAAGGTTATTCGTTAGTTCAGTTCCAAGAGAACTCTGTCCAGGCAGGTCTTTTTCTATTCCTCAGTAAATTATCTTTCCTTCTTGCTTCTCCTCTCAAACAGAAGTGACTAAAGAAACTTAATGTGAATGTATAGTTATCTGAAGAAGGCAAGAATAAGGGGTCTGAGCACTTAGATCCTTCTTTTAATTACCCACTCCAAGTGTTAAAGTACCAATCCAGTGCTTGCCTTGGACAACATGTGTCTCTTTCTTTAGTCCCTTCCATACTCTGGATGGACAATGCTTCCAATTCCCCTCAGATTTGGTTCTCAATAGCTTTAAAACAAACAAAAAACATCAACGGGCAAGAGTGGCTCAGTTGAGCATCGTCCTGTGTGCTGAAAGGTTGCTGGTTCTGTTCTCTATCAGGGCACATACCTGGGTTACATGTTCAATCCCCAGTCAGAGCACACACAGAAGGCAACCGATTGATATTTCTCACTCCTCTCTCTCTCCCTCTCTCTCCCTCTCTTTCTCTCTCTCTCTCTCTCTCTCTCTCTCTCTCTCTCTCTCTCTCTCTCTGTCTTTCAGCATGTCCTAGAGGTGAGGATTCAAAACTAAACAAAAACATGTCCTCCCTGGACAAGGGAATAATGTGGTCAATGTCTCCAAAATGAGTTCTAGCTCACTGGTGAGAATGTTCCCAAAGACCAGCCCATCTCAGAAATATCTGTGCCAAAAATCTTCCATGCCAAAAGTCTTCCCCAGGCAAATGCATTAGGATGGTGTGTTTGAATAACTTCCTCCACCATCTAGTTTGCTATAGAAATAAATTGGAAATTTCTTAGGAAAAAAAAAGAACATTGGAATTTGTCCTTGACCACATGGGGCCACTTGGATCTCTAAGGACAGCCTCCTTGTTGCAGAAAGAGATTTGGCTCTTAGGTTTAGGTTAATTTTCTAAGTAAATTATCAGTGTTTTGAAGCTTATTTGGATGGAAGAGGGGGTAGAGTCCTGTGTTTTGGGACCTGAATTCTAGACAGAATAAAGGCCCAGCCATTGATATGCCAGAACTGATCTGAGACCCCTTGTGTATCAATAGAGCCTTGCAATTGCTGTTCTTCCTGAGTCTTTCTCTTAATAAGGAACTTCAAAGCTGCCACACTTCTGCCACTGTCCTAAGAAGGGAACCCAGTATGTAGCCTTGTCCACTGTTCAATAATTTTATACAGGTTTTCCTCTTCCATGCAGATGTGACCACTTGTAGCAAGGCTACTGAATTGACTCCTGGTGCCTACCTTTTGGCTGGAGAGGCATCTCCAACAGGTTCTCTAGCTGTTGGTGGCCCGAACCCAGTCTAGTGCTGTTAATACTCAGTGAATTATCCTTAATCATCCGTAAGGGCTAGTATTCCTCCTCTGGCTAGCAGACCACACTTCCCTGGTAGACAAAAAGCTGGAGATTCTTGTTACACAGTTGCCAACTCACGTGTGTTGGGAGGAAAATGCATTTCTAAACCCACAGAGCACTGACTCCAGTGGGCAACCTACTATGGTCTGGGACTGTTAGCAGCTTCTCTTAGCCCCTTCCACTTGTTCTTTTCTGAGACTAGAAGCCTCTCTCTCCATAACCTGGCATTCACTATGAGTGGTTAAAGAATTTTGCCTTTCCTTTCTCTTCAGGAGGTCCCCAGAGGTTTTCTCCATCCCCAAAGATCTAGTGTGATCTTTACACTAGCCTCACAGTGGTAGTGTTACTTCCTACTTGTTTTCCATTAGAAATCCATACAGACTTCCAACTTTGGCCTAAGTAATGTGACATTAGTTATCAGGACCCCTGATAATTGCTTAATTTTTAATCTCTTAGTTTATTAGTTTCAGCATGTTCTTATTACACTCTTCCCACAGTACACACATCCATCTTTGGCCTCTACAATTCTTTTGTCTCTCTTTTGTGCTCTCAGAACCATTTTATTTTTTTCTTCCTCTTTGTCTAGGCATTGGGCATATGCCTCTTCTTAACCCTGGAATTTTGCCTTGGTGATGAGAATTATTTCCATACTCAGGCCAACCCTGATTGTGTGCTAGTCTACTCAGAAATATGTTGGTGTGAATAATCTATACCTGGCCCTGTCTTCTTCTTTATTTTCAGTTGTAATTTCCTAAAGCAGATCCACACAAGCAGTTTCTTTACAGCACATGGATCTTTTGGCCTTTGCCTTCCAAGCAGTGTAAAGAATACTTTGTGGTTCCTTTTTAGTCTGCCATTTTGTGGAGCAGTGAAGTGTGCTCATAGAAATAATCAGCTGAACAGAAAAATCCACCCATGGATTCATATCAGCTAAATACTATTCATTCATTTTGTTTAATTTTCTCATAGTTTGAAAAGCTGCAGTATAATATAATGAGAGACCACAGGTAATAGTTTCTCCTGTCATTTGGTTTGGCTGGGTGGGTGTGTTGGATGGGGAGAAATTTGTTTAAAGTTTACCAATACACATTAAGCTCTCTATAATAACCTAATGTTTTGGGCTGGCCAATTGTTGAATTATTTTAGCTAAACTTATAGACAGTTGGGGTTGATTTAAATGAAAAGGATTTTTAACAAATATAAAAATAAACATTTACTTAATGAAATGTATTTTTCCATCTGTTACTAAGTTCACCTAAACATTTACTATTGACACCAACTGTTCATGATCCTGTTCAGGCAATCCATACAAAAGTAATTAATAACCCTGGTTGGTTTGCTCAGTGGTTAGAGCATTGGCCTGTGAACCAAAGAGTCGTGGGTTTGATTCCAGTCAAGGGCACGTACCTTGGTTCTGGGTTTGGTCCCAAACTCTGATCGGGGTCGTGTGGGAGGTAAACAGTTGATGTGTCTCTCTCATGTCAATGTTTCTTTCTCTCTCCTTCCTGCTCCATCTGAAGATAAATGGAAAATTATCCTTGGATGAAGATTTTTAAAAAAGTAATTAATAAACCTAAAGAACCCAACTTGTAGGTGCTAATTTATTCAACAAGGTGCATATCCCTTGGGAATGTCACTGCTCGGCAATACCATATGAAGTGCCCTTTCCAATGCCATTTCTTTATAAGTTCTCTTAACAGGATTTGAGCAAGTAAGAGGTTATACCAAAATGTCTTCAATATATGGTCCTGCAATATATTGCAGCTTGAAGCCAGTGATCTCTTACAACTTATACATAACAAATGCATGTTTTGATTGAATTTTGCATTTCTCATGTATGTTAAGTTCTTTAAAACATTTTAGGTCACCTTTTTGTGCCATTAAACTTGTACAGAAAGTGTTTTATGGCAACTTTTAAAGGGAGAAAGTTTAAAATTGAAACAGCCCACCCTTTCTTCCCTATAGCTGTAGTTAGAACTCAGTAACTGTAGCAAAACAGCTGTAATTGGTGGTTGTAGTGTTAAAGGTGTTAGCTTGCTAGTGACTAGCTTTGGAGAGTAAATGCATGGTATTGTACATCACATTTCTTGAATAACTCATTTTAACCTCTGAAAATAATATATGCTTCTTTGTGGCCCCTCCTCCTTCCCTTGCCCTCTCCCTCCCCCTGCTACCAGGTGTCTTACATTTGTAAATAACTGATTTGGGGCCAATAATTTTTGCCAAGTAAAGTCAAGAAAAGAACAAATAAACCAAAAATGGGAAAAAGGGCATTTCTCAATAGTCTTTCAACGGTTAGTTATTGACCATTTTTCAAAGAATGACATTGTGATCAAACACTTAAATCCCCTTTGAATAAAAATCTGTGGCAAATTGGGAGTGGCACTCGCCATTTGACTAACAGAATTAAATAGTTTTCAGAATCACACATAATCAGAAGACAGTGGACAATGATGTCCCTTATTCCAGGCAGCTTTGAGATATTTGGAGACTTCAGAAGGCTCTGCTTCACCAATAACAATTATTTTTTAAAAAGAAAAGAAAAACAGAGAAAGACAACAGATATTTAGGAAATTTTAGCTACGCCTTTAGAATAGTTATAGCCATAAAAGACAAAGACATGGGTTTATATGCATTGCTATTGGTTTCCCAGGCAACGTCTAGCCTGCTCTTAGACTGTAATTCAAAAACAGTACTCCAAGAAGGCATTCTCCTTTTTGGTTTGCTGTTCCCACTTGGACTGGTAGGTTTGGTGAGGCCCAAGTAAAGCAGCTGGAGCAGACCCTTTTCATCTCCTGTGCCTGTTAATCTCCCTCTTCCCCCTTCCACAATTTGATGAGGGCTTTCTTTGGTCAGAGGACTTCAAAGTCTAGAGCAATTCTCCATGTGTGTAGCGTGTTGTGAACTGTGAATGCTGTGGACTCACAGCATTCAATACCAGGCAGCCAAAGAGCTGCTCTTGCAATCATTTTGGCTCTCAAGCTTTGTTCTTCATCTCATTCTCATTTCTGTGTACATTTGCAAGATGTGTGTAATGTCATTTTCCAAAAATAAAATTTGATTTCAATATTTCTGGCTGACATTCTCTTTTTTTAAAGCATTGAACCAATGATCATATAACCACAAAATGTCAAAGCTGGCAGAAAAATTAGACTTTACTTTGTTCAAACCTTAATTTTATAAATGAGGAGGCTGAGGATAAATGTATGATGGAAACACCATAATTAACAACACAGCACACTTACAACTTCTAAGATCTTGGAACTCCCTTTCAGAATTGAGCAGGAATCTAATGATCTCTTTTTATGTATGCTATGTTTTGGCCAGAGTCAGTCAATGCCATTAGAATAGGTGGTCATTTCTATTATTGTGTTTTCAGAGGCTGGAGAAAGACTCTATGTGGGTTCCTCAAAAATACATATATCTGCTGCCTTCAATTTCTTTGATAGTGTGACTGTTCTCCCTCCATAGGTGGACAGTAAAACGACTCTTTGGGATAGGAAACACCTAAATAAGAATTCACCCTCAGGTATAAATGACCGAGTAAATATTTTTCTTAGATAAAGTTTTATTAATAGGGAGAACACAATCACTGGGTTTGTGAAGAGGATGATGGAAAGGGAGGGAAGAAAGGGCACAGAAAAAGGGGGCTAAGATCTTGGAAAAGTGTTTGACCAACCTTACAATAAAGGCCAACCCTGGAGCTCCTACCTGATTTATATTTGAAGAAGCAAAGATACCAGTATTATAGTTTTTCCCAAGGACGAAGATGATTAGGAATGCTTCTTCTACATAATATTTTATTAACTAGTTCCATAACCATCACTGTGGTGGAGAGATGGAGATAGAATTTATTAGTATTCCTAATCCAAAGAAAGGCTATATACAACAATCAGGCTGGCCAGGCCAATCTTTATACCCACTATCATCAGGCCTTCCTCATTGCTGATTTCTCATGTTACTTTCTCCTACCTTGTTCTATCCTAGTCTCCATTGCAAGTAAAATATTTCTAAAAGATTGTTTTGATTGTGTCATTCTTCTGACCACTAGCTTATGACCGTCGTCTATTGCCAACCAGATCAAACCTAACTGCACTTTACTATTTTCATTAAGACATCCCTGGAGCACTAATTATGTTCCAGGTAAACTTAAGCCTCCAAGAGCTCCAACTTAGTGAAGAGACCTGTAAATAAATGAGTTGAGTGCAAAGGAGCAAGTGTTATGGGAACACCAATATTAGTTCAATTAATGCTTCGTGATGAAAAAGTCAGGAATACTTGGCAGTGTTTGGAAAAAATTAAGAATTTCCCAGGTGGGCAGTGAGCATTTTGAGCAGATAGAGTAGTATGAGAAATGGCAAAAAAGGCAAGGGCCTCTCTGAGAACTGAAAATTATCTGAGGTGGCAAGGTTATAGGCCCAGTACACAGGGTTCTGAAAGAGAAATACAAGTGCACAGTCTGGAATTATAGTTTGGGTGATTTGACCAGTGGTTTCTCTCTCCCAGTTTCCCTTCCTTCATCTTCCTTCCTAAGCCTCTTTTGTTTCTCCTCACCTCCTCCCCACCCCTTATCTGTTTTATCTTTTTATTATTTCCTTCTTTAATAGTTGCTACTGAAAGCGTCCTACACTCGAGGACCTGCACTAAGGACCTGGGGATACAGAGATGAAAAAGTGTCAGCCTTCAAGGTGCTCACACTGAAGAGCAGTGCATTTGCATCATGTAGGATCTTGTCAGAAATGCAAATCCTTGGGTCCTAACTCACATATACTGGATCAGAAACTCTGGAAGTGGGACCCAGTGATTCCTGTTTTAACAAGCCCTCCAGAGGATTCGGAGGCCCTCCTTTGTTTGAGAACCCCTGCTATTGTGAATTCCACTTCCTTTTCCAGAGTACTCAGAGAGGACCTAAGTACCATATATAATCTTGTGGGCCATTTGAATTAGATTTCACATCTTGCCCAGAAGTACAAAGACTCAAGAGACTGTCAATTCTGGCAAGATCTCTATATATTTAGTTTTCTGAAGAAATATTACTTTTCAAAATTGAGACAGAACTTACTGAGAATGGGTCTTTGGAGCTGTTGCTAATGTCCAGATGGGGACACAAGGAGACCCTGAATTAAGGCCAGGGCAGTGGTGGTGCAGAGAAGGGATAGAGGTAAGGACTTGATGATACAGAAATGAGAGGATTTGGCAGACACTGGATGTATGGAAGAAATGTGAAAGAAAGAAAGCCCCAACTTGAGCAATTCAGTCCTAGCTTCCTCTGTCTGCAGACATGGTCCTCTCTTCTGCACAGCTCAGTAGCCTCCCTCATGTCCACCTCCTCCACTGACTTGGGCCCTGGCTATGCAATGCTCATTTACACTTCACTCTTGCTGACAGAGTCTATCTTTCTTTCCTTGCCCAGAAAAATACCCTCTGAATGCCCTCCTACGTTCTCTCCACCTGTCTAAATCTCAGATGTAGCCAAAAGCTACCAGCAACGGAACTTAAGGCATTTTCATAAGAAAAACAAACCCAGACATGAAGAAAAAACTACATAACCCTGAACTTTCCAGGGCAGTCCTGATCTGAAGTATTTTTTTTTTCCTTTTCCAAATGAAGGTAATTTTTTAAACATATAACTAAATGTGATTTTGTTTTCAGATCTTTCTTTAAAATTTTATATAAATACACTCACTGATTGTAAAACATCCCTTATCAGGACACACATCTTCACTATGAGTTTGGAAAATATGATTTCTTCTGTGAGAAGTTTGTCCCAAGTTTCCTTGTTAACTTGTCTGCTCCTCCCACCCCTTCCTCAATCCCCTTGTCTGTATGGAAGAGACACTGCCTCCTCTACCTCTAATCCTGCCTTTTCAGTACTCCAAGAGAGTCTTTCAGATCGTCTGATTATATCAAGCCTGATTACTTCAAGGAGACAGTCTTGAATAAGCAGGTAATTTATCTTTGAGCCCTGGAGGATACTGATTTTCTCCAACCAAGACGACTTGGCTTAACTTGTTGTAAACTCTCATCCTTTTCCTCCTGCCTGCACAACCCTGGATGATTCTGAAAATACTTGACCTAAGTTAGAGGGTTATGTTCTGGAGGTCTACATTATGTACCACTGTTTACTATTCTTAGTAATGAGCCAGTTGCATACAGAATTGCAGAATGTCAAAGGTGAAGGGCCCTTATGAACCACTTGTCTAATATATCCCAAACTTACCCAGGGATGTGAGTCACTTGGGGTACTTGTTACAAATACAAGTTCTGGGACTCCATCCTAGTCTCACTTCATTAGGATCTCCAGAACAGCCTCCAGAGAAGTTGAGCCTCACTGATTCTTTCATTTGGGAAGTTCATAGTGCTTCTCTAAATTTACTGTGGATATAATCACCTGAGGATCTTGTTAAAATGCATATTCCTATTTATGAGGTTTAGTGGGAGAATTCATTCTGCATTTTTAATAAGCTACCCACTTAGGCTCCATGCTCCTTATATGTGGACCATACCTTAAGTAACAAAACATTAAATTCAAACACTTCATTATTCAGAAGAGGAGGAGACTGTGGCCCAGGAAAGGAAAAGTAGTTGTCCACATTTATACACTTGGGTAGAGGCAGAGATGGGCTAGCACGGGGGACTCCTGACTCTTGGGACAGTATTCCTTCCACATAATCAGCCTTCCTACCACCAGCAGGAACTAAAAGCAGCCCAGCTGCAATGGCACTGTTTCCAATCAAAGACTAATTGGAAAAATGATTCTTCTCAATAATGAATGAGCACACTGGATGGGGGAGGGGTCGTAATTTATGTCTCATTTTAATTGAAAAAATGAACCAAGGTTCCCTTGCAAGGAGCTGAAGGTGGAGAGTTAAAGTCACACTACAGCCTCCTTCCTCTTCCAGAAAAAAAATAAAATAAAATAACCAAACAAACAAACAAAAAACCACCACACAAAATCTTGGGAAAGTGCTGTAATGGAGGTGTTGCAAGGACTTGGGAGAGCCTGGAGAAGGGGCAGTCTGGCTGCTGGGGTGATGAAGGCTGCTAGATATTGGAGTTAGTATAATAAAGCATTAATGATGAAGAATGAGGTAAGAATTACCCTGTCTACAATAAATCTTTAGTTTAATGGTCCCCTTCAGGCACAGGCTTCACCAAGGGAATGAAACTTGAGCTGAGGCTTACACAACAAGTTGCAGTGTGTTAGGTAAAGAGGGGAGGGGTGGACAATGGCATTTCAGCCACAAGACTAGTATGAACAGAGGGAAAAAGGTATGTATGATCCATATCTAATGTGTCTGGAAATTTGAAAGACTTCCAGTGAGGTGAAGGGGCCTGGAATGCAGGAGAGTGAGTGGATAAATACCACCTTGTCAAACAGGCAACATGTTACATGCTGGGCACTGTACTAGGCTCTGGAGGTAAACATATGTGCCCCTAGATCTCACAGAACTGCAAGTCTAGCTAAGGTGGGCAAAAATTATAATATAGTGTGTCAAGTGCTATGACATGGGCAATCCTATAATGAAAGGGAAACCACAAGGGAAACCTAATTCAGCCTGTAGGTGGTGGGTGGAGCCTTCACGGAGGAAGTAAAATTTTAGCTGAGACTTCAAGATGAATAAAATTTAGCCAGGAGGAAGAAGAATGTTCCAGGTCAGGGGAAAAAGAATATGTGAAGACCTTGAGAAAAAGCAGTGTTTTGTTGGAGCAACTGAAAGAAGTCCAATATGGCTGAAGCGTGAAGTGTGATGGAGAAGTGTTGAGAGATGACTCCAGTGAGGCAGACAGAGGCAACATTATGGATGAGTCTGAACTTCCCCCAAGAGGGGCACCTAGGGAATCATTAAAGAATTTTAAGAAGGAGAGTGAGAGGAACAGATAAAAGTGTAGATAGATCATTCTTGCTGCTGCTGTGTGGAGACTGGACTGGGGCGACCCATGAGCAGAGAGAATTGGGTGTGTGTGGGGGGGGCAATGTCCTGATCCAGGTTAAGGCAAGAACTGATAACTGCTTGTACAAAGGCAGTGGCAGTGCAAATGCAAAGTAGGTGAAATACTGGAGATACTTTAAGGATGTGGAACCTACAGGGCCTGGTGAAAGATTAGATCTGTGGGAAAGCAAGAGAGAAAAAGTTTCAGGTCTGGCTGGAGGAAAATGAGTCAGAGGATAGAAAGAACTCCAGGCCAGGAAGAACTGAAGACCACTAAAATGTTTCACCAAGTGAGACATGTTTGGGGGCCTCCTGGTGGGCAGAGGTAGGCTGTCACAGAACCTGGGTTTCTTGAGGCACAGGGATACCAGAGGAAAGCAGTCAATGTGGGACTTCTCCAGTTACTGCTGCTCAGTGCTGTATAGCCTCTGAGTAGAATGGACCCTGTCTGGACATGGTGATTTCTTCTGGCTGAAGAGTCTAGGCCAAGTGGGATGAACTACCAACTGCACAGTTCTACTGTAGTGTTCCACACACTGATCTCAGTACCACACATACTTTACTTTGAACAAGTCTTATCAAACACCAGCAGGGTGGGTGGTGCTATCTTTATGTTTACAGATAGGAAACTGAGACTCAGAAAGGGGAAGTGACTGGTCAACAGTCACACAACTAGAGAGTAATGATCTTATGGTCTTTGCATTAGACCAACTTGCTTCTCAGAGAAATTTTGGTGCATCACATGGACTCTACACTCAGTCCCACCACTGTGGCTCCCATAGAATCAGAGTTTAATCTTATCTCTGCCTGAAATGGCAGAGGGGTTGCAAGTGCATTTGAGATTGTGATGTTATAAGATCCAATACTGATGATGCTGTTCGATGAGAAGGCAAGTCCCACAGGAATGGAGAAAGCAACAAGAAAGTTGTGAGGTATTAGGGCAAATGGTACTTAGAATGGAACATGTTCTTTTTAAGAAGCAGCCTGGAGTTAATAGGTAAAGAAAAAGCAGAGTACAATGAGCTTGAGAGGAGGCTCACCAGGAGGACTGGAACTCAGGAACACAGAACTCAAAGGACATGGAAAAATCACCTAATGTGGCTGCCAGCCTATGGCCACCATTCTCACAGGGTTCTTTTTTCATAGCAGCACATTTTCCTTATCTTTATGAAGGCGGGATGGAGAGATCCAAGATGATGGTGGAATAGGTCGAAGGCACACTCAACTCCTCCCAGGACAAAACTGGAATTACAACTAAATTATAGAACAATCATCCTGAATAACCAATGGAAGACTAGCTAAAGAAAAATCTTTTAACCAAAGGTATGGAGAAGAAGCCCTATTGAGACAGGTACAAAGGGTAAAGACATGAAAAAGGCTGGCCTCACTCCCACAAGCTATGGCTGAGATTCCCAGAGGGATATCTCAGCTGTGGGGGCTCCCCTTAAGAAGCATGGGGTCTCAACCCCAAGCCAGTTTCCCCAACCCAGAGTACCAGAGCCAGGAAGAGATGTCCACATAATGTCCAGCTGTGAAAGTCAGTGTGGATTCTGTCTGCCAGAGAGGCAGTGGTCTGCTAGAAACACAAGTACCCTCTTAAAGGGCCAATGCACAAAATCTCTTTTGCAGTCATTCAACTCAGGTTCCCATGAAGAGAGCTGAACAGACTAGAGTCACATGAGGAGAAACTGGGTTGTGCCTCTGGGGAGAGGGCTAAAGGGACAACCTTCAGGATCCTTTAACTGAGTTCTGTACCTGCACTGCAGATGCCATCTTTCTTGGGTGGAGTACTCAGCTCCATAGAGCATCAACCTGGGGGAATGCAATGACCCTATGATCTGTACTCTCTGCTACACCACCCTGCAGAGCTTGTGCTCTGCTGAGAAGTTAGCCACCTGAGCCAGAGTGTAGAGGTCTTGGCAGACTCAAGGGGTATTAGTGACTGAATTGTATTGCTTTGGGATGGAAACCATTCCCCCAACCTTCCTGTGAACCTGACTGGTGCCTCACCCCTCACAGAAGATTGTTTAGCCACACTCTCAGAGTTCCCAGTGATTGCACCCTCCCAACTCCTGGTGACTCCACCCTCCCAAGAGCTGGGCAGAACCTGGGGCAGATTGAGTTTTGTGGCCCTGGGGCAAAGGCCACACCCCACAACTTCCCCCAAGCCTGATTTTTACTCTCCCTCAAGGAAGATCCACTAGCCCCACCCTTCTAACTCCCAGTGACTGCCTTGCTGAGTAAGATCAACTCTGAAAAGAATTTAAGGCAGCCTGAGTTGTATGGCTCTGAGATGGGGGCCTTTTTTCCCTTACATGTCCAACAGTTGCATAGCCCTCTTTTCCTCTTTTCACATAGCCAATTCTTGATCTGTTTGGGCCTAGTAAACTCTGCAAGCCTCATGATGGCAACTATAGCAGATCTACCTAATACATAAAGACAAACACAAAGAGAAAGACAAAATGTGGAGACAAGAAACATGCCCCAAATAAAAGAACAAGAGAAATCTCCAGAAAAATGAAGTGAAGATAAGCAAGTTATCAGATATAGAGTTCAGAAAATAGTTATAGGTATGCTCAAGGAATTTATTGAGAACTACAAGAAAATAAGTGAGAACTACAACAGCTTAAAAAAGGACATATAACCAGTTAGAAATGAAAAATACAATATCTGAAAAGAAGAGTACACTGGAAGGAATAAACAGTAGAATGGGTAAAACAAGATTTGGATCAGTAATTTGGAAGACAAGATTGAAGAAAACACCCAAACAGAGCAGCAAAAAGAAAAAAATAAATAAATAAAAGAATGAAGATAGCTGAATGTACTTTTGGGACAACATCATACCTAACAATATTCACATTATAGGGGTACCAGATGAAGAAGAGAGAGAGAAAGGATTTGAAAACCTTTTTATTTCATTTTATTATTATTATTTTTTAAATCCTAACCTGAGGATATATTTTCATTAATTTTCAAATATAGTGGGAAGGAGACAGAGAGAGAAACACTGATGCAAGAGAAACACATCGATTGGTCGCCACCAGGATTGGGGATTGAATCACAACTGAGGTACATGTCCTTGACCAGAATCAAACCTGCAACTCTGGTCTGTGGGCTGATGCTCTAACCACTTAGGACACCGACAGTGCTTCATTTCCTTTTTAAAGAAATAATAACAGACAACTTCCCTAAGCTGGTGAAAGAATAAGATACACAAGTCCAGAAACTACCAAGAATCCCAAACGAGATAAACCCAAAGAGGCCCATACCAAAGCATATCATAATTAAAATGCCAAAGATTAAAGACAAAAAGATAATCTTAAAAGTAGCAAGATAAATACAGTTAGTTGCCTATAAGGAAGTTCCCAAAACACTGACAGCAGATTTCTCAACAAAAACATTTTAGGCCAGAAGGGATTGGCATGAATATGCAAAGTGATGAAGGAAGGACATACAACAACTATTTTACCCAGCAAAGATATCATTTAAAATTGAAGGACAAACAAATAGCTTCCCAGACAAGAAAAAAATAAAGGACTTTGTTATCACCAAACCAGTATTTCAAGAAATGTTAAAGGGCATGCTCAAAGAAAGAGATGGATAAGGTGAAGGAGGAGAAGAAGAACAAGAAGAGGAAGAGGAAGAAGAAAATACATAAGAACATAGTTAAAATAATAAAATGGCAATAAATACATATTCTTGATGAGCATAGATGCTAAAATCCTCAAGAAAATGTTAGTACTGGATCCATCAATGCTTTAAAAAGATCATACACCATTATAAAGTGGTATTTACTCTGGGGATGCAAGGCGGGTACAATGTCCACAAATCAATAAATAAAATACATTGCATAAACAAAATGAAAGATAAAACCACCTAATCATATTAATAGATACAGAAAAAAAACATTTATTAAATCTAGCACCCAGCCTGGTTAGTGTGATTCAGTGGTTGAGCATTGACTCATGCACCAAGGGGTCACCAGTTTAATTCCCTGTTAGGGCACATGCCCAGGAAGTGAGCCAAATCCCCAGTAGGGGGCATGCAGGAGGTGGTCAATCAATGTTCTCTCTCATTGATGTTTCTATCTCTCTCCCCATCTCCCTTCCTCTCTGAAATATCAATAAAGAAAAAAATATTAATCCAGCACCCAATTATGATAACAACTTTCAGCAAAGTGGGGATATAGCGAACATATCTCAACATAATAAATGCCATATATGACAAACCCACAGCCAACATCTTACTCAATGGGCAAAAATGGCAAGCATTTCTCTTAAGATCTAGAACAAGACAGGGATGGCCACTTCCACCACTCTTATTCAATATAGTACCGAAAGTCTTGGCCACAGCCATCAGACAAAAAGCAGAAATAAAAGTCATCCAAATTGTAAAGGAAGAAGTAAAACTGTTGTTTTTTGCAGATGACATGATATTGCATATAGAGAACCCTAAAGGTTCTACCAAAAATCATTAGAACTGATAAATAGATTTTAAAAAGTAGCAGAATACAAAATAAATATCCAGGAATCAGTTACATTTTTAAACATCAATAATGAACTATCATAAAGAAAACTGCAAAAATAATTCAATTTAAAATTACATAAAAAAGAATAAAATACCTAGGAATAAATTTAGCCAAGGATATAAAATACCTGTACTCAGAAAATTATAAGACACTGAAGAAAGTAATTGGAGAAGATACAAAAAAGTGGAAGCATATACCATGTTCATTGATAGGAAGAATTAACATAATTAAAATGTCCATACAACACAAAGCAATCTATAGGTCCAATGCAATTCCTATCAAGACATCGATGGCATATTTCCCAAACTTAGAACAGGTATTCAAAAAATGTATATGAAAACACAAAGGACCCAGAATAGCCACAGCATTCTTGATGAACAAGAACAAAGTTGAAGGAATCAAGCTACCTGATATAAAATTATACTATAAGGCCATGGTAACAAAAATAGCATGGCACTGGCATAAAAACAGACATATAGATTAATGGAATAGAACAGAGAGCCTATCTTTCTGGTCAGTTAATATTTGACAAAGAAGACAAGAACATACAATGGGGAATAGATAGTCTGTTCAATAAATGATATTCCAAAAATTGGGTGAATATATGCATAAAATGAAACAAGACTATATTATTACACCATACACAAGAATAAACTCAAAATAGATTAAAAACTTAAATGTAAGATTCAAAACTAAAAAAAATATAGAAGAAAACAAAAGCAGTAGAAATTTGGACTTCTCTTGTAGGAATATTTTTTCTGATACATGTCCTTGGGCAAGGTAAACAAAAGATAAAAATGGATGAATGGGACTACATGAAACTAAAAAGCCTCTGCATAGCAAAGAAAAGCATCAACAAAATGAAAAGGGAACCCACTGACAGGGAGAACATATTTACCAATGATATACATGATAAGGGGTTAAAATTCAAAATTCCTAAAGAATTTATAAAACTTGAGAAACAAAGGAAAAAATGAACGCAAGGGACTACATCAAACTAAAAAGCTTCTGCACAGCAAAAGATACAATCATCAAAATTGAAAAGGAGCCCACCATATGGGAGACCATAATTGCCAATGATGCATCAGATAAGGAGTTCATTTATAAAATATAGAGAGAACTCATACAATTCAACAAAAGGAAGACAAAGAATGCAATTTAAAAAATGGGCACAGGAGCTAAAGAGACACCTCTCAAAACAGGACATACAAATGGCCAAGAGACATATGAAAAAATGCTCAATGTCACTAATTATCAGAGAGATGCAAATTAAAACAACTTTGAGGTATCACTTCATACCTGTACAGAATGGCCGCCATCAACAAATCATCAAACAGCAAGTGTTGGCGAGTATGTGGAGAAAGGGAACTCTAGTACACTGCTGGTGGGAATGCAGACTGGTGCAGCCACTATGAAAAACACTATGGTGTTACCTCAAAAATTTTAAAATTGAACTTCCATTTGACCCAGTGATCCCACTTCTAGGAATATACCCTAAGAAGCCTGAAACACCAATCAGAAAGAATATATGTACCCCCACATTCGTAGCAGCACTATTTACAATAGCTAAGATCTGGAAACAACCCAAGTGTCCATCAGTAGATGAGCGGATAAAAACGCTGCGGTAGATGTAGACAAGGACATACTATGCAGCTGTAAGAAAGAAAGATCTCTTATCATTTAAGATGACTTGGAAGGACCTGGAGAGTATTATGCTAAGCAAAAAAAGCCAAGCAGAGAAAGACAAATATCACTTGATCTCACTTATTTGAGGAATATAATGAACTAAACAAACTAATAAACAAAATTGACCCAGAGACATAGAGGTAGGGTACAGACTGACAAACCTCAGAAGAAGGGATGTTGGGAGGAAGAGATAAACCACAGAACTTATATACATGTATGCATAACCAATGGACATAGACAACAAAGCTGGGGAAAGGGTGGGGGGAGGAGAGGAGGAGGTTGTCAATGGGGGGAAAAGGAGAAACATCTGTAACAAAAACAAAAGAACTTATAAAACTCAAAACTAGAGAAGATGGCAGTGGGCAGGACCAGAGGGAGGGGAGTGTGTGAGAGAGTAAGCTAGTGTGTGAGAGAGTGTGAGTGGACGTGAAGGTGGATGACAAAACCCAAGTAGTGCAGAGCCAAGGACCAGAATGTTCCTGTGATGTGGAGAGGAGCAGCCAGCTATGGCTGTAAGCAGCTCATTGAGGCACTTCTCCCTGTGCCACGAGGAGATCTCACCATTTTGAAAGATCTCAGGTCTTCCCTGGGAGGAGGCAGTGGGAGCGGCTAGGGCCCAGCAACCTGAGCCCACCGGTGCACCTGGCACAATGGGACACTGCTGTGTCAACACAGACCAGTACACAGTAGTGGAGTTCTCAAGGTGCTGGTCACGGAACCCGCAGAGAGCCCACAGCCCAGCACAATCCCCGATTGTAGCAGCACAATCAGAGTGAAGATATACCCCCAGCAACAAAACTTAGGGAGCAGACATCCATCCCTAGGCAACAGAAGCACAGACCAGCAGCTGACACGAATCCCCAAAAACTACAACAAAAGCTGAGCAGGAGTTGAGCCCCATGGGGCTACAGCACTCCCCAGCCACCAGCAGTGAGACCTGGGGCTCCACAGTGGTCTGTGCAGTCCAGTAGCCCACAAGAGCACTGGGAAGCCAGAGCCCCAGAAAGACTGGGGCAATCCAGCTGCCCACCCTAAGGAATGGCAGGGTGCAGTGCTACCAGAGAGGTCTGTGAAACCAAGCAGGGAATGGGTAATCCAGTTACCCACTATACCTGTGGGGTGTTGAAGCACCAGAGAGGCCTGTGATACCCAGCAGGGACTGTGCCATCCAATTACCTGTGGGACCTGTGGGGTGCTGAAGCACCAAAGAGGACTGTGTGACCCAGCAGGGACTGCACGATGTAGTTACCCACAGGGCCTGTGGGGTGCTGGGGCATCAGAAAGGCCTGTGTGACGCAGCTGCACACAAGATAGACTTAGAGAATGTGAAAATGGAGGCAGAGTGAATAGAAGCTACTCACACTATATCCCAAGGCCAAATGGAAATTACAACTAAAATAAAAACAAATCCTTGGAAAAGAGCAACAGAAAAGCAGCAGGACAGGACCATATAACCAGGGACACTGGTAGGATCTGCGGAGGCCCGAGAGGGTGGCAGTCTGGGAGCACATGAACAGCAGCAGTCTTAGCTGTGACTAGCTCCCTTGGGGGACAAAGACCAAGGCCACTCCAAAGCACAGAGAGCAGGGACACAGCACTAAAATAGCCACAGCCACTCACCTGGTGGCTATGGCAGAGGGAGGGCAGACTGGGCTGGAACTCTGTGGGGACACCCGGGATTTGGAGGGCACTCAGTGTTTTTGCTGAGTTGCAGCCACAAAGGACGGTAGCCAGTGTGATCCTTCCCCTAGCTGTGGGAAAAAGCAGCAGCCTTTCCCAGGTGATATAAAGTAATACAAATTGAGGCTCATTAACAACCAGCATCTATCCCACCCTTGAAATCCTTGTATGCAGAACACCAGGGCTACATGCAAGGTACTGAGTAACTGAGACTACTAGCTACCAGGAAAAAACAAGAGGATAACTGAACCTTTCCTGGGCTTGCAACTCTACCCAGGAAAGTAAGACTTGACAGTGGTGTTTAACGTGGGCCCAACCAGGCTCAACCAAACCCAATAGAGGGAGCCACAAACAGCAGAACACCAATACACACAGGTAAAATTTGGCAGGCTACAAAACTCACTGAGATAGCCAAAGTGGTGAAACAAAAAATCAAATCCCAAATGAAAGAATAAGAGAATTCTATCGAAGACAAAATCAATGAAATACAGCTAAGCAAGTTATCAGAGGCAGAGTTCAGAACCATAATCTTGAAGAACCTCAACAGCATGAGTAAGTATATTAGCACCATGAGTAAAGACATAGAAACTTTCATAACCAACTAAGTGGAAATAAAGAATGACATCGCAGAAATTAAGAACACATTGGAAGGACTAACCAGAAGAGTAGAGGAAGCTGAGGCCAGGTTCCGTGAATTAGAAGACAGGGTGGAAAACATCAACCATTCAGAAAACTAAAAGGAATAAGCAATTTAAAAACAGGAAGACAGTTTAAGAGAACTGTGGAACAACTGGAAACATAATAACATTCGCATCATAGGAGAACTCAAAAAAGAAGAAAACGGGCAAGGGTTAGAGAATATATTTGAAGAAATAGTGACAGAAAACTGTCCTAACTTGCTGAAGGAAGAAGGAATTCTAGTTCAAGAAGCACAGAGAGCCCCAAGTAAGAGGAACCCACACAGGCCCACACCAAGACACATAGTAATTAAAATGCCAAAAATTAAAGACAAATCCTAAAGGCAGCATGACATAAGCAACAGGTTACCTACAAAGAAAACCCCATAAGGCTCTCAGCTGACTTCTCAACAGAAACAATACAGGCCAGAAAGGAGTGACATGAAGTAATCAAGGTCATGAAAAACAAGGATCTGAATCCAACACTACTCTATCCAGCAAGGCTATCATTCAAAATAAAAAGTCAAATGAAGAGCTTCCCAGACAAAAACTGCTAAGGGAATATATTAGCACCAAACCAGCACCGCAAGATATCTTAAAAGGACTGCTGTAATTAGTAGAAAAAATAGGGGAAAAAAGTATAACCACACTAACAAAAATGGCAATAAATAAGTACATATCAATTATCACCTTCAATGTGAATGGTTTGAATACCCCAACAAAAAGACACTGAATAGCTGACTGGATAAGAAAGCATGACTCACATATATGTTACTTACAAGAGACCCACCTCACAACAAAAGGCTCACATAGGGTGAAAGTGAAGGGTTGAAGAAAAATCTTTCAAGCAAACAAAAAGCAATACAAAAAAAAAACAAAACTTGGGGGAGCAATACTTATATCTTATAAAATAAATGTCAAAATAAGGCCCTAGCTAGAGACAAAGAAGGTCACTACATAATATTGTAAGAATCTATCCGACAGGAGTGTATAACCTTGATAAACATATTAGCACCCAATATAGGAGCACCAACATATACTAATAAAATTCTGAAGGACTTCAAAGAAGAAATCAACAGCAATACAGTCATAGCAGGGGGCTTCAATACCCGCTGACATCACTGAATAGATCTTTTAGACAAAAATCAACAAGGAAACAGAGACTGTAAATGATGTACTAGATCAAATGGACTTAATAGATATCTACAGAGAATTACACCCTAAAACTGCAGAATTCACATTCTTCTCAAGTGCACATGGGACATTCTCAAAGATAGACCACATGTTAAGGCACAAACTAAGTCTCTACAAGTTCAAGATGATTGAAACCATATCAAGCATCTTCTCAGATCACAATGGTATAAAACTAGAAATCAATTGCAACAAGAACATGCAAAGGCTTTTGAAAAAATGGAGACTAAATAGCACATTATTGAACAATGAATGGGTTATCATGGAAATCAAGGAAGAAATAAAAAACTTCCTGGAAACCAATAAAAATGAACACAGAACAGCACAAAACGTATGGGATGCAGTAAAGGCAGTTCTGAGAGGGATGTTCATAGAACAACAGGCCTACCTCAAGAAGCAAGAAAAATTTCTAATACACTATCTAACCTCAAAACTTAAAGGACTAGTAAACAAACAAAAAGAAAACCCTAGAGTTAGTAGAAGGAAGGAAATCATAAAGATCAGAGCAGAAATAAATGACATGGAGACCAAAAAATACAATTCAAAGGTTCAATGAAACAAAAGCTTGTTTTTGAAAAAATAAACAAGATTGATGGACCCTTAGCTAGACTCATCAAGAAACAAAGAGAGAGAAACCAAATACAGAAAATCAGAAATGAAAGAGGAGAAGTAACAACTGACACCACAGAAATACAAAGGATTGTTGATAAATATTATGAACAATTATACGGCAACAAATTCAACAATTTAAGCGAAATGGACAAATTTCTCAAAACACATAGCCCCCCAAAACTGAACCATGAAGAGCTAAAAACATGTATAGACCAATAACAACGAAAGAAATTGAAGATGTAATCAAGATTCTCCAAGTAAACATAAGCCCAGGCCCGTTCGCCTGCATGGGGGAATTTTACCGAACATTCAAAGAAGAAATAATACCTACTCTCCTAAAACTATTTCAAAAAATTCAAGAAAAAGGAAGACTTCCAAAGTCATTTTATGAGGCCAGCATAATACTAATTCCAAAACCAGGAAAAGGCACTACAAAGAAAGAAAACTACAGACCAATATCACTGATGAACATAGATGCCAAAATGAAATCCAGCAATATATTAAAAAATTTATTCACCATGATCAAGTGGGATTAATCCCAGGGATGCAAGGCTGGTACAATATTCGCAAATCAATAAATGTGATACACCACATAAACATAATGAAAGACAAAAATCATATGATCATTTCAATAGATGCTGAAACAGCCTTTGACAAAATCCAGCACACATTTCTAATGAAAACGCTCAGCAATCTGGGAATATAGGGATCATATCTCGACATAATAAAGGCCATATATGAAATACCTACAGCCAAAATCATACTCAAAGTGTAAAAATTAAAAGCATTTCCTTTAAGAACAGGAACAAGAAAAGGATACCCACTTTCACCAGTCTTTTTTTTTTTAACATAGTAATGGATGTATTAGCCACAGCAATCAGACAGGAAGAAAAAAAAATAATGGGAAAGGAGGAAGTGAAACTGCCATTATTCGCAAAGGACCTGATACTATATGTAGAAAACCCCAAAGACTCCATCAAAAATTTACAAGACTTAATAAATAAATTGGGCAAAGTAGCATGATACAAAATTAACGTCAAGAAATCCATGGCATTTTTATACATGAATGATGAATTCACAGAAAGAGAAACTAAAAAAACAATCCCATTTACCATTGCGACAAAAAAATTAAGATACGTAGGAATAAATTTAACCAAAGAGATAAAGGACCTATTTGCAGAAACCTACAGACCATTAAAAAAAGAAATAGAGGAAGATATAAAAAAGTGGAAGCACATACCTTGTTCATGGATTGGGAGAATTAACATCATTAAAATGTCCATACTATCCAAAGCAATCTATAGATTCAATGCAATCCACATCAAAATACCAATGACATATTTCACAGAATTAGAACAAATAAATCAAAACTTCATATGGTACCAAAAAAGACCTCGAATAGCCACAGTAATCTTGAAAAACAAGAAAAAGTTGAAGGGATCACAATACCAGATTTCAGGTTTTATTACAAAGCCACTGTAATCAAAACAGCCAGGTACTGACACAAAAACAGGCATATAGACCAGTGGAACAGAACAGAGAACCCAGAAATGGACCTCAGGCAATATGCTCAATTAATATTTGACAAAGGTGGCAAGAGTATACAGTGGAGTAAAGACAGCATCTTTAATAAATGGTGTTGGGAAAATTGGACAGCTACATGCAAAAAAAAAAAAAAAAAATGAAACTAGACCATCAACTTACACCATACACAAAAATCAACTCAAAATAGATAAAAGACTTAAATGTGTCTCATGAATCCATAAAAATCCTAGAAGAAACTGTAGGCAACAAAATTTCAGACATCATACCCAGCAGAATTTTCACTGATACAACACCCAAGGCAACAGAAACAAAGGAGAAAATGAGTACACGGGACTGCATCAAACTCAAAAGCTTCTGCACAGCAAAATAAAAAACCATCAAAATGGAAAGGCAACTCACTGTATGGGAGAGCATAATTGCCAAGGATATATCAGATAAGGGGTTAATTTCCCATATATAGAGAGTGCTTATACAACTCAACAAAAGGAAGATAAAGAACCCAATTAAAAAACTGGCAGAGGAACTAAATAGACACCTCTCCAAACAGGACACACAAATGGCTAAGAGACATATGAAGAAATGCTGGACATCACTAATCATCAGAGAGATGCAAATTATAACAACAATGAGGTATCACCTCACACCTGTCAGAATGGCCGCCATCAACAAATCATCAAACAACAAGTGTTGGCGAGGGTGTGGAGAAAAGAAAACTCTAGTACACTGCTGGTGGGAATGCAGACTGGTGCAGCCACTATGGAAAACAATATGTTGTTACCTCAAAAATTTTAAAATTGAACTGCCATTGACCCAGTGATCCCTCTTCTAGGAATATACCTTAAGAAGCCTGAAACACCAATGAGAAAGAATATATGTACCCCCATGTTTGTAGCAGCACCATTTACCATAGCTAAGATCTGGAAACAGCCCAAATATCCATCAGGAGACAAATGGATTACAAAGCTGTGGTACATATACACAATAGAGTACTATGCAGCTGTAATAAAGAAGGATCTTTTATCCTTTGAGACGACCTGAAGGGACCTGGAAAGTATTATCCTAAGTGAAACAAGCCAAACAGAAAAAGACAAGTATCATATGATCTCACTTATTTGTGCAATATAATGAACATAACAGTCTGAGGAATGTGGTAGTCCCAGAGATGTGGAAGTGGGGTACAGACTGACAATCCCCAGAGGAGGGGGTAGTGGGGGAGAGATAAACCACAAAATTTATATGCATGTATGCATGAACAATGGACATGGACAACAAACCTTGGGACAAGGCCGGGATGGTGGGGTAGGGGGGCATCAGTGGGGGAAAAAGAAGAAACATTTGTAACAAAAAAATAAATTAATTAAAGAAAAAATAAAAAATAAAAAGCTAAGGGAAAAAAAAATCTCAAAACCAAAAAATGCAAATAATTCAATTAAATTGTACAAAGAACCTTAGTAGTCATTTCTCCAAAAAAGACATACAGATTCTCAATAGAGATATGAAATGATGCTCAGTGTCAGAAATCATCAAAGAAATGCAAATTAAAACCACAATGAGCTATCACCCCACACCTGTCAATAAGGCCATCATCAATAGATCAACAAACAATAAGTGTTGGTGAGGATGTGAAATAAAGAGTACTCTCATGCACTGTAGGTGGAATGCATATTGGTACAGCCACAGTTGAAAGCAGTATGAAGTTACCTCAAAACATTAAAAATGGAACTACCTTATGACCCAGCAATTCCACTTTTGGGAATATATCCATATAAATCCGAAACACTGATTCAGAAGAATATATACAACTTTATGTTCATTGCAGTGTTATTTGCAATAACCAAGATCAGGAAACGGCCTATGTGATTATTAATAGATGAGTAAATAAAAAAGCTGTGGTACACTTACACAGTGGAATACTATGCGTTCTTAAAGAGAAGAAATTTTTACCTCTGTGACAACAGGGATGGACCTGGAGAATATTATGCTAAGTGAAATAAGCCAGTCAAAGAAAGACAAGTACCACATGATCTCACTTCTATGTGAAATTTAATGATCAGAATAAACTGACAAAATAGAAACAGAGGTGAGAATACATGGAACCGAATGAGAACAGTCAGAAGGGAGGGGAAGGGGGGACTGGATGAAAGAGGGTAAAGAGATTAACCAAAGAACATATATCCATAACCCATAGACATAGTGGGTTGATGGCCAGAGGGAAGGGCGAATAAGCACTGGGTGAAAATGGTGAAGGGATTAAGCAAAAACAAAAACAAAAACCTCATATACACACACAGCAGTAACAGCAGTATAGTGATTACTGGAGGAAAAGGGGATGGTGGGAAGTAGAAGAATGTAAAAGGGTGATAAATGGTGATGGAAGGAGACTTGACTTTAGGTGGTGAACACACAATACAATATACAGATGATGTATTATAGACTTGTACACCTGAAACCTATACAATTTCATTAATCAATGTCACTCCAATATATTCAACAAATAAAATAAAAAAAATAAATATAAAAAATAATAATATGGGAGGAACATCAAAGATCACAATCAACAGAGTGAAAAGGCAATCTATGGCATGGGAGAAAATATTTGCAAATCACATAACTGATTAAGGGTTAATATCCAGAATGTATAAAGAACTCCTGCAATTCAACAGCAATAACACAATCCAATTAAAAATGTGTAAAGGACTTGAACCCTGGCCACTTTGACTCAGTAATTAATTAGAGCATTGACCAGCAGACCAAAGAGTCCCAGGTTCAATTCTGGTCAAGGTCACGTACTTCAGTTGTGGTTCATCCCCAGCTCTGGTCAGGGTTGTGTGGGAGGCAACCAGTCGTTGTGTCTCTCTCACACAGATGTTTCTCTCTCTCTCTGCCCCCCCTCCATTCTGTCTGCAAATAAATTGAAAAATATCTTCAGGTGAGAATTTTTAAAAATAAAAATAAATAAAATTGTGTAAAGGACTTGAATAGGCACTTCTGCAAAGAAGATGAATAAATGGACAACCACACATAAAGAGATGCTCAACATCACTAATCATCAGGGAAATGCAAATCAAAACCAAAATTAGATACCACTTCACATATAGATGGCTACTATAAAAAGAAAAACAAAAACAAATGTTGACAAGAATGTGAAGAAATTAGAAGACTTGGGCATTATTAATGGGAATGTAAAATAGTGCAGCTGCTAAGGAAAACAGTATGCTTGTTCTTCAAAAAATTAAAAATAGACTTACCATACAATTTATCAATAACACTTATGGATATATATCTAGAATAATTGAAAGCAGAATCTTATTGAGATTATTTGCTCACCTATGTTCATAGCAGCATTACTCACAATAGCCAAAATGTGCAAGTAGACAAAAGGATAAACAAAATGTGGTATATAAATAGAATGGTATATTACTTAGCCATAAAAGGGGAAAAAATTCTGACACATGCTGTACATGGATAAACCTGAAAGACATTATACTAAGTGAAAGAAGCTAGTTATAAAAAGGCAAATACTGTGTGATTCCACTTATATGAGATATGTAAAGTAGTCAAATTAATAGAAACAGAAAGTAGCATGGTGGTTACCAGTGGTTGGGGATAGGGAAAATATAGAGTTATTTAGCGGGTATAGAGTTTGAGTCATACAAGATAAAAAGTTCTGGAGGTGTGTTTCATGACAATGTGAACATACTTAATTCTACTGAACCATATACTTGAAATTGGTTAAGATGGTAAATATTATGTTATTTTATGTCTGATTTATCACAATTGCAATTAAAAATTTAAATGTGAGCTAGTTTCAATATTTCTGGGAGTTCCTTTTCTCTCTAGAAACTTCAGTTCCCCTATTCCCTAAGTTTTTCTGAGCTCTTCTCCTATGCCTTTTCCAAAAAACTTCTTTAGACAATGGGAAGAGTAGGAATGATTCTCTGACCAGGCTACTTCCAAACCACTTTTCTCCCTTCCCAGCCTGAAGATCCCTTCCTCTTTTTCTTACAGCCAATGGATTTTCTCAGCCAGTTTCCACTATGTTCATGGAATGTGTGTTCTCAGAGGTACTGGATAAAGGTTGTTGATGAAAGGGAGAAAGGTGTAGACAGCTTGTTCTAGCTGCATAAGTTATAAGGAGCTCTGCTCTTGTCCAGCAATAGCATAGCTTTGCAGATTTCAGGCAAGCCTATGTTTCCTCTGAAACGTTCTTTCACTGCAGGTACAAAAACACAGTAAACCATGATCCAAAAAAAACCTGTTCACCCATGAATGGCACTTTGTAAGCCAGTTAATGTATAACACTTTAGAAAGCTGGGCAGGGAGCATGTTTGCTTTTCTAACAAGAACCACATCAGGGGTGTCAGATGCCAATAATCCCAGGATTCTGTGGTCATAGGCTTTGAATCTGCAGCCAAATGTTGGCAACCAGAAATGGAGACCAGTGATTTCCAACCATTTCACCACCAAGGATCCCTTTTATTACTTTTTCCCCAGTAGGCCCCACATTTGGAAATATTTTTATCTAGCAGAGTTATATTTATTAAGGAATAATTTATTTTCCCATTTTTTTTACTTAGAGCTTCTAATCTGCATGAGATAACCACACCAAGCTAATATACATTTTAGTCAAAAACAAAGAAACATGATATTCTACTTACCTGTCTGTGGCTTTGTCTTGGTTAAATGTACAATTTTTATTTAAACTTTTTTTTTAAGTTAAAGAGTAGCTTGAAGGCACCAGTTACTACATTTAGAGATTGAGAACTGCCAGGAAAAGTTACTGGGGGAACATGAACAAGATGACTATCAGCTTAAGATGTTCTTAACTCCATGAATCATAAGTAGAAAAGAATTTGTCCATCAAGAAGCCTCCCTGCATTATTTCCCTCATATTTCATTAGCTTAAGTGTTTTTTTCCCCATATAAAAAGAAAAGTTGTTTTTTTGTTTTTTTTTTGTTTTTTTTTTTCCAAAACAAAGATAGCAACTGTTTACCAAGGCTCTACCTAGCTTTCTGGTACTGTGACTGGAAAAGTCTTAGATACAAAAGTCTGACTCCCCCCAGGCCCTGTTCACCAAGTTCTAAGGCATGCCCTCTAGATCAAGGACCTTTGGTCAGAGGGTGTCTTAGAGCCTCATCTAAACCAACTGTCCCTTACCACAGTGAATACAAGTGGACATGTCTACAAGTCTATCTATACTACTATACTGGACTCTTCTTGAGGTCAAGGACCTTGTCCTATTTTTCTCTATATCTCTATATCTCCACAAACCAGTTCAGTGCAATGCCTGACTCTCAGCAAAGTGCTAGCAGAATGAATGACAGTAAGGGCTAAGTTGCATGAGTAGTTGCGCTCCTGGGAATTGAGGCTAGACTGTGAGCTCCTTAAGGTCAGACCCTGTGCCTCATTCATGTCTGTGTTCCCAGAACCTGACACAGTGAATGGCACAGTGTGGTCATCCAACAAATGTCTGAGTGAATTGATGAATCAGTGGATTCCATAATGCAAGACCTGGAACCCTGAGGCTAGAAATCCAGTAACGACCCAAAGACCAGTTTTACAGGTACACAGACCAGGGACCACAAGTAAGACACGCTCCTCATCATTTATTTTTGCAACTCATTAACCAGTGCTGCCACATCTCTGGCTAGTTATCGGTTACCACATTCTCTTCTGCGAGATTCAGTATAGTTCCCTCCTTTCCCTTCTCTCTCCTACTTCATCACCCTCCCACCTTGTCATTGATTGAATATAAAAACCTACATGCACTACTCCAATAAAAATACATGGTTCAGAGCCCTGGAACCCCATTTTGGAAAGGGCACTGACCCCTGCTATAAAAGAATCTCAGAAAGGACGGAGAATGAATGCAGCCTAGACATGTCTCTCCCTGTGGTGTCACTGGGTGTAATTTAAGCAGAGGCATTTATGCAGTTGTTACACCCAGGCAAGTGTGGGGAATGAAACAGTTGTCTGTGACTGATTTAAACTGTGGTTTTTGACAACTGTGTCCTGGATTGAAGTGTCCCATCTGTTAAATTTAGTGTCCAAGGGAGTTGTGAACATGAGCTCTGATAACAGCAGCTTCAATTCTGTGGGGTCCTTGACAACTCAGAAAGTTTCTATTCCCAAGCAATATTGGGCATTTTTTCTGCATCTAAGGATGTTTAATTAACACAGTTATTCCTGGCAGGATACTGGAATGCAAGAACAAGGTGGACAGAATGTGCAGGGGGGGAGTAAGGGTAATGGGATAAATCTCTTTTTCAAATATTTAAGAAATAACCAGGATTACCCTTATGGAAAGGTTACCAAAACTCCTCGTACTCAAATTCTCACCTCTACCTGCATTCTCACCCCATCCGCACCCCCATTTTCTTTAAGCCTAAAAGTCCCCTGACAACCCCTGCTTCTAGCAAAGGCATTTTAGGCTACAATTCAAATTTAAATGTTAGGAAGACATTATCAGCCATTAACATTTACTGTGAATTTATCTATAAGATTTATGCTAGTAACATGATACAGCCCTGAGAAGAAGTAATATGATTTGAATAGAAAAATGAAAAGGGATTGGTAGTGACAGAAAAGTATGTTTCCTAGGGAAGATGGTCCTGGGTGAGACTTTCCAGTGGTATAAAGTGATAACTCTACATGCAGAAGATAGGATAAATCTACTGAAATCCAAGGAACAAAGAGGGCAATGAATACAGGAGAGGAGACCCAAGGCACACGATTTTGCCATATGTGGGCCCTTGCTCATCATCTCCATTTCAGATGGGCTTAATATAAAAGAAGTTTCAATTATATTACCCATTCCCACTGGCAGCCTTCCCAGTAGCCCCAGTCGACTAATCCATGATGGTCTCTACTGCTATATTGGGCTAGGCAGGCTCCTTTGGCTACATATACCAGCTTGCAGAACTTATATAAATTCCTCTAGATTTAGAATCTACTGGATCTGATTTCCCATTATTTGCCAATATGAACTTTGAAACCTAGCCCCAGCAGTCTCCCTCACTGTTCTTCCCTGAAGCCCATTTCCAATGCACAGCACATTTTTACCTGACTGAGTCAGGCCTTAAACTCTACAGGTCTCTCTGCCCTGTGCTCTAAATGCCTACTTTCTATTAAAGCACTAATTTCCTTGTAGGATTAGCTCAAGTCTCATAGATTGCAGGAAGAAGTACCTGACGATTCTAATTTTATAAAAATGGAAACAAAAACTGAAAATGTACAGTCAAATGTGGCATGTAGAAAAGAAAATAGATGATTATAATAAAAGAATAATGAATGGAGCACCTAGGTTCAAATCCTGATCCTACTATTTACTAGTTGCATAAATATAGATAAATCTTTGAACTTCAGTTTCTTCATCTGCAAAATCAAGAAATTAACAGTATTTATCTCACTGGGCTAGTGGAGAGATACAATGAAATAATGCATGTAAAATTCCTGTCAATTCTGCTCCCTTCTGCTCCAGGGCCTTAGCCATGATCCAATAGTCAGTAAGGATTGATGGATAGTTTGTCCAAGTTTCTTTAGTCAAGATTCTGTAGGAAAAAGCTTTGACAAGGAAGCAAAAGTACACAGCTCATGCAGAGTGCCTCTCGGTTGGAAAAGAGTGATCCTCTATAGGGGTATTTAGGAAAGGGAGTGGCTTAACTTCCTGGTAGAGGGGAGACTGCAGGAGTTATTTGGAAATGAACAGTGTGATGACTATATTGGTTATAGGCCAATTTGGACAAAGCACCACTTAACAGACAGCAATAACTCCTCAGTTTTTGGAAAGGGGAGAGAGGAAGAAGGAAACATATAATCCACCTTCTCTACACACATTCTGTAACACACTAACTATAAAGATTTTTAGAGTATTCCTTACTAAGGAAGGCACTATTACTCATGTCAGGGAAAGCAAGAAGCTAATTGTTGTGGGCTCTCATGAGAAGACAGTCCCCAGATTACATTTTATCCTGGACTTTTCCAGTATGAAGCCCTCATTTTTCCCTTTCACTATCATTGTCCTTGCAACCTCCTCCCCGGAGCAGATGTCTTTCGTCATATGAAAAGTCAGCATTCAGAAGAACCATTCTAAGTCCAGAACCACAAAAGTCTTTACTAGGGCTTGGAGCAAGTATCTTAGATGCCTTCGAAAACCGATCCTCACTGATTAGGAAATACCTTACATGGTTAAAACATTTAAGGTAGAAAAGAGTATGTAGTTAAAAATCTTCCTCCTCATCCTTACTCTGCTCCAGCTTGCCCTGAGTGGAAACTACTCTTAGGAGATTCTTGTGTATAAGTTCTAACATATATGTTATTTTTAATATGTTAGACAAGTTGGACCTAGAAAAGAATAGGTAAACATTCTTTTACCTATTTTTACACACAGTAAACAAACAAACAAACAAACAAATATCCTTACTATAAGTATATGGTTTGTTAAGTATTCTTACTCTTTGACTACTGACCTTCTTCCCATTGTTCTATAGCTTTAGAAAATTTAACTCTCCAAGTAGGGTTCTAGTTAAATAAGAACAACTATGCTGAGAATCTTTTAGTCAGAGGAATCAGTGACATCACCCACCCTTGAAACCTACAATGTGACCTCTCCCAAGGTTCCTGTTCTTGGGCACAGCCACTAAGTGGCATCAAGAAAAGTTGCCAGTGTAGAACGTTGCCTGACATCTCACAACTGAGCTTCACTTGGGGAAGGGGGCTCCAAAGGGGTAAGGCAACAGCCTGTTGCAGCAATTCCCTGCAAACCTCCAGAGGGGTTTTGTTTAAACTGCCTCACCAATCTTGGAAGTGTTTGTGGATGCCCTATTCTTGAGGGTATTTGTGCTCTTCTGAATGGGGTGTCTCCAGACTAAAAGCCTATAGAGGGAGGAAGGGCAAAAAGAAAGAAGTTCACTAAAAATGTCTCTGGATCCCAAACAAGGGCCCAGCTAACTATGACAGTGTGGCACAGTGGAAGTGGCCAGGCCTTCCAATCAAAAAGCTTGGGTTTGAATTTCAGCTCTGCCACTGAGAGATTCATCTTACTTTTGTGAAAATGAAGTGTGCCAATATATAGGAAACACATCACATGTGATAGATGCGCAATCAAAGTTAGCTGAATCAGAAATGTTAAGGATGAATTTGCTTCCTGTGCTTGGAATATCAGGTAATTTGGAGGGCAATGTGCTTGTGTTCACTGAGAGCCTGAATTCCCAGTGCCGTCCAGTAGTCCAGAACCCCCGTCACTCTTATTAACACTTTTCTTTTTCTACCTGCTTAAAGAAGTACATGTTAGGAATGGCCACCAACCTGATTTACTTCTTACTAGCTTCTCTTTACCAGTGGGGACCCGGGATTTCCCAGCCTGCCTTCTGACTCTGCACTCCACACTCCTCTCTGTCTTGCTCTATATCTGGTCTATGCTGCAGCAGCACAGTCAAATCAGTGGTGATTTTCCAAGTGTTCAGAATTGTGACTTCACAGTGAATAGGTCTCAAAGGGCCACTTGGGCCTCAGTCATTTCAGTTAGTCAAGACCAGCAAGGAGGGTCTGGAAAGGGGATGCTGGTCTGTATTCTCTAGCTGTGTGCAGCTATGGGGAGTTGGCAGAAACATTAACTGGGATCAGGACTTGTGCAATCACACAGGGCTGTGTGCTGAGAGAGGCCCTGTCACTGGTTTAATGCTCTGTGGTCATCATCTTGAAATTCCTTATACATTTTAAACAAGAGGTCCCACATTTTCATTTTGCACTGGGCCTTGCATATTATATAGCTGTCTAGCTGAGGCCCATTATACTCAGGTCTCTGGGAGCAGGGTTTAGTCTCCCAGAAAAGAAGTACCTGCAAAGTTATGGCCTTGAATAAAAGGCCTCCAAGCGTGAAATTTGTTCCTTAGAATTTCACACCACACTCCCATTATTTTGCACTCAGTCAGGCTTAGCAACCTATATGAACTTTCTCCTTGAACTCAGAGTTCCACCACCTCCAAGTCTTGGTTACACTGCTCAAATAAATGTACCAGACGACTGCAACTTTACCTTTCAAAAATGATTTCTGCCTGAGTAAACTGAATATATTTGATATATGTATAAACCTTCCTACTACATACAATCTTATTTTTATTGAAATATTTGAGATAATTGTATATTCTCATGCAATTATGAGAAATATTGCATGCTTACCTGGCAGGGGAGATACCATGATCACAAAGGTGGTTTCCCCAGGGCGAGGCTTATCCATTGCACTCCGGATGTGCTGACCCCTATGATTTCCCCAAATGTGGGAAACTTTACTGCATTAATTGTGGTAGTGGGGAACAAAAAAAAAGAAAGAAAGAAAGAAAGAAATAGTACAGAGAGAACCTGTTTACCTTTTTCTGAGTTTTCCCCAACTCTAACATTTTCCAGAAACTCTAATATATCACAACTGGGATATTGATATTGATTCAATTTACCAATATTCTTCAGATTGTTTTACATATAATCATCTGTGTGTGCATCTCATTCTATATAACTTTTATCACACACAGGTTTATGCATTCACCACCACAGTCAAGATACTAAACGGTGCCATTACCTCAAGGATCCTTCAGAGTGTTACCCTATCATAACTGCACCCACTTTCCTTCTGCTACCTCCTTTCCCACCCAGAGCGGACACTAATATGTTCCCCATTTCTAAAATTAGCACATCTAGGCTGGTTACAAGTTTTGGCTATTACAAATATCACCTCTGTTTGTGACCATGTGTTTTTCTCACAAATTCATGGCAAGAGACCATGAGATGCACCCATCACACACTCACAAAAAGTGCTTAGAAAATCAAGTGGAACTGTCTTCTGGGATTTCAAAACTTGAGAAACAGGGAAGGTCTGAGGGAAAAAAGTTAACAATGCAACATTTGTCAAGAAAAGACTTTAAATTCCCAATCAGTCAATGGTTATTTTCAATTTAGAAGCAACTTAGTCCAGGAGAAAGCTGAAGGACTTCAGAGTTGGAAGAACTGTTTTTTAAAAAACAGGATATTATTTCTTTCTTGTGTGGCCTGAGGCTGGTTGCTTAACACCTCACCCCACCCTCCACCTAACATCTCTCTGTTTCTCTTAACCAGAAAAAAGTAATACCTCTGTACAGAGTTGTTTCTGTGAGGATTAAATTAGATAGCACATGAAATTTCCCAGTACTTTGGAGCTTTCTATCATTCCATTTTTTTTTTGCACCAGCTGAGGACAGAGAATTGTTCTAAAACAGTAAAAAGTCAAAATTATATATTTTAAAATGTAGTTTTAATATTCCTAAGTATTTACAATAAGGGGAAACATAGGACAAGAATGACTATAAAACCAGGACTTAATAATTAGCTTAATAAGACTTCTAAAGAGATCTAGGAGGGAACTGGGAAACTTATTTTAACTAAGTCAAACAAGGCATTGTTATCCCCCACCACCTATCCCAACACCAAGGAGGCTTAATTAGTTTAGAACTTGTTTCTTTTCAGATCCGGCTATAACAAGCTACAGCCTCCCTTAGTCCAATTTTTCTAGAATCCTAAATTAGTGAAGACCAAGAGAATGACATTTTACTGGGATTAAAAGAGATTTATTTCCCCCATGTTTAAAATTCTTTGTAATTTTGTTTGTTTCCAACTTCTCCCAAACTTTACTTCACTCTCAGGCTCAGTGACAGCTCAGGCTGCCTCCACCCTTTTTGCTCTAATTCTATAAGCTTTCCCAGAACTCAAAGGGTTGTTTATAGATGTGCAGCTCTGACAAAGAGATACTATCATTTCCCCTCAGACCTTCCCTGTTTCTCAAGTTTTGAAATCCCAGAAGACAGTTCTACCTGATTTTCTAAGCACTTTTTGTGAGTGTGTGATGGGCACATCTCATGGTCTCTTGATAAGTTGTTACTGATTTCCATTCTGAATGTCTCTGCTATCCATTGCCAAATATTCACTGCACATCTCCTTGGTGCTTTTTCCTTATGCTTCACACTATGGGGAGTGCAAAACCCAGAGTTGTGATCTTTAAGGAGTTTACAGATTGAGGAAACCCAAGTACACACATGAAACAGTTAGAAAATGATTAACTAGAATTCTGTGTAATATGATACTGAATCAAAGGGAGATGATTATTTAAAGGTTTCAGATCAGTGAGGGAGGAAAAAACATCATGGAAAGTAAGGTTGAAGAATCAAAGGATACTCAAGACTTGGATAGATGAAGTGGCAAGAAAGGACAGTCAACAGGGAAATATCTTGAATAAAAACATGCGGGTAGGGTTGAATCATGCCATGCATCCAGCTCGAATGAGTACCTGATCTTTGACTGTTCTTAGCCTTTACCTTGCACTATTTAGCTCCATCCCACCTTTCACTACGCTTCCTGGCCTGTGAGTTTTGCGTTACCTAAATCCATGACTGTTCACCTTACCTTCTGTTTATGGCCTTGCCTACTTTCACCTATTTCCCAGTGCTCAGTTCTCTGGGGCTGACTGTCAGCTACAATGTATGCTTAAGGCTTGGATGACATCTGTATCCAAAGTATAATCTCCAGCCAATATTTCCCAGTTTGAAATTTCCTATTCTAGCACCAGCCAGAGGTGGTTATGTTCATGAAAATGTTGTCCAGTCATGAAAAATAAGACACAAAGACCAGCTAAACCAGCAGCAAGGAATAGTGATGAAGTCTATCATGGGAAATGGCTAAATGACATGCCTTGGTGGAGGAAGGGCCTTGGTGACTAAGCAGAGGAGTAGAGATTTGATAGTAAGAGATTAAGAATGACTGTAACCATTTATTTCAGTTACTAGCAACAGAGGTTTCCTTTAACTAATATCAAGAAAGTAGAACCCTTTATTTGAGAAGGCAAATGATTTTCTTCCCTTAATTAAAGGAAGTTCTGCTGACAGCCCAGTGAAGCATATTTTTGTTTTAACCAGGCCAACAGGGAAGATGTTCAATTTACCCCCTTCCAAAATCTTGGTTGAACTATACCCCACACTAGCCCAAGGCTATTTGCTTTGGAATCTGACAGTTTGTCCTCTTCTGTGGCTTCTGTTCATACACTTACTGGCCTTGGGGGATTGTAAAGTCAAAAGAGGAAGGGACTGCAGTTAGCTGGTCAAAACCAGATGGCATTGCCCCACAGCCACACTACACTGATGTACAGCAACTCCAACACACACACACACACACACACACACTGGGTACAACTGGTTTTTGTTCATAGGGGGACTTAATTTTACAATTTAGGCTAGGGTTGGAAAATTCCCCAAATGGGGGAAATGATTTGGCTAGGGAAAAGGCTAGTGGATGCAAAAGAGCAGCACCCAATACTTGGGTGAAGGCTGAGATGGAATTAATCAGAATCTGTAGCATCTTAGAGAGAGTAGCCACCAACTTGCTCCACAAATCTTGGGCTACTGGATCAAAAGGCTCCCTACAAACTTTTGAAGACATAACTAAAGTGAAACACTGCCCAGAATATGAAACAAACAAAAATCAGTACAGACTGAAAAGTTCCACAAAATAAACAGAAGGTTGATCTTTAACTCATCGAGGGCTGAGATCATGTGTCTTATTGCTCACAATTATTCCTAGGACTTAATATAAGATCTGGCACACATTAGGAGCTCACTAAATGCTTTTTGAATGCCTGGAAAATGTGGTTCAGTAGATTCAGCATCATCCCACGGACTAAGAGATCCCTGTCAGGGCACATGCCTGGGTTGGGGCCTCGATCCCCAGTGGGGGTTGTGCAAGAGGCAGGTGATCGATGTTCCTCTCTCACATCGTATTTCTTTCTTTCTCTCCCTTCCTCTCTCTCTAAAAAATCAATAAAAAATTATTTTCAAAAATGCTTGTTGAAGGATTAAATGAATCACAGTAATAATAATAATTACATAAATAAATATTTGTTGAGCCCCATTTGTACACCAGGCAGTGCTCTAAATACATGGGGTAACTAACTGATTGAATCCTCACAACAACGTTCTGAAGTAGGCCTATTAATACTTCTATTTTATACAGCAGGAAAGCAAGGCTCAGGAGGATTGTGCCTTGCCCAAGGGTATACAAGTAGTAAGCAATGGTTTGAATGACTGTTACTTGCTAAGGTAAGGCAGGAACACCTTGGCAATATCTTGACCATTTGTGGTATCTTAGTATTGATAATGATCAACCAAGGCAGACCCAATGAGGCAGATTCAAGGTGGTGATTCTTTATTATTCCCCCTGCTTATTATGCTATCCTCAATCTCCTCTATATCCTATCATACATGCACACATCACTTCTTTCTTCATATTAGAATTCTACTCATTATTAAAGATCCAATTCAAAGTGTATCTCCTTAGTAAGTCTGCACTGACTACACTTGCTAAAAGAGCTCTCTCTCCCTCTTTAGAATTCATATAGCACCCATGGGCCATATCACTATTTGACACTTGAAAGCTACATAGCACACTGGTTAAGAGCCAGAATTTAGAGTCAGACAGGGAGGGATTTAAATTCCAGCTCTACCAATTTACTAGGTGTGTAACTGTGAGCAAGTTACTTAACCTCTCCACCAGGAGCATGATCTTTGAACTGGAAAGAAAATTAAAGCCCAAGATATATGAGGAGATAATAAGGGAGCACTTAGCTTCCTTCAATGAGTTCAAGTTTCCAGGCCCAGACAAATTATATTCGAGGCTACTGAAAGAATGTACAGATCTGATCACAGAGCCAATCTTAGTAACCTTTGAGAAATTATGGCAAGGGGAAGAGGTAAGAAATGCAAAGAGGCAGACAAACATTGCTCCAATTTTTACTGAAAAGGGGTGGTGGTTTTGCAGGGTACAAAATATAGATCCTGGAAACTTTAGACCAGTGAACATGGCCTTGGTCTTCGGCAAAAGTGTAGCACGCACTATTAAGCAGATCATTTTTTGAGGCTTTAGAAAGGGAGCAGAAATCGCTAAGGGGAAGCACAAACTCACTAAAAGCAAGTCATGCTTAACTAAGTCCATTTCCTTTTTTTTGAATGAGTATCTAAAAGGGTAGATGAAAGGAATATTATAGTGCAATGTATCTGAATTTTAGCAAGACATTTGAAAAAGTCTTACAGTAACCTCATGGGGAAAATGCAAAAATAGGAGCTAGGTAGTATCAGAAGTAATACAAATTGCCTCAAGTTTGAATGACCTTACTAAAAGTGATTGTTAATAAGCGGAGGGCTCTAAAGTTATGCTTCAATATTCTGTTCTGTACACTAAATCATCCAATACGTTTATTAGTCTGGTTCATCAAATATGCATATAAAAGAAACTTAGTAATATAAACCAAACACTCTTAATGGGAGTTATATCACCCCTAAAAGAGCAAGATTTGGTTCTTGAGGAGTGAAAAAAATATTTTTATATAGAGTACAGATATACACAAAGTACATAAATATGTGTACAGCATATCTATGTTATTAAAGTTTCACAGGAAGAGATTGGGGAAAATGTTTAAAAAGGATCATTAAAAATGTGATTATTTTTAAAAAGGTTAAGAAACTCTGGAATAGAGAATATCATATTCTAGATTTGAGACTCACAATCTAGAAAAAATATAAGGGTTGAAATAAAAAAAATAAAAAACACAACAAGGCTATGGTTATTGAGGATGCAAGTAATACCCAGCATCTGAGTTAAAACAAAGTCAATTAAATAATCATAGAATAAGGCAAATAATAGTAATTCATTCAAGAAACAAAAGAGGGTTTTAAAGAAGGTACAGGTTGCAGTGAGCAGATCTACTCTCAAAAGACAACCAGAACTGAAGATATTTAGCCTGGAGGACAGAAGACTGAGGGTGACATGACAGATAGTTTAGAGCTCTGTCATGTGAACAAAGAATTAGAAATAGTGTAATGTTCATTTTTACTAAACTTAAGGAATACATTTTTTAACCATTAGGGGATGCCTAAATGTGGAACAAGCTGTTTTACAGAGTTATGCAGACTATCAGGAAGATATTTCTGCCCTGAGTAGTAGGGTAGATAATGGCCTCTAAAGTTCCTTTTAATTTTCAGATTCTATGACTCCTTACTCATTTCAAATTTTTAAAGATGGAAAAGATGGTTGAAAAAGATGAACCCAGACAAAACATCCACCATTGATTTCAAAGCCAAAATGCCACAACATGGGGGATACTGGCATGAGAAATATGTCACTCAGGAACCAAATTTGGTGCCAGTATTTAAAGCCTTAATTCTCCTGGGCTCTGGCATTTTATATTGTCACCTACCACTAGCTCAATTTCCATCTTTGCATAGAGTGAGAGAAGCCACATAGAGAGCTATCGGGAAATGTCAAGAGGGAGTTCTCAGAGACCACAGTTATAGAATTGCTAAGATGCTTCATGGAAATATTCGTATGGGGCCAGTGACTAGGGAGAGCATATTTCCTTTCTTCTTAGGCTTTGCCTTGCTTGCTGTGTTCTCTCTCTCTCTCTCTCTCTCTCTCTAAAAGAAAAATTGGTGCACAGTAGTAGTGGTTAACACCACATTGGTTTGGAGAGCTGGGGAATGAGATAAAAATTAAATGAGATGTGAAAACTAAAATAATTAAAACAAATTGCAAATTGTGTTCCTGGAATTGTGTCTCAGGGAATGTCTCAGGAAACAGGACCTTGACTGGGGTACAGCACCGTATTTTACAGGGGTCTGAGTATCCTGCACAAGCCTTTTAGTTGGCCTTTCAGAGCTAACAGTCATTTGCTTTTCTTGCTCTCAACAATGCCAGGCAGAATCTACACAGCACCTTTGCTGGAAATTAAACTTTTTACAATGGCCATGGCATCAAACTCCATTTACCTCCCTCTTAATACTCCTTTCTCTCTGCCCTGGGCAGAATGAAACCTGTTACTTCACAGAGAAACCTTTTCTTCCCTGTGCCCCATTACCTCCTCTTTCACTCCCACTCGCTTGCTGAAGTCCTTGTCACTATCATAGATCCATATATAAGGACCTTGTCTGCAGACTAACCCACAGAAACTTTGCCAACACGTCAAGATTTTTCTTAGCATGTTGTCTTTCAAGTAATGTCTATGTCTGCACTATTAACTCTGGGACAGCAAAGTCAGAAATCTATCAGACCCCTCCTGAAAGTTATATTTCTCTTTGGCAGTGAAAAAGCTTTCAAATGTGGCTTCCTGGGTTTTCCAATTTGTTGGTGGGTTGATCTGGAGTGGGCATCCAGTCTGCACATCTGGCAGGCGTGCTTTCCAGATTTTCCTCATGACTCAGGATCAGTTTCTGACTGCTAGGCGGGGCAAAGTCTCCTGAAGTTTCTGCAAGTCACCTCCCCCTGTGAGCAGAGCTTGGTACAGCCCAAATAGTTTTCAGGTTAAGAAAGCCAGAATCTTTGTTCAGCTGCACTGACTGAACAGACTTTGTAGGGGTTACCTGGCCAAGAGCAGCGGCAGCAGCGGCGGCAGCAGCAGCAACAGGAGCAGCAGCAACTGGGATAACTTAGGTGAGTAGAGAGGGCATTCACTAACTTCTTCTAAATTTTTTTTTTGCTGGATAACTTGTTGTATAAAAGAGGTGAAGAAACTTTAACTTTACAGTTAATCAAAATCCACAGCTATAATTTTATGGTTTATCTGGATTGAACATGCATGTATAATTAGCAGTTTGGAAACTTCCAAACTAATGGAATTTTTTGATTGGTTATTTTTGGGTGTGTGTGGGGTGATTGTGGTTGTTTGGCAATAAAAATTTTCTGGTTATATATGAACTTTTCTTTTTCTTTCTTTCTTGTGTGTGTGTGTGTGTGTGTGTGTGTGTCTTCTTTTTACTGAAATTTCTGGTAAGAAAGGACAAATCTTACTTAGGTAAGTGAGAGGGAGAACCAAGGCTGAGTGTCAAGGCTTCATTTTAGCTTTGTCTAAACCACAGCTGTGGACACACTATTGAAATGTAGGCAAAATCTTGGAACCACAATGTATACAAAAGCTCTTTAAGTCCTGGAAGTGGGGTGCACGGGCTGTGCACTGTTACATAGGAGGGAGTGGCAGCAGAGGCTGTCCTGTTTGCACAGCCAGGAGTCCTTCTGCACTGGTGACAGGTTGATTTTGGCTATTTTATTTTCAGACACTGAATGGCCTGGTTTTGCTCTCCTCTAATTCTTGCTTTATTTAAATTTTGATTTGAAGTTGTAGTTCTATTCCCCCACCCCACCAACCCACCACAACACTGTCACTGGTGTTCTCTGGCTTAACTGGGCTACTTGACCAGAGTGGGGGGTGAGTAGGGCAGAAAAAAGATTAGAGTATTACAATTGATAATTGGTTCTGAGGATTTTGAGTTTCAGGTTAGATGAAAAGTACATAGGAAAAAACAAATTTTGCCATCCTGATAGTCACTTCCAGCTGCATGATAAAACATCCTGGTTTTTACTAACATTTTATTAAAATTTGAATAATTTTTCACATAAAAATATTTGTTGTGACATTAAGAACCTTTTATAGCCTAAAGGAATTCTTAAAGGATTCCTTGAGCATTGTTAATTAACTCTTTCATTTCTCCAGCAGTTTGTGTGCATGTACGTGTGTATGAACATGTGTGTGTGTGTGTGTGTGTGTGTGTGTGTATGTGAATACTTGGGATTTGAATAGCATTCTTTATTTATCCTTAAGTCCCTAGTAGGCTAGGGAAACTCTAAAAACACTTGTGTAGGAATAAGTTAAAAAGCAGGCTCTCTGCATCTTTGGGTGTTTTCGTTTCCTAAATTAAAAGCAGAAAAAGCCCCTTTGTGCCCCCAAAACAGTGTTTCTTTGATTAGCCTTGATTTGAAATCATCTCACCTTCTGACAGCTTACAATTTAAAAACAAAACTTCTCAGTGTATTCTTGTAAGAGGAGGACAATGAGAATTTTCCAAAGTAATGTCTTGAGGTTTTGTGATTGCACACTTACCCCTCATCCCTTTTTAAAATTATGGAGAAAATTGTCAGGAGATCCTTGTTTTAGTGCTAGCTCTGTCATTAACTATGTAACCTTGGGCAAGTCCCTTCACCTTCCTATAAAAGAAAGGATTTGGGTTAAGTGATTTCTCAGAGTTCTTCTAGTATAATTCTACAAAAAGTTGGGATTAGACTCTCAGAAGGCTATAAAATCAGAGTGATGAGTTTATTCATTTAAGAGGGAAAAACGGTTAGTGGGGCAAGTCAGCCCAAAAGCAAAGGTGAAAAGAAGAAGAGGTATTGAATAGTAGAGGAGCCATTTTACATTGGTCTTTTAAATGTCCTTGAGTATCTTATATAAAGCATGTGATCAAATCTCCTATTTTCCACTAAGGACAGAAAAGATACTTAATTTGCTAAAAAAATAATGTTTCCTAATATTACTGTCTTACACCGGTTATCCTTAACAGTTAATAAGTATTTTCATGCACTTAACTTCATTAGATTTCCTCAATAACACTGTGAGGTTTATGGGGCAGCCATCATATATTTTTCCATTGTGCTTATGGGGAAACTGAGGGACAGAGATGTTATCTACACTAAACGGTGGTATCTGGGACTTGATTCTGGATCTCCTGACTACCTGTGTTCTTTTTATGATTCTGAATTGCTTTATATTTTTTTATAGAGTTCTTCAATAATGGATTTAAAGGAAGTTGTGTGCTGTTTTTTTCTTCAAATGTCTTTGAACAGTCTTCTCTCTGGGCAGAGTTGATGTGTCCTCTTAGATAAGACTGAATCAGAGGACTTTTATGGTCCCTTTCAAACCCCAGAATATCTGGCTAACAATTTGAATCTTAACAGCCATTTGTCTCCTAATAGATGCCTGCCCATAGTTGTGGGCTAGGACTTTGGCTGGGTAGACATGGAAAGCTCTATTCTTTGTATAACATGTGGATACTGAATTGTTATTACTTCTCCTTCTCCAACCCCCATTTCTCTCAGTGTACCACCCCCAAGTGTGAGAAGAGGAACTGTTGATTGTGGTTAAAGTGACCCCTACTTCGTTCGAGGAGAGAGTTAGGTCTTCTTTATTCAGTTTGCTCTGCAACAACACCTAATAGTTTTTACCTCCGATTTTATCCCAAGTACAGCACAAGAGCATAACTGGGGGAAAGGAGAAACTAGCCAGGAACAGTACCCCAGAAGCCATGCTCTCTCCCTCTCTCTCCCTAAAATATCTTCCCTTACCCTCCCACTCACCCCAATCAGCAGAAGTTTGTAAACCTCAGACTGGGTTTCCTCTATCAGTTAATAATTCTTTTTAATAAACTGAATTAGATTTAACTTTTTAGAGCAAAATCTGGTTTCTATTCTAAGACTAATTCATAAGTAAAGAACAAATAATATTTCTCTTAAGAGTTTGCCCAGCTCCCCAAGCTTTCCAGTCCAGTGAGTAGCAAAAACTTCTCCTAACTATAGCTTTGCACAGTACGTGGCAGGCTCCCTCAGCTTCCCATGGCAATTCTCAACTATCCATACTCTACATCCACCCCTCCCACTTGCCTTGAACCACACGGCCTTCTTCAGCCTTCTTCATGCTCTATCTCTAGGCAGTGGGTCCCAATTCAAATAATATTGCTTAAGGCCATTATCTTAGTGCAAAGCCCCACACTGGGCTTCACTCAGCCACTCATGATACTTGTTTCAGGACACAGTTGTTCCTCCTCTTAGATGTGCATATTCCCTTTGTTAACTATTTGTTAGCTAGAGCTCTTTTAGTTGATACTTAAATCCCTAGATTTGCTTCTATTTACTGAATTTCTTAATATGTGGTTATTAACCTAAAGGCTCTCTCTTATTCACAGTTGGGTGCAGTAAGATAGCAAAAAAGGAACATTTCTTTTTTCATTCTCTTACTCTCTGATAGGCCGAATTATTTATGACAAATAAGTTATGACTTGAATTTCTGGGTTTTCATAAATTTTCTGACAGTTAACTGATGAACCTTCAAATGTCAAGGGTTTGGGTTCTCCCATGATCATTAAACTATGGAAATAAAGAAACTTTTTAATATCCACCATGACAATATATTCTAGGCAAAATGCCTCAAAGCTAGGTATTATGTTTGCTTTGGAAGGTTTTCCTTATTTGAGCTAAAAAAAAAAAAAATCCCTTCTTCAAAAAAGGCAGTGACTGCCCCAGCCGGTTTGGCTCAGTGGTTGGAGCGTTAGCCTGCGGACCAGAGAGTCCTGGGTTCAGTTCCTGATAGGGGCACATACCAAAAAAAAAAAAAAAATAGAACACAAAAAAGGCAGTGACCAAAAGAAGCAGTGTGGCATGATGGAAAGCTGCACACTAAATCTGGCATTACACAAACCAAGATCTGAGTTGGCTTTGCAAGTTTCTAGCTGTCCTTTCTCTGCGCTGCCATTTCTGAAGATAAAAAAATGAAGGGTGCAAATAATATCTACTATACCTGAGTGCCATGAAAAGATTGTGAACTTAACTTATATTTCAAACAATGACTTGCCATATAAACATGCATTTTCTACATAAGACATTCATCCATTGCACAACTATTTCCTGAACAATGGTTTTGTGCCCAGCTTTATGCCAGGCAATGAGATGGCTTACAGTGTATATCTTGCGTTTATGGAGCCCTTCCTACTTATATAAAATACTTTTACACTAAGTATCTCATTAGGTACAGCCATAGTGTAAGGAGGGCAGGATAGATACCCTCACTCTCTCAACATGAAAATTGAGGCACAAAGATACCAAGGTCACAAAAAATGGAACATAGTTGTTCTAATACTTAGTCAGAATAGGGGTCAATTCTACCCTGCAAATTGAATGGGACATGAGACTACAGTTGCACTCTAATGGAAATCTGTCAAATAAGATGATAGCTGTCATTACTTATTTATTGTAAGCCCCCAGATGCAGGTCAAAAGACTTGACCTATTTACACCAGCTGTACATTCTCCCTCCAAAAGAGCCTGCTGGGATCATACTGTTTGCTTGTTTGTTTGTTTTTTAAAATGAAACCTGATTTTCTTTGCATTTGATGTTGCTTCAGTCTGTAGACAGGTCCTCTTTTTATAAGAGGGATCCCCTTGCTGGCTCCTGTTTGCATACTCATTTGACTGAGTAGCAAGGGAGAGTGATGGGACAGAGGGCCTTTCCAAGAACAGGAAATACTCATTTATCCAAAATGATTAGTGACTAGGAGGTTCTGGGAAACTATTCTCTATTTTGTCATGTGAGATCATTTTTTTAAAGAAAGGAAAGCAACAGTGTATGGCCATGGGATAAAAATCTATAGTCCACCAAATCAGTGTAATTGAATTTCGAAGTCTGCCTTTTATCAAGGGCAAATGATTTCACATTAGACTTTGAAGAAAAAAGACACATAAAATTTTTCTCTCTTGCCTTGTCTTTGGAGGCCAACTGCTGAGCTCTGTTTCTTGCATTAGCCTTTCTGGTCAGTAATAAAAATGCAAAGCTCTTTGATAATAAAGGGGAAGGAACTATGTAAAAGGGCTTGTTAGAAGTGAAAAAGGTTGCTTCTTCCCTCAAGCACAAACTGTGTGGCCCTTCAGGCCACCAACTTATTCTGAATATAGTAAACCCATTTTTATCTTCATCACAAATTTAAAATTGTTCTCTGTCTTGAACTCCTTCCTGCCAGTGTGAAATGTAAGACTGCCCTTTAAATTATAGTGACTCACATTTAACAAGCAAACATAACATTTATTACCTATTTTTCCAGTGATACTATTAAGGTCCATATTTTCTTATTTGCCGATAAAAAACTGATGCCCCAGAATGGCTTAGATACCTTATGCAAAGCTTCAAATTAGTTAGTTGCAGAACCTGGACCTTTTATTTTCCCCCTGACAATGGTGACTTTTCCATTAAAGCCAAACTTGAAGTGTCTAGCTTCAGGAATAAGTCATTGGGATGACTACCATTTGTCTAATCAGTTAATCTTTAAAAGACTCAAAAACTTCTTCCTCTAATAACACACATTTTTTTCTCATTCTAGACATAGTTTAACACTATGGGTCCTCCTCTGAAGCTCTTCAAAAGCCAGAAGTACCAGGAACTAAAACAGGAATGCATCAAAGATGGTATACTTTTCTGTGATCCAACCTTTTTGCCCGAGAATGATTCACTTTTTTACAACCGACTGCTTCCCGGGAAGGTGGTGTGGAAACGTCCCCAGGTAAGTTTCTTTTTGCAATTCCTGTCTCCCTCTTTATTTCAGTATAACTACTTGGTCCACTATTTCACTCACACAGTCTACTGCATGTAGAACAATTTAGGAGACAACTTTAAAATGGGAAGTTTTAAGAATTTGTTTCTGGCTATACCTTGAGGAATCTTGAACTTCAGTAAAATTTTCTCAGGCTTAGTAATTTAAAAAATATATATAGATACCATCTTTATTTTCTTTGGAAGTTCCTTTAAGTAAGCATGGTGACTAAAAAAACAACTATACACTTTACTGAGTTGCTTATCACAGCGCCTTTATGATAATCTCAAACCAGTGAGAAGAAAAGCTCCTCTTATGCAGAGCATAAATGAAATGAACTCTGTAGGTAGAAGATGGAGTTTGATTTAGGGAAGGGAGGCTTCTTTGCTGCTATTTGGATACCATCAACTATATCCTCCTACAATTAGCAAAGTGGTATTCAAGTAGGACTGCAGCTCTTTCACCACTTATTAATAGTTATCATGGTTCTTTGTGGAACATCTGTAGGTTATCTTAAAAGCAAGTATTTTCATGCCTTCACAAGCCCTACAGGAGCAGGAGCTCAGTGCATAAAATGATGGGATGATGGAGTCTGGAGAATAAATGACAATCATTCTATATCTAAAAGATATCAACTGAATAGAAGGATATACTACCTGGATTTCTTCCCAAAGTGTATGACCAGGAATATAGGCAACAGAGGACTGTTATGAAATGCAAATTATTGGATCTTCACAGTATTCTGAAGACTTTCTGATTCTATTTAATGACATACCTTTTGGGCACTATTATGGAACCACCTCAGTTAGCAATTTAAGGTTTGTCTTCTTCAATGAACAAGCTATCACTTTTTAGTTGCAATTTCCACAGCTTCAACTCCTGAATGAAGTTCTTACAAGAGTTACTTCAGTTTATGTAGGTTGCCACCAGGTGGTGCCAAAATACATTGGTCACTTTAAGACTTGTTTTCTATGCAATTCAAAATACATTTTGTTGTTGTTTTCAATTACAGTTTACCTTAAATATTATTTTATATTGGTTTCAGACATACACCTTAGTAGTTATACAATTATATACTTTACATAGTGTTCTCCTCAGTATTTCTAGTATCTAACTGGCACCATGCATAGTTATCACAATGTCATTGACTCTATTTCCTTTGGTTTAATTTACATCCTCACAACATTTTTTTTATTGTTATTTTTTATTTTATATTTCTTATTGTTGAAAGTATTACAGATGTCCTCCCTTTTTCCCCATTGACCCCCTCCTTTCTGCTCCAAACCTCTCCTGCCTTTCCCAACCTAGTGTCCATGCCAATTGGCTGTGCATATATACATATAAGTTCTTTGGTTTATCTCTTTCCTCCCCTCCAATCCCCCATCCCTGTGAGGTTTGTCAGTCTGTTCCCTTACTTCCATGATTCCCTTACAACAATTTTGTAGCTACCAATATGTACTCCTTAATCCCTTCAACTTTTTCTCTTAGTCCCCCAACATCCCTCCCCTCTGACAATCACCAGTCTGCTCTCTGTGTCTATGAATCTGTATTATGTTCATTTATTTTGTTCTTGAATTCCACATATAAGTGAAATTATATGGTATTTGTCTTTCTCTGACTGACTTATTTCACTGAGCATAATACCCTCCAGGTTCATGTCTCAGATTTTTCCCATAAAGTATGATAGCCATTGAAAGTATGAGACCTAGATAAATCTCTCCATCAGAAGGAAGATTATACTCCTCCTGACTTTATGGGCTTCCAGGTGTTAACCTCCCTGCAGATCATTGACCTACAATAAATTCTGAGAAACGTGAGTAGAATTCACTAGTCATTAATTAGGTATGCAGAGAGGTAAGGTTTTTGTTATTTTTCCCAGAAATGCATGAAGAAAATAGAGCTATATTGTCTGGAACTACTATTATGAGTGGATGGTGATAACGAGGGGCATTGTTTTGTTTTTTTTCTGATGCGTGTATATAAAAGAAAGGAGATCAGTTAGGCAGAAATAGCTGAAAAGAAAACAGGAAATTGAGGAATGTTTCTTTGGGGGTGTTAATAAATTGAACAGACTTGAACATATTCATAGTCTAAGCAATAAACTGTAAAGTAGAAGAGGTTGAAGACAGCAGAAAAAAGGAATGATTGATGAATTGATTATTGATTATTGAAGAAATGCATGAATCCTGGAGGAGATGGAAGGAGATCCAATGGGCAGCAAAATTACAAGCCGACATTAAGCCATTCCTCAGTTGTGAACCAAGCCAAAAGTGCTTCCTGTACTGGCCAGTCTTTTGACACATCCTTCTTCTGTCATAGCTCAGTCCTTTGTCCTTTGCCTTCATATTTCACATTCTGTGGGTTGAATCCTAGGTGGATTATCAGAGAAGGTAAAAAACTTAATAACTGTGGCAATAGCCCATTTTGCCTCTGAGGCAAGCAATACCTCATCCAGGGTGAGGGGATGTCAGAAAGAGAAGGTGAATGGAAATGGGCAGAAAAGGTATCAGCATATATGGCATGCCTACTAGGGGCCCAGATACTGTGTTTGGAGTTTCCTATACATTTTCATTTCATCCTTATTTGTCATTGTTTAGCAAGGTAGGTATCTTAAAAATCATTTTGATATCATTTTTTCTTTTTTTTTATCCTCACCCGAGGACATTTTTCCATTTTTTTGTCAGGTAGAGTGGGAGGGAGAGAGAGGAACAGAGAGAGAGAGAGAAACATCGATGTGAAAGGAACACATCGAGTGGCTGCCACCCGCACAACCGACCAGGGCCGGGGACAAACTGCACCAAGGTACATGCCCTTAGCGGGAACAGAACCCGGGTCTCTCAGGACCCCAGGCCGACGCTCTAACCGCTGAGCCAAACTGGCCAGGGCTCATTTTTCCTGTTTTAAAAGATAAAAGTTGATACCATGTTTATTTCATGCTTGAGGAAAGTAGTTCTCAGAGATAAGATAAGAATCTGTCCAGGATCAGACTGTTAATATGCTAGGATTTGAATCCAGTTTTGACTGCAAAGCCCACATTAGTTTTCACCATGCTGACATTTTAGGGACATAGAGTTGTATGTGTCTCTTTTACTAAAATACATAGTTCTCCAATTAGTTCTCCTCACTGTCCTGATGCTGTACATCATTAAATGATCCATATTTTCGCTTTTTAGAGCATACAGTGAGCTCAGTCTTAATTAAGCCCAAAGGGAGAAGCATTTGAAAAACATTCTATGCCAGCTTTTGTGCAAGATTCAGACATGGTCTGGGGATAAATACTTTCATTCTAATTGAAGAGATGGATATTGACCTATTAAAGAGTTAATAAATTAATGCTGGATATAAGAAATTCTATTTTCTAGCATATAAACAATAAATCATATAAGCTTCTGAAGGAGAGATCATTGTGGATTGAAGTGGTTGGGGAGGGGGCCTATTGTGGAAAGTAGGAGAAAAACAAGATTCTGGACCACCATCTGAGTCTCTTCAAAAAGCTTTGGATTCCTTTTCAGTCAGTGTGGAGGCCAAGCCTGTGGTCAAGAACCACGTCAAAGCTCTCTGGCCTCCCATCAGGAAAGTTGACAGACAGCGGTGGGCCTCTCTGAATTGGCTCAGGAAGACCAGATGGGTCATTGGCCTCACCCACCTCATTGGCAAGGTTGAAATCCTGGTTTGCAGAGAAACTTACAGACTTCTTGTCCCTTGGCATGCCACATAGCCTCATACTCAATCTGACCTATTTGGAAGTCTCTAAAATGGAAGAAGCATGATTAACCTTGTTTCTTTCCTCTCCTGCATTGAAAAGCTTCTGCCTTTATAAGCCCCTATGCCTGTAATCACCACTGCTAACTGAACCAATTAACACAAATCAAGCCCTGCCATCTTTGGACAGGATTGACTTCCCCATATTCCAACTTGCAGCTTCCTTGCTATGTATTAAGGAGTCATTTTATTTTATTTTATTTTTATTTTTTTTAATCCTCACCCAAGGACATTTTTCCATTTTTTGTACAGATAGAGTGGGAGGGAGAGAGAGGAAGAGAGAGAGAGAGAGAGAGAGAGAGAGAGAGAGAGAGAGAGAGAGAGAGAGAGAGAAACATCAATGTGAAAGGGACACATCGAGTGGCTGCCACCCGCACAACCAACCACGGCCGGGGACAAACTGCAACCGAAGTACGTGCCCTTAGGGGGAACTGAACCTGGGTCTCTCCGGACCTCAGGCTGACGCTCTAACCGCTGAGCCAAACCGGCCAGGGCTTAAGGAGCCATTTTAAATAGAGTGTTTTACAATTGTTTAATGTCCATACCCTCCAGAGGAAAATACTTTGCCTTAGTTCCTCCAGTGGCCACATGGCCCTTGCTACTGTCTTAGCTTACTGGGTACACAGGTACATTGCCTGAGACATTTACTCCTGGACTTTCTTTTTCTTCTGGGTCCTCAACATATAAAGTCTTAGTAAATTCTAAAAGCTGAGTTTTACTGAGTTACAGTGTGATCATGAGACTGAAGGTAAGATTTTTATGATGAAATCTGGCCACCGTATTCCCACTGAAAACCTCTTCTCCAACTCCCTCTAGCTACTCACCCTTACTACCCCTGTCTGATTTTTTTTTCCTGGATGACTCATACTCAGTCATAATAGTGTCTTAGAGGAAGAAACATCTAATCTAAACTAAAATGGAGCAAGGCCTCATGGTGATTTGTATAGCCAGCTGTGGGAGAAGTAAAGGCACCTGTACAAGATCTTCTGTCAGTTCTCCTAGTCAAATTTTGAGTTCAACTTTCACTCACATTGCTCCTGACTGTATGTTCTACTAGTTAATACCTTCCCTCAGGGGCCATTTCACTACACTGGATGGGAGGAGGATGATGAGGTTCTGGAATAAAGTGAAGATGATAGGAATGGGAAGGAAGGTTGATGAGGGAGACATTAGAAATGGTGATAGATTGCATGTGAAGGAATGGTAAAGGAGGAAACACCTCTCTCTTTGTGCTAATGGAAATTGCCAACCCTCATCTGAATATAAAATCCCTGCACAGTAAATTTGGCCTCAACTGTTCATAAGTTTTTCTTCCCATAGATCCTGCCTCCCTCTGACCTGAGTAGTCCTAGGTATTTTTCACTGTTGACACATTTGAAGATAGTTGAATAGGCTCATACTTTTTCCAACTATTCTATTTATTTTAATTTCTGTTTTAAAATTTTAACAGCTTTATAAAAAGGCAATTTATATACTATATAATTCACCTGTTTAGGTATACAATGCACTAATATTTTTAGCGAATATTCAGAGTTGTGTGAACATCACTACAATATAGTTTTAGAACAATTGTATCATTCCAATAAGATAACTTGTGCACATTTGCAGTGGGTAAATCCCTCCTTCTCCTACTTTACTTTTAGTTTCTATCTAGATTTGCCTATTCTGGACATTTTGCTTAAAAATGGCATCACAAAAGTAGCTAACTTATTTTGCTTAGAATAATGTTTTCAAGGGTCATTCATATAGTAGCATGTGTCAGTTTGTTCCTTTCCATTGTTGAACAGTATTTCGTTGCATGGATATACAAACTTCCCAAAAAATCAGTTTTGGATTTACATCTAAAGTTTCCTACCAGAAGTTTGATTATTCAAATAAAAAAAAAAAAAAACAAACAAAAAAAACAAACATTAGGTTGTGACTTGATTGTCTAAGTTAGAAGTGGAAGTTGGACTTAAAACCTTGTTCCCAGGTTCCATATTTAATTTTCCTTGGGAAGGTTTGAAAGGAAGAGAATGTTGCATTGATGACAATATCTTCATGCAGAAGCAAAACTCCTCAGCAGGTAAAATGGACTCCTTGAGAGGCTGGTTCAGCATTGGTTCCTGCACCTAGGTTTGTTTATCAATGTCTTATCTGTAGATGGTTCAATATTCTAAGGATAAGATCATGGCACCTTGGGCTAGCACAGAAAGCCCATAGGTCTTGAATGCAGCCCTGAACCTTCTGAGACTACTTAGAGCCCTGGACTTAGTCATAATATACCTATTGCAGGGTTGGCCTCACTTGTAGTTATCCATGCCACCATGCCCCCAGTACTGCTAGACTGCACATAGCACTTTTAAAAGTGTCTCCACTCTTCTGGTTGCTGGTTTACTATTCAGCCTTTTATTCAACTGGTTCTTGCAGTTTGCCATGGACCTCAATGTTTACTGTCATCAAATTTTACCTCTGTTAAAAAAATTCTAGAGATATGGATGTGGTAGATATAAATGGAGCCACATAGAGTTACAAGTGCAGGGCTCCAAGAACTGTAATTTTATGCCCCCTTACACGTCCCAGAGGTATCTGACAAAGGAGATGTGAGAGGACAATGAGAAGGTCTCTCAGTGCTCAGCTAAGAAAACCTATTTCCTAGAGAAGCTGCATTTTTTTTTGTTGTTGTTTTTTGGAAAGTTTTGGCTCAGGGACGGGTATTTGCAGAGACCATTTCTGGCTTTACTCTTAGTGCTTGACTTCCTACTTGTGTGTGTTTTCCCCCTAAGAAATTATTTTGCCTTGACAAACAGCCCAGTTCAAGGATCATGTTAACTGTGCCAACACAGCTGGGAGTCATTAGGGGCTCAGCAATCTTCTCTCCCTTCCAAGCCACCCAAATATGACTATGTGAGCTGTGACCTCTCCCACAACTCCACTCCCTACCACTTTTAGACTTGCATTGGCTCATTACCCTTTACCCTTTCTACCTCCTAAGCTGCTTTCTAGTTTTTTACTTCCTTCAAGAGGTAGAAAATATGGCTTAGTAAAGATTTGTTCCCATATTTCACATCATTATGCTTACATACAGAATGGATTGATTCATATTTAGTGTATTCAATTGAGGAGATTAAATCTTGTTAATGAGGTTTAGCCTGGAATCAAAAGTTAAGACATAATTTAAGCAAATATTTCAGAACAATGAAGAGCTTTTATTTGTGTTAAGCAAAGACACATAAAAGAAAGAGATGAATGATTGAGAGAGGTAGTTGTATCTCTGTCCCTAAAAATCTGCACAAAATTATCCTTTTTGTGATGTCTGTTGATAAAACCAAAGGCAACAGGATAGACCAGTTGATGTCTTGGGTTCTTTATTTAGCTGTATAGGTTTTAAAGAACCTAAAATGTCAATCCTAAATCTACTAACTAGCTGGATGATCGAAGGGGCAAGTTACTGACCTCTCTGACCCTGTTGCCTCATTTGTATAATGGACAGGTTGACTAAATAGTCTCTAAATGTTTCCAGCTTTGAAGGTCTATAGAGTGTTAACTTATCCTGTTTTAAAACCCACTGTTAAATAGCTATCCGTCATATATGAAAAATGGTGAAGTAAAACTGGGGCATGGGCCAGTTTACAAGAAAGTAAGGTGGGCTTTTGCCAAAATACATATTCTACCATGATTATATTTAGCTTTACACACACACACACACACACACACACACACACACACACACACACTATACCTTAGGTTGACAAGAGAATAATTACCTGAGTCCTCAATTTGGCTTCTGCTTATATGTCTTTTTGCTCATTTATATGATCTTTTATGTCTTGAATAAAAGTTGACATGCCAAAAATGTTGGTGGAGCCTAGATCTCTGCTGTGAAATGAAAGCCTTTTATAAATTGAAGACACTGCACTGTAAGCCCCATTACTAATAACTCCACATAAAACTAGACAATAATTTGTCTTAATGATATAAAAAATACTTTTTTCACACATCAATGTTCATTGTACTGTTTTTCTATGCTTGGAAACTATTGTATGCATCATCTAAGATCAATAAATCATTATGTAACTTTACATATTGTGCAAAATAAAATGGTAGTACCTGACCCAGAAAGGAAGAAAACTGTGTTTAGTTTCATCTTAGAAATGGGAAGAAAATAAAAGGAAGAATATCAGGATATAATCCATCTAACACACCTGTTTTATATTCAATAAGTGAAAAAATAGGCAGCTCCCAACCCACAAAATCTTAGTAGGGTAGAATCTCTCCTGAGACAAAAAAAAATAATGATGAGACACCAGACGTGCAATAAAAAAGAAACACACACAAAAAAAAATCCAAAGCTGACAACCCACCTAACCCTCTCCTTTTGGCAGAGGGATGCCCAATTAATCTTTCAGTTTGGGCTTGTCCCTGCCCAGAATGCATATTCCTTTCCAGAGTTATTTTGGCTTTTAAAGAATAGATGGAATGTTTCATTCTGTAGACCAGATTCTTCAACAAGAAGAATTATGTCCATTAAAAAAAAAAAAAAAAGAGGTTTGAAAATCATAAAAGTATAACTGTCTCTCTTTAATAATTTAAAAATGAATATATGTCTAGATTTTCTTTCCATTTGAGACTAGGATTTGTTTCTGCTGGGTAAGCAAAATGTCAAGGTATTGGCCAATGGCCTCCTCCAGTAAGCTTCCTTCATCTTTTCAAAATTTCATTGGTATTCCCTGCCTTTTAACTCTGCAAATGCTGATCCTCTGAGTCACACAATCATGTCTTCAATTATATCGTGTCATGTATGCAGCTATACCTTTGTTCATGCTTGTCTTTCTACCCATGGGGTCTTTATATCCTCCCCTTGTCCAACTGCCTAACCCTAGTTGTTCCTAAGGCTTCAACTTGAACATTGCCACTCCTATTCAATCTACTCACCAGGGTAATAGGGATCCTTCCTCTAGGCACTGATTATACTTTGAAAATGCCTCAACTATGTCTTCATTACATTTTGTTGTAATTGTGTTATTTGAGTCTCATTTTCCTACTCAAAGTTGGGAATGGTCCTGCTAATGATATGTTGGGGAAGACACACACATACACTCCAAACAAATGCTGTCCCCACTCTATCCAGGTTCCCTCAGAACATGGATTGTGGGGAAAGAGTGCCTGTTGAAATGCTCCTGTGAATGATCTACTACCACCTGCTATTAGTGCTGCTGCCATCTATATTTATCCAAAGATGTGGAAAAAAACCTAGTTGCCATGGAGACCACTGCTGCCTTTGCTTTATGTTAGGAAAGGTCTTCATGTAAAAGGTATCTTAAATAATTTTCCTAGAGAGGGAGAATCATTTATGTTTACCTCCATCAGGGCTTTTCCCTTAAATTTAATCATCTTTCTAAACACAAGTACTTCAGAAAATCTCATCCTGACAGATAAGATCAGAATATAATGAGCTAAAACTTAGTTCTCTTCTTTTAAAGCTCAGTGCTGTGCTGAAAATTCTTCCAAACCCCAGTGATAGCTATGTCTGAGAACTCCAATCAACACATCTTATCCTGTTTCATTGCATATTCTCCTTCCATTTCTCCTGCCACTTTCCCCACATTATTCTTTTCCTGTGCCTAGATGATCTAATGATTTGTACTTTTACTCACAATCCCCAAACCTTCCTTTATTTCATCTGTGTAAGTTCTAGTCATTGTTCGATCCCATCTCTCTATCCTTCCTAGCTCAGCTCACATTGGCTCTTTGGAAACAATTCCCAGACTCTTAGAACCAATTGTTGTATTCCATAGGACATCTGTGATGACCCCCATCTGATTGTGGGCAACATCAGCAACCACCAGCTGATCCAAGGTAGACTGGGGCACAAGCCAATGGTCTCTGCATTTTCCTGTTTGGCTGTTCAGGAGTCTCACTGGACAAAGGTATTGCCCCTCCTATGGGACTTAACCAGTTTGCACCTTCTTGTCTTCTATAATGATTTCAGTAAAAGCCAGCTCATAACTTTCTAGGTTTCTAATTCTTGAAATCAGAGTATTAACTAGGTAACTTCCATTCATTTTATTATGAGATTTTGCACAAATACAGGAAATTGAAAGAATTTTATAGTAAACACCCATATACTAACCCAGATTCTACCATTAAGATTTTACTCTATATTTTTTCACTTTCAGTGTTTTGACCCACTATCTCTGTATACTTCTTAACTCTGTACCTACAGGGGTATAAAGCTATTAGGGACTGGGGATAATGAAAATGTATTATGATGAAAATGGATCTTTGAAGAAGAACAAATAAGTTATTAAGAGTACAAAATTTCTTTGGCATTTAGTTACAGTTAAGGGCAATGAAGTATTGATATGATTTGGGACAAAGAGCATTTTCTTCAGAAAAAAATTAGTAGATTAATATGTAATTGTATAGAAATGGAGATCTAAATATAACTTTACTCAAATTGTAAATAAAATTTATATTCTATAGAATCTACATGAAATCTCTAGGATGGACTTTAAAAAATTGAAGCCACTGGAGGCCTTGTATTTCGATTGCATTTAATTTTTAAAATGCTTGTTTTTGTGGTTAAACATACAACCATAGATATGTTTGTATAGATGTTTTTTAAAAATGTGTTTTTATTGATTTTTTTTTAGAGAAAGAGAGAGAAACATTGATAGGCTGCCCCCTGCACCTCCCCTACTGGGGATCAAGCCGGCAACTTGGCCATGTGCTCTGACTGGAAATTGAACCAGGACTTCTTAGTCCATGGGATGACACTCAATCCACTGAGCCACACCAGCCAGGATAGACACTTTTTATGATCAAATTTATAGATTATCTGTGGGAAATAATTTAACCCCTAACTGGCTGCCCCCAATCACCCTCTATGTATTCATGGCAGACATATTAATGCTATCCTCAGAAAAACTGAACTGGGAAAACAACGGTTGTGTGTGTGTGTGTATGTGGGGGGGAATTCCCTACCTAGGATATTTCAGTCTAGATCCAGACCAAATATATTAGTGTGCTTGGATTTGCTGGAAGTCAACTTTAATCTCAGTATTTGGATATAGTCTTGTGAATAAGAGTTTATTGAATGTTCCTATATTTCCAGACAATTCCCAACCATAAGGAACAGGAATGGGACCCTCGAAAACTAGATAAATATGCTGGGATATTTCGCTTCCGTTTCTGGCATTTCGGAGAATGGACCGAGGTGGTGATTGATGACTTGCTTCCCACCATCAATGGAGATCTGGTTTTCTCCTTCTCCACCTCCATGAATGAGTTTTGGAATGCTCTACTGGAAAAAGCTTATGCAAAGTAAGGAGTGGGGGTTTACTAGCGCATGAGGAAAGGAAGGCCACATATTTCCTTGGGAGTTCATTCTCTTCCAGCCCAACCCCCTTAGTCTAAATTGGATAAAATCTGAGTTAGATCCAAGACATGCTTTGGGCCTCAGATTGGATTTAAATAATCCTAGATTAGAGAGAAACCAGATGTTCTGGTTTCTGTCAACCCCTTACCTTCTTCTAGGTGTCTTTTATTTCTGCTAATCTGCAAATTACATAGCATGGGCTCTGATTTTTTCCTTGTGTAGTATTTACATGTAGAAAGAAGTTTCTGCATAAACTGTCCTTGGCAAACATAGTTTAAGTCTAGAAATCTCTGACTATAATCTCAAAATAACTCTCATGTCATAGCTAGAGAAAAGCCAGATGGTAAAGACTAGATGGGAAGGGAGTGTTCTAATTCTTGGGACAAGATGTCCTTAACCTGGAAAAATAATTTTACAAAGATAACCTTGCATATTTGCTCTCAGGCTGCTTGGCTGTTATGAAGCCCTTGATGGTTTGACCACCACTGATATCATAGTGGACTTCACTGGCACATTGGCTGAAACTGTTGACATGCAGAAAGGAAGATACACTGAGCTTGTTGAGGAGAAGTACAAGCTGTTCACAGAACTATACAAAACGTTTACCAAAGGAGGTCTGATCTGTTGCTCCATTGAGGTTTGTATTCACCAAAAAAAAAAAAAGAAAAAAAAAAAAAACACTCTTGGGCCACTTCTGACAGAGGAGAGGATACTACAAAATTTACTAGGAAATATCACCCTTATTGTACAGATTCATGAAAAGCCATTATGAGACTCAGAAAGGTAACGATACACATTGATCCTTGGCACAGGCTGAGGAGCTTTAACTTTTTATCCTTTTTGTCCCCGTTATCCTGCTGGGGGCCAATGCAGCATTCAATCTGATGTAAATAGCCTCTGTTAAATAATCCCTTCTGTCTCTGTTCCTTGAGCTTTTAGGCTCAAGAAGTAAACCAGCTGTACCAAAATTTAATGCTGTTCATATCAATGTGGTACTGTGGGTAGTTTGAATCTGAATTGTTTAAGTGATTTTATATTAAATTATTTATTTCCTTTCCTTCACTTGCTTAGTGTCAAGTTAGGTGTCTGTATCAAATTTATATCTTCATAGGGAGAACTAGCTTCAACCATACTGGGGTAAACCAATCAAGGAAAAAGAGGATCTAGGCCTCGGATCTCCCAATTATTGTGCTCTTATATATCTTTATTTTCTCTCAGTCTCCCAATCAGGAGGAACAAGAAGTTGAAACTGATTGGGGTCTACTGAAGGGCCATACCTATACCATGACTGATATACGGAAGATCCGTCTTGGAGAGAGACTTGTGGAAGTCTTCAGTACTGAGAAGCTGTATATGATTCGCCTGAGGAACCCCTTGGGAAGACAGGAATGGAGTGGTCCCTGGAGTGAAATGTGAGTGCCATTCCACTTTGACTGCTACATCTCCAAATCCCTATAGTTCTCCCAAACCATTTCTCCCAACTGATAGTAGGCTGTCGATGCTCGGTGATATCTATCAGCTCTTCTTAAGCATGGGATCTTTGACCCAGCCAGAGGTGAGATAAAGCAGGCCCAATCTTCATTCATTCTATTTCTTTGGCATACTTTTTACTGTAGATAGACAATGGCAAACATAATGGCTTATCCCTCTTTGGATAATTTGTTTTTAGTTCTGAAGAGTGGCAGCAACTGACTGCAGCAGATCGCAAGAACCTGGATCTTGTTATGTCTGATGATGGAGAGTTTTGGTGAGGAGAGATTTTCTGTGCTAAGGGAATTATGGTTTCTACATGGAACTAAATGGGTAGGTATTAAGTACCATCTTCATTTCTTTCCTGTACTCCTTTCATTCAGGATGAGCCTGGAGGACTTTTGCCGCAACTTTCATGAACTGAATGTCTGCCGCAAAGTGAACAACCCCATTTTTGGCCGCAAAGAGCTAGAATCAGTGGTGGGATGCTGGACTGTGGATAATGATCCCCTGATGAACCGTTCAGGAGGTTGCTATAACAACCGTGATACGTTCCTGCAGAATCCTCAGGTTGGAATCAATTCTTTCTCTTTGCCTCCAAGTTATCAAGGCAATAGGAATCCAGGCTCATCTTGGAGTATTTCTTTGACATCACTACTTACATTTGAGGTTATTGCATAATATTCATCAACCAAAATGCCTAGGGATTAACCCAGATGCTGATAAAGCATGGCAGACTGTGTCTCTGGAGAGATGTACCTTAGCACCATTATCAAGTCTGAGCCCTCTCCTCTAGCTACCTATCTCTTGGCCATATTGATTGGTATGGCTCTTTAACACCCTCCACTTCCTTTTTATGGTTCAATATTAGAGATAAAGGATATTCTTCCAGACACTGTCTCAATTAATTTTTATTTCTTTTCTGCTCATTTGTTCTCTTGGGTGCACATTTACTACATCTGTTCTCTTTCTCATGCAAGTTATTCTTTTTAACTCCATAGTTATGCTTCCTTTTCTAATCTAGAACCAGGTCATTTCTCCCAGGATTTGAATGGCTACCCTGTCATCTACGTTTTATTACAACACTATTCCAGGTGATACATTATGGCTCAAGCCTGGGCACACACCAAAGCAAAAAATCCAAACATCCGAAGCCTGAATCTATAATAACCTTGATGGTTTTATCCCCAAATGTGCTGATGAGCTAACCCACAGGAGACAAGAATTCTGACTATATTGCATCCTTACATGGGTGTGTATTTTCTTTACATGGACCTCATTGGCAGGCATTTTGAAGAATACTAAGACTGGTGGCCTATTCACTTAACTCACACTTTTCTTCATCCCTTCTATTTTTTTTAATCTTCGCCCAAGGATATTTTTCTACTTATCATCAGATAGAGTGGGAGGGAGGGAGAAAGAGAAACATCAATGTGAGAGGGACACTTTGACTTGTTGCCTTCCACACGATCTGACCAAGGTTGGGGACAAACCACAACCGTGGTATGTGTCCTTGACCGGAATCTCCGAACCTGTGACTCATTGGTCTGCTGACTGACACTCTAACCACTGAGCCAAAGTGGCCAGTACTCCCTTCTATTTTTATTGTACCTAAAGAAAAGAAAGCTCCTATTACTCCTTGCCTACACCTCTATTTGCAACCCTGGAAACGTTTTAAGTATCAAGCACATAATCCAAGCTGAAGAAATGGCCTTTTTGGTCTCACTGTTAGGTGTCTACACAAGACTGACTTTTGGGGGGCCTTGTGGTTCTGCACATGCTTTCTGTTTCTTGCTAAAGGGAATGAGAAAGGATGGAGGGAGAGGGAGAGAAATAGAATGAGAGAGAGAGACTTTAGTTTTACTTCCCAGTGGCACCACAATTCCCCATATGATGTTTAAAAAGTCTCTATCACAGGCCTGAAGCTTCCCTAAAACAGTAGCAAAACATCAATTCTCACGGAAGTGGATCCAGCCTATCCACAAGCCACACATCTGCCTGGCAATAAGAGGTTAGCCTAGGGGGATGCTGCCGTGTCAGGTTAAGTTAAACAATAATACTTTATATCTTCATATATTCTGTAATTTGTCTGTGTACAGCTTTCAAAAGCAAGAGGACACTATTAAAAACAAAAACTCCCAAGATCCTACCAAGAATTTATTAAAACAAAGCATACTCTTTTTGGCCTCAAAGACCTACTTATGGAGTTATCTCTCTCAATACATGTTAAATGCCACAGGGAAAATCAAGTATTATGATCTACACTTACCAAGTCAATGAATTATCCAAGTCTTCTCTGTTTGGTTAGTGGCAAAGCCCAGAAAATAACCCAAGTATCTGCTTTCCAAAGTAGAGTTTTCTTCCTTGAACTTTTAGCTGGCTTATCTGAATAAAAGTGCTAATTAAGCTCTTTGGTGGCCTCTTTCCCTTAGTACATCTTCACTGTGCCTGAGGATGGGCACAAGGTCATCATGTCCCTGCAACAGAAGGACCTGCGTACATATCGCCGCATGGGAAGACCTGACAATTACATCATTGGCTTTGAGCTCTTCAAGGTAAGAATGGACATTTGTAGGGGAAGGAATGATAACAAATAGAGTAAAAATTAGGATGGCTTGGAGTTAGTGGAATTAAGAAAGGTTCAGGGATACAGAAAGCAGAGGACCTAGGATCTTCCAACACAAAAACTATGACTTGAGTGGAATAAAGCATTTTATTCAATTTCATTTCCAGGTGGAGATGAACCGCAAATTCCGCCTTCACCACCTCTACATCCAGGAGCGCGCTGGAACTTCCACCTATATTGACACCCGCACCGTGTTTCTGAGCAAGTACCTGAAGAAAGGCAACTATGTGCTTGTCCCAACCATGTTTCAGCATGGCCGCACCAGCGAGTTTCTCCTGAGAATCTTCTCTGAAGTGCCTGTCAAGCTCAGGTTCAGTTTCCTCGGCCAACCCTGCAAACTCCAATTCAAACTCCAATTCTCTGCATTGTCTCCAAAGGGACAACTTGTTCAAATTATATTTAACAGGGATAATGAGGTGGTAGAAATGTATTTCAAAATGGAGTTATGAGAAATTCCCCAGTGGCAGACCTGAGCTTGAAATCTCTGACCGGTCATTTAAGGAGAACAGGCCTATAGCCTAAGATCATTCACCTACATTTTATCTTCTGTTCTCTGGTTGACTCTATTCTCTTAGACAGCTGGACCTCCTCACTGTTTATTATGTTCTGAGTGCTGGGTCACCAAAGCTACTTTTTCATACGAACCCTTCTTTTTTTTTTAAATTAATTAATGTTTGTTACAGATGTTTCTCCTTTTTCCCCCACTGATTCCTCCCTCCCCCTCCCTCCCTGCCCTGTCCCCAGCTTTGTTGTCCATGTCCAGACTTCTTTGATCTTTATCTGCTAGTCCTTAAGTAAGGGTAAAGAAAAACATAGTCATAAAATGTAAGGCTAGGTCACTCAATGTTTCATGCTTTTTAGCAACATTGTATTATATGGCAAGACTATCTCCTCATCAAAAGGTGTTCATCATCAATAATGTGGCTTCTTTTTGATGTTCTAGGGAATTGACTCTGGACATGCCCAAGATGTCCTGCTGGAACCTTGCTCGTGGCTACCCGAAGGTAGTTACCCAGATCACTGTTCACAGTGCTGAGGGTCTGGAGAAGAAGTATGCCAATGAAAGTAAGAACTGCAAGGGTGTCTGGGAAAAGAACATTTATTTTTATTTTTGCATGCATGGTTAGGAAAGATGGTAACAAATGATTCTTTCCAATGGTATTTTCAGTCTAGACAAGTCAGGATGACTCTCAAACATGGCAAAATGGAATGTAAACTTTGGGCAAAGAGTACATAATATGCATTTTTGTATTCATTTATAAAGTGTAGGAAAAAAGGGAACCAGGAACAAAAGTGCTGGATCATTCTGGTACCCCAGTGTTATGCTCAATGTCCCGGAATGGACCTAGTGAGACAGTTTCTGGACTTTCTAGAAAGAGAACTTTAATCATTGTCTTAAAATCAAATGTTACTTTGTTCCAGCTGTGAACCCATATTTGGTCATCAAGTGTGGAAAAGAAGAAGTCCGTTCTCCTGTCCAAAAGAATACTGTTCATGCCATTTTTGACACACAAGCCATTTTCTATAGAAGGACCACTGGCATTCCTATTATAGTGCAGGTAAGAATATGAATAGGGACCCCCAGGTCCCTATTCAGTCCCTATTCAGTATCACGTTCAGTATCAGGTGTTAGATTATCCCATATGCCTCATATACGTCTAGGATACAGAGAAAGGGTTAAACCAGTTTTTTATTTGTTTCATACTTAAAAAAAATTCTCACCAGGCATAGATACTGGCTTCCTTATTAATCTCCATCCTAAATAGCCTCTTTTCCATTTATTTCATTGTGGGCAGAAGCCCTCATGCTCATAGGTACTGTAAAATCCCATAAGGGGAAGCATATGTCAGTTCAGATGACCCTGATCCTGCTATGTCAGGATGGACCACTACAAATGGTTGTTCTTTTGACTCAATGCTTCTTACCAATTGTATTTGTACATAATTCATAATTCAAGGTTGATCTTGAGCTCTACTTGCTGGCTTTTCATCACTGTTATGAGTATCTTTCCCTTAACCAATGAGGTAGCAGGAAAAAATAATCTTTTTGGTTTTTAAACAAACCTTTCCAAGTTTAGCGTGAGGTTCTAGATGCCACTGGACAAAGTCCAATCTCACAGAGGGTTGCTTACCTTCACTCTCTATATTTGTCTCTCCAGGTCTGGAACAGCCGAAAATTCTGTGATCAGTTTTTGGGGCAGGTTACTCTGGATGCTGACCCAAGTGACTGCCGTGATCTGAAGTCTCTGTACCTGCGTAAGAAGGGTGGTCCAACTGCCAAAGTCAAGCAAGGCCACATAAGCCTTAAGGTTATTTCCAGCGATGATCTTACTGAGCTCTAAATCTCCAGCTCCAGAAAATCCTGACAGTTTTCCATCATTTTATTTTCTGTCAGATATAAGGTCTTATCACATATACATAATCTTTTGAAAAAAAGAAATAGTAATTAACTTTTCCTTTCTTCTGATAACTTTCCCATACCTCCCAATCCAAGTAGCATCAGTAGCTACATAACCTATATACCTCCAGCAGCTGGACAGGGGGAGGTGACAGTCTTATTCATAGATCATATAGATGTTTGCTAAGAAAAGATCTCTGGAACTTCCGGGGGTGAGATTCAATTAGGACAACAACAGCCTGGATACCCTATAGATGTCTTTGCTGCTTTCAGATGCCCAATATATCTCCTCTGTAGAGCATGTTGAGGAAGGAGGAGGGGTGACCAAGGCCAAGCTGGTCTAGCCTGACATCCCAGCTCCTTATTGAACACTACAAATGACCCTGTAGCATTTTATTCAGCAGCCAGAGCCTGCTTGTAAGTCCCCAGCCATTACTATCACCACCACCACCATCACCATCACCACCTCCGGAGAGTGTAGTCCTGCCCTAACCTAAGTCACCCCCCCACAGTAGGTTTTACCTTCATGTTGAGGAAGCTTCCTTGGTGCTTAATCAAGAGCTGGAGTTCAGTAAGGCCTAGATAGTGGGAAGGGCCTGAGCTCTAGTTTAATGGAAGCCAGCTGTGTGCCACAAGAGGGAAAAGTTGAAGCTGCAGTGGGAGACAAAGCTTCGGTCTCCCACCCATCCACACACACCTACACTCACACACGCACATGTGGGCGTGCACAAACTACGGTTCAGGCAGTCAGTGGGCAAGAGGAAGAATGAATAAGTACCACACACTCTGAAAGGGCAAGAAAATCCATCCAGACATAGTACATCCAGTTTTGGGCCCCTGACTGCAATGTGAAACCTTCTGCTGCTGCTAGGTTTAAAAGCAAACCGGTTGTCCTGTGCCTCCTAATATCATTGGTACCGAAGACCCCATCTGAGGCCTTTAGACTTTGGTTCCAGCCCAGAACCCTCAGGCATTTTTCTCAGTTGGGTAGCTTCACTTCCTAGGGGTATTTGTTTGCCTTCTTGTTTTTTCAGTACTTCTACAGCGTTTTCTCTAGAGTCAATCCTTCCTAAATGTCCTTCCCTCCATCTCATCTATCAACATTCTATTTCTTCTTTAAGGCCCAGCACAAATGCCACCTCCTCCATGAAGCCTTTCCTAAGCCCCAAATCCCCACCCCAACAATATTTCAATGCTTCTGCAATGATAAAAAAACAAACAAACATAGTTGTAGTACCTAGTCTAGTCCAGCATGCATTCATTAAAAAATATGTTGTAGGCTTTTTTTAGCTTGCTCATTTTCTATCATGTTTGTCAGCCTGTGTTACTTCTGCAGTGCCTTCACTACACTGCCTTACATAATCCAAACCACAATAAAATTCACATTCAATAAACTGACTAGTTTTTGACTTGATTTGATGGCAAAGGAGAGATGGCAAGAATAGCCATCTATTGAGACTTGCTTTGGAGCCACTACTAGAGGTGGGGTGGTTGGTGGGGGTACTTCTCAAAACCTGAGCCCAGGTACAAATCTGATGGATGCAGAGGCATTGACTGCATTCTGATGGTACAGTCTTCCATCCAGATTGGGGTGGGGGGAGTTGGGAGAATAGAGAAGAACCCTCTTCTATTCCATTTTTAGGAATATTTGGGTGGTATTTGGGGTTATATTATTTTGAAACTTCTCTGGGATTGGATTTAATGTCAAAGTTACTGTGGCCAATTTTTCAAGGGCAGACCTCTTAACAGGAAAAAAATACCAAGTCCTCCCTTTCAACATCTCCCTTAGAGCTGAATGAATGTGAAGACTTCACTCACATGCTTCTACACTCAATCTGCCATTTGCCCATCTTAGAATAGGCTATGGGAGAAGCTCCTCTCTTCTTTCTTGAGCCCTGCTTCCTGACAGAAAAGAATGTCCAGACAGGAGAGGGGTCTCTACACTCAGTAGTAGAGTCTTCAAGCACAGCTCTCTTTCACTGTTCCTTCAAAACTAGCCCAGAACACATTAGAGATGACATCTTTAATACAGGTATTTAGCTGTACAGCTTTGTAGGAAATTAAATATCCAATACAGGTAGCTGTAATAATTCTACATGGTCACCAGATGGCACTATGATATTACAGTTAAGCTCAAAGAAGCTACCACTATTTTAAGAATGAGAATTTTTTTTCCAAATAAAAGGTAGAAAAGAAAGGGAACTATCACTTTTTGATTATATGGTATGTGTCAAACTCTATGCTCAATACTTTATATATGTGATCTCATTTAATGCCCATAACAAGCATATGAATTGTCATTATCTCCCTGTTTTTCAAGGATAAGGTAAGGAACAAGGAGATTAAATAAGGATGGTTAGGCACTAATTATATCATGATTTTTAGTCAAATAAGTGTGTCTATTTGACTCCTGAACTTTAACCTTTTCCATGAAAATATGCTGTCCCCAGAAAGTAGTAACATCTTCCCTACATCTGTATTACTAGCTGTGTATATGTAATACTACAAAAAAAATTGTGCAGACATACAAACTGTTTCTTTCAGAATCTTTACCACTCTAACTTATGTATACATGCATATACTTATGCACACATGCATATAATATGTCAGTAGGCTTGGGCATGATTGATGAATACAGTTAACCAAATGAAAAATGAAGGGATCAACAGTTACAGGCAATGAGATTGATGTCTTCAAGTACACAAACTTGCAAGAGAGCATGAACTGTTTGGAGAAAAAGTTTGTTTTGTTTGAAACATATGGTGCCAATGTGGGAATGATGGGAGATGACATTGGAGAAGCAAACAAAACAAATTATGAGAGGTCGTATATATCAAGACAAAGGTTTTTTACTTAATCCTGAGGACAATTAGGAAACACAAATTTTTTTTAATAATGTGAATGGTGTTTCTTTTTCCTCTTTCTGCTTTTCTAAATTTTCTCATGGCTTTCTAATGGACATCAATCACTTTTTATTATAACAGCTTTAATAAAATTTAATTCACATACTATTCAATTTACCACCGTAAAATGTTTAATTTGATTGTTTTTAGTATATTTACAGTTAAGCAAGCATCATCACAATCAATTTTAGAACAACTTCATCATTTCCAAAATGAAACCCTGTACCCTTTAGTAGTCACTCCTGCTTTCTCCCAACTCCCTTCCCTTCCACCCTAGAAACCAACATACTTTCTGTTTCTATGGATTCGCCTATTCTGAACATTTCATATAAATGAAGTAATACAAAACTGTGGCTTTCTGTGTCTGGCTTCTTCTATTTAGCCCAATATTTTAAGGTTTATCTATATGTAGCATGAATCAGTACTTTATTCCTTTTTATTGCCAGATAATATTCCATTGTATGGATATACTACATTTTATTTATTCATTTACCAGTTGATGGAAACTTGGGTTATTTATCCTTTTTTACTATTATGAATAATGCTCTTATGAACATTTGTGTATCAGTTTTTGTGTGGACATGTTTTCAATTCTCTTGGGTATATAAGTAGAAGGGGAATTGCAGGATCACATAAAACTTTATTCTGAACTGTTGACAGAATGTTTCCCAAACCAACTGTAACATTTTGCATTCCCACCAGCAGTATATAAGGGCTCCAATTTCTGCATATCCTTTTCAGTACTTGTTATTATCTGTGTCCTTGATTAGTTCTATCCTAGTGGGTGTGAAGTGATACCTCATTGTGGTTTTAATTTGCATTTCTCAGATGACTAAATATGTGAGCAGCTTTGTATGTGATTATTGGCCATTTGTATATCTTCTTTAGAAAAATGTGTATTTAGATCCTTTGCTCATATTTAAATTGGAGTATTTGTATTTTTATTAGTGAGCTGTAGGTGTTCTTTATATAGTCTGGGCCTAATGTATTTCTCTCATACTGAGGATTGTCTTTTCTTTATTTTATTTTAATTTAATTTTTATTTATTTAATGAATTTATTGGGGTGACATCGGTTAATACAATTGTATAGGTTTCATAGGTACATTCTATAATACATAACCTGTATAAGGTATTGTGTGTTCACTACTCTAAGTCTCCTTCCATCACCATTTGTCTCCACTTTACCCACGTCAACCTTTCCCTCTGGTAATCACCATACTATTGTTTGTATATAAGGTTTTAAACTTCCCTTAATCTTTTCACCTTTTTCACCCAGCCCCCCTATCCTCTTGCCCTTGACAGCTGTCAGTCTGTTCTCTGTTTCTGTGAGTCTGTTTCTATTTGGGTTGTTAGTTTATTTCATTCATTAGATTCCACATATAAGTGAAATCATATGGTATTTGTCTTTCTCTAACTGACTATTTAAGTTAGCATAATATGCCCAGGTCTATCCATGCTGTCTCAAATGATAAGATTTCCTACTTTTTTATGGCTAAGAAGTATTTCACAGTGTAAATGTACCACTGCTTTTTTTTAGCATTACAATTTGTTACTTTCTAAGTAATTATTTGTGATATATAAAACTGCAATAATTTAATATGCTAATTTTGTTTCCACTTTATTTTTTATTAAATAATTTATTTTGGTTAAAGATGTTTCACCTTTCCCCTCAGACACCCTCCTCCCAATCCCGCCCCCTCAAACAGCATTGTTGTCTATGTCCATTGACTATGCATATATGCACATAAGTTATTTAGATTATCTCTTCCCTGCCGCCTGCCCCCCTCCTCTGAGTTTGGTCAGTCTGAACCATACTCCTTTCTTTGTATCTGGGTCTGTTTGGTTCATCAGCATATTTTGTTCATTATATTTCATAAAATAGTGAAATCATGTGGTATTTGTCTTTCTGTGATTGGCTTATTTCGCTTAGCATAATACTGTTCAGGTCCCTCCATGTCTCCTTATAGGATAAGAGATCTTCTTACAGCTACATAGTGTTCCATGTATATATGTACCACAGATTTTTTTTATTTATTTAATTAATTTATTTTTGTTACAGATGTTTCTTTCTTTTCCCCCACTGATTCTCCTCTCTCCCTCCCTCCCCACCCTGTCGCCAGCTTTCTTTCACAAGTCCTTTGTTCATGCACACATGCATATAAGTTCTGTGGTTTGTCTTTCCCCCACCACTCCCTCTTCTGGGGATAGTCAGTCTGTATCCCACTTCCACATCTCTGGGACTACCCCATTCCTCAGACTGTTAAGTTCATTATATTCCACAAATAAGTGAGATCATATAATACGTGCCTTTCTCTGTTTGGCTTGTTTCATTTAGGATAATACTTTCCAGGTCCCTCCATGTCGTCTCAGAGGATAAGAAATCTTTCTTTCCTACAGCTGCATAGTACTCCATTGTGTATATGTACCACTGCTCTTTTATCCATTCGTCTACTGATAGACATTTGGACTCTTTCCAGATCTTAGCTATTGTAAATAGTGCTGCTATGAACATGGGGGTACAAATATTCTTCCTGATTGGTGTTTCAGGGTTCTTAGGGTATATTCCTAGAAGTGGGATCACTGAGTCAAATGGAAGTTCAATTTTTAATTTTTTGAGGTAACACCATATTGTTTTCCATAGTGGTTGCACCAGTCTGCATTCCTACCAGCAGTGTACTAGAGTCCCCTTTTCTCCACACCCTCGCCAACACTTGTTGTTTGATGATTTGTTGATGGCAGGCATTCTGACAGATGTGAGGTGATACCTCATTGTTGTTTTAATTTGTATCTCTTTGATGATTAGTGATGTTGAGCATTTCTTTATATGTCTCTTAGCCATTTGTATGTCCTGTTTGGAGAGGTGTCTATTTAGTTCCTCTGCCCATTTTTTAATAGGGTTCTTTGTCTTCCTTTTGTTGAGTTGTATGAGCACTCTATATTTATTGGAATTTAACCCCTTATCTGATATATCATTGGCAGTTATGCTCTCTCATACAATGGGTTGCCTTTCCATTTTGATGATTGTATCTTTTGCTGTGCAGAAGCTGGAAGCTGTTGAGTTTGATATAGTCCCATGTGTTCATTTTCTCCATTGTTTCTGTTGCCTTAGGTGATGTATCAGTGAAAATTCTTCTGCGTATGATGTCTGAAATTTTGTTGCCTACAGTTGCTTCTAGGATTTTTATGGATTCATGAGTCCCATTTAAGTCTTTTATCCATTTTGAGTTTATTCTTGTGTAGGGGGTAAGTTGATGGTCTAGTTTCATTTTTTTGCATGTAGCTGTCCAATTTTCTCAACACCGTTTATTAAAGAGGCTGTTCTTACTCCACTGTTTGCTCTTGCCACCTTTGTCAAATATTAATTGAGCATATTGCCTTTGGTCCATTTCTGGGTTATCTGTACTGTTCCACTGGTCTACGGGCCTGTTCTTGTGCCAGTACCAGGCTGTTTTGATTACAGTGGCTTTGTAGTATAATCTGAAATCTGGTAATGTGATCCCTTCTACTTTGTTCTTTTTCAAGATTGCTGTGCCTATTCGGGGTCGTTTTGGGTTCCATATGAAGTTTTGAAGTATTTTTTCTAGTTCTGTGAAGTATGTCTTCACAGAAGTAAGTATTTTGATGGGGATGGCACTGAATCTATAGATTGCTTTGGGTGGTATGGACATTTTAATGATGTTAATTCTTACAATGCATGAACAAGGTATGTGCTTCCACTTTTTTATATCTTACTCTAATTATTTTTTTTTTCAATGTCCTGTAGTTTTCTGCAAATAGGTTCTTTACTTCTTTGGCTGAGTTTATTCCTAGTTATCTTAATTTTTGGCTGCTATGGTAAATGGGATTCTTTTTCAGTTTCTCTTTCTGTGAGTTCATTATTGGTGTATAAGAATGCTGTCGATTTCTTGATGTTAATTTTGTACCTGCTACTTTGCCAAATTTGTTTATTAAATTTAGTAGATTTTTGATGGAGTCTTTAGGGTTTTCCATGTACAATATCATGTTATCAACAAATAATGACAGTTTCACTTCCTCCTTCCCAATTTGGATCTATTTTATTTTTTCTTCATGTCTAGTTGCTGTGACTAAGACTTCCAGTACAATGTTAAATAAGAGTGTCAAAAGTGGGCATCACTTTGTTGTTCCAGTCTTTAATGAAAATTCTTTTAGTTTTTGCTCATTGAGTATGATGTTGGCTAAAGATTTTTTATATATGGCCTGTATTATGTAGTGATATGATCCCTCTAATCCCACAATGATGAACTTTTTTTAGAAATGGGTATTGGATTTTGTCAAATTCTGACAAAATGCTGAGTCTATTGATACTATCATATTGTTTTTATCTTTCATTTTCTTTATGTGCTGTATCATATTTATTGATTTGTTAATATAACACCAGCCTTGCATCCCTGGGATCAATCCCAGTTGGTCACAGTGAATACTTTTTAATGTATTGCTGGATACAATTTGCTAATATTTTTTTTTATTTTTTTATTTTTTTATCCTCACCCGAGGACATTTTTCCATTTTTTGTTCAGGTAGAGTGGGAGGGAGAGAGAGGAACAGAGAGAGAGAGAGGGAAACTTTGACGTGAAAGGGACACATCGAGTGGCTTCCACCTGCACAACCGACCAGGGCCGGGGACAAACTACAACCGAGGTACGTGCCCTTAGCAGGAACCAAACCCGGGTCTCTCTGGACTGCAGGCCGACGCTCTAACCGCTGAGCCAAACCGGCCAGGGCCAATTTGCTAATATTTTTAAAAGAATTTGGCATCTATGTTCATCAGAGATATTGGCCTGTAGTTTTCTTTCTTTGTAGTGTCTTTATCTGGTTTTGGAATTAGTATTATGCTGGCATCATAAAATGAGTTTGGAAGTCTACCTTGTTCTTGAAATTTTGGGAATTTTTTGAGGAGAATGTTAGATCTTTAAATATTCAGTAAAACTCCCCTGTGAAGCCATCCGGGCCTGGGCTTTTGTTTGCTGGAAAATTCTTGATTATATCCTCAATATCTTTAGTTGTTATTAGTCTGTTCAAGTTTTTTATCTGTTCCCAGTTTAGTTTTGGGAGACTGTATATTTGTAGAAATTTGTTCATTTCATCTAGATTGTCCAATTTGTTGCTATCTAATTGTTCATAATATTTGTTAACGATCCTTTGTATTTCTGTGGTGTCAGTTGTTACTCCTCCCTTCTGTTTCTGATTTTTATATCAGTTCTCTTTCTTTGTTTATTTGCGAGTCTAGCTAAAGGTCCATCAACTCAACCTTGTGTTTCTTTTCAAAAAACCAGCTCTTTGTTTCATTGATCTTTTGAATTGTTTTTTTAGTCTCTGTTATCATTTATTTCTGCTCTGAAATTTATTATTTCTTTCCTTCTACTTGCTCTGGGTTTTCTTTCTGTTTCGTTCTAGTTCTTTAAGTTGTAAGGTTGGATAGTCAATTAGACATTTTTCTTCTTCCCTGAGGTAGGCCTATAGTGCTATGAACTTCCCTCTCAGAACTGTTTTTGCTGTGTCCCATAGAGTTTGTGTTGTTGTGTGTTTATTTTCATTGGTTTCCAGGAAGATTTTAATTTCTTTCTTGATCTCCTTGGCAACCCATTCATTATATAATAACATGCTCTTTAGTCTCCATGTGTTTAAATGTTTTTGCATGTTTTTATTGTAATTGATTTCTAGTTTCATGCTATTGTGATCTGAGAAGATTCTTGATATAATTTCAATCTTTTTGAACTTGTGGAGACTCTGTTTATTTCCTAATATGTGTCTATCTTTGAGAATGTGCCATGTGCACTTGAGAAGAATGTAAATTGTGCAATTTTGGAGTGTAATTCTTTGTAGATATGTACTAAATCCATTTGATCTAGTATATCATTTAGAGCCTCTGTTTCCTTGTTAATTTTTCTGTCCAGAGGATTTATCCAGTGATGTCAGTGGGGTGTTGAAGTCCCCTGCTATGATTGTATTGCTGTTGATTTCTCCTTTAAAGTCCTCCAGAAGTTTTAAAATATATTTTGTTGCTCCTGTGTTGTGTACATATATGTTTACCAAGGTTATATATTCCTATTGGATAGATACTTTCAATATTATTAGTGGCCTTCTTTGTCTCTAGTTATGGCATTCATTTTGAAGTTTATTTAATTAGATATGAGTATTGCTACCACAGCTCTTGTGTCCTTTCCATATGTTTGGAAATTTTTTTCCTTCCCTTCACTTTCAACCTATGTGAGTCTTTTATCGTGAGGTGAGTCTCTGGTAAACAACACATATATGAGTCGTGATTTCTTATCTATTCAGCTACTCTGTTGTTGTTGGTTTTTTTTTCAATTTATTTTTATTTTTTTGAAATTTTTATTAATTTATTTTTGTTAAATATATCTCTCCTTTCTCCCCTGGACACCTCCTTCTGATCTCACCCCCACCCCCAGCATTGTTATCTATGTCCATTGGTTACACATACATGCATATAAGTTTTTTAGTTTATCTCATCCTTTCCCCCTGCCCTCCTCCTCTGAGGTTTGTTGATCAGAGAGCTTAATCCATTTACATTTAAGGTTACTATTGATATGTACTTATTTATTGCCATCTTGTTTATTGTGGTTGTATTTTTATTCCTATTTTGTCTGCTAATTACAGCCGTCTTTTTAACATTTCTTGCAGTACTGGGTTGTTGCTAATGTATTCCCTTAGCTTTTTTTTTTTTTTTTTTTTTAATCTGGGAAGGTCTTTATTTCACTTTTTATTTTGAATGATAGCCTTGCTGGATAGAGTAGTCTAGGATTCAGATCCTTGTTTTTTATTATCTTGTTTACTTCATGCCCTTCCCTTCTGGCCTATAGTACTTCTGTCAAGAAGTCAGCTGATAGCCTTACGAGGGTTCCTTTTTAGGTAACCTGTTACTTTTTTTCTTGCTGCCTTTAGGATTCTCTCTTGGTCTTTAATTTTTGGCATTTTAATTACTATGTGTCTTGGTATGGTCCTCTTTGTGCTCTTCTTACTTGAGGTTCTCTGTGCTTCTTGAACTTGTATGCCTTTTTCTTGTCACCAAGTTAGGAAAGTTTTCTGTCACTATTTCTTGAAATATATTCTGTAATCCTTTCTTATTTTCTTCTTCTTCTTGAAGTCCTATGATGTGGATGTTTTTACTGTTCGTGTTGTTCCACAGTTCTCTTAAGCTGTCTTCCTTTTTTTTATTATTACTATTATTTAATTTTTTTCTTTATTGATTTTAGAGAGGGAGAAAGGGAGACAGAGAGAGAGATAGAAATATCAGTGAAAGAGAACATTGGTTGTCCAACTCCTGCATGCCCCCCACTCAGGATTTGGCCCACAACCTGGGCATGTGCTCTGAATGGTAATCAAACCAGCGCTCTCTTGATACATGAATCAATGCTCAACCACTGAGCCACACTAGCCAGGCTATCTTCCTGTTTTTTAATCTTTTTTTTTCTTTTTGGTTCTCTGATTGGATGATTTTTTGTACCCTGAATTCTAATTCACTTATGCAATACTTATGGCTTCCTCTACTCTGCTGGCTATTTCTTTCAATGGGTTCTTTATTTCTGCTCTGTTATTCTTTGTTTCAGCTTGGTGATTTTTCATTTCCAATTGGTTGATTTTCAATGTTTCTATATCTTTACTCATGCTGTTGAGCTTCCTCATTATCATTAATATGACCTTTACCTCTGATAACTTGCTTAATTGCATTTCATTTATCTCTTCGCTGTAGAATTCTCTTGCTCTTTCATTTGGAATTTGTTTCTTTGTTGCATCATTTTGGCTGTCTCAGTGGTTTTTGGAGCATGCCAAATATTTCCTGTGGCTGTTGATGTTCCACTGATTTTGGCTCCCTCTACTGAGTTTGGATGAGTGTGGGAGAACTCACGTTAAATACCACTGTCAAGCCTTACTTTCCTGGGTAGGTTTGCAGACCAATCATAGGTTCAGTTTTCCTCTAGCTTTTACCTGCTGTCTATTAGTCTTAGTTACTTGATGAGCCTTGGGTTGTAGCCCTCCACTGAATTAAAAAAAAATTCTCACATGTATAGGGTAGGAAGATTTTCAGCAGGTGGGGGAGTTGCTTGCTGGTAGTCTCTAGCTGTTAATGAGCCTCAATTTTCATTTCTCTGGCCTGGCAGGTGGTGTTGAATTCCTGAGGGAGGAGCTGTTGCTTCTCCTTGGGGCTCTTGGAGTAACATGGCTACTGTCCTATGAGAGAGGGATTCAGCACAAAAGTCCTGGTGCCCTCCCAGCTCTCCAATCTCCTGAGTTTCTCCACACAGTTCTAGTCCAGTCTGTCCATCCTGTGCTGGAACTCAAGGTGAGAGGCTGTAGCTAATTTAGTGCTCTGTCCTGGCACTCTGCTTGCTGTGGAGTTGTCTTGAGATTTTAACCCCAAGGGAACTGCTCACCACTAAAACAGCACTCAGCTGTTGTCCATGGGTTCCCAGAGAGCCCTCTCACACCTCCACAGTTCCTACTAGGCTTCATTTGGTGTCCACTTTCTTTCCCTAGTCATCTGGGTTCTCTCCAGCTGCTTTTCTGTTGGTTTTTCCCAATGGTTTGTCTTTATTTTAGTTGTTATTCCAGTTTGGTCCTGGAAGAAAATCTGTGTAGCATCCATTCACTCTGCCACCATTTTTTTAACCTCCTCACAAAGACCTCCATTCTTCTGCACCAAGTGGAGCCACAGAAAGCCAAAAGCTTCAGGGTGGACATTGTCCCCTGCACCTGGGTCAGAAGTTAAGCTATCCCACATCCACCTCCTCGGACCACTGTGTGCCCACCACTTCTTTCTTTCATCCACTAATCTACTGATGGATACCTGGATGGTTTCCAAATTTTATTATTGTAAGTAATGCTGCAATGAACATATGGAAGCATATATTGTTTCAAATTAGTGTTCTGGGTTTTTTCAGATATATTACTGGAAGTGGAATTGCTGAGTCATAAGGCAGTTTTATTTTAAATTTTTTGAGGTAACTCCATACTGTTTTCCACAGTGTCTGAACCAATATGCATTCCCACTAAGAGTGCACAAGAGTTCTCCTTTCTCCACATCCACATCAAAATGTTTTTTGTTGATTTAGTGATGATAGCCATTCAGAAAAGTGTGAGGTGGTATCTCATTGTACTTTTAATTTGCATTTCTCTAATAATTAGTCATGTTAAGCATCTTTTAATATGTCTAATAGCCATCTGTATGTCTTCTTTAGAGAAGGACCTATTAAGGTCTTTTCTCCATTTTTAATTGGATTGTTTGTTTTTTGGTGTTGAGTTTTTATAAGTTCTTTATAAATTTTGGATATTAATCCTTTATCAGATGTATTATTGACGGATATGTTTTCCCATTCGGTAGGTTGCTTTTCGTTTTGTACATGATTTCCTGTGTTGTGCAAAAACATTTAGTTTTATGTTGTCCCAATTGTTTATTTATTTATTTTTTGTTTCCCTTGTCCGAAGAGATAATATCACAAAAAAAATATTGCTACAAGAAATGTCCTAGATTTTACTGTTTTCTTTTAGAATTTTTATGGTTTCAAGACTAACATTTAAGCCTTTAGTCTATTTTTAATTTACTCTTGTGTATGGTGTAGAAAGGTGATCTAGTTTTGCTTTGTTTGCATGTATCTGTCCCATATTCCCAACACCATTTATTGAATAGAATATCTTTACCCCATTGTATTTTTCCACCTTTGTCAAATATAATTTGACCAGAAATGCATGGGTGTCTTTCTGTGCTCTCTATTGTTCCATTGATTAATTTGCCTGTATTCATGCCAGTATCATGCTGTTTTGGTTACTGTTGCCTTGTAGTATAGTTTGATATCAAGTAGCATAATTTCTCTAATTTTGTTCTTTCTTGAGATTGTTGTGGCTATTCAGGGTCTTTTGTGGTTTTATATAAATTTTTGGAATACTTGTTCTAATTCCACAAAACACGCCATTAGTATATTGATAGGAATTATGTTGACTCTGTAGATTGCTTTGGGTAGTATGTACATTTTAATGATGTTAATTCTTCCTACCCATGAAACATGGTATATGATTCCAATTATTTTTATTTTCTCCAATATCTTTCTTCGGTGTCTTATAATTTTCAGAGTACAGGTCTTTTACATCATTGGTTAAATATATTCCTAGGTATTTTTTCGATGCAATTATAAACAAGATTGTTTTCTTAGTTTCCCTTTCTGATAGTTTATTATTGGTGTATAAAAATGCAACTTATTTCTGGATATTCATTTTGTATCCTGCTACTTTACTGAATCCATTTATGAGTTCTAATGTTGTTGGTGCAGTCTTTGGTGTTGTCTATATAAAATATCATGTCACCTGCAAATAATTACCGGTTACTTTATTTTTTCTTTCAAATTTGGATGCCTTTTATTTCTTCTACTTAACTGATTGCTGTGGCTAAGACTTCCAGTACTATGTTGAATAAAAGTGGTGAAAGCAGACATCCCTGTCTTGTTCTTGATTGTATGGAAAACAGTTTTGGTTTTTGCCCATTGAATAAAATGTTGGCTTTGGGTTTGTGATATATAGCCTTTATTACAGTGAGGTACGTTATCTCTATTCTCATTTTGCTGAGAGTTTCTATCATAATGGGTGTTGGGTTTTATCAAATGCTTTTTCTGCATCTATTGATATGATTATGTGGCTTTTATCCTTCATGTTGTTTCTATGGTGTATCACATTTATTGATTTGTGGATATTGTACCTCCTCGTATCCCCAGAATAAATCCCACTTGATTATTATGTATCTGGTTGGCTTATACTTTGGTGAGAATATTAGCATCTATGTTTATAAGGGGTATTGACCTATAATTGTTTTCTTTGTAATATCTTTATCTGGTTTTAAAATTAGGATAATACTGCCTCCATAAAATGAGTTCAGTAGTCTTCCCTCCTCTTGAATATTTTGAAATAGGATAGATGAGAAGGACAGATGTTAGATATTCTTTGGTAAAATTTACCTGTGAAGTAATCTGGTCCAGGACTTTTATTTCTTAGGAGTTTTTCTGTTTTTCTGTTTTTTTTGTTTTTTGTTTTTTTTTTATATATATACTACTTTAATTTCATTAGTTTGAATCTGTGTAGTCAAATTCTCTGATTCTTTCTTATTCAGTTTTGGAAGACTATATGTTTCTTGGAATTTATACATTCTATCTGGATTGTCCAAATTTTGGACATATAGTTGTTTGCAATGTTTTCTTACAATTCTTGGTATCTCTTTGTTGTCAGTTGTTACATCTACTCTTTCATTTCTGCTTTTATTTGAGTCCTCTCTCTCTTTTTCTTGACAAGCCTTATTTGATAAAAGTTTATCAAACTTTTTTTATCTTTTTGAAGAACCAGTTCTTGGTTTCATTGATCTTTTGTATTGTTTTTTTAGACTCTATTTCTTTTATTTCTGCTCTGTATTATTTCCTTTTCTCTCTTAACTTTGGAGTTTGTTGTTCTTTTCCCGGATCCTTTAAGTGTAAAGTTAGATTATTTTATATTTTTCTTGTGTTTTAAGATAGGTCTGTAGTACTATGCATTGTCCTCTTAGAACTGTTTTCACTATGTTCTATAGATTTTCGATTGTTTTGTTCTCATTTTTATTTGTTGCAAAGTATCTTTTGATTTCTTTCTTGATCTCATTGTTAACCCATTTATTGTTTAGAAACATGTTATTTAGCCTCCATGTCTTTGTGTGTGTTTTAATTTTTTCTTGTGAATGATTTCTAGTTTCATACTATTATAATCATAGAACATGCTTGATATGATTTCAATTTTCTTAAATTTATTGAGATTTGTTTTGTGGCCTAGAAAATGTTGCATGTGTACTTGTAAAGTTTGTATATTCTGCTGCTTTGGGGTGTAATTCTCTAAAGATATTAACTATATCCATCTGATCTAGTCATTTAAGGCTGCTGTTTTCTGTTTGGAAAATCTATACATTGATGTCACAATGGAATGTTAAAGTCCCCTACTAAGACTGCATTACTGTCAAACACTCTCTTTATGTCCATTTTTATTTGCTTTACATATTTAGGTCCTCCTATGTTGAGTGCCTAAATGTTTACAGGGGTTATATTCTATTGTTTTATTGCTCCATTTATCATTATGTAGTGTCTTTCTTTGTCTCTTATTAAAGGTTTTGTTTTAAATTATATTTTGTCAAATATAAGTATTGTTACCACAACTTTTTACCCCCATTCCATTTGCATGAATTATCTTTTTACATTTATTTACTTTTAGTCTGTGTATATCTTTTGTTCTGAGGTAGGTCTCTTGTAGACAGCTTATCTATGAGTCTTGTTTTCTTATCCATTCAACTTCACTATGTCTTTTTTTAATTTTTTAATATGTTTTTGTTGTTTTTTAGAAAAAGAGATAGAAACATTGATGTGAGAGAGAGAAACATCAATTGGCTGCTTCCTGCATACTCTATTGGGAACTGAGCCCACAACCCAGGCATGTGCCCTGACTGGAAATTGAATTGGGACCTCGGTCCATGGGAGGATGCTCAATCCACTGAGCAACACTGGCTGGGCCTGCCCTATGTCTTTCAATTGTAGCATTTAAGCCAGTTACATTTAAAGTGATTATTGATAGGTATTCATTTATTGCTATTTCATTCTTTTAACTATATTCTTTTGTTCCGTCTCCTTGTCCTTCTTCTTCTTTTCCTCCTCTTCCTCCTCATCGTCCTCCTCCTCCTCCTCCTCCTGCTCATCTTCCTCCTTCTTCTTCTCTTTCTGTTCTTCAAGAAGGCTCTTTAACATTTCTTATAATACTGGTTTGGTGGTAACAAATATTTTTAGCGTTTCCTTGTATGGGAATCTATTTCTCCTTCAATTTTAGATAATAGCCTTGTTGGATAAAGTAGTCTTGGTTGTAGGTACTTGCTTCTCATCGCTTTGAATTTTTCATGTCAATCCCTTCTGGTCTGAAATGTTTTTGCTGAGATATGCAATGTCAGTCTTATGGGAGCTCCCACGCATGTAAGTAACTATTTCTCTTGCTGCTTTTAAGAGTCTCTCTTTGTCTTTAACCCTTGCCATTTTAATTCTGATGTGTCTTGGTATGGGCTGCTTTGGGTTCATCTTGTTTGGGAATTTCTGCACTTCCTAGACTCTTGTCTAGACTAATATTAGATTAGGAAAGTTTTCTGTCATTATTTCTTCAAATAGGTTCTAAATACCTTGCTCCCTCTCTTCTCCTTCTGATACCCCTATAAGGTGGATGTTTCATGTTGTTCCAAAGATCCCTTAAACTATCCTCATTTTTAAAAATTATTATTATTATTACTTTTATTTTTTAGTGCTCTGATTGAGTGTTGTTGTTTTTTCTATCTTGTCTTCCAAATCACTGATTAAATTTCCTGCTTCATCTAACTTAATGTTTATTCCTTCCAGGGTATTCTTTATTTCAGATATTGTACTCTTCATTTCTGAGTAGTTTATTTTTATAGTTTTATGTCTTTTTTCATGCTGTTGTAGTCCCTCTAAGTTTCTTGTGGTTCTTACTAAGTTCTTTGAACATCCTAATAACCATTTTTTTAAAACTATATATCTAATAAAGTGCTTGCCTCCACTTTATTTAGCTCCTTTCTTCTGGAGTTTTCTCCTGTTCTTTAATTTGGGGCATGTTTCTTTGTCTCCTCACTTAGACTGCCTTTTTGTGTTTGTTTCTAGCTGTTAGGTAGATCTGCTATGACTCCCAGTCTTGGTAGGGTTGCCTTATGTAGTAGGTGTCCTGTTGGACTCAGCAGCACAGTTTTCTTGATCATCTGAGCTGGTTTATGTGGACCCTTCTGTTGTAATTGAGACTTGATTTCTATTGGCCTATTTGTGTGTGGGGTTGACCCTAGGGTGGCTTATGTGAGTCTCAATCTCAACCACAGTGTACAAACTGCTGTGCAGTTGTTAATCACAGGAAGTACAATTCACCTCAGCAGGGTGTGGTGCTTGCTGAGATCCTTTGTATATACTGCTTGTGAAACTAATTAGATTCTACTTGTCTGAAGGTGGGCTCTGGATGTGTTGTTTTGGGGGCTTCTTGGGAGGGACTCTAGTGCCGGTCAATGTCAGCTGTTGTCTCTGACTGACCCTGGGCAACCTGTTTGAAATTACAAAGTAATCCAGATTCTATGGCTGCCTTTGCTGGGCCTGGGTGTGTGTGGGAATGACCAAGCTGTACACCAAGACAGGCTTTAACAACACTGGGATCGAGACACCCTGAGATCAGCTTCCACTTGCCACCTCCAGCTGGCTGCCTTTTAGGCTCAGTCACTGAAAGTGCCTCTGGTGGTACTCGAGTTGCATGAGGTAGGTTCTCAGTGAGTCACCAGGTAGGAACAAGTGGTGTTGACCAGGTCAATACAGGTTCAATCTCCATGCCAGTTATGGGTCTGAGCCCCCTCAGCAAATGTACCTGCTACCTGCTGGGTACTTGCACACTTTGGTGGTGTGGTGGGGTCTCAGGTAATTGTCAGGGTGAGGCAAGCAGTGCTTAGAAGGTTCAAACAGACCAAGATATGGCCATGTGAAAGGAGGGCTCTGCACTGGTTAGGCATGACAGGGATAAATGTCCCCCATCCTAGAGCCGCACAACTCAGAATGACCCAGATTCTTCCCAGAGCTGGATCTCAACAGGGTGGTGCCATGAGGAGTCAGAAAAGTGGGGCTTGTTGGTCTCCTATATAGGGGAAGTGCTGGTCAGGCTTAGGGAAATGTAGAGAGAGTGACCATCACCCAAGAGTCATACAACTCAGTCTGTACCAAATTCTGTCCAAACATGAGCAGGGAAGAAGCACCAGGAGGCCAATGGGAGCATGAAGAGTGAGACTAGAAGATCTCCCTTGAGGTGGAGGCACCAGTCAGCTTCTTAGGGTAGTGGGGGGAATGGTCCCTACCCCAAAGCCACACAATTTAGCCACTGACACTGCCTGAGTCTGCCCAGACCTCTATAATCTGGCTTAGGCAGCTGACTCCTCAGCAGGACACAAGGTCTGTTGTATGGTACAGCAGAGAGCCTAGAGGTGGGGGAGCTATTGCATTCCCCCAGGCTGACAGGAAGGCTCCACCTGAGAAAGATGGCATCTGCAATGTGGGAGAATAATTCACTTCATGGAAACTGGTGTCTGACACTTCAGCTCTCTCTAAAGAGCCACAAACTCTAGTCTACTCTCATGAAACTCTGGTCTTCTTTCCCCTCCCTCTGCCAGAGCTGAGGGTGAGTGGCCGCAAAGGAGATTTTTTTTGTGTTGGCTCTTTAAGAGAGTGCCTGTGTCTCTAGCAGACTCCTGCTTCTCCCTGGCAGCAGAATCCCTGTTGATTTTCACAGCCAGATGTTATGTGGGCAGCTCTTTCTGGCTCTTGTGGTTCTGTGCTGGGGAGTCTGGCTTGGAGTTGAGACTTTATGCTTCTCAGCCACCATCTACAGGAGCGGAGCAAGCCCTTTAACACTTTTTGTATGTCTGCCCTTCCTACCAGTGTTTATGTGGCTTCTTCTGTAAATTTTTGGTTATAAGACTGTCTTCAACTATTCTTCAGTTGGTTATTCAGGATTATTGTTCTATACTTTAGTTGTAATTTCAGTTTGGTCCTGGGAAGAGGTGAGCGTACCTTCGTCTACTCCACCATCTTGAAATGTAGATTATCTTTTCTATTTTTTGATGCTGTTCTTTGAAGCACAATTTTTTTTAATACTCACTTAAGGGTATATATTTATCTTCAGACAGAGTGGGAGGAAGGGAGAGAGAGGGAAAGAGAGAGAAACAGCAATGTGAGAGGGACATAGCAACTGGTTGCCTCCCACTGACCCTGACCAAGGCCTGGGATGAACTGCAACCGAGGTACGTGCCGTTGACTAGAATCAAACCCACAACTCATTGGGCCATGGGTGGATGCCGTAACTGCTTAGCCAAACCAGCCAGGGCAGAAACACAAAATTTTTAATTTTGATTTTGTCAAATGTATCTTTTTGTGTTGCTTATGGTTTTGGTGTCATATCAAAGAAACCATTCTCTAATCAAATATCACAAGATTTATGCTTATGTGTTTTTCTAACAATTTTGTAGCATTAGCTTTTACATTTAGATCTTTGAACCATTTTGAGTTAATTTTGCATATGGTGTAAGGCAAAGGTCTGATTTTATCATTTAGCATATGGATATTCAGTTGTCCCAGCACCATTTGTTAAATATATTGTTCTTTTCCATTGAATAAGCTTGAAACTCTTGTTGAAAACCAACTGACCAAAAACGTATAAGTTTATTTCTGGGCTCTAATTCTGTTCCATTGATCTTTAAGACTACCTTTATGCCAATACCACACTGTCTTTTTTTTTTTTAATTAATTAATTAATTGTTGCTACAGATGTTTCTCCTCTTACCCCCACTGATTCCCCCTAACCCTCCCTCCCCACTCTGTCTCCAGCTTTGTTGTCCATTTCCATTGTTCGTGCATACATGCATATAAGTTCTGTGGTTTATCTCCCCCCAACACGCCTTCTTCTGGGGATTGTCAGTCTGTTCCCCACTTCCATGTCTCTTGGACTACCCCAATCCTCAGACTGTTATGTTCATTATATCCCACAAATAAGTTAGATCATATACTTGTCTTTCTCTGTTTGGCTTGTTTCGCTTAGGATAATACTTTAGAGGTCCCTCCATATCATCTCAAAAGAGATCTTTCTTACAGCTGCATAGTACTCCATTGTGTATATGTACCACAGCTTTTTTATCCATTTGTTTACTGAAGGACATTTGGGCTGTTTTCAGATCTTAGATATTGTAAATAGTGCTGCTACAAACATGGGGGTATATATATTCTTTCAGATGGGTGTTTCAGGTTTTTTAGGTTATATTCCTAGAAGTGGGATTACTGGGTCTAATGGCAGTTCAATTCTTAGTTTTTTGAGGTAACACCATATTGTTTTCCATAGTTGCTGCACCCGTCTGCATTCCCACCAGCAGCGTACTAGAGTCCCCTTTTTTCCACACCCTCACTAACACTTGTTATTTGATGATTTGTTGATGGCAGCCATTCTGACAGGTGTGAGGTGATACCTCATTATTGTTTTAATTTGCATCTCTCTGATGATTAGTGATGTTGACCGTTGTGGCAAAAAAATTAAGATACTTAGAAATAAACTTAACCAAAGAAATAAAGGACCTATTCATAGACAACTACAGATCATTAAAAAAAGAAATAGAGGAAAATATAAAAAAGTGGAAGCACATACCTTGTTCATGGATTGGAAGAATTAACATCATTAAAATGTCCATACTACCCAAAGCAATCTATAGATTCAATGCAATCCCCATCAAAATATTAACAACATACTTCACAGAATTAGAACAAATACTTCAAAAGTTCATATGAAACCAAAAAAGACCTTGAATAGCCACAGCAACCTGGAAAAAGAAGAACAATGTAGAAGGGATCACATTACCAGATTTCAGGTTATACTACAAAGCCACTGTAATCAATACAGCCTGGTACTGGCACAAGAAGAGGCATATAGACCAGTAGAACAGAACAGAGAACCCAGAAATGGACCAAAGGAAATATGCCTAATTAATATTGGACAAAGGCGGCAAGAGCATACAATGTAGTAAAGACAGCCTCTTTAATAAATGGTGTTGGGACAATTGGACAGCTACATGCATAAAAAAAAAAAAGAAGAAAGAAAGAAAGAAAGAAAGAAAGAAAGAAAGAAAGAAAGAAAGAAAGAAAGAAAGAAAGAAAGAAAGAAACTAGACCATCAACTTACACCATACACAAGAATACACTCAAAATGGATAAAAGACTTAAATGTTACTCATGAACCCATAAAAATTCTAGAAGAAACTGTAGGCAACAAAATTTCAGACATCATACACAGAAGAATTTTCACTGATACATCACTTAAGGCAACAGAAACAAAAGAGAAAATGAACACATGGGACTATATCAAACTCAAAAGCTTCTGCACAGCGAAAGATACAATCATTAAAATGGAAACACTACCCGCTGTATGGGAGAGCATAATTGCCAATGATATATCGGGTAAGGGGTTAATTTCCTATATATAAAGAGTGCAACTCAACAAAAGGAAGACAATGAACCCAATTAAAAAATGGGCATAGGAACTAAATAGACACCTCTCCAAACAGGACATACAAATGGCTAAGAGACATATGAAGAAATACCACACTGTCTTGACTACTGCAGCTTTTTAGTAAGTTTTAAAATGAGAAAGTTTGAGATCTTTAATTTTCTTTTTCTTTTCAAAGTTGTGTTGGGTGTAAATTTTAGGATAAGCTTGCAATTTCTGAAAGGAAATCTTCTGGGATTTTTGAAAGAGATTGTATTGAATTTGTAAATCAGTTTTGGAAATATTGCCATCTTAAAAATATTTAATAGCCCAACTTTCCTCTTGTGTTGGTTCTAGTTGGTCTTTTAGAGACAGAAACAAAGACTTTGCTATTAGAACTGGGACACATCAGAAAGGGGCAGCTCTGACCCTTGGGATTCTTGGTTTTGTAGACTCACTCTTCATACAGTCCTAGACTGGGCAAGGGTAGAGCAAAACTATCATTTATCAAGAGCATACTGTTTTCTAAACCCCGTGTCCTGCATTTCCCGACAACGTGGTCTCACTCAATCTTTACAACAATGTTTACATGAGTATAACTATTCTAGTTGTACTAATAAGGAAGTGAAAGCCTGAGAAGTTTAAATAATTGGATAAAACTATAAGAGCTATTAGGTGGTACAGGTGGATTTGAATGAATGTTGTTCTAACTTCAGTGTCTCTGTTACATTCTTTGCTTCCATGCTCTGAAACCACTGAGAGTATGAAAACATCTGGCCAAATCCTTTCTATCCTTTCTGCTAAGACTTTGCAGAGGGTTCTCATATATTTTCTCTGGACTCTTGTAGCCTGCTGAGTTGCTCCCAGATGCTCCTTACAGATATTGAAGATCACAAGAAATGTTCATAGTCTGTGCTGGACTTCCTATTTAAGGGGAAGTAGGCTCTAGATAAATACCCCTTTCAAGAGAAGCTCTGCCTAGAGATAGACATTTTCTTTAGTTGCATGACTGGACATATCGCCAAACCAACAACACATACTTTTGGATTTCAGTATAGACATTCTTCCTGGTAAATCATTTGAAATGAAGTTCTCAATGACAATTGTGTGAGAACCCATTTTACTCTATAGTGGAGCATTTCTGTGTGTCTAACTTCATATTACTATAGGGCCATTTATAAGGATTCTGAATATATCAAACCCATCTAGGTTATTGGTCAAGGACCATATCTTCTTGAACATCAAAATAGAAGAGTTATTTTACCTTCCAGGATAGAGGCTGACCTACAGCAACTAGAAAGACAAATCCAAACACAATGGAATGGAGTACATTGTATGATTCTTCTTAATGATGCCCAGTGAAAAAATGCTTCCTCTTTATCAGTCTGTGAGTTCTCAGCCTTAGAACTAATTAGGCTTATATACCTTTTCTATGGGAACATCATACAGAAAAAGTTCACAGTTACAAACTACTGTCAACATTCTTTACCACCCTTTTTTATTCTCTACTGGCTTAGGGATCATTAATTTTGATTTCTGATGTGACTTTCATATGTAGTTCTCATCTCTCTCCATGAATCCATAAACAGAGGTGATGGTTTCTGTACAGAAACTATTAGACAAGCTCTTGAGCTTGATGTGAGAATCCTCATGAAGGGGATGCAGTAGAGAACACAAGGGTTATCCTGATGGTGCCAGAGAGTCCATAGAAAGAATTTAAGAAGTGTTATAATTTAGTCAGATTTAATTTTTAGGAAAAACACTGTAGCATCAATGTGAATTAGATGAATGCTAATAGTGAAAGCTGAGAAAAGAGTCCCTTCAGGCCTTTATTGTTTATTTTCATGCATTGCTGCAATATCCCCCAGTAGTAGTAGAGGTAAAGAGTAAGCTATAGTTTGATAGATATTTAATAGGAGAAATCAAGAGAAATTGGTGACTAAGGAAATAGTAGGGGTAATACAATGAGGGGAAATTCAAGGATGATGCTTAGATTGCTGACTATACGGGTGGTGATTAGAGATAGAGTACAAGGTGAGGATCCAGTATGGTGAATATGAAATACTACATTTAGTTTTGGACAACTTGAATATTAAGTGACTTTGAGACACATTAGCGGAGATTTCAAGTAGGTAGATGTATTTATATTTAGGGTCTGAATCTTAGAGGAGACATGGGCTGGATATATTAATTTGCAAGCTATGGTATAGGTGGGAGCTAGAAACATAGTGTGAATAAAATAGACCATGACAGAATCTTGGGGGGACACTCACATATAAAGGATGACTAGAAGCAGAACTCTGAAAAGGGAAGTAGGGAAATGACAAACAGAGAGGTAAGAGAATGATCAGGAGAGAGTCATCACAGAACTAAGAGAACAGAGTTTCAAGAAGAAAGAAGCAGCCAACATTCACTCAGTCAACTAAAGTTTGTTGAGTGACTACTGTGTGCCTGGGGATGCCCTAGGGATTTAAAAATGAAATATATTGCCCTGGCCTATTTTGCTCAGCACTTGGAGCATTGACCAGCTTGTGAAATAAAAAGTCACAGGATCGATTCAGGTCAAGGGCACATACCTTGGTTGCAGTTCTGTCCCTGACTATGTTTGGGGTGGAGCGGGAGGCAACCAATTGCTGTGTCTCTCTCACATTGATGTTTTTCTCTCATTCTCCCTTTCTTCCTCCTGCTCTATCTGAAAATAAATGCAAAAAACAAAAAACAAAAAACAAAATGTCCTCAGGTGAAGATAAAAAAATAAAATAAAATGGGGTAATCATAGAAAAAGAAATATTTAACAAAGACTTGAAGGAAGTGATACGTGAGATGTGTGGATATCTGAGGGAAGAATTTTCCAACCAAAAGGAACATCCACCATGGAGGCTCTGAGGTAAACACATCTGAAATGTTTGTGGACTAACAAGAAACCATTGTTCCCGGAGCAGAATAAGAGAAGTAGAGAATAAAAAAGATGAAAAGGCAAGGGGGTGGTACACACGGTGGAGGGTTTTTAAAATCATTATAAGGACTTTGCCTTTACTTTGAGAACACTATTAAACTATTGCAGAGTTTTGATTTTTGTTTAATGTCCAATTAAGACTATAGGTAGGCATGCAATGGTAGGAGAAAGGAGACCTGTTAAGAGGATATTGCAACAACCCAAGCAAGAGATTAAGTTGTTTCAGATCAGATCAGTTTGTAGTGAAGGTGGTAAAAAGTGGTTAGGTTATATATACATTCACAAGCATACACACACACTCACAATCATACATTTTCTTTTTAATCAGTTTCATTAAAGTATAATTTAAATATAATAAGATTGCCTGATTTAAATCCTATGATTAAATTATGGGTCAACTGTGTCTTGTATGGATGCTATAATGCTTCCTGCTAAAATGAATCAGTATAGCTGGTTTTCCCTAAGAATATTATCTTAAGGATTGAAAAGTATTATACTATGAATTTGGCAGTGAAAGGAGGGAAAATATTTGGTAAATATCAAAGAAATGGTTATTTCAGCCAAAGATAGATGAAGTCTTGAAATAGAAATGTGAAGCAAGGGCTTGCTTTGTACAGCACAACCCCTCACCAATACAAAGAGCATAACTGAATGCTATCCCTAGATAAAAGCCACTAATGGTAGTGAGCAAAGTCTTCTTACTTTTGGATGTAGATAAGAAAAAATTGGGGGTACATATTCGTACTGTCTGCATATTTCACCAACAAAGGCCCAACCAGACTTGTCCTACACATTACCAATGACAAAAAATTAATACATTTTATGGGGACCTGTGGGGTGCTGAAGCACCAGACAGGCCTGTTCAACCCAGCAGGAACTGTGCCATGCAGTTACCCACAGGACCTGTGGGGTGCTGAAGCACCAGAGAGGCCTGTGCTACCCAGCAGCCCATAACACAGGCTTAGAGCCAGGTCCCCAAAGAGGACTGTGCCATCCAGTTACCTGCGGGATCTGCAGGGTGCAGGGCACCAGGAAGGCCTGTACGACCCAGCTGTGCACAAGATAACAAGGGACAATGGTAGGATCTGCAGAGGCACAAGAGGGTGGCGGGCTGGGAGCCCACAGACAGCATCAGTGTTAGCTGTAAGCAGCACCCTTGGGGAATAAAGACCAAGCCCACCCCAAGGCCCAGAGAGCCAGGAGAGGACACTAAAATAGCCACAGCCACTCACCTGGGGGCTATGGCAGATGGAGGGCAGACTGGGCTGGAACTCTGTGGGGACACCTAGGATTTGGAGGGCACTAAGAATTTTTGCTGAGTTGTGGCCACAAAGGATGGTGGCCAGTGTGCTCCTTCCCAGAGCTGTGGGAAAAAGCAGCAGCCCACCCTCCTCTGGGATTCAGCCTTTCCCAGGTGCAGCAAACAAATGCTAATTGAGGCACATTAATAAACAGTATCTATCCCACCCTCTGGAAATCTGCTTATGCAGAACACCAGGGCTACATTCCAAGGCACTGAATAACTGAGACTACTAGACACCAGGAAAAAGCTAGAGGATAACTGAACCTTTCCTGGGCTTGCAAATCGACCCAGGTAAGTAAGACTTGACAGTTGTGTTTAACATGGACCCACCCAGGCTCATCCAAACTCAGTAGAGGGAGCCACAGACAGCAAAACACCAAGACACACAGGGAAAATTTGGAAGGCTCCAAAACCCACCGAGACAGCCAAAATGGTGAAACAAAGAAAGAATTTCCAAATGAAAGAACAAGAGAACTCCATCGAAGATCAGATCAATGGAATGCAGCTAAGCAAATTATCAGAGGTAGAGTTCAGAGCCATGATCTTGAGGAAGCTCAACAGCATGAGTAAGGACATCAGCACCATGAGTAAAGTATAGAAACATTGAAAACCAACCAAGTGGAAATGAAGAATGACATAGCAGAAATAAAGAACACATTGGAAGGACTAACCAGCAGAGTAGAGGAAGCTGAGGACCAGATCAATGAATTAGAAGAAAGGGTAGAAAAAAATAAACCAATCAGAAAACCAAAAGGAAAAAACAATTAAAAAAACAGAAAGATAACTTAAGAGAACTGTGGAACAACTGGAAAGGTAATAATATTCACATCACAGGAGTCCGCAAAGAGGAAGAAAATGGGCAATAGTTACAGAATATATTTGAAGAAATAGTGACAGAAAACTTTCCTAACTTGGTGAAGGAAGAAGGCATTCAGGTTCAAGAAGCACAAAGAGCCACACAAGTAAAAAGAACCCAAACAGGCCCACACCAAGACACATAGTAATTAAAATGCCAAAACTTAAAGACAAAGAGAGAATCCTAAAGGCAGCAAGAGATAAGCAACAGGTTACCTACAAAGGAAACCCCATAAGGCTTTCAACTGACTTTTCAAAAGAAACACTACAAGCCAGAGGGAGTGGCATGAAGTAATCAAGGTCATGAATACCAAGGATCTGAATCCAAGACTACTCTATCCAGCAAGGCTATGATTCAAACTAGAAGCTCAAAAGAAGAGCTTTCCAGTAAAATAATAATAATAATAATAATAAAAAGGCTAAGAGAATATATTAACACCAAACCAGCACTGCAAGATGTGCTAAAAGGACTGCTATTAATTAGTAGAAGAAATAGGAAGAAAAATAGAACCACACTAAACAAAAATGGCAATATTTAATTACATATCAATTATCACCTTAAATGTGAATGGTTTGAATGCTCCGATAAAAAGACACAGAGGAGCTGATTGGATAAGAAAGCATGACTCACATATGTGTTGTTTACAAAAAACCCACCTCACAACAAAAGTCTCACATAGGGTGAAAATGAAGGGATGGAAAAAAATCTTTCAAGCAAACTGAAAGCAAAAAAAAGCTAAGGTAGCAATACTTATATCTGATAAAGTAGATTTCAAAATGAAGGCCATAACTACAGACAAAGAAGGCCACAACATATAATATTTAAAGGATCTACCCAACAGAAAATTATAACCTTGGTAAACATATATACAACCAATTTAGGAGCACCAACATATATTAAATGTCTTTTGGAGGACTTCACAGGAGAAATCAACAGCAATACAATCATAGAAAGGGACTTCAACACCTCGCTGACATCACTGTATAGATTTTCTAGACAAAATATTAACAAAGAAAAACAGACTCTAAATGAAGTGCTAGATCAAATGGACTTAATAGATATCTACAGAGAATTACATCCCAAAACTGCAGAGTTCGCATTCTTCTCAACTGCACATGGGACATTCTCAAAGATAGACCACATGTTAGGGCACAAACTAGGTCTCTACAGTTCAAGAAGATTGAAATCCTATCAAGCATCTTCTCAGATCACAATAGCATAAAACTAGAAAACAATTGCAACAAGAACATGCAAAGACATTTGAAAACATGGAGGCTAAATAGCATGTTATGGAACAATGAATGAGTTACCATGGAGAGCAAGGAAGAAATTAAAAACTTCCTGGAAACCAACAAAAATGAACACACAACAACACAAAATGTATGGAATGCAGTGAAAGCAGTTCTGAGAGGGAAGTTTATAGCACTACAGGCCTACCTCAAGAAACAAGAAAAATTTATAATAGAATATCTAACCTCACAACTTAAAGAACTAGAAAGCAAAAAGAAAAAAGAATACCCCACAGCAAGTAGAAGGAAGGAAATAGTAAAGATCAGAGCAGAAAAAAATAACATGGAGACCAGAAAAACAATTCAAAGGATCAATGAAACAAAGAGCTGATTCTTTGAAAAGATAAACAAGATTGATGGAGCCATAGTTAGACTCACCAAGAAACAAAGAGAGAGAACTCAAATACACAAAATCAGAAATGAAAGAGGAGAAATAATAACTGACATCACAGAAATACAAAGGATAGTTAACAAATATTATGAACATTTATACGGCAACAAATTCGACAATCTAAGCAAAATGGACAAATTTCTAGAAACACATAGTCTCCCAAAACTAAACCAGGAAGAAATAGAACACTTGAACAGACAAATAACAACAAAAGAAATTGAAGATGTAATCAAGACTCTCCCAGCAAACAAAAGCCCAAGCCCGGATGACTTCACGAGGGATTGTACTGAACATTCAAAGAAGAACTCACACCCATTCTCTTCAAGCTCAAAAAATTCAAGAAGAAAAAAGACTTCCAAACTCCTTTCATGAGGCCAGCATAGTTCTAATTCCAAAACCTGAGAAAGGCACTACGAAGAAAGAAAACTAGAGGACAATATCCCTGAAGAACATAGATACTAAAATCCTGAACAAAATACTAGCAAATCAAATCAAATCCAGCAATACATCAAAAAAATTATTCACCATGACCAAGAAGGATTCATCCCAGGGATGCAAGGCTGGTGCAATTTTAGCAAATCAATAAGTGTGATACACAACATAAACAAAATGAAAAATAAAAATCATATGATCATATCAACAGATGCTGAAAAAGCATCCAACCAAATCCACAACCCATTTCTGATAAAATCGCTCAGCAATATGGGAAAAAAGGGATCATATCTAGACATAATAAAGGCCATATATGAAAGACCTACAGCCAACATCATACTAAATGTGCAAAAACTAAAAGTATTTTCCTTAAAGACAGGAACAAGGCAAGGATGCCCACTTTCGCCACTCTTATTTAACATAGTACTGGAAGTCTTAGCCACAGAAATCAGACAGGAAGAAAACATAAAAGTGATCCGAATGTGAAGGCAGAAAGTAAAACTGTCATTATTCGCAGATGACATGATACTATACGTAAAACCCCAAAGACTCCATCAAAAATTTACTAGACTTAATAAAGGAATTTGGCAAAGTAGCAGGATACAAAATTAACATCAATAAATCAACGGCATTCTTATACACCAATGATGAACTCACAGGAAGAGAAACTAAAAAAACAATCCCATTTACAATCGCAGCATAAAAATTAAGACACCTAGGAATTAACTTAACCAAAGTAATAAAGGACCTATTCTCAGAAAAGTACAGGTCATTAAAAAAAGAATTAGAGGAAGATATAAAAAAGTGGAAGCACATACCTTGTTCATGGATTGGAAGAAGTAACATCATTAAAATGTCCATACTACCCAAAGCAATTTATAGATTCAATGCAATACCCATCAAAATACCAGCAAGATGTTTCACAGACCTAGAACAAGTACGTCAAAAGTTCATATGGAAACAAAAAATACCTCAAATAGCCTCAGCAATTTTAAAAAAGACAAAGAAAGTTGGAGGGATCATATTACCAGATCTCAGGTTATACTACAAAGCCTCTGTACTGAAAAGAGCCTGGTGCTGGCACAAGAACAGGCAGATAGACCAGTGGAACAGAACAGAGAATCCAGAAATGGACCCAAGGCAAAATCCTCTATTAATATTTCACCAAGGTGGCAAGAATATATAGTGGAGTAAAGACAACCTCTTTAATAAATGGTGTTGTGAATAGTGGACAGCTACATGCAAAAAAAAAAAAAAAAAATGAAACTAGACCATCAACTTACACCATACACAAGAATAAACTCAAAATGGATAAAAGACTTAAATGTGACTCATGAATCCATAAAAACCCTAGAAGAATATGTAGGCAACTAAATTTCAGAATCATATGCAGCAGAATTTTCACTGATACATCACCTAAGGCAACAGAAACAAAGGAATAAACAAACATATTGTACTACATCAAACTCAAAAACGTCTGCACAACAAAAGACACAATCATCAAAATGGAAAGGCAACCCCCTGTCTGGGAGAGCATAATTGACAATGACATATCAGATAAGGGGTTAATTTCCAATATATAGAGAGTGCTCATATAACTCAACAAAAGGAAGACAGAGAACCCTATTAAAAAATGGGCAGAGGAACGAAATAGACACCGCTCCTAACAGGACATACGAATGGCTAAGAGACATATGAAGAAATGCTCAACATCACTAATCATCAGATAAATGCAAATTAAAACAACAATGAGGTATCACCTCGCACCTGTCAGAATGGCCGCCATCAACAAATCATAAAACAAGTGTTAGTGAGGGTGTGGAGAAAAGGGAACTCTAGTACACTGCTGGTGGGAATGCAGACTGGTGAAGCCACTATGAAAAACAATATGGTGTTACCTCAAAAATTTAAAAATTGAACTTCCATTTGACTCAATCATTCCACTTCTAGAAATATATCCTTAATAGTCTGAAACACCAGTCAGAAAGGATATATGTACCCTCATGTTTGTAGCAGCACTATTTACAATAGCTAAGTTTGGAAACAGATCAAATGTCCATCAGTAGACGAATGGATAAAAAGCAGTGGTAAATATACACAATGGAGTACTATGCAGCTGTAAGAAAGAAAGATCTCTTATCCTTTAAGGCTACATGGAGGGACCTGGAACGTATTATCCTAAGTGATATAAGCAAAACAGGTAATGGCAAGTATCATATGATCTCACTTATTTGTGAAATATAATGAACATAATAGTCTGGAAAATGGGGTAGTCCCAGAGATGTTGAAGAGGGGTACAGACTGACAATACCCAGAAGAGGGTGTGGTGGGGGAGAGATAAACCACAGAACTTACATGCATACATCTATGGACAATGGACATGGACATCAAAGCTGGGGAAAGGGCGGGGATGGAGGGGGCGATCAGTGGGGAAAAAGGAGATACATCTGTAACAAAAATAAATAAATTAATTTATAAAAAATTAATACATTATTATGGAAGAAACACTTCTATGTGTTTGGATTTCCAACCAAAATCACCCAGAGCATTGTCTACAGTTGAAGGTGTTCTAGTTGGCCAAGATATTTTTAAAAGGTTAATAATACTGGTTATGATTTATTGAGGACCTACTATGTGACCAAATAAACATTTTGCTATGTTAACATTTTTATTCTTCACTAGCCTGTGATGTATTTTTATCCTATTTTTATAATAGAAAGAAATTAATTTATAAAATGCAATTATAAAAGCGAGAATTGAAATATAGTTCTAGTCTGAAAGCTAAACCCTTAATTCTATATCAGCCTAAGGAGGATCCATAATTTAAGACATTCTAGTGCACCGTGGCCAGTTTGGCTCAGCAGTTAGAATGTTGGCCCAAGGAATGGAAGGTGAAGTGTTTGATTCTGGTAAAGGGCATGTACTTGGGTTGCAGGTTCAATCCCTGGCCCCGGTTGGGGTTGTGCAGGAGGCAACCAATCTATGTGTCGTCTCATATCAATGTCTCTCTCTCTCTCTCTCTTTAACTCCCTCCCTTCCACTCTTATCTAAACAACTCAATGGAAAAAATTCTCAGTTGAGGATAAAAAAAAAAAAAAGACATTCAAGTGAATTGAGAGCACACAATAGAATCTAGCTGGTGCAAGAGCAAAAGAAGTGGTAGGAGCCAGGATGTAGTATTTTTAGTACAGTAAAATTACTACCTACTAGGAATGATGATTTTACTCTCATCTTATTTTTGGTGAGAAACTCCACTTCATAGTGACTTCTTTTATGATGGTGGAGAGGAAGTGGGCCATATGGAGATTTAGGAAGCTGATATAATATAAAGCTAGACTAATGTAGAAAACACTACAAACATACAGGCTGGCCCTGCAAAGCATTTTGCATCAACCTTGAATGTAATAAGCACCAGTGCAATGTGAGTGTATGATTATAGGAGCTGCATGAAGGGGTATTGAGTTATATTGAGGCATTGAGGGCCTCCCCAGTGAACCCAAATAGTTGATCTATCTATGAACAGGGAGAAAATTGGGGTGAACCTATCACAATGGGCCACAGTGTATACTACAGCCAATGGGTAATGAAGGGAAGGTACACTGGGCCACAGTCTATATTTGCTGGAAAAGTAAGTGCCGCTGTGGGCAAGGTTCATTTCCTTACTTCTTACACACTTATAGGCTAAAGAGCCAAACTGGTACTTGGCTTGGCTCCTGCAGCTTCAGATGCCACCTCAGCTGTAGCCAGGCACCACGACAGTGATGTGGGACACCATGATTGGAAATTATTTGTTATTGATGATAACATATGGAATCCAAATATTTTATCCAAAGAAGGTAAAAGGTTCTAAGTTGCAAACTGGGCAATACTGTCTTTTCCACAGTCAAGTCTCATGATAGAAATATCCTGAAAGCAGATAACAAATGTATTTCTGCATCAGGAGAAAAACAGTTTACCAAAGATAATACGTTCAAAATCAGGGAAAAAAATCTTTGCTGAAGGTGGTAATTGAGCAATAAAACTGGAGATTAGGGTTTTCCTGGAGGGGAGTAGTTTGGTTATCCTGCTCTCTATTTGAATGAGTAAGTGTATCTCATTTACGTGATTCATTTTGAAAAGCATGTCACACATTTATTTAAATATGAAGAGAATTTTAGCTACTATTTGCTAATGTCTGTTCAAAAGAATTTAGAAGGAAAATGTGGGCAACGTGGTGGGTCTTTTCATTTGTCTACTGCAGTGTTTCAGGACACAATATCAAGAGACTTATCTGTAGTATAACATTGTTGGAACATAATATTTCTCTCCTGTATTTTAAAGCACAGTAATTCAGTTTAGCTATTATATAATTAAAAGTTATTGATCATTATGAATTTAATTCTTATATGACACCATAGTCTGAGGAGCCAGTCAATTCATGTCCACAGCGAAAAATAAAAAGCAATTGTATTCGAGTTCCCTGCTTCCCCAGGGAGGCCTCACATGTGTCCATCAGTAGATGAGTGGATAAAAAAAGCTGTGGTACATATTCACAATGGAATATTATGCAGCTGTAAGAAAGAAAGATCTCTAATACTTTGAGACAACATGAAGGGACGTGAAGAATATTATGCTAAACGAAATATGCCAATCAGAGCAAGACAAATATCATATGATTTCACTTATTTGTGGAATATAATGAACACAATAAGCTGATGAACAAAATTGATAGAGAGACATGGAAGCGGGGTGCAGACTGACAAACCTCAGAGAGAGAGAAACAAAGTGGGAGGGCTGCAAGAGGTAAACCAAAAAATGTATATGCATACAAGCATAACCAATGGACACAGACAACAATACGGTGAAGGCAGGGTTGGGGGGTGCAGCAGAAGTGGGGTGTAGGGTGTCAAATGCGGTATAAAGAGAAACATCTGTAACAAAAATTAATTAATTAATTAAAAGAAAAGAAGTGTCTGAAGAGAAAGTGGAAAGTCCTACTATGTAAGGTAGATAGGACTAGTGACAGGTAGAATTAAGTTAGGGAAGAACTTCTTGGTACCAAAGTAATAGTAGTTGCTGGTGGAAGTAAGCTGGGGCATGATATCCAGCCTGCATCCTATATCCTTGCCACAACTTCTAAAATGTCATGGAGGGGGTACGTTGCAGTCTGTTTCTCTTCTTATTACACATTTTATTGAGATAATTGTGGATCCATATGCAGCTGTCAGAACTAATACAGAGAAATCCTGTGTACCTTTTACCCATTTTCCTCCAAAGGCACCATAGTCTGTTGCTTCTTACTTTGTGTAAATGCATGTCCCTAGAAACAGGATCAGGGCAATCTCATTAAAACATTAAAGTACATGTAGAATGGAGCCAAACTGCCAATTTTCTCTTGCTTCCAAGCAGCATTGCTTGGGTGAACATGAAGAATTCTAAAGGAATGGCTATGGCACAAGCCACAGATTAATATCCATGGGAATTGGTAGCTCTGAAAGGGGATGGGATGTGTACAGGTGGACCAGACAAGCCCCAGGAAGGGAGAGAGCGAAATGAAGATCAAACTTGATCCCTGAGTCAGTGAGATGCTATGAACAGAAAAAGCACCACCAAAACAGATCTAAACAGATTTAGCAGAATGGGTTGATTTCTTGGGAAGGGTTTCTGCTGTCAGGTATGGAAAAGAAAATGAGTAAAATGTAATTGGCTATGAAATTGCAAGTGGATGAGTCACACCAGTGCACTACTCAGAAGCTACCAGAACCAGAGACTGGTGTGAATATTGCAGACACAAATAAGTAGAATGGCAAGCATCGTAGCAACACGACATTGTTTTGGGTAAAGGATTAGCAGAAGGCAACGGCAGCAGTGCTGCTTGACACAGGAATGTGGAAAAGCCAGATGCCACATAAGGGCCCTATGGAATGTGGAGAACAATCATACTTTGTGGAGCACTTCAGGCATTACCCACTCCCAATTTCAGCATGTGAGGGACTTAGATGAGGTTAGTTCCAGAAATTGAGCTGGTAGGGCTGAGGTGTACAGTAATTCATTTATCATTTTTCTGGGACTTTGTTTCTTTAAGTTGTTGTGGCAAAGGGAAATACCTTTTAAATTTTATTTTTTTGATGGAATATATTGGTGATTTGCTAACATATAAAAAGTATTCTTACCTCATTTAATAGGTAAAAAAAAAAAAAAAAATACCTGGAGGAAATCTTCCAATCAAGTATAGAAAGATGTGATGTTAATAGTGACAGTGGCAACTCAGTAATTTGTGCAAATGGGCCATAGAGAACTTGGCTAAAGACTCAGTGCTAGATTATCATTCCTTTGCTTCTTCATATTTACAGAAAATGCCTCTTTTGTGTGGAGCGATTCAGTGAGAGAAATAAAGCTTGCATGTAAGCACAGTGAACTAAGAAACAAGCAAATAGAAATTGCTAAACTATTTAATCCATTTATAGAGATTATAGTATCACTGTGTATCCACTTACAAAAAAGGTATCAAATTATATACACATGCTTCAGAGCAGCACTATATCCACTGTACAAGTAATATTGGTGGGAACCAACCCCCAGTTTGCTAAATCTCTGATGCTTTTGTCTGGAGTATTGAGGACTTAGAGTTTCTGACAAAACTGATTCCAATAAGTGCATCTAGTAACTTTTAATGAGATTTATTGTCATTTCGTCACATTCAAATGTGGTTTTTATTTTTATTTATTTATTTTCTTTATTGATATTAAAGACAGAGAGGAAGGGAGAAGGAGAGAGAGAGACATAGAAACATCGATGAGAGAGAACATTGATTGGCTGCCTCCTGCATGCCTCACACAGGAGATTTGGCCCACAACCTAGGCATGTGCCCTGACCAAGAATCGAACCAGCGACCTCTTGGTGCATGGATTGATGCTCAACCACTAAGCCACATTGGCTGGACTGAATGTGGTTTTTAAAAGAAAATTCATCTGAATAAGAAATATCCACAGTGCCGGATATATAGTAGTATCTCAAGAAATGTTTTTTGAATTAAATAGTGAATGAATGAATTAATGGATGTTTTCAGTAATGTGGGTTTGGAATGTATCTACTACCTTGTGAAACTTGACACCAGATATAAGATAAAACTAAACATTATGCAGATGGATTTACATGTTCAGAATTTTTCAAGTAGAAAAAAATGAATAAAAATATATTTATTATGTATTGTTTCCTTTGGCAGTTTTCCTTCACCTACCTCTAGGATCTGCCAGGCTTTTTCCCTGAATTGAGTATACACATTTGCCTATCTGAGTTATTCTATGTAAAAACCGGATGGACTCTGTGTCTGAGTTATATAGGGGCAGACTCTGAGGGCATTTCCTATATTGCCCACAAGGCTGAGCATTTTCATCCCTGTGAAGTAATTAAAATGGTCAATGCCAAGAAGGTGGGAGGAAAAGTGACAGAAGAGAGAAGTACCAGCTCATTAATGTTTGTCATTTTTATTTGCAATACTTTAGGTCCAAGTTTCAAACTGCAATATTTTTACACTCAATACACAGTCATGCACAATCCATATTTCAATTTTCTATTGCTTCAACCACAATTTAAAATAACAATATTGGAAACAAAAGTTCTCAAAAAGAATGCTGAGGTCAGAAGGATGGAACCGTTACATCAGCAGGTCTACAAAAGAAATAACTTATTAAAAACCAAACAAACAAAAAGACCATAAATACCTTTAATCCAAAGGTACAGAAGAATTTTACTACACATGGGTTTACAGATAACATTTTAACAAAAGCAATGCACAGCCAAATGAGATACACTGATAGACAATTAAAATGTAGATCCTCCTCAACTTGCTTTGTCTGGATATTATGAGAATATTCCCAGTAGACATCAGTACCCTGTGATCTCGCTCCTCCTTGCTGATGTACTGAGATTTAAAACTCAACCCGCTAATGGTTATGGGATTCTGTGAAAGATTTTATCATCACTAATAAATATAGTATATGTGGTCCATAAGGCACACCACACACGAGCACACACATTGAACTTGAATATCCCACTCAGGGCTGGTTGGCACTCTACTGTAGGCAGGAAATTGGGACCATTCACTAACTTCCAGTTTACCCTCTTTCTAGCAGCATGCTCCTATAACTAGCCAATCATTGTGGGAGTTGTAATCAGAAATACTATCTTTGGTTCCCAACAAGTGGATTTATCAATGTTCCTTAATGCTAATAGCATGTAATTACTTTTTATTTCTCTCTTTGCAACCTGCAAGTGTGTAGGTCCACTTTTAGTAGTAGTCCCAACCATTAGAATACATGGGTTCTGCCATCTTGTGCCATTTACTAAGTAAATTCTATAAAGTCCAGCACTGCTTAGTAGGAAAGAAGAGGCTCAAGTATAGTTCTATTCTAGAAAGTGTGACAGTATATTTTTGTTCTAGTAGCAAATACTGGCTAAAGCTTAATAAAAACCAGACTTCACATCTAGAGTGTATGTAAAATGAAAACTGGGAACACTAGACAGGAAAAAGGACATTAAAACCAAACCAAAACAAAACAACTAAAGGAATTGGAAGGCTGCCACAAGTTTTATCAATATTCCCTAGTAATATTAACTTTATTTATCTGAGTTTTTTAATCATCTTTCATAATACCATTATTGTTTAACTGCCACATAAGAGACCCAGGATTATGCATGTGATATTTGCCATTGCTTTAAGCAGGTTGAATTTGCAAGTCAACCTATAATATCACAGGATGTTAAAACTTTTGGAAAGACCTTGCAGATCATCTAGTCCAATACTTTATTTTACAGATAAGGAAACAGCCATAAAAATGCTAAGGGACTTGCCCAAGGTCACACAGTAAGTTAGTAATAGAGCCTATATTAAAATCCAGGTCTCCTTACTCCTAGACTAACACTCCTTCCTTTACATCTGACATTCTCTATAACTGTTGTTGATTTCGTCTTAGGTACTAAATCAGGTGAACATGGTATCTGCCTTACTGTTGGTATTATGGGATAGCAGTCACCTGATGGCAGCTTCCGAAGGAGATTCTGATGGCCCTAACCAGCTTCTATAAGTTTATCTTGTAAGTTCGACTATATTACGTGGCAGTAAATATTACTTATATTATAGTATACTTGTACAGAGAAGTGTGCCCATGGACATGATACTTCAGTTCCTGCATTTACAGATTCAGTTAGATATTGTTTAATATTAAACAGACATTCCCAATGCATGAGGAGTTGGGTTATATTCATTTACTTACTAAAAAAATGTGGGATCAGAAAAGGAGAGAAAAAATTAAAGCTAACCAACTAAATTATTATATCATAAACAAATCTCCTATGAAAAAAAGTCTTTCTTAGGAAAAGTATTTCCATTATTTCCATGGCCTCATTTATTTCCTTCCCAATCCACAGGCAAATATATGTTCAGAATTGTGTGTTAAGTTCCCTCAAAATCCACGGCCTATTAAACTGTCAATTTACAAATGCTGAAATGCGGTTCTAGGAAAAGCTTGAATCACTGCCTTGCCTTTATTTAATTGAATATTAATGGCAAGTAGCTCAGAAAAGGACCAAGAGATTCAAATGGGGATGGCAGGGTTAAGACTTCCATAAGAATTTTTATGTTGAAAACGGTCAATCAAAGTCTGTGGGTATTCTAGGTACAGGGTCTGTACTTGGTGAAACTGAGTAACATTTGAGGCTACCACCTCATTATAAAAGTCCTCACCTGAAATTTCTTTGGTGAGTTACAAGGAAATTCTTTGCTTTTGGTAGATAGTCTACCTTTATCTGCAACAATGACAACTACTGCATACAACCTATAATTAGGCAGTACAGGAAGTACATGGAGGCCATCTCAAGCCAAAGCTAACAGGAATGTGACTGAATGCCAACAGGCAAAGGCAGTTATAAATATTTGTCTTAATGTTTTCACAGTCAGCTTTTAATTGCTAGTTATAATAACGTCTATTGAAATGAATGAGAATTGCATAGTAATCATTAAAATAAGAATCTTACCTGAATGATATAATATACTGTCAGACAAGGAAATGGTGGAATTTGAAATTTTTATCCTTCCATTCTTTCAAAATTCAACCTGAAACTCTGCTTAAATGATCCATAAGGGTGATACCTAAAACACATATTATCAAGGACAGGGGGGTGGGGTCGGTAATCAAAGACACCTTTCTAATTTGGTAACTAATTCTAAGTAACCAAAACAGAAAGCTTGATGCCATATCAAAGTAGGGAGCAGCCTGTTTTAAAGCAAAAGGATGCGTTTGGAGTTCTAATGGCTACATCTCCCTAGTTTTAACTTATAGATAATAAGCCCCTAAGAAAGCACGTGCCATACTTGAACATGTGCCAACCTCAGCACGTAAGCAAATATGAAGCCTATGGAATAATTGTAGCTAGCAGATATCTGTGCCCTGCATGCTCTGGGCTCTGGCCAGAAGGCATTTGTTTCTGTAATCTTTTCTATTTCTCTATTGTGCCCTTCCTGATGTTTATTTATTATAAAGCAATGTCATAACAATATAAAAGAAAAAAAGTTAAAGAAAAAAGTAATTTTGCATAATCCCACCACCCTAACACAACTGATTTCAATTATCTGTGTTTCCAGTCTTTGTCCATATGCACACATACTTTTACATAGTTGTAATCCCTGTTTATGTTATATAAATGTGATTTATAGATTCTCTCTGAGAACTGGCAGCCTCATTAGAAATAAACAACCCTTTGAGCAATGGAATGTAATTATTTACATGATTTTTGAGGTGAGAAATATCCTTTATAGACAAACTTCTCAAACTATCAAAACGTTTATACAGACAGTAGGAAGTAATTTCATATTTCTTTTTTTCTTTTAGCAATGGAATGTGCTTCACAGGGGAGGGATAGATGTGGAGATCAGGTGGTTTAACTCAAGTGATGGGGTGAAAGTCACAAGCCTGAAAGAAATCTGGATAACACAATTAAAGAATAAATACTTGAGTTACATCTTTTTATATGACGTGGCCATCCAGTAGCCAAAATGCAACATGGATGCACAAATATTTACAATGACACATAGACAAGATCAGCAAGAACGAAGTCATTACCCAACATAGTGACTGATTTGAGGAGATTGTATCATCCAAAAATCTTCATGGGATTACGACAACGCACCGGATCCTTGTTATAACATTAATGTTTTCTTTCTTTCTTAAATAAATAATCTCTACTGTGCTTCTCACCCTTCCCTGACTTTCCCCCCGCCCTATCACAATCTCAGGACATTTTAGAATCAACATTCGATGATGTGCCCTCATCTCAGGGCACACTAGCAACTTTAAAGATCTGGATAGACTCATTTGTGTCAAGATAAGCTTTATGAAAATCCAGGGAAAGGGAATAAACAATCAACCATCTGGAATCCAATTTGTTCAAGTGTACCAAATGTGAATTCTTCAGCATCATTTTGGCAGGAGAAATAGCTTCTCTCTAATACTTATTAGAAATATACATAACTCTCCAACACAGGGAAGAGACTTTAGAAACTTTTTATTTTAAAATTTACATAGATATAAATTTGAAGAGTAAAGCCTATTGGTATATATTATAAAATCTTGGGACATTGGGATGTGATAAAGACGTACCTGCCTCCTTGTGGTTAATAATGCTGAATTGAAAAAATAAGAGCAGCCATTTCTCTACCTACAGTGATTTGAATGATTGCTGCTTCAGGTTTCCTGACACCAAATAAAATAAAAAGGCCTTTATGACATAAAAGGGATGCTAATTGACAACTGGGATTTCCCAACCAGGTCTGAGGATCTCTTCATTAGCAGGGCATAGTTTGCAATGTACATAGTTGCATCCCAGGTATTATGTCCTTGAATTCTCTGGTACTATGAATGAAAAGACATTTTTTAAAATACTTAAGTTTAAATGAAATTAAAATTAATCCCCCCTTTCTCTCATTAGGACAGTGTGGCATTAAAATATTCAGTCTCAGCCACGATTTTTACAAAGTATAATGTGGCATGCTTCAAATTAATATTTCCATTTGATTTTCTTTTCACATTTATTGTTTTATCCCACTGTGGACATTTCTGGGGTAGGTTTTCAAGCCCCTCCCAAATTTTATAGTCAAAGAAAACAGTAGGAAATCCACCAATGGTGTCATCTCCTAAACTTAAACATGCACTATATAGTTAGCAGAAACTCTCTAATGAAAGTGCTTTCATTTTAAGGAATAAATGGATGGTTAAGTGGATGGATGTACCTTGGCAGAGAAAGAGAGAGGCCCAAGGCATTGATCTCTTTCTGGCTCTTGCTTAATGTGGATAGGTTCCATTCAGAGTTGATATACTACTAATCAAAAAGCCTTCTAAAATACAAATCGTTAGCTTTTCAAAGGCTTAGAAAAACAACTTTAAAGAATTTATAAAATTTGACAATTCAAAGAGAAGCATATCCTTTTCTATGCAGACATTTTTCAGATATTCTTCTAGTCTCAGAAGATTCAGAAAATGCCAACTGTTGACTTTTTAAAAATAGAGACATGGTGAAATAATAGTCAAATTTTCATATTTTCTTTTTTTTTCATATTTTCTACAAGCCACAAAAAGAGGTCCATTGGACTTATATGTGTTGGGATATGTGATTGCACACTCTAATTATTTTCACTAGAGAACTTCCAGATCTTTATAAGCATATTTATGAAATCCAAAAGACTAAGTAAGAACACACTATATCCTGAAACAAAAATTAGTGGTATATAAAGAAAATGGGAGCAAGTACTTACAGCCAAATGTTGATTGGGATATAGTTTTCACTGACCTCCCATTTCTTACAGAGTTGAATGCTTACCAAAAAATATCCTTGTTCTCCAGATTTTTTAAAAAAAATTAAGATGCTATAAATTGTCAAAATAAATAATTTTTACCATAAGCAAATGTTGGTTAATAGGTTTGTCTCCTCCTGATGTTTCTATTTTACAGTGCATATGTTTCACAAGCACAAGAGAGGGTTAAATTAGGTATTTTTAAATCTTTGTTTACTTACTGTCCAACAAGGATTTCAGTACTTCACATTCATCTTATTTTCCTTTTCACTCTCACTCTTGGTTTAAGTATGATTTCTCCTATGAGGATTTCCTAGTGGACCCGGACTCACTCAACAGGAGTGCCACAGTTTTGGTATGTCCTTTTTCAGGTATCATGAAGTTGAACAAGCTGATTTATATAAATGATAAATCAACTACCTCTTAAGCATCATCATGAAAATGTGACAGGATTTCACAATTAGAGCTTTATTTAGATATAGAGTTTTTAAATCCTTTCCTGAACACACATATTCCTCCTTGCTTTTGGAAAGTATCTTAAAAGAAACCTTTTCCAATGCAAGTACAGAAAAACAGGTACACAAACTAAGCCACCACTATAAAAGAAGAATAAAAAATTGCAACTATTAGGGCATGGATTTCCACATGTTCACACAGTACTTGCTCTGTTTTTTTGTTTGTTTGTTTGTTTGTTTTCTTGTTGTTGTTGTTTCTTTTTTTGTGTTTTTTTTGCTTTCTTTACAAAAAATGTTTTGACATCTTTTTTCTGGACATCTAATGACAATGCAAGTTACAAACATTACATTGGGTAGGAGTTTTGAAGGAGGCTCGAATGCAAGAGGGACTACTCTCTAACTTAAAAACAAACACAACACTATGAAGAGGGAGTGTGCAACTTTGAGAAACCTTTTTCTTCAAAGTGAATGCACAAAATGAGGGGATTCACTACTGGCTCTTTCGCTTCACGGTGGAAGTGACCACTTTATGGCCACTTCGACATTGCTGCCCTGTTTGGGCTGCGATTCAGGCTTACAAATAAATTACATAATCTGAGGGACTAGGAAAAAGGCTTATAAGAAGTTTATATTCATTGGAAAGTTAAAGAATCCCCACCCCATTTTACTGTCTTTCTTCTATCTTTTCTGCAGTAGAGTTTTATTTCAGTCTTTCTCATGAGGGAGTTGGTGTGGGGTAAGGCTTGCAGTCCTAGCGGCTGCTGTTCTTAATTGCTTCCTTTGCAGCGATAATCAGAGGAGTCAGGCTGGATAGAGGCTTGGCTAATTTTAAAAATGGATGCTGCAAAATAAAAAAAAAAAATAAAGAATTACTAGAATTCTTTCCTCCAACAAATATATTACTTTATATTTTCAAGCAGCTATCTTTTTCATTAAAATGTATTTTGAGCACCCAATTAAATATTGCTTTCTTAAAGTAGTGCCACCTTTTGTCCTTCAGACGTTTTTGTCCTTCAGTGTTATGAAATCCTCTGGTAGCTGACTGGTAGAGCTAGAAACTCAGAGTTGGGGTTTTGTAAAATCTCAGTGTTTACAACAGTCTGGCTTTCTGAATTTCTTAAACTGATGATTTTATCTGGAGCAGCTCTCATGTTTGAAAAAATGCCTTTGACCTTGAACCAGAAACCAATGGCTTCCTAACTGCTAAACCCTATAGCTGTGCCTCCATCATTTCACTTCATACAAATGAATATCTCTTCCTTCTTTGAAATGGTTTTCTCTCTGGGGGCCTGTGACATTCTACTATCCCGGTTCTCTTCCACAGGCATGCTCACTGACTACTCCCTCCCCATTTTCTTCCCTGGTTTTACCTCCTCCCACCTACCACATACTAGAACTTAGCTCTCATTATCTTCTTTTTCTAATTTAATTCCTTTGAGAGCTCATTCCTTTCATGTTTTCAACCTCTCACCAGCTTTATGGGGATATCTCCCAAATCTATGTTGTGTGACCAGATCGCTTTCCTTAATTTTGGTCTTATTTCTCCAGTTGCCTGCTGGATATTTCCTTTTAAATGTCCTTCTATCACCTTAAATTCAACGTTTAAAAGTATATGTCAAAGACTCCCATGCAGGGTCCTCTTGTGTGATGTAAACCACAGGGGCTTTGGAGTCAGAGCAACTAAGTTCAATCCTCTCCTCTGCTTATTACAATGTTAAATTGGGTAAGGTAAATGACAGTTCCTTATACACTATATAGAAGCAAACATGTGTTGCCATTGTATTATCTTCTATCACTTTCGATTTTATTGAATACTACCAGTGGTTTTATGTTCTGAAGTCACTTTTACCTTCCTCTGTATTATGTTCTACATGAAATCAGCTACCACACATTTTCTTCTCAGTGTTTCTTGACAATGATCTCTTGCCTTCCTTAGTTTAGGCCTAATCTAGTCCTGAACTGTAACAATAATTTCCCCTTGATCTTCCTGCCTCCTTTTTTCCCTAGTCCTAATTCTTATTGCATACTACCATTAATCTTCCTAAACAAAGTTTTCATCATGTAATTCCCTCAGATATATTCAGTATTTTCGTACTGCCTATAGCTCCAATTCTTTAGCCTAGTGTTTAAGACCCTCTATGGCCCATCTCCTGCAACTTCCTACTTGAAATTTTCAGCTATATTTTATATTTTATGTTCCCTTAAACCTGGGCTAAATACCTTTGGTCACACAGTAGTTCTGCCATCTGTACTTCCTGTCCCCTTTTTCTTCAACCTACCTAAAACTGATCTGTCCTTCAAAGCCCACCAGAACTCCTTCCTGTTTGCAGACATTTTCTGATCTCCTATAAAATAATGACATTTACTGTTTGAACAGTCACTTGGTTTGAATGAGTAACTAGACAATCTTGCATTATTTTTATTTTTTATCTACCCAAGGAGATTGTGAACTTCTGGAGAGGAGGAATCATACCTTTAGGAGGTTTGTATCACCCACTGCACTTAAGCCTTGCAAATAGGAGTTCCTCAATAAATATCAATTAATGGGCCTGGAACTGGCTTAGGCCATACAGAAAGTCACACAAATACTTAATACCCATGTCTTTTCTCAAACCTTCCATTGCTGTGAATGTCATGCAACTCTTTCCTTTCTAACCTCTAAAGTGGGCATTGATAGGCTAAAGTCAGAGAATGAAATTATACAGATGTAAGGCAATATAGGGTTATTACTAATATATATAAAATGAAAAGATGAAACAAAAAAAGCATTTAATTTAAACTCAATATAGTTCTGTGTCAGCTATCTGACTGGTTCAGATGAAAATACTATTGGGGAATGAACTAACTAGATAATTTATTCAATTATCAATGTAACTACATAGCTACATTAAAAAAATCATATTTTTTTTATCCTTGGAAGTATATGTAGAGTGGTGGGAGGAGTGAAAAGATGTGGAAGTGAAGTACTCAAAAGTTCAGGTTTTTCATCTATAATTTGACACAGGATTAACTAGAGGATTAATAAAGAACTAAACTATTCCAGATTTGACATTTTAGGGTTCTATGAGAGCCTGTGAAATGCTCACAGATAACAGAAAAGAGCAGACAGAGCTTCCTTAATTCCTCCAACTTGGTTTATCCCTGGTGTGATTTGGGTTGGGGTGAGATATATTTTTGCCTGTCTCAGGAGGGAGTTCAGAAGCAATGGAAAAATATTTTTCTTGGTTTTTTCCTCAATCACCTGAATCCATGGATATGCCTTTTGTTTAAATTGATTATGTGTTCAAAGTTTCAGAGAGAATAAGCAAGTCACTGTTTTTGAATGTTACATAGCTTGATACATTTCCCTGAGGAACAATCCCCAGAAGTGAAGCTACATGTGTAATCCTGGGAATGTGTTGCTTTATTAATATAAATATAGGCATACCTTGTTTTATTGCACTTTACTTTATGATGCTTCACAAATGTTGCTTTTTTTTTTTTTTTTTTTTTTACAAATTGAAGGCAAGACCCCTCACCAATAAAAATATTATGGCTCATTTTATTGCTATTTTGCGGTGGTCTGGAACCAAACCACCAAACTGGCAATCTATCTAAGCTATTCCTGTTCATCTTTTGCTCTAAAGTTGTTTGTGTGTTTATGTGGTGGAAAGTCAGGCAATCCAGGGCTCAAATCCCAAGTTCTACCACTCAATAGTTATATGAGCTTCAATTTTTACCTCTTTAACATGAGATAATAACACCTGCCCTATAGAGTTGTAAGAATTAAATGAGATAATGTGTATAAATAATTTGGTACATCATAGGTACTAATTATCATTGTAGATAGTAAACCCTGAGAGCCATGAAAAGGCCAAATGGTTACAGAGGCACTCACCACTGGATGTTACTCACGCAGGCAAGCAGGTGCCTGCCATTTGGGATCACAAGCCAAGGGGCTTTGACCAGTAAAGCTTTAGAGTAGTAAATGTTATGGAAATAATTGCATAGTTATGTAGAGAGTTACCTCCAGCCAAGAGCACCTGCATATAGCATCCAGGGACACAAGTAAAGTTTAGAACAAAACAATAACACGAGACGTTCACAATATTTTTTTCCTTGAAAAATAAAACTCCAGAAAGAGCAAAAGAGATTTATAGATTAAACTACCAACTTCTCAGAAGAAAGGCAACATGTCAACCAATCATGTATCAGATGTATGTCTATACTTAACGTGCCTGTGGTCTAAAATCACATGGTTATAGCTTAACTCTCACTAGACATCTCTTGACTGAACTCTTTCTGTCAAACATTGAAGTTAGAAAAAACTGAATATAATGACTCTTTGTAATTGTACTATTTTGTTTTCACCTGCAAAAGCTCCTTGGCTGATCCTCGCCTATCCACATCCATTTCAAGACAACGATTTAAAAAGTCACGGAATACAGCTGACAATCTTTCAGGATTCTGGAGCTCTGGAGTTCCATTAGTAGCTATCAGATATAATGCCTATAGAAAAAAATTGTAGAAATCTATTCAGCACATACATATTAGGATTATGAGTTGGCATAGAAGGTACAAATCCAGTTTCTTCCGATTTATACAGTGGGTCTTAAAAATTCCAGTATACAGAATGATGACATATATTTCAAACTTTCTATAATATTTAGAAACTATAACTCTTGTCAATAACTGAGGTGAAAGTGAGATGACCCATCCCCCAAAACTTGTAAATAAGGTTATAAGGTTGTTCTCTGAGAGTTAAACCAGTAAAAATCCATATATTATAATGAATGTGTGATTAACAACCTAGGAAATTAAACCAAGAATACTTGTGAATCTGTGACTCTAAAGAGTTGTGAAACACATATACATTCAATCATGTTGACCTGAGTATGTATAACTTCTAAAAGGCATGATTGTAAAGATTATTATAATTTATTAGGTGTTTATTTTGTTTTAAACATATTTGTGAGCAGTCCAGGGATGAACAGAGTCTATTACAGAATTAGAGAAGTACAAAAAACAAACAAACAACCAAGAAAACAGAATATAGCAGAACCTGGATTAGAGGTAACCTGTTGGGCCTAAAAACTCAAGTACTTTTGTACTGTGGCAAACGTATCCCTATAGATTTTATTTAGATTTCCCATGAAGGTCTACCTGTGAGAAAAACTGACATTAGTAGTCCTGTAACCAGACCATTATGTATCTTACCGTAAAATAATAAATTGCTAATATATCCTGAAATTAGTGTTGTGTAAGGCTATCAGTGAGGGATATCTATCTGCTCATGGTGTGCTGAGAAAACCAAGGGCTCTAGACTTCAAAGCAGAGAGTCAGTCCCAAGACCAGGATTAATTCACAAAGTTCATCTTGCAAAGGTTATTGATAGCCAAAAAGCTAGACAGACATTCCTCATGACTCCTCTAAGCAAATAATTCTAGAGCATTAAGTATACATCAGGTACATTAGACACTGGAGATCCCAAGATTAGTAGAGAATGTCCTACTTTCAAGGATCACACAATTTAGTGAGGGAGAGAGAGAGACATAGAGAGTTTCAATACAGTGATACCAGATCTAATCAAGAAATGTACCAAGTGGTAAGTAAACACAAGAATGAAGCAATTTACACCAGAGCTCAGAGAAAGCTTCACATAGGAGGTTGGCATTTGAACAGCATCTTGAAGGTTAAGTAGGAGTTTTCCTGCAGGTATTGCCACCAAGGTTATTGTAACTATGCAACAAATGCCCTAACTAGTATGAAGATATGCTTGGGATTTGCAGCAAATTAACAACCCACTCCTCTGTTCCCCTCCATGGCTCCTAATTGTTTTTATTAAAAGTATTTTTATCAAAGTAATTTCCCAGGCCACTTTTCAATAGCTGGTGAGAACATCTCTCATCCTTTCCAAAAACCTCCAGAGATGTACTTTAGAAAGGATTAAGGGCTGTTTAATCCAGTGACTGTGAACCTAAAGCATGCACTAGAATCACCTATAGGGCTTGTTAAAACACATATTCAGGGGTCACCACACTGTAAATAAGATTCAGTTAATCTGTAAAAGGGCCCCAAATTTTTCATTCTAACAAATTCCCTGCTGATGCTAAAGCTGCTGGTTCCAGGACCACTTTCTGAGAATTGTTCTATTCCACCCAGCTAATTAAGCAATGGCCTAAAGTATAGGTTCTCACAATCACCTGGGGAGATTTAAAAAATTCCCCATGCCCAGTTCTCAACCCAGACCAATTAAGTAAAAATCTCTAGGGGTGAAACCCAGGAACCAGTATTTTTAAAGCTCTCCAGGAGATTCCAATGTACAGCCAGCATTGACAACTACTGGTCAAGGATTTGCAGCCCACTTAACTCAGAATCTCTGCATCATATGTATACCAACTATGAGAGCCACAAAAACGAGAGAAGCAAAATCCCATAGAAGTGGATTATCTTGCCTAGTGATGAGTAAGAATTACAATGCCACATGTTTCTATAAAGTGAGAGGAAACATTTCCCCCCACCCAGGACATTAAAAAAACAAACAAACAACAACCCACATGTAAATACACCCGCTTCCAAACAAACAACTTCCTTTCCCTCACCTTTTCTACCTAATTTTATTTATATTTAAAATATTTTTTCTTTATTTGTTTTAGAGAGAGAGGAAAGGAGAGGGAGAGAGAGATAGAAACATCGATGAGAGAGGACATCAATTGACCACCTCCTGTATGCCCCTCACTGGGGATTGGGCCCACAACCTGGGCAGGTGTCCTGACTGGGAATTGAACCGGGGACCTCTTGGTGCATGAGTCAACGCTGAACCAGTGAGCCACACCTGCCAGACTCTTCCATCTCCTTTTAAATTCCTTCATTGATGAACAGCAAATGCAGGTGGCAGCTATTAGAACTTTCATGCAAAAATACAATTCAGTGGCAAATCTAGTCCTGATTAAAAGGAGGTTGGTAATATACAAAAATAACCCATAAACTGCTTTTAGGAAATTATCGATTGGGCAAAAATCAAATGATGCACATTCACAGCAGATAAATTAAGTTCAAACAGAGTGTCCTTAGTTATTGGATAATTAGTGCTTGATGAACATATCCTCACAAACAATCTTAGTTCCTTTATTAAAGGAAAATTGGTTACTAAAAATTACATTTGCCGCCTTCTTTCAAAACTCTTTAATTTCAGCTGGCCACAGTTCTGCCACACTCTCTAACCTTTGTTTGCTTTCTTTCTACTCTGTAGCCAACCCCAGTCCTAAACAAACACATATCTTTTTCTTCTTTCCTCTCTGTGTAGATCTGTTTGCATATCACACTGTTTCGTTTTCTCATTTTTGTTCAGTACTCTTAGCTCAATACATTCTACTCCATAATCTTGGTCCTCACAAATACACATACATCTCTACCCAAGCCTTTCTCACTTCCCTTCAATCCATACCTAATTACCTCAGGAAATGCATGCCCCTCTTTCTGTTCCATTTATTTAAAAAAATAACCTTGATAATAGTTGTGAAGCCTGAATGGTGCTAGTGATTCAGTTCAGCCAGGGAGAAGAAAGTCCTGTAATTTGAAGCAGAATCAGAATAAAGAACCAGTGCTATGAACCTCTGCAGCACTTCAAAGAATGTATATGCCCTCTTTTGAATTTCTATAACAACAACAGCTGTGGTTTTCTTTGGGGGGTGGGACTGATGGTGGTTGGGAGGAGATCTTGGTTTGGAGCCTAACAGATGACTCTTGAAGGTTGAATGGTCCTGATCTGCTTACACATGCTCATCCCTAATCTAGGTATCAAAGGTAAGGCTGCCTTTTTCTCAACATTATATCATAAATATTGTTTAATGTTTTTAAAAATTCTTCAGAAATATTACTTTAAATACTGCATAATAGTTCAGCATGGTGATGTAGCATAGTTAATATTGTTGGACTGATTAAAAATGCATGTACTAAGAAAAAGGTTGAGAGGAAACACCAATATGTTAATAGTGGTTCTCTCTGGGTGGTAGGATTATTGGTGACTTAATTTGTAAAACATATTTTTCTATTTTCCAAATTTTTAACAATGAACACAGCTGCTTTTATTATTACAAACACTCTAAAAGATTATTTAGAAGTAAATTTAAAAGGTTGTGCTGTCCAATTAACAAAAAAAAAAATCCTTATCTATTTCTTTTTGTTGTTCTAGGATTAAACCTGCTTTTCATCAAGTATTATCTCTTGAAGAAAAAAAAAAACAAAAAACAAAAACACAGATGACTTCTTTTTCAACTGTTGTTTTCCTTTTAATTGCAACAGTATTATTTTCAACTAATTTCCATTACAAAACTCAACACTTTCAGTTATATTATGGGCTACACTTGCCTTTGTGGACTGGCCTGGGAACCTACTCACTATGCATAATGCCACTTCTATGGGAACACGCAATCTGATTTTCAAATAATTAACTTAAAAATGAACTTTTGGAACACATCCTGTATATCAGCCATAAAAAGAAAATTGCTGCCCAGGGCTTTGCTAATGAGAGACAAATACAATTGTATGCAATCCAACAATCCCAGCAAAAAAGATTTTTACTAGCAAAGTTTAGTCTTAGATTAGATGAAGAAAGACTGGGAAAATATATCTAGGTATGAGTAATCATATTTTGGTTTTATCTGAGTTAGTGAAATCTCAAAGAAAGTTAACTGGTTATTAGAAATTAGACTAGAGATTTCCTTTTTAGTTGGTTGCTTCTTATGAAACCAAAGAGTCATCCTTAAGTTCTCCTTCTTCATCCAGCAACTTTCCCTCCCCAACCCTTACTATAATCAGTCTACTAGCTTCTATCAATGCAACCTATAGAAATCTTTTATACCCTTCAACCTCTCTCTATACTCATTGTCTCTGCTTAAGATTGAGCTTTCCTCAGACTGTACCATAGCCTTATAGTTGGTTTTCTTTAATTAAGCCTTTTTATTCTTCAGTCCATTCTCCTTACCAATCTAGCCCATCAGAGATCTCATCATGTCATTCATCTTTCTGCTTTGAAAATATTTGGTGGCTCGCCATGGTCCATAGATATGGTTTTCAATTGTGTTCCCCAAAATTCCCCTTAAGGGCAGCTAAGAGGAAAAAGAGGTAGAAGAGGGAGATAGGTGTAGAGATTCTAGGACCATGTACCCAAACATATCTGTTCCAATCCGAGAAATATTTTTTTCTCTACTTATTTTTGCTTCCAAACAAAGTTTCATTTGAACTGAGGAATCACTATAGTCATTTGAAAACCACTGGTTCACAGGACATAGTAAAGATTCCTTACCAAGGCATATAACACCTTCGCTTTGGCACCTGCCCAACTTTCCTGCCCTTATTTGTTTTCTCCTCACCCTGGAACCCTTCTTAGACCCCATTCCCACACACGTGCACATGTTGACCAAAAGTTTACACAGCAATTTGTTAAAAATTCCCATAACAGAAAATGTTCTTTCATATCTGCCTAAAATGCTATCCCCATTTCCCTTAGGTTGCCTGGTGAATTTCTACTTGTCTTTTAAGCTCTATTTAAAATTGTGCTTCCTTTTAAACTTTCCTGGATAGATATTGTGATAAATGACCTCAGTTTTCTGTGGACTGTCCTAGGTTTTAGCACTGAAGGTCCTGTGTCCCTCAATACTAAGCAAAGTGGGATAGATGATCACCCTGAGAATATAATTAGCAATTCCCTTCTTTGAGTTATCACAGTCCTTTGGCCATATGCCCATTTTCACACTTTATTGTATATATCTGTTATGTCTTTATAGGTCTGCTGTTCTGCACTATGAAGGTGGGAATTGTGACTTGATCAACTCTTGATTTCATGGCAATGAACTCAAAATATGTGTCAATAAATGTTTTTGTTGCTGAATGAAATGAGAGTCAAAATATATAAATAGATTTAATTGAGCTGGGAATATAACATGATATACAAGGTATTAAAGCTCAGAACCTGCCCTGGCCAGTTTTTCTCAGTGGTTAGAGCATCGGCCCGATGACCAAAGAGTTGTGGGTTTGATTATGGTAAAGGGCACATACCTCGGTTGCGGTTTGGTCCTCAGCCCTGCTCAGGGTCATTCATGAGGCAGCCAATCGATATGTCTCTCTCACATCGATGTTTTCCTCTCTCTCTCTCACTCTATCTGAAGATAAATATAAAAATATCCTCAGGTAAGGAATAAAAATAAAAGTTCAGAACCTAAAGTAAACTATTAAACTTGTAAAAAGATACACCGAGAATGACAAAAGCAACTTTTTAGGTGTTTAACAGGCCTGGCACGTAATAACTTCTGACTAGTCACTCCTTAGTGTGGGAGAAGGAAGAGAACTCCATGAGCAGTATATGTAAGCAGATGCCATAAAAGGGATGGAAAATTAGAAAACAATAATCTGCTTTGGGCAAACCCAGAGAGGAAGGGGAAGAACAAGTACTCTCTAAAACTTGGAACATAGTTGAGAAACTTAGTCTTCTCAGACTGATCTTCAACAGAGAAGGTGCTCTTGATTAATTTTCTGCTACATCATTGAACAAGGTCTGTTTAATTCCTATGGTGAGATAATATAGGCCCTATGATCAATTGACCTCATTTACAATATTAGAAGGACAACATTTTGCCTCAAAATGTTGGTCTTCTTCATTAAGATATACATAAAAGTTTGTGATGTTCTGGATTTTTTTAATTAATTAATTTATTTTTATTTATTAATTTGTTTTTGTTATAGATATTTCTCATTTTCCCCCCATTGACACCCTCCTCCCCTTCCCCCCTTCCTTCTATGTCTCTGGGTTAATTTTGTTCATCAGTTTGTTTAGTTCATTGTATTCCACAAATAAGTGAGATCATGTGATATTTGTCTTTCTCTGCTTGGCTTGTTTCGCTTAGCATAATACTCTCCAGGTCCCTCCATGCCATCTCAAAGAATAAGAGATCTTTCTTTCTTACAGCTGCATAGTATTCCACTGTGTGCATGTAGTACAGCTTTTTAATCCACTCATATACTGATGGACACTTGGGCTGTTTCCAGATTTTAGCTATTGTAAATAGTGCTGCTACAAACATGAGGGTACATATATTCTTTCTGATTGGTGTTTCAGGCTTCTTAGGGTATATTCCTAGAGTGGGATCACTGGGTCAAATGGAAGTTAAATTTTTAATTTTTTGAGGTAACACCATATTGTTTTCCATAGTGGCTGCACCAGTCTGCATTCCCACCAGCAGTGTACTAGAGTACCCTTTTCTCCACACCCTCACCAACACTTGTTGTTTGATGATTTGTTGATAGCAGCCATTCTGACAGGTGTGAGGTGATACTTCATTGTTGTTTTAATTTGCATCTCTCTGATGATTAGTGATGTTGAGCATTTCTTCATTTGTCTCTTGGGCATTTGTATGTCCTTTTTGGAAAGGTGTCTATTTAGGTCCTCTGCCCATGTTTGAAATGGGTTCTTTGTCTTCCTTTTGTGGAGTTGTATGAGCACTCTATATATTTTGGAAATTAACCTCTTATCTGATGCATCATTAGCAAGTAGGGTCTTCCATAGAGTGGGATCTCTTTCCATTTTGTTGGTTGTTTCTTTTGCTGTGCAGAAGCTTTTGAGTTTGATGTAGTCCTATGTGTTCATTTTTCCCTTTGTTTCTCTTGCCTTCGGTGTTGTATCAGTGAAAATTCTGCTGCGTATGATGTCTGAGATTTTGTTGCCTACATTTTCTTCTAGAGTTTTTATGGATTCATGAGTTACATTTAAATCTTTTAACCATTTTGAGTTTATTCTCATGTATGGTGTAAGTTGGTGTTCTAGCTTCATTTTTTTGCAAATTGCTGTCCAATTTCCCCAACACCATTTATTGAAGAGACTATCATCACTTCACTGTATGCTCTTGCTACATTTTTTAAATATTAATTGAGCATATTGTCTTGGGTCAGTTTCTGGGTTCTATGTTCTGTTTCATTGATCTATCTGCCTGTTCTTGTGCTAGTACCAGGCTGTTTTGATTACAGTGGCTTTGTAGTATAACCTGAAATCTAGTAATGTGATCCTTTCTACTTCGTTCTTCTTTTTCAAGATTGCTGTGGCTATTCAGGGTCCTTTTTGGTTCCATATAAACTTTTGGAGTGTTTGTTATAGTTTTGGGAAGTATGTCATTGATATTTTGATGGGGATTGCATTGAACCTATAGATTGCTTTGGGTAGTATGGACATTTTAATGATGTTAATTTTTCCAATCCATGAACAAGGTATATGTTTCCACTTTTATATATCTTCCTTTATTTCTTTTTGTAAGGACCTGTAGTTTTATGTGAAGAGGTTCTTTACTTCTTTGGTTAAATTTATTCCTAGGTATCTTAATTTTTTTTTTGCTGCAATGGTAAAAGGCATTGTCTTTTTAGTTTCTCTTTCTGTGATTTCATCATTGTTGTATAAGAATTCCGCTGATTTCTTGATGATAATTTTGTATCCTGCTACTTTGCCAAATTCATTCATTAAGTCTAGGAGATTTTTCATGGAGTCTTTAGGGTTTTCTATGTACAATATCATGTCATCTGCCAATAATAACAGTTTTACTTTCTTCTTTCCAATTTGGATCCTCTTTATTTTTTCTTCATGTCTAATTGCTGTGGCTAAGACTTCCAGTACTATGTTTAATAAGGGTGGCAAAAGTGGGCATCCCTGTCTTGTTCTTGTTCTTAAGAAAAATGCTTTTAGTTTTCTCCCATTGAGTATGATGTTGGCTGTAAGTTTTACATATATGACCTTTATTATGTTGAAATATGATCCCTCTATTCCCACATTGCTGAGCATTTTTATCAAAAATCGGTGGTGGATTTTGTCCAAAGCTTTTTCAGCATCTATTGATATGATCATATGATTTTTATCTTTCCTTTTGTTTATGTGGTGTATCACATTTATTGATTTGCGAATATTGTACCATTCTTGCATGCCTGGGATAAAACCCATTTGGTCTTGATGAATAATTTTTTTGATGTATTGCTCAATCTGATTTGCTAATATTTTATTAAGAATTTTGGCATCTGTGTTCATCAGGGATATTGGCCTGTAGTTTTGTTTCTTTGTAGTGTCTTTCTTTGGTTTTCGTGTGAGGATTATGCTGGACTCATAAGATGAGTTTGGAAGTGTTCTGTCTTCTTGGATATTTGGAATAGTTTAAGGAGAATGGATATTAGTTCTTCTTTGAATGTTCGGTAAAACTCCCCCGTGAAGCCATCTGGGCCTGGGCTTTTGTTTGCTGGGAGTTTCTTGATTTCATCTTCAATTTTCTTTGTTGTTATTGGTCTGTTCAAGTTTTCTTTCTCTTCATCGTTCAGTTTTGGGAGGCTGTGTGTTTCTAGAAATTTGTTCATTTCTTCTAGATTGTCCAATTTGTTGGCATATAATTGGTCATAGTATGTTTCGATGATCCTTTGTATTTCTGTGGTGTCAGTTGTTACTTCTCCTCTTTCATTTCTGATTTTGTTTATTTGGTTTCTTTCTTTTCGTTTCTTGGTGAGTCAGGATAAAGGTCCATCAATCTTTTTATCTTTTCAAAGAACCAGCTTTTTGTTTCCTTGATCTTTTGAAATTTTTTTTTTAGTCTCCATGTCACTTATTTCTGCTCTGACCTTTACTATTTCCTTCCTGCTACTAGTTCTGGGTTTTTCTTTTTGTTTACTTTCTAGTTCTTTAAGTTGTAGAGTTAGAAACTCTGTTAGGAATTTTTCTTGTTCCTTGAGGTAGGCCTGTAGTGCTATGAACTTCCCTCTCAGCAATGCTTTCGCTGTGTCTCATAGATTTTGTGTTGTTGTATGTTTGATGTCACTGGTTTTCAGGAAGTTTTTAATTTCTTCCTTGATCTCATTAGCAACCCTTTTGTTGTTTAATAACGTGCTATTTAGGCTCTAATGTTTGAATGTTTTTGAGTGTTTTTATTGTAATTGAGTTTTAGTTTCATGCTGCTTTGATCTCAGAAGATGCTTCATATGATTTAATTTTTTTTGAATTTGTAGAGACTTGCTTTGTGTCCTAACATATGGTCTATCTTTGAGAATGACCTATGTGCACTTGAGAAGAATGTATATTATGTAGCTTTGGGGTGAAATGTTCTGCAAATACCAACTAAGTTCAATTGGTCCAGTTTGCCTTATAAGGACTCTATGTCCTTTTTAGTTTTTTTTCTAGAAGATCTATCCAGTGGTGTCAGTGGCATGTTAAAGTTATCCACTATGATCGCATTGCTATTGATCTCTCCCTTGAAGTCCTCCAGAAGTTTTTTTTTTTTTAATATAGTTTGGTGCTCCTGTATTTGTTGCATATATGTTTACCAGGGTTATATCCTCTTGTTGGATTGCTCCTTTTAATATTATGTAGTGACATTCTCTGTCTCTTATTATGGCCCTTTTTTTAAAGTCTATCTTGTCAGATATAAGTATTGCTACACCAGGTGTTTTTTCATTTCCATTTGCTTTGAAAATTTTTTTCAATCCCTTCACTATCATCCTGTGTGAGTCTTTTGTTGTGAGGTGGGTATCTTGTAGACAGTATATATATGGGTCATGTTTTCTTATCCAATCAGCTACCCTATGTCTTTTGATTGGAGCATTTAATAGATAGTTATTAGTTGCCATTTTAATTTTTTGCCTGTGTTTCTCTCTCTCTCTCTCTCCCCCACCCCGCCCCCCTGTTTCTTCTTCTTCTTACAACAGTCCCTTCAGCATTTCTTGCAGTACTTGTTTGGTGGTGGTAAATTCCTTTAGCTTTTATTTTATTTTTTATCTGTGATGTTCTTTATTTCTCCTTCAATTTTGAATGATAGCCTTGCTGGATAGAGTGGTCTTTGATTCATACCCTTGCCTTGCATGACTTTGTACAATTCATGCCACTCTCTTCTGGCCTGCATTGTTTCTATTGAGAAATTAGCTGAAAATCTAATGGCAGCTCCCTTGTAGGTAACTTTCTTTCTCTCTCACTTGCTTCCTTTAAGATTCTTTCTTTGTCTTTAATGTTTACCTTTTTTATTATGATGTGTCTAGCTGTGGGTCTTCTGGAGTTCATCTTACTTGGGACTCTCTGTGTTTCCTGGACTTGTGTGACTTTTTCTTTCACCAGTTTAGGAAAATTTTCTATCATTTCTTCAAATAGGTTCTCTATTCCTTTCTCTGATTCTTCTCCTTCCAGTATCCCTATAAGGCAAATGTTGTTACATTTTTTATTGTCCCACAGCTCCCTTAAACTTTCCTCCTGCTTTTTAAACCTTTTTTCCATTTGCTGCTCTATTTGAGTGTTTTTCCCTACCTTCTCTTCTAAGTCACTGATTCGGTCTTCAGCTTCTTCTAATCTTCCAAGGTATTTTTCATAACCGCTATGTCATTCTTTATTTCCTCTTGATTTGTATGCATAGCTCTACCTCTTTTTTTTTGTAAGCTGAAGTAGTTCCCAGTGAGCTCTTCATAATTCTTATTAAGTTGCTTGCAGTTCTGACCAAATTGTTTGAGCACCCTTAAAATCATTGCTTTGAATTCTTTATCTGATATATTGCTGTCTTCCATTTCCTGTAGTTCCTTTTCTAGTGATTCCTCTTTTTCTTTCCTTTGGGTGTTGTTTCTTTGTCTCCCCATTTTAGCCGTGTGGTAGCTCTAGACCCATTGAGGGATGTTTGGATGTGTATGCAGCTCACTGCATATCAAATAAGGCTACCGTGCCTCACAGACTGCTCTGTTTCATGTCCCCTCTTGCCTGATGTGGATCCTGGAGGATTGTCTACTGGGGGCTGGTATTGGTGTGTCTTGGTAGGTGCTGCAGCTAGATCACGTGGGCCCCTCTGGAACTGTGTTATCAGCTGGCCGTTGGTGCTACCTGTAACTGTATAGCTCAGACTCTGTTGGATCCAAGCTCCCTGACCATACTGTGGGCAGCTGGATCACACAATCCCTTTGGAGACCCAACTCCATACCTATCACCTGGGCAGCTGGTTTGCACAGTCCTCTCTGGTGCCCCAGAATCCTGCAGGTTCTGCAGGCAGCTGTATCGCACAGTCCCTTTGGAGACCTGACTCCACACCTATCTTGTAGGCCACTGGGTTGCACAGGCCTCTCTGGTGCTCCCACACTCCACAGGTCCCACAGGTAGCTGGATTGCACCTGTCCCTCTATGGCTGTGGCTTCCCATCGCTCTTGTGTGCTGCTGGGTAGCACAGGCTTCTGTGGAGCCCCAGGTCCCACAGTTGGTGGCTGGGGAATGCTGCTGCTCCGTAGGGCTCAGCTCCTGCTCAGCCTTTGCTATAGTTTTTGAGGATAGTTCTCAACTGCTGATCTGTACTTCTTTTGCCTGGGGATGGATGTCTGCTCCCCAGCCTCTGTTGCTGGGGGTATATCTAGACTCTTATTGGGCTGCTACTCTGGTGGATGGTGCTAGGCTCCCGGCTGTTTGTGGCTTCTGCAGCCAGCACCTTGGGAACTCCACTACTGTGCACTGGTCTGTGTTGACACAGAATGTCCACTGGTCTGATGGTTCCAGGTGCACTGGTGGGTTCAGGTTGCTGGGCCCTCCCTTCTCCCACTGCCTCCTCCCTGGGAAGACCTGGGATCTTCCAAAATGGTGGGACCTCCCTGCAGAGCAGGGAGAAGTGCCCTAAAGAGCTGCTTACTGCCATAGCTGGTTGCTCCCGTCCACAGCACAGGAACCTTCTGCTCTGCATCTCTGCACTGCATGAGTTTGGTTGTTTATCTTCACATCCACTCACACTCTCTCACACACTAGTTCACTCTCTCTCACACTCACCATCCTCCGGTTCTGCCCACTGCCATCTTTTTTTTTCCTGGACTTCTTAATAATTGAAATATCTTTGCAATAATACACAAACATTACAGTTTTCACTGACCCCAATGTACAACTAAATTTACCTAAGTGCTCAAAGAAAACTACCTTACCTAGTTGAAGGAATAATTCATTTTACCTTATTGGCAATTTTTCAGTTAAAAAAAATCAGTGATCTCATCTTAGAAGTTACCACATTTCTTCAAAACAATCCATATATACCCAATACATTTTCATTAAGCCAGTTTTGCAACAGGACTAACAATTTAATTAGACAGATTCAATTTGTGACTTCAGTTTATTAAAGCAGTTTATAAAATTTAGGTTAGAACTTTAGAAAACAAACCAGGGGACTGCCATGGAAATGTGTTAGTAACCACGAGGGGCCCCTGAACTGATACAAAGATTCACTTTACAAAGAGGATAGACTATGGTACAAACATTTCCTTCCAAGTTGAATACTTGAGACTCAAAATATATTTTTTCAATGGATACTCTGTTATAAATGGTGAACCGGCTCCCAACCTAGTTCATACAAATCTATTTAACATACAGTGCAGTTTAACTATAAGACCAAGAGGAGAGGCTATTCATCTACATCTCAATATCTATATAAATACTATGTCCATGGGAATTATTAATATCTAAGATTTATTAAATGATTAGTATTAGCTCATTTAATCCATGCAGCCTTCTGTGGTAGACTTAATAATGATTCTCAATTGACAGATAAAGAACCTGAGGCCTGAGGGGCTAATATAATAACTTGCCTAATATTATACAACTAACAATGATGGATTCAATATTTGAATCCAGGGAGTATAAGTCCAGAGTCCATGGTTCTGACCATGGCACAGTACCACCTACCACTGTTCCCAGTCTCTGAGGTAGGAATTCTCCTACCAGAGATGGACAAGGGCTCTTCAAGAAATGAGGCATGCTGAGCATGAGCAACTCCACCACTGCTTCTACAGAGGAAATGGGCCCTTTTGAGGTGGTCTTCCATGTGCTTAGACATGGGAAACAAAAGACAGGTACCCAGTTAGAGGGGTTGTACACTGTTTTCACCAGTGTCTACAAATATGTTGAGAATTTACAAGCAGCTTTTACTCTGGTTGTTGCCTGTAACCTACTCTGTCCTGGTTCCTTTCTCATTTTAGAATTTTCAACTGCCTTTGAGTTTTTTTATGAGAAAGTGACTTGATACCTTAGTTTACTCATGACCTGGGATGTCGGAGGTTAAAGGCTAGAAGATATTGCTGTCTCTGAAATGTTTATGGATTTCATGAAAGGCTTTGACATTTCTTTCTTTCTAAGAAGAGAGTAAATGGGGCCAAATCTCCAAATAATTGTTATATATAACTAATATTGTATTCCATATTTTGACTTATTCAAGTCAATAGTCCAGTATGATAACTGAATAAGCAATGCTGTCTAATTTAGCTTCCTACTTGTCTTACATAGTAGTTCTCATCTGTCACCAAATTATGGTGGATAGGGGGGCTTTATATTGTTTTTTAATCCTAAAATGTCATTTAAAATAACCTACTATAGATCCTACCCTCTTATAGGTTGATGGTAAAAGATAATTAGGGCCCTGGCCGGTTTGGCTCAGCGGTTGGAGTGTCGACCTGCGGTACAGAGAGACCCAGGTTCGGTTCCCGCTGAGGGCATGTACCTCGGTTGCAGTTTGTCCCCGGCCTGGTTGGTCCTGCAGGTGGCAGCCACTCAATGTGTCCCTTCACATCGATGTTTCTCTCTCTCTCTCTCTCTCTCTCTCTCTCTCTCTCTCTCTCTCTTCATCTCTCTCCCTCCCGCTCTATATGAACAAAAAATGGAAAAATGTCCTCGGGTGAGGATAAAAAAAATAAATAAATAATAATTATTTACCACTGACTGATAGGTGTTGGCCTAGCTTTAAAGTATTTCTTTCAAGCATAAAAGACTAGTCACCACCAGAAAATAAATTCCAGGTGACTTTCTCAATGCATGTGCTCATTCTAATCTCTCTGGATTAATAGTGTTTGTCAGGAACGTGGAACAGGCTATGTATACTCAGGCAGCCCAAGCATAACTCAAGCTTTTGAATCACAGGGGATTTGGAAGTGGGCATGGGGGTAGGTATAAAGATAGAAAAGAAAGGAAAGCAAAATGGAGCATGAGGTAGAGGAGAAAAACTGTGAGAAGCATAGGGAGCAAGAGAACATAGGACAAAGACAGGGGTCAAAGGGCATTTTAGAGAGAAGGTGGCTGGTGAAATGAGGAAGAAAATGAAAATAAAGACTAGAAAATCAGTATGGTCAAGGGGATATAATCCTAGGTCCCATTCTCCTACTGACCCATATCTCTGGTCCTTTTCACACAAAACATCTCAAAACATTCTCTGTATTTGGTATATTGACTTCCTCACCTCCCATTTTCTCTTTAGCTCAACTAATTTCTATTTCTAAGGTACTGTTTAACATTATATATTTGTTTATATCTCATTTACGAATATTAGAGCAGAAAGGGACTAACTCCCAGATTCTTTTGGGTTTTTCCAAATAACTATTGGTATCAAAACAGTCAGACTGTGATGTGATCTGTGAAACATGCAATTTTTATTACATAAACTAGTTTCAATTCCTATTTTATATGCAGTTCATAAAGTGAATATCTCTGTACACAATAACATACGATTCTTCTCATCACTCCACAGAATATAGACCATGGGTCCCTGCAGCAGCTTTAATACTGCAGTGTTATTCCTTAGCTTCTCTCCAAGATTCCTGTCAGAGTGGGATTACCCAGTTTCACATGCAACATGTTTCAAATAATGACAAAGTGTCTTTGCTTGGTAGGAAAAGGGAAATCTTTCCACTCTATGAGATGCAGATTTAGTCAGTAGGTGAGAAGTCTCTGAGATGCTTTCTGAAGATCACTCCTCTGGAAGTACTCCTAGAGACAATACATACTCAAACCATGACACTTCCAGAAGTCAGGGAAGGCTGTAGCCTATTCACAACCTAAGAACACAGAATCAGAGCCAGGAGACTCATGAGCTTCCCCTTTTATTTAAGTGAATGTCATGTGGAAGTCCAACATAGGAAACTAAAAGGAACAGTTCTGGTGGAATTAAGTGTCACATGACCCCCCCCCCCCCCCTTGGGTCCTTTAAGCCCAAGGAACTCCATGGAATATTGGAATTTACTGGTAACCAATAATCTCATCAAATTCCACAGGTTTGAAGGCATATGGACATGGAGAACCAGCAAGAAGTAATCTACACAAGGTTATGGAGCTCTTGACTGGCAGACCTGGGAAGGTAATACACTATCCAACTAACTCATAATGCATGGAGTTGGTAGTGACATTAGACAGTTCCCTCTCTGGTCTCCTCACATTCATTGGCCATGTCTAGATGAAAAGTGCTGATGATTTTTGCTATCTAAGCACTGGAACAATTCTTCACTGAAAAAAAAATTGATAAAAGGAAGAGGAAAAAGAGGAAGAAGGAGGAGAAGAAGAAAAGAAGGAAAGGAAGGAAGGAAGGAAGGAAGGAAGGAAGGAAGGAAGGAAGGAAGGAAGGAAGGAAGGAAGGAAGGAAGGGGAGAGGGAGGGGGAGGGAGGGGTAAAGGAGGAAAGGAGAGAAGGAGGGAAGTAAGGATGGGGAAACAAAAATGAAGGAAAGAAACAGGTAATTCTGGTTTTGAAACCAATGTTAGAACACTGGCTCTCCTAGCTACAGAACTAACACTGCCTTAATCAGGTTAAATTTCTCTGCTGAAAAACTTTTGTGTAAGACATCTCAGAGTATTCTTTGACCATAATACAAAGGGCTTATAATATGATCATGCAATGAGTTTGGAAAAGGTATACATGTATTTCAAAATGATAATAAAGGTTAGAAATGTTCTTAGTTATTAAGAAAACCTTGACTTTCTTGGTGAAGTCATTTTTTTTTTATTGGAAAAAACACAGATTTAAAAAACCATAGAATAAAACATATGAGTGAGCATTTCAGTAGGCAAATATCTATCATCACACTCCATGATTTGCATATTTAAAATTAACTTTGATTTTGAGGGACTTAACTCCTTAGTTATAAATCTAGTACCTTTATCGGCGCCCCACAGAGGCACTTATATTTCATAGGTGTTTGGTGATTTGTGACACCATGGATCCAGGCACATGTGGGTTGGACACACACCCTATGCAGCAGAAGGCAATGGTAAATCATTGCATGTTTTTTTCTTAATCTTTACATTTCTTAACTTTCTTACTTTGAAAACTCTATGTTGAGACTGTTAAGTTATTTATAGGGTCATCTGGAGTCTGAGCACAGCATGTAAAGACAACCTATTAGGACAATAAGCATTATATACCCTTGGCTTATTCCTAAGCCATGCTTTAAGGACACTGGGGAATAATAAGACTAAATGAAAAAAGGTGAAGGGATCAGCCAAAGAACATATATGCATAACCCATAGACACAGACAACAGTGTGGTGATGGCCAGAGGCTGGGTGGAGGTTGGAAGAGTGGGAGGGGGGTGTAATGGGGACATGTATAATAGTGTCAACAATAAAAATATAGTTAAAAAAGCATACATGCAAATTACAGCTAGATAGATACATAAAAGAAATATGGCAAAACAACTGTTTAGTCTAGCTGGTGGGTATATAAATGTTTATTATCCTATATTTAGTTTTTATTCCGTGTAATCAAAATTTTCCACAATAAAATTTTGAGGAATTTATTTAAAGAGTAGAATAGGAGAATATCAATCTAGGCCAACAGTAAATCCCCAGTCAATATTTAATCTTTCTACCCCCACCCTTACCCCCACCTTCACCTGGTCAGAGTCTCTTAGATTTTAGTTTTCTTTAGAATCAATTTCTCCTTTGGCTGTCTTCAGGGTCATAACTCACCACTTTCAACCATCAACTTCTGAATTACAATTAAATGATACTTGTAGCTTCCCTATGGTTAGGTCCCATTTCACTATGCTAAATTCCTGACAACCAATGACTCTCAAGAGCTATCTATCTTTTGACAGGATATATATTTTTGTTCTGATTAAAAAGAGACCCTGTTACAGTTATATAATTATTTTATCTGCAGTTATCCCAACTAGTCCCTACTTTTAGGCATAGGTTTGCCCTCAAAGTAGGAGGCGTGTCAACAAGCCATCAATAAACCTTGCTGTTCTATAGCGGCTTATGGAAAAAGAAGTGAATGCTCCCAGCTCTTTCTGAAATACATTCAAAACAATATTGACTGAGTGCTAGCAAAGTATGCTTGCTTCTCTAGTGATCAGGAAGTTTATGTCTGACTTTAATTCCAAATGAGCACGCGCCTTCAAACCCAGACATTCCAATCCACAGCACAATTTCCAGTGGCTGGAGGAAGCTAGAAGCACTTTTGTCCTTAGTTGCTGTTTTTTAGTTGCTAGAGATTCTCTTCTTTTGCTTTTACTTTCTTCTCCAGAAATACAACATAACCAGAACTTCCCTGGTTCTATAATAAAAAATAAGAATAACATTTGTGTAATGCTTTAAATGTGGTAAAAGGGAAAGTAACGAATCTCCTAGGGTAGACAATAGGTCTGAATTTAGATTTCTGCTCTCCCTTTTCCCTGGCCATAGACATAATGCACTCCTAATCATGCATAGTCAGACTGATAGTTTTATTATCACCAATACGTGCTATGTACTCAGTAGCTAGCACATTTTAATGGTGAACTCCATTTTCAAGAGAGGCAAAATTGAAAAAGAAATGGTATATCGTGGAAGTATATGCTGAACTAATGTCATTTCAGTTTTGATCATGTTACTGAACTGGTAAATCAGAGAATGTCAGAGAGTGCATCAGGATTTCAACAAGGCTTTGAAAGCGTTACTCATGACAAATTTTTAGATGACATGAGGAAATGTGGGCAGAATAATAATGTACTCCTTTCTGATTGAATAACCATGCTCAAGAGGGCTGATGATGATTTGTTTTTCAATCTAGACAGGCTTCTATAAAGGGCTTTCAACAGGGCTTTGCATTTATTTGGTCTAGTCCTTGGTGTGGAAACTTGACATCATTGGTTCTTGAAACTCCACATGTAATTGCAATGTACAACCAAGTTGGAGAACCACTATTATAGGATCAGTGGTTTGCATACTATACTACATGCTGTTCTTAGCATTCAGATGTCTCTAATTGATACCAATAACTCTCTTCTAAAGATCCAATGTTTGATTCAGTTTCATAGATGCTTACAGCAAAAATAGAATGAGAACACTTAAATTTCATCTCAATTAGAAAAAAGGTTTGGAAAAGTATATGTAAAAAGAGCTCCACCCACAGGGTTTAGTAAGGCCCTCAATTCAATGTCACTTAGACATTTCACAAATACCAAATTCCATCAGAACTCAATGACAAAAACTTCCCCTTTATGTGTGAATGCCAAGTTAATAAAGGCACTCTTTTGGTGCTGAGAAAAAAACAAACCAAAGATTTGTATTATCCTATACTGGAAAAGTGACTGTGTCTCCTTATTTATTTATTTTTTTTTTATTTTTTTATTTTTTATCCTCACCTGAGGACATTTTTCCATTTTTTGTTCAGGTAGAGTGGGAGGGGGAGAGAGGAAGAGAGAGAGAAACATCGATGTGAAAGGGACACATCGAGCGGCTGCCACCCGCACGACAAACCAGGGCCGGGGACAAACTGCAACCGAGGTACGTGCCCTTAGCGGGAACCGAACCCGGGTCTCTCGGGACCGCAGGCCAACGCTCTAACCGCTGAGCCAAACCGGCCAGGGCTGTGTCTCCTTATTTAGAATCAGGTCATTATAATCACGGGTTTTAAAAATTATATTTTCAATTAACAAAAACAAATCAGGTTGATGAGCAGAACACCAACATTTGATTAGCATATTTAGGGAAAGTTTGATTTTAATATCAGTCACATTGGTAAGCAGAAGGAACAAGACACATCATCATTGGAGACTGCATTAAAAATGTCCATGGGTCACATAACAACATGTCCAAGGTAGCCTGGCCAGTGTGGCTTAGTAGTTGAGCATCGACCCATGCACCAAGAGGTTGCCTGTTTGATTCCCAGTCAGGGCACATGTCCAGATTGTGGGCCCAATCCCCAGTGGGGGGCATGCAGGAGGCAGCCAATCAATGTTCTTTCTCATCGATGTTTCCATCTCTCTCTATCTTCCTCTCTCTCTAAAAATCAATAAAGAAAAAAATTTACAAAAAAAAAACAACACATCTAAGGTCAATTATGTTGAGTACAAAGACTTCAGGATATGAGGGAAGAAGAAGCTTGTCCCCTCTGTCTCTGGAAGGGTACCAACCTCATAGCATTAGTATAGTTAATAATTCTGTAACCTTTAAAAGGCATTTTATAAACAAATTAGGTCAATTAGCACAGAGTAATTAAATTTTAAGGAATCCCAACCACTTTATAACTGGGGGATAGTAGCTAATTCCTTGCATCAGTGATGTGTTAACATGCAATACTCATAGTGTACTCAGTTGTAACAGACATGACAAAGACACACACACACACACAACCCAGAGAAATGCAAACAACCTTCAAATGTATAGCCCCAGACTTCACCTTTAACCTTTCCTATTCAGTGTTACCTGTTCATGATAATATAACTGAACCACACAGAACTCTCCATTACTTGAGGAGATTGGAATACAGCCAGTGTAGAGGGGAAAATTTTGGGAAAGTGAGGAATCCAGTCTCCCCTCATGGATGAATTAAAAAGCACTCTAAGGATCTTCTTCTCATTTTCCTTTCTCACATTTTTATCCATATATAAATGTCTCCTTCTAATATATTTTCTACAATGAGCTAGACACTGTGTTAGATGGTTTACATGCGTTATTTCATTAAGCTTTCACACTAATTCTGCAAGATAGATATTGTACCCATTTTACACAGAAAAAGCTGCCATATAAAGTTTTACGTGACTTACTTAAGGTTACAGAGATCCAGGACACAGCCAGATCTGCCTGACTGTATGCGCCATTTTTTGTTTTTTTACATCAATGCGCTACATTCTATTACTCTGTCTTCCTTGAACTTATTTCCTTTTTCCTCTTCAAAGCCTAAAGTGGTGGATGCGTGGTAGTATTGGAAATATTTTAAAGAAATAAGGACTGACCTAGTTCTCCTTTATACCTCTCTTGAAGCTGTGTGATTTTCTATTTCTCCATACATGGCCTAGTAACCAATATCCAAGAAAACATTGGCTTCCTACAGGCTCATGTTATGTTTTCCTTTCCAATCTCTCCATGGTTTCTGTGAGTGCATTGTTTAAATCCCAAATAAGAGCATATTGCCTGAGACATTGTGATTTCCATTAGAGAACACAAGGACAACATATTTAAAATCAAAACTGAAAAAGTACTTTTGGTGCCTAGCAGAGAGATAGAGGGCTGGCTCAATATGGTTGCTGATTATTTCATTGGAGGTTGATCACACATTGAGAGTAATGAGCCAAGTTAGAGTACATCCTTATCAGTAGATTTCAACAGGGTAGTCTTTCTGACAGGTCTTTTTGTTATATAGCCTTAATGTAGGCTTCTTGAACCTGGTGTTTTATTAATCTGCAAGTACTTGTTTAGATACAAGGTTGTGGATTCTAAGAGATAAACGGTTAATTATGAGTTCTAATCCCAGTAAAAGATGCCTATAAATATTAAAACTTGATTCCTTTTTTTTTTTTTTTTTTTTAACAGTTAATGGCCTAGCAAAAGAACGATCAATTGTAATTGGGGAACTGAAGAAGGTAGTAAATGCATTACTGAGGCCAATTGCTTTACAGCCATTTATTTAATCCTTAAATTTTGCAGGTTGTAAATTAATCATTAGAATGTAGAAAGCAAAATAGTCATAATCCTGTAAGTGCCTCCAAACTCCAAAGATTTAGAGAAGGAAATTCATGGAAACAAGAAACCTGATATTTTTTTTTTCCCACTGCTATTTCTTAACAGGCAAAGGAGGTTAAACAATAAGGACAAGTCCAAGTAATTATCCTGATGTGTTGGTCCACAGGTCAGGGGTGAGCTTGATTAAATTCATGGAGGGCTGACCCACAAATGGTGGGAAAATGCCATTTCTTGTTCACTCAGCCCTGTAGGCAGCTAATCAGTGTGCATATCTCACTTCCAGATTGTTTTATGAGACCAGAGCAATAGCCCACAGCATTCATTAGGGTATCCACTCCTATCTGTTGTTTTCTAATTAGTTAGTGGCAGGACTATGACAAGAAGACATGTAGCAGAGAGGAATTAGGAGGGGAAGAGGAGGATGCTGATTCTCCTCTACATACATAGGGAATATAGTCCCCAATTTCAAAATGTTCAACTGCAAAAGCAATTAGTTTGTAGATTTCTTTACATGTATATAGAAAGCCACATATAGTTGGCTTGAATATGGGTTTTATAAGCTTAATGTGTAAACACTTAATCTTTTACTAAGGACAATGGTTTTTGTATACTAAGGGTACAATAAAATTTAGACTCTTAGTGGTAATGATGCAAACGATTTTCAAGATGCCTTTGGCATTGGAGGTCTAGTAAATGTACTCTGCATGCATTTTGAAAGTAGAATTTGAATCTGTGCATATTTTCTTTTTTTCAATAGTGTGATGACCTTTATATATACAATATAGCTTCTGGCTTAACCTTAGGCTATATACAACAAAACAGGTACTGGCTGACTTTTGTACTGAGCAAGTATTTCTTTCATATCCCATTGCCATTTTCCCTCATAATCAATGGCATATCTGAATAAAGATGTAGCCTTACTCTTTGCCTCATAACCAGACCATGTAAGGATCAAACTTCTAATTCTACAGTAGCAAATGGAATTATGCAACACAAACTCTTTCCATTCATTTTCTGCTTGACTCTAATAAAGTTTGTACTTTCACCAGGCTGTCTCTATATCTACCCTATGTTCCATTCAATACCCACCAAGCTATTGTTGCTCAATAAACCATTACTGATAATAAAACAAAATCTAATTTTAAAACTTATAGCTGAACTGGAAATGAATTTATTTACTTTGTTAAAATAATTATAAAGCAAGTGTTTTCTAGACAGATCATTTAACCATAGCATGTGATAAAACTACTCTTTTATTCCCACAGCTTGCTTTAAAAAAAAAAAAAAAAAAAGCTTGCTTAACAGAAGAAAGCTTTCCTGAAACATTTTAAGGATTCCTGCAATTAGAAATAATGATATTGCCCAGCCGATGAGGCTCAGTGGTTGAGCATCGACCCATGCACCAAGAGGTTGCTGATTCAATTCCCAGTCAGGGCACATGCTCAGGTTGTGGGCCTGATCCTCAGTGGTGGGGCATGCAGGAGGCAGCCAATTGATGTTCTCTCTCATCAGTGTTTCTCTCTCTCTCTCTCTTTCCTCTCTCTCTAAAATCAATAAAGAAAAATAAATAAATAAATAAAAGTTGCCTTTCTTTAAAAAAAGAAATACTAATATCAAATCACTAGGAAAAAAAAAAAAACTGTTGAGATATTTTAACATAAACTAAAAATAACTCATAGCAATTATGAAAATCGTAACTTGGAGATTCTATGTCACTTGTTCAAATAAAGAGCCCATTCTGGCCACTTTTGGTGAAAACAAGAAATGACATTTCGCCTTCTCCTTTACCTGAGTTTTCTTTAGACTTACCCTGAGTGGATTTTCATTAAGATAAGGGGGTTCACCTTCTACCATTTCAATTGCCATAATCCCCAGAGACCAGATATCAACTTTCGGACCATAAGCTTTTCGAGTCACCACCTCAGGTGCCATCCAATAGGGAGTTCCCACCATAGTGCTTCGTTTACTTTGCTCAGGGGTGATCTGGGCACAGAACCCAAAATCAGCTGCAGAGAAGAAAAGTCAGTTAAACCATTTCAAATTATTTTTCTTTTATAATAGGTCATTTTCAGATACGGTTGTACTTTCTTTTGTTAGACACTGAGCTTCCACAACTGCCTAGCTCATATCCTTCTGTTAACTGATCTCTCAGCTGGTCCTGAATTTAAAAAGGTCTGAAATAACTGACGTGATGTCATTTTTACTAGACCTCAGTCCAGTTACCTCCAACTTACAAATTTTTGTGTCTTCTAATTAATTATGTGTCCTTCAGAAGATGAAAGTCATGAGAAATTCTGAAATATTACCCACCACCCACCAAAAAAATCTGGTCAAAATCTACAGGAACACAGTGTTAAAAAATTATTTACTACATAAAACTCAAAAGCTTCGGCACAGCAAAAGAAACAACCAACAAAATGGAAAGGCAACCCACTGTATGGGAGGGCATAATTGCCAATGATACATCAGGTAAGGGGTTAATTTACAATACATATAGAGTGCTCATACAACTCCACAAAAGGAAGACAAAGAACCCAATTAAAATGTGGGCAGAGGAACTAAATAGACACCTCTCCTAACAGGACATACAAATGGCTAACAGACATATGAAGAAATGCTCAACATCACTAATCATCAGAGAGATGCAAATTAAAACAACAATGAGGTATCACCTCACACCTGTCAGAATGACCGCCATCAACAAATCATCAAACAACAAGTGTTGGCGAGGGTGTGGAGAAAAGGGGACTCTAGTACACTGCTGGTGGGAATGCAGACTGGTGCAGCCACTATGGAAAACAATATGGTGTTACCTCAAAAAATTAAAAATTGAACTTCCATTTGACCCAGTGATCCCACTTCTAGGAATATACCCTAAGAAGCCTGAAACACCAATAAGAAAGAATACATGTACCCCCATGTTTGTAGCAGCACTATTTACAATAGCTAAGATCTGGAAACAGCCCAAATGCCCATCAGTGGACGAATGGGTAAAAAAGCTGTGGTACATATACACAATGGAGTACTATGCAGCTGTAAGAAAGAAAGATCTCTTATCCTTTGAGACGACATGGAGACACCTGGAAAGTATTATCCTAAGCGAAACAAGCCAAACAGAGAAAGACAAGTAACATATGATCTCACTTATTTGTGGAATATAATGAATTTATCAGTCTGAGGAACGAGGTAGTCCCAGAGATATGGAAGTGGGGTACAGATTGACAATCCCCAGAAGAGGGGGTCGGGGGGAAGATAAACCACAGAACTTATATGCATGTATGCATGAACAATGCACATGGACCACAAAACTGGGAACAGGATGGGGAGGGAGAGGATGGGGTATCAGTGGGGGAAAAAGGAGAAACATCTGTAACAAAAATAAATTAATTAATTAAATAAAAAATGATTTACTTCAAACTGGGCTCTAAAAGCTTTCAAACCAATGACTTTCAATCGTTATTTTCTTCTGAAAATATATAGTAAAAGAGCAAAAGCCCCCTGATACTCTCTGAAACACCATCAAACCCAAAATACCTACTCAGTTTAACAGAACCATCCATCCCAAGGAGAATATTGTCACTCTTTATGTCTCTATGGATCACTTGGTTTGAGTGTAAGAAATCCAAAGCTTGGAGGCACTATTGAATCAGGAAAGAGAAAGTTCTAATTATATCACAAATAATTTTTAATTAAGTTTAATCTAGATACATTTGGGGAGGAATATAATTTTATGTTGTCAAGTGAAATAGATTACTAAGTGCTTTGACACCATTTTAAAATCACTTTACCATTTACATCAGTGATAGAATTTAGCATTATACATATTATAGCTCCTGAGTCAGACTAGGACATGAAGAGTGATGGTGTGGTAAGTAGCACTAAATCATTAATACAGCCAAAGTAACCAACTAATATAATCGTACCTAGTATCTAGGGAATATGAATTCACCTTGGTCTTAAACAGATGTAGTAAGGTTCTGCTTCCATTGTACGATTTGATTCAGTAATTCTGGAGTAAAACCCAGGATTCTGCATTAAAAACAAGTACCCTGAGCTATTTCTGATAGTCAGCTAGTTTTGGGGACCATTATGAAGTAAAAATAGGTACTTATTTGGAAAAGGCTCTGCTGTAATACCAGAACTTGGAAACAATAGACCCAGAGTTGAATATACTCTAAATATTAAAAGTTTGAGCGCACGAATAGAAAATATATGTGTTTAGTGGATATGTTTGCATGTTTAAGGAGGAAGAAATAAGAATGAGAGAAGAACAAGGAAGGAGGAAATTTAAATAAACAATTGAAAATAAAATAAAGTAAAAACTAGCTGAAATTATTTGGTTTTGTTTTCCTATTATTGGTTTTTAAGTTTTAGTGGGTCAGAGTTCCTTATTGTATCTATAGAAAACCTCACTACAATTTATGTGATGATGGTAATGTCTAAGATAAATTCCACTGAAGAATTTTTTTTTTAATATTGAAAAAAATATATAATTAAATATCCTTGGTTAATTTGAAAATAGGTATTATGATACTTATTGGAAAAGAGGCAGACACTTACATATACTAGAAGGCTATAAAGGATGTCCAAATTGTTCTGTGAAAATAACTAATTTCAGAGCTGGGGAGGACCTTGGTTAAATTACCTTCTAGAAAATGATGGGATTATAACATGGTCTGTATTTTTACATGGCTCACATTGAAGATCCAAGACAAAATAACTACTGTGTAAAAATTCCTCCAAATCAGAAAGAAGTTCCAAGCCAATATTACTGTTTTCCATGTTCACTGAGACTTAAAACCATGCAGGTTTAAATTTGAACCCTGTGGATGCCTTAATGGAACTCAAAGATCCATAGCAAAGCAACTAATATAAATAAGGGGCTGGGGAGGGAGGGGAAGAGGAGTGCTATTACCTTAGGATTTAAGCTGAATTTAGGCTCTCCAACTTTTTTCAGTAGAAAAAATACGCTATTGTTACTTTGATGTTATACACATTCTGAATAGTCAGAGATAAAGAAAGAAATATCAATTTTAGTATTCTTGTCCATTGCAATGTTCTATTTTCTTACCTCTCTGCAGACAGCTGCTATCTGTCCTTCATCCATACAGGTCTCTGTCACCACATCAGTCAAAGAGCCACCAGCCAAGTATTCCATGACTACCCATAGTTCATCACCCACTAAGTAGCTATAACAAGAGAAGAAAAAGACTTTGACTTACACCTAAAAAAGTGGTGACTCTTCCATATTCCCATGAAGAAGGCAATTTGCAGTTGGTCTCTCTGAATTTGGTCATATTACATAATAAGAAGAGAATATCAGTGATGGTGATATTGAGATACTTCCTTAACATTAGAAGAGAATATGCATAGAAATCAGAGGATCATCAGATGTGACTGTGGACCATGGAGGAAGGAAAAGAGCAATCAGGCCTCTGGCATCTGACTACTACATTCTGTAAAAGTTAGTTTCAATGAACAGGATCAATGAATAACCTTTTTAGATAACTCAAGCCACAATGTTGACTTCTAGTACTGAACTGGCCCATGGTATACAGATTTATAGGATATTTATTTAGATCTTGGCACTATTTTTCATTTAACTAAATTGACTACTAAAATGTTTTCCAGTAGTTGTTAAATCAAAGAGATTCATGTTTGCAATGGATTTATTGTGCTGAGGTCTCAGTTCTGATAGAAGTAAGTTGTGACACTTTATGAAACACTGATTTCTACTGTAAAATCTGACTCTCCTTTTGTCTCCCTTTCCTCTCCTATACCACTGGTCTACCTGGTGCAAAACACAGAAAGCAAGATCTTAAGCTCATTAAGGCTGTAGACCTAGCCTTATTTCCTTTGTAGTTCCCAGAGTACACAGTACAGTGGTGCTAAACAGTCACTTATTGAAATTGAATGAGACAGATGTTAGACACAAGTGAAGAACTGGTGCTGTCTTTAAATGCCTATTTATAACCCACTGCTAATAACACTGATGAAAGAAACATTAATTACTTGGTCCAGGAAAAAGGTTTGAGTTTAAAATCTCAATTCCCTAGGCCTCACTGTCAGTTAATCACAAAACACCCATTAAAACAGGGCCATTGTAGACAGCCTTTCTCACTTAGGTACCCAGAGACTGCACTGGCTTCAAACAACACTTGATGAAATGTTCAATGCACCACAGCCCTCTCCTATATGCAATAGGCTATTTCTTGCCAACACGAAGTAATGATCTTCAAAAGGAAATTACACAAACTGCACATGTTTAAAAGCAAGACCATAAAATGTGTCTTCAACGGTTTGATGGGTGGACAAAGATAAGTGGATGCAAATTTAGCAGTAGATTTTGATACTCTACTATTTGTAACATTTGAGAAATATTTATAGAATGAATGCTAAAATAATAGACTCAAAATAAAATAAATTGTGAAGAAAATGACATCCCATAAAGAAAACAAGTACAGAATTAGAGAAAACACTTACCTGTCTAAATAATTAACAATATTGGGGTTCTTATTTTCCCTCATGACCAGAATTTCATTAATAATTAATTCTTTTTTGGGCTGCTGTTGAAGATTCATCTGCTTTATGGCCACCTGAATGGTGATTAAAATACAAGAATCAATTATAATTATTAGACTAAAATCAAACGTCCATATTTTGGGGTACACAAATTCTTTATCTTACTAAGCATTCTCTCAGTGCCACAAACACATTCCCTTTTTCTGTGGCTAATCATGAGTAAACTACCCAGTTCAGATACTTCGAACATCAATAAAGAGAACTTCAATATCAACCCAGCACTACCCATTATTTTCAGGTGTAGATGTCAAACTACGGAACTTTTATGCATGCATGCATGAACAATGGACATGGACAACAAAGCTGGGGGTAGGGGGGAGGGTGTGGGAGGAGGGGATCAGTGGAGAAAAAAGAAGAAACATCTGTAACAAAAATAAATAAATGAATTAATAACAACAACTAAAAACAGATGAGCAGGACCGGAGGGAGGGTGAGTGTGTAAGAGAGTGTGCTAGTATCTGAGAGAGTGTGAGTGGACATGAAGGTGGACTACCAAACCAGAGCAGTGCAGAGCCACAGAGCAGAAGGTTCCTGTGCTATGGACGGGAGCAGCCAGCTACCTCACTAAGCAGCTCTTCAGGGCACTTCTCCCTGTGCATGGGGAGGTCCCACAATTTTGGAAGATCCCAGCCGGGTCTTCCCTGGGAGGAGGCAGTGGGAGTGGCTAGGGCCCAGCAACCTGAGCCCACCAGCACACCTGGCACCATCGGACTAGTGGACACTCTGTGTCAACACAGACCAGTGAACAGTAGTGCAGCTCCCAAGGTACCTGTCATGGAAGCCTCAGACAGCCCAAAGCCCAGCACCATCCCCCAAAGTAGCAGCCAGATAAGAGTCCAAATATACCCCCAGGAACAGAGGCTGGGGAGCCGACATCCATCCCCAGGCAACAGAAGCACAGAACAGCAGCTGAGACCCATCCCCTAAAACTACAGTAAAAGCTGAGAAGGAGTTGAGCTCCACAGGGCAGCAGCACTCCCCATTCACTAGCTGCTAGACCTGGGGCTCCACAGAGGCCTGTGCAGTCCAGTAGCTCACAAGAGCAGTGGGAAGCCTGAGCCCCAGAGACCGGTGCAATACAGCTGCCCACCTGAGGGAACTGGAGGGTGTGGGGGCACCAGAGAGGCCTGTGTGACCCAGCAGCCCATAACATAGCCATAGATCCAGGTCCCCAAAGGTACTGTGCAATCCAGTTACCCACAAGACCTGCAGGGTACGGGGGCAGCAGAGAGGCCTGTGCGACCCAGCTGCATACAAGATAGGATTAGAGGATGTGAAAATGGAGGCGGAGTGAATAGAAGCTATGCAGAGGATCTCCCCAGGACCAAATGGAATTACAATTAAAATAAAGACAAATACTCTGAAAAAAGCAACAGAAAAAAAAACAAAAACAAAAAAAACAGGACAGGACCATATAACCAGGGACACTGGTAGGATCTGCAGAGGCCCGAGAAGGTGGCTTCTAGGAGCCTATGGACAGCAGCAGTCTTAGCTGTGAGCACTGCCCTTGGGGAATAAAGACCAAGCCTGCTCCACAGTGCAGAGAGCAGGGAAAGAGTGCTAAAATATCCACAGCCACTCACCTGGGGGCTATGGCAGAGGGAGGGCAGACTGGGCTGGAAATCTGTGGGGAAACCCCGGATTTGGAGGGCACTCAGAGTTTTTGCTGAGTTGCTGCAACAAAGGACTGTGGCCAGTGTGCTATTTCCCAGAGCTGTGGGGAAAAGCAGCAGCCCGCCACCCCCAGAGATTCAGCCTTTCCCAGATGAGGCAAAGAAATGCAAATTGAGGCTGAATAATGACCAGCATTTATCCAAACCTCTGGAAATCCTCTTATACAGAACACCAGTGCTACATTCCAAGGCACTGAGTAACTGAGACTACTAGCCACCAGGTAAAAGCTACAGGATAAATACACCTTTCCTGAGCTTGCAAATCGACTTAGGAAAGTAAGACTTGACAGTTGTGTTTAACGTGGGCTCACACAGGCTCATTCAAACTCAGTAGAGGGAGCCACAAACAGCAGAACACCAACACCCACAGGTAAAATTTGACAGACTCCAAAACCCATTGAGATCACCAAAATGGTGAAACAAAGAAAGAATTCCTGAATAAAAGAACAAGAGAACTCTATCAAAGATGAGATCAATGATATGCAGCTAAGCAAATTATCAGAGGTAGTGTTCAGAGCCATGCTATTGAGGAAGCTCAACAGCATGAGTAAGGACATCAACACCATGAGCAAAGATATACAAACATTGAAAACCAATGAAGTGGAAATGAAAAAAGACATAGCAGAAATTAAGAACACGTTGGAAGGACTAACCAGCAGAGTAGAGGAAGCTGATGATCAGATTAGTAAATTAAAAGACAGGGTAGAAAAAAATCAATCAATCAATCAGAAATCCAAAAGGAATAAGCAATTAAAAAACAAGAAGAGCCCTGGCCAGTTTTGCTCAGTGGTAAGAGAATTGGCCTGTGGTCCAGAGAGACACGGGTTCGGTTCCCACTAGGGGTGAGTACGTCTGTTGCAGTTTGACCCTGGCCCTGATTAAGATGTGCGGGTGGTAGTCACTTGATGTGTCCCTTTCATGTTGATGTTTCTCTCTATCTCTTCCTCTCTCTCCCACCCACTTTATCTGAACAAAAAATGGAAAATGTCCTCGGGTGAGATTAAAAAGAAAAACAAAAAAACAAAAACAGGAAGAAAACGTAAGAGAACTGTGGGACAAATTGAAATGGAATAACATTAACATCATAGGAATCCCTGATGAGGAAGAAAATGGGCAAGGGTTACAGAATATATTTGAAGAAATAGTGACAGAAAACTTTCCTAACTTGGTGAAGGAAGAAGGCATTCAAGTTCAAGTAGCACAGAGAGCCCCAAATAAGAATAACCCAAACAGGCCCACACCAAGACACATAGTAATTAAAATGCCAAAAATTAAAGACAAAAAGAGAATCCTAAAGGCAGCAAGAGATAAGCAACAGGTTACCTACAAAGGAAACCCCATAATGCTCTCAGCTGACTTCTCAACAGAAACACTACAGGATATAAGAGAGTGGCGTGAAGTAATCAAGGTCATGAAAAACAAGTATATGAATCTAAAACTACTCTATCAAGAAAGGTTATCATTCAAAATAGAAGGTAAAATAAAGAGCTTTCCAGACAAGAAAAAAGGCTAAGGGAATATATTAACACCAAACGAGTACTGGACAATATGCTAAAAAGACTGCTGTAATTAGAAGAAATAGGAAGAAAAATAGAACCACACTTAACAAAAATGGCAACACATAAGTACATATCCATTATCACCTTAAATGTGAATGGTGAATGCTCTGATAAAAAGACACAGAGTAGCTGACTGGATAAGAAAGCATGACTCACATATATGTTGTTTGCAAGAGACCCACCTCACATAGGTTAAAAGTGAAAGGATGGAAAAAAACTTTCAAGTAAACAGAAAGCAAAAAAATAGCTGGGGTAGCAATACTCATATCTGATAAAGTAGATTTCAAAATGAAGGTTGTAAGTAGAGACAAAGAAGGCGACTACATAACATTGAAAGGATCTGCCCAACAGGAAGATATAACCTTGGGAAACATATGTTGGTGCTCCAATATAGGAGCACCAACATATAATAAAAATCTTTTGGAGGACTTCAATGGAGAAATCAACAGCAATACAATCATAGCAGGGGACTTCAATACCCCACTGACATCACTGGATATTCTAGAAAAAAAAAATTAACAAGAAAACACAGACTCTAATTGGAATGCTAGATCAAATGGATATCATAGATATCTACAGAGAATTACACTCCAAAACTGCACAATTCACATTCTTCTCAAGTACACATGGGACATTCTCAAAGATAGACCACATTTAGGACACAAACTAAGTCTCTACAAGTTCAAGAAGATTGAAATTATAGCAAGCATCTTCTTAGATTACAATGGCATGCAACTAGAAATCAATTGCAACAAGAACATGCAAAGACATTTGAAAACATGGAGGCTAAATAGCATGTTATTGAACAAAGGATGGGTTACCATGGAGTGAAGAACAAGGAACAAATTAAAAACTTCCTGGAAACCAATGAAAATGAATACACAACAACACAAAAATCTATGGAATGCAGTGAAAGCAGTTCTGAGAGGGAAGTTCATAGCACTACAGGCCTACCTCAAGAAACAAGAAAATTTTATAATAGTCTAACCTCAAAACTTAAAGAACTAGAAAGCAAACAAAAAGAAAACACTAGAGCAAGTAGAAGGAAAAACATAACAAAGATCAGAGAAGAAATAAATGACACAAAGACCAAAAAATCAATTTAAAGGATCAATGAAACAAAAAGCTGGTTCTTTGAAAAGATAAACAAGGTTGATGGACCCTTAGCTAGACTCACCAAGAAACAAAGAGAGAGAACCCCAATACACAAAATTAGAAATGGAAAAAAAAATCGTAACTGACACCACAGAAATACAAAGGATTGTTAACAAATATTATGAACAATTATATGGCAACAAATTCGACAATCTAAGCAAAATAGACACATTTGTAGAAACACATAGTCCCCCAAAACTGGTCCGGGAAGAGATAGAAAACTTGAACAAACCAATTACAGCAAAAGAAATTGAGGATGTAATCAAGACTCACGCAGCAAACAAAAGCCAAGTCCCGGACGGCTTCATGGGGGAAGTTTACTGAACATTCAAAGAAGAACTATAATACCCATTCTCCTCAAACTATTTCAAAAAATTCAAGAAGAAGGAATACTTCCAAACTCCTTTTATGAGGCCAGCATAATTCTAATTCCAAAACCAGAGAAAGGCACTACAAAGAAAGAAAACTAGAGGACAATATCCCTGATGAACATAGATGCCAAAATTCTGAACAAAATACTAGCAAATCAAATCCAGCAATACATCAAAAATATTATTCACCATGACCAAGTGGGATTCATTCCAGGGATCCAAGGCTGGTACAATATTCACAAATCCATAAATGTGATACACAACTTAAACAAAATGAAAGTTACAAGTCATATGATCATAGCAATAGATGCTGAAAATGCATTGAACAAAATCCAGCACCCATTTCTGATAAAAATGCTCAGCAATTTGGGAATAGGGGGATCATAACTAGACATAATAAAGGCCATATATAAGAGACCTATAGCCAACATCATATTCAATGTGCAAAAATAAAAGCATTTCCCTTAACAGCAGAAACAAGACAAGGATGCCCACTTCACCACTCTTATTTAACATAGTACTGGACATCTTAGCCACAGCAATCAGACAGGATGAAAAAATAAAAGGGATCCCAATTAAAAAGGAAGAAGTGAAACTGTCATGATTCGCAGATGACTTGATACTATACATAGAAAACCCCAAAGACTCCATAAAAATTTTACTAGACTTAATAAATGAATTTGGCAAAGTAGCGGAATACAAAATTAATGTCAAGAAATTGACGGCATTCTTATACACTAATGATGAACTCACAGAAAGAGAAACTAAAAAGCAATCCCATTTACTATTGCAAAAAAAAAATTAAGTTACTTAGGAATAAACTTAGCCAAAGAAATAAAGTACCTATTCGCAGAAAACTACAGGTTATTGAAAAAAGAAATAAACAAAAATATAAAAAGGTGGAAGCACATACCTTGTTTATGGATTGGAAGAATTAACATCATTAAAATGTCCATACTACCCAAAGCAATTTATAGATTCAATGCAATCCCCATCAAAATACCAATGACATACTTCACAGAACTAGAACAAATACTTCAAAAGTTGATATGGAACCAAAAACGACCTTAAATAGCCTCAGCAATCTCGAAAAAGAAGAACAAAATAAGAGATTTCAGGTCGTAGTACAAAGTCACTGTAATAAAAAAAGCCTGGTACTGGCACAAGAACAGGCAGATAGACCAGTGGAACAGAACAGAGAACCCAGAAATGGACCCAAGGCAATATGCTCAATTAATATTTGACAAAAGTTGCAAGAGCATACAGTGGAATAAAGACAGCCTCTTTAATAAATGGTGTTGGAAAAATTGGGCAGCTACATGCAAAAAAGCCAAGCTAGACTACCAACTTGCACCATACACAAGAATAAACTCAAAATGGATAAAAAACTTAAATGTGACTCATGAATCCATAAAAACCCTAGAAGAAAATATAGGCAACAAAATTTCAGACATCATATGCAGCAGAATTTTCACTGATACATCACCTAAGGCAACAGAAACAATGGAGAAAATGAACACATGGCACTACATCAAACTCAAAAGCTTCTGCACAGCAAAAGATACAATCATCAGAATGGAAAGGCAACCCACTGTAAGGGAGAGCATAATTGCCAATGATACATCAGGTAAGGGGTTAATTTCCAATATATATAGAGTGCTCATAAAACTCCACAAAAGAAAGCCAAAGAATCCAATTAAAAGATGGGCAGAGGAACTAAATAGACACCTCTCCAAACAGGACATACAAATGGCTAAGAGACATATGAAGAAATGCTCAACATCACTAATCATCAGAGAGATCCAAATTAAAACAACAATGAGGTATCACCTCACACCTGCCAGAATAGCCGCCATCAACAGATCATCAAACAACAAGTGTTGGTGAGGGTGTGGAGAAAAGGGGACTCTAGTACACTGCTGGTGGGAATGCAGACTGGTGCAGCCACTATGGAAAACAATACGGTGTTACCTCAAAAAATTAAAAATTGAATTTCTATTTTAACCAGTGTTCCCACTTCTAGGAATATACCCTAAGAAGCCTGAAACACCAATCAGAAAGAATATATGTACCCCAATGTTTGTAGTAGGACTATTTACAATAGCTAAGATCTGGAAACAGCCCAAATGTCCCTGAGTAAACGAATGGGTAAAAAAGCTGTGGTACATATACACAATGGAGTACTATGCAGCTGTAAGAAAGAAAGATCTCTTATCCTTTGAGACGACGTGGAGGGACCTAGAAAGTGTCATCATAAGTGAAACAAGCCAAAAAGAGAAAGACATGTATCATATAATCTCACTTATTTGTGGGATATAATGAACATAACAGTCTGAGGAATAAGGTAGTCCCAGAGACGTGGAAGTGGGGTATAGACTGACAATCCCCAGGAGAGGGTGTGGTGGGGGAGAGAGAAACCACAGAACTTATATGCATGTGTGCATGAACAATAGACATGAACAAAATAGCTGGGGACAGGGTGTGGAGGGGTGGAGGGAGGAATCAGTGGGGGAAAAAGGAGAAACATCTGTAACAAAAATATAAATTAAAAATAATGTGAAATCTGATCAATATGAATAAAGGAAAATAAAAATTAGGATTGAATGTTAGCACTTACCTCTTGTCCTGTTGCAATGTCTAGTGCTGTATAAACAGTACCTGATGCCCTGTGAAGGTGAAAATTACCAACTGAATAAGTAATCAATGCTATTAATATATTTTATTTCAAATAAATGTAATTATTTTTAGGAGAGGGATATTAGTAAACTCAAAGTTAAAAGATGAAATAAAAAATAACAACTGTTTAGTTTAGTAATTACATCTGAAATAATCATGACATATCCCTTTCGGTGGTCCAGGAACTCCAGTCAGACATTCTGGCAGCAATCTGCATACCATGGCACTACACTGTAAATTAACTGAGCAAAATGGCTTTGCCCCTTTTAGGAATCTCTATAATATTTTAAATACTCCTTGGATGTTGCAACAACCAACACTACATTTCTCTAATTGAACTGAAGTACAGTTTAGGAAAGAATGTATCATTTGTTTTGCTTAGCCAACTATAAATTAATAATTTTTTAGCTCATATACAGAATGGCTGTTTAAATACATTTCTATTAAGACTAGCTTCATCTAACAAATCAATTCCTCTCAATGCTGTACTTGCCTATATTGCAGCTACATAAACCAATAACAATATGGCTCTACTGTTGAGCCTTTTTTTCTTTTTGCTAAATTCCCCAACAGCTTCTACTATAAAGTTACACTCCATTCCACTATCCATTTAAAATCTATCTTTTTTTTTAACTTTTGATAGTACTTATGCTTCCATTCTAACTTCAATTACAGGGTTTCTTTGCTTTGCAAATATAAATTGTCTAGTAAAGCTGAATTTTGTGAAACACTTATACATTCTGAACCATCTCCCCACTTTTATCTCTAGGAAAAAAGAAAAACCTAGTCATTTTTTTGAAAATGTTTGTGATGAATAAAGGAATTAGGATAGAGATCAGTTTTGTGATTCTAATGTTTTAACGCTGCTGTCTAAACTTTCTGGTAATTGTTTTATATCAGTCATTTCCCTGTCATTCTTCTTTCTAGATGAGCAAAAATATTTATCACAGGCCTAGGAAGTTTACATTGCCTGCGCCTATGAAATAAAATGGGTGGTGTAGTATAAGGAATATTTTAGTATTAATAGAGATTTCAGTTTTAATATTTGCCCTAACATTAATAAGTTACGTGACTTTGAATTAGTCCCTTTCCCTCTCTCTATTTCAGTCCCCTCACTTGGAAAATATTGATCACAATAACAGCAAACATATATTGAGCATGTTGTGTGTCTCAGATGCTGCAGTAAGAACTTCATATAAATTATCTTTTGTAATCCTTACAATATTTCTATAAGGCAAATGCTTTTATCTTCATTTTATAGATAAAGAAACTAAGGCTCAGAGAAGTTAAGAAACCTGTCCAAGATTACAGAGTTTATAATCAGCCCGTCTGACTCTCTGATTGGCATAATATAGAAAATGGGTTATTTAATTTTTAAAGTTCTTTAATTCTATGATCTAGAATCTACAAAATCTGTTCTTATCACTCGGTATGGGTATTTAAATATATATTGAAATTAGACTGAGAAATCACACTTAATCAATATGTACCCCCTAAACTAGGATTTGGTCATTTCAGAAATTTCTTAGGTTTGACGATTATATTAAACAAGTTGGTCTCTCAATTTTTATGTCAAAAATTATGGGCTCAGAACACACAGTTGGTGTTCAATCAGTATTTGTTGAATAAACAATTAATAAAAGTATTTTCAAGCAAACATGTAAGTGCAATAAAACCTTGCATTTCTGTGAAGAAAACATTTATTCTTTTACTTAAATCCATATAAAATTCTTCCCTCTTGAAAAAAACTATCAGATCTTTCTGATTTTAGGGGCCAGTTTGTGATTTGTCCTTCCAAACTCAGAACTGCCTGAATTGAAAGGAATAGATCACCTCCTCAACCTAGTGTGTACTTCAGCTGCATAAATCTATATGAGAATAAAATTCAAAAATGCCTTTACTTGTTTATTCCTATTTATGTAGACCACTTGCTCAATTCCTTCAGATTCAAAAAAGTAATGATATCTGCAAAATTAGGTAATAAAAGTATGTATCTCATAAAGCTATAGATAATTAAATGGCACAATCTTCGTAAGCATTTAGCCTTTTGCCCAGATCAGAGTTGATGCTTAATATGGTAACTGCTATTATTGTCATTGTTGATGCTGCTGCTGTTATTGGTTTCACAGTAAAGGATAACTACTGAGTTGTTAGCTCTTTCCATTGGCCCAGCCAAAACATTGTTAGCGTCTATCACTACTTTAAAAGGGACAAGGCCTACTAGAATACTTTTAGAGGTTCCATGTCCTTTTTTTTCATACTAAAGTGGTTTTGTCTTTTTCTTTAAGTTTGGAATGCCTTTATCAAGTGAAGAAATCTTTGTCATATGCAGAAACCCTCAATATAAAATGGAAGCTCTTCCAGTTAAAGTGTAGGGAGGGAGGCTTCAAAGTGCTGCTCAGGTGGCCTTCCCCTTCTGAGCCACCCCATCCTTCATTCCATAAACCCATTTCCACTGTCCTAGGGGCTAAAATGTGATTGACTTGAAGTGCAAGGGTGATTAGCATTTAACATTTTTCAGAGCTTTACTTGTCAAAGTCTTGGAGATTTTTGCCCCTGCCCCCCACCTCCCTCAGCACTTCATTGTTTTAAAATTCCTAGAGTTCTAACCTTGGAATCCCAGTATTGTGGGTTTTATGGCATTCTGTAGTATTGAATTGCTAACATTTCCTAATTCACAGTGGTTTAAAGACCCTGAAATTCTAGGAATTAGTTACTAATTAAAAAATGAGCTTTACTCCTCACTTGTCCTTCCCCCACATTACTGCATACATGCAATTGTCTAGTCAGAGCCATTTTCCCTTTCTTCCAATTTTTGTCCCCAATTTTAAAATGGTGATATCGTCCTCCACTCCATTTCCCACACCCAACTCCCGCACCAAACCTGTTGATAAGCATTTGGAATTCACTACTCTGATGAATAAGTATTTGGTTGGCCCAACTTCTAGCCTCTGTAGAATCCTCAACTCAAATGCACATACTCAGGTACTAACCTGCAGAGTAAAACTTAGTTTCCCGTCTCCAGCTCCATTTTAGCACCTATAACAGCCTCTCTCTACTCCAGTTCTGATGCTTTTCCATATTCCAACTAGTATAAATGTGAGTCTCTCTCCTTCTCTTATTCATCTACTAAAGTACTCTCTTTGCTCACTGATGGGTTAAGAACAACAATCTTTACCCCCACCTACTAAAATCTCCCAAGGGTCAACTCCTACCAGTTCCTAGTTGTTTGACCCTGGTTAAGTAATTTAACCACTCTGTGGCTCAGGATTAGACAATTAAATGTATATAATAACAAGTCCTAGAATATAGTAATTGACAATAAACATTAACAAACATCATCATCATCTACCTTCATCATCATCCACAGACTACAATTTAATTTGTATGCCATTTAATTACATTAATTCTTATTGTCCCTCCTTTCTAATTATATTGAAGTTACATTGCTGTAGGGAGAATATTTGTTTATGATGGGGCTTTTGTTTATTTATTACAAGACTCAGTCATTCAAATGGTATACAGAAATCAAGAATTATCAGGATTCAACGAAAAATAGAGATATTCTAAGATGACATAGCTAGTAAATAACAAAAGTCTCCTAATTTTGAGAAAAATATTTTTTCTAATATATAATATGGTTCAAGAATATTAAACCAACCAATTGTTCAACAACTGGGCCTCATCATCAATTATAATGTTCTTCACAAATGCTAATCTACCTCCAATCTCCTTAATCGGAAAGCCTATTATAAAGCTCAGACTACATTTAGTTAGTGCTTCATAGTAGTATTCTACAATGCATGGCCCAAAATAGATCCAATGAAGAAGTTAGTACTTTTTGGATGGGTGGTCCTAGGCAAAGAATCACTTTTGTAAGCATACTGGACACCACTTCTGCTCCTGCTCATAATTTCTTAAACAAAGAAAAACAAGTCAGAGGTGGTATTCTTAGCACTTATCCCCGAGTTCTATGCTGTGCACCGCTTTGTCAGGTTCTTTAAACAAGCAGTTATTCATCAAGTCGTTGAAGAAACAAATTTTAAAACTATTCAACTTCAATATGGAAACTTCACGTTAGAGCAAAAAGAGGGCTTCTCATTGAGTAGCAAAGTGTAAAAAATACCTAACACAACATATTTACTTTCTCAAGTCTTAAAGCTAAAACTAATTTAGGGGGACAGGGATTGAGGGCTTGCAAAATAAGTTTGTTTGCAATCATCGTATCATTCTACATAATTATAAAGCTGGCAAAGATCCAGATGTTTGACAAAATTCCCTAGGCTAAACATATACCTTTACACATAGGAGAACAATAATTTCAAGAGATGCTTCCACTGACATTTTCTGACAAATTTAGTTGCATACCTTGTCTAATCAATAGAGATGAGATATGAAACAAAGATACTTTGGCATAATACAGAATGGACTATATTGACCAATTATTCTTTAGGATAGCCTTTGGTTGGCCATATGATTTATTGTTAGAGTTTCTTTTTCAAACGTTTTTGTTTGTTTGTTTTGAAAATCATTCAGTGGGTATGTTTTTATTATAGTCCTATAATCCAAAATAAATGAATACAGCTGTGTTTATGGGAGTGTTAAAAAGAATAATCTAAATGAAAGGAACTTGGCAATTAAAAATGTATATATCCTGCCTGGCCAGTGTGGCTCAGTAGTTGAGCATTGACCCACGCACCAAGAAGTCACCAGTTTGATTCCCGGCCAGGGCACATGCCCAGCTTGTGGGCCCGATTCCCAGTAGGGGGTGTGCAGAAGGCAGCCAATCAGTGCATGTGTTCAGGCTACCTCTTTCATGCTCCCCACTGGGGATCTGACCCACAACCCGGGTATGTGTCCTGATCAGGAATTGAACAGGCAACCTCTTGGTGCATGGGTCGATGCTCAAACACTGAGCTACACAAGCTGGACTATATATGTGTGTGTGTATTTTAAATGCACATATCCTTTCATGTAATAATTCCACTTTCAGGAATTTACTCTAGTGATAAATTTGCATATGTGTGAAACAACTGATTTGTAAGGATCTTCAATAAATCCCTGTTTATGATAGCAAAATAATTGAAATGAACTAAATGTCTGTCAATGGGGACATGATTAAATAAATTATGGTACTTCCAAATGACAAAACACTGTATCTGTTAAAAGTAAGGTACTGACATGGAACCTTTAAGACAGAGACACATAACAGAAAAGGAGGTAAATAGTTAATTACCACTTGTATTAAAAATATGCCCACCACACACACAGAAATGTACCATATGTGCCCAAATACAAAGTTGTGTTTTTTTTTTTTTTTTTTTTTTTTTTTTTTTTTGCCTTAGGAAAAAACAACTTCCTTATGTTCAAACCTGATAAAAATGTAATGTGGTAATTCTCCATATTTATTTATTTTTATCCATAAAGTACTATTTGGGAAAGACACATTAGTTAGAAATATTCGTAATCAATGCTGGTTTTGAATGCTCATAGAGAGTACCTGTCATTGGAATAAAGGGATGTAAATAAATTCTTTCTGGCCCTGGTCGGTTTGGCTCAGCAATTATAGTGTCGGCCCATGGATCAGAAAGTCCCGGGTTTGTTTCCCACTAAGGGCACATACCTCAGTTGTAGTTTGTCCCCAGCCCTGATTGGGGTCGTGTGGGTGGTAACCACTCAATGTGTCTCTCTCACATTAATGTTTCTCTCTCACGTAGATGTTTTTCTCCCTCTCTTCCTCCAGCTCTATCTGAAGATAAATGCAAAAAAACAATGTCCTTGGGTGAGGATAAAAAAAAAAAATTAAAAAAAAAAAACTTTTTCTGAAGATATGACCTCATACCTGCAAGTGTTAGATGTCATAGACAGGTTTTTACAAGTCACTTTCAAATTAATGCTATGAAAAGGGATCGCATTACCCAAAGATAGGACAAGTTGGACCATCAAAAACAATAATAAATGCAATAGAATGAAACAAATTAAAAATATAAAAACCTATGAGTTTATCAAAATCCTTCCTTCCTTCCTTCCTTCCTTCCTTCCTTCCTTCCTTCCTTCCTTCCTTCCTTCCTTCCTTCCTTCCTTCCTTCCCTCACCCGAGAGCATTTTTCCATTTTTTTTTGTTCAGATAGAGTGGGAGGGAGGGAGAGAGAGAGAGAGAGAGAGAGAGAGAGAGAGAGAGAGAAACATCGACGCGAAAGGGACACATCGAGTGGTTGCCACCTGCACGACCCAACCAGGCTGTGGACAAAGTGCAACCGAGGTACGTGCCCTTAGCAGGAACTGAACCCAGGTCTCTCTGGACCGCAGGCCAACACTCTAACCGCTGAGCCAAACTGGCCAGGGCTATCAAGAAACTTTCTAAAAATAAAAAAGAATGCCTCTTCCTAATAAAAAAATCAAAATGCCTCTCATTGGACACTTTTGGAAGTAATTTGAGTACTAAATCTTTACACTGAAAATTAAAAATTAAGCATTTATCTTGATATCCCTGTATGAACTACATTTCGGAGTAACCGAAGACCTCTAGCTGATAAGGTAAAGTTCTTTTCAACAAAAGTATCTTAGCTAGTTGCTATGGAAAGCACAATATTTTTAAAAAATAACTATTTTGTAATCCCTAATGAAATATTTGACGAGGGCAATAAACACCAATAGATAAAACCATTAATGAAAGGCTTAACAGGAACTTTGCATTGGAGGGGACAATTACCCACTGAATTTTCTGATCAATCTATTTACCCCTAAAATACTGGACAATCAGATGCTGTGTACCTCCTGATACAATATAATATGGAACACATAGCACCACCTATGAAGAAGTCTTGCTAAAAGTTGAACCGGAACCTTATTAAGCTTCTAGACATAACTTCAATTTATAGGAAATACAGGGACTAGAGGAGCAAGTTAAGTGACATCAAATGAAACTAATATACAAATCCAGAATGTGGTACATTCTACAAGACAATGACTAGTTTCTTCAACAAGTCAATGGTAGTGGATAAAGAAGGGAGACTGTTATAGAGTACAGAGATGGAAGTGACACAAGCTAATGCAATGTGTGTATTTCTTTGGATACTGATGTGGACAAATCATTTACAGACTTAATTTCTCTGATCTTTTCAACATGCATTCATCAAATACTTGCTGAGTATTTTACTTTATGCAAGACACTGTTGCAGGCCCTAGGGATACGAAAGTGAATGAAACCTATAGTTTGAAGCAAGAGTTAATTTGCTTTCTTTCAAATGAATCTTCCCATAATCCCTACTTGTTAAATCCTACATCTTCTCAAGTCACTATTTAAATACACCCTCCTCTAAGCATTTTTTATCAGACTACCACCCTGGCTATAAATGATTTACCCCTCCTCTTTGTCCCCATAGATTTTTGAAATTACATTAAATTCTTACTGTATTCTGTTCTATATAATAGTGGCTGTGAGTGTATATTTCACTCCCAATAATAACTAGCATTTACCGAGCAGTTCAGTGTGTGCCACATACTGTGCTAAGTACTTTAAATACCTTCTCTTATTCATTTCTCACAACCTATGAGGCATGTGTATTCTGTCTACTATGAATAAGAAAACTAATGCTTAGAAGCCTGAAACACCAATCAGAAAGAATATATGCTCCCCTATGTTCATAGCAGCACTATTTACAATAGCTAAGATCTGGAAACAGCCCAAGTATCCATCAGTAGATGAGTGGATAAAAAAGCCATGGTACATGTACACAGCGAAATACTATGCAGCTTTAAGAAAGAAAGATCTTGTATCCTTTGAGACAACATGGAGGGACCTCGAGAGTATTATGCTAAGTGAAATAAGCCAATCAGAGAAAGAGAAATACCACATGATCTCACTTATTTGTGGAATATAATGAACAAGGTGGGCTGATGAATGAAATAGACCCAGATACATAGAAAGGAGTATGGTTCAGACTGACAAACCTCAGGGTAGGGGTGCAGGGAGGATGGAGGAGATGAACCAAAAATCTTATATGCATGTATACATAACCAATGTACATAGACAACAATGCAGGGAGGTGGGGGGCATGGGGAGGAGGGTGTCTAGGGGGGAAAAAGGAGAAACATCTGTAACAAAAATAAATTAATAAAAATTGAAAAAAATTAATTTGCTCATAGCCTTCTGAGTTCAGAATGTGGTCTTCTTTTCCTTCAAATTTTTCAAAAATTCTCCCTTTATTCTTCCATAGTTTTCAAAGTTTTAAGCAATTTTAAATGTCTAGACAAGCTAAGATATAAAGGCCAGTGTCAATATAAGCTGTAGGATTCCAAAGGACAGAAGATTAAAAAGATCAGTTAGCGGTAGGAGAGCAGGGAGAATTCTGTGGTAGAGAAAAAAAATGTATAAATAAAATATGGGAGAAAGTTACATGTGTTAGGGATGGGGGTACTGCTTATTTGTTTTTTATTGAATTTTTAGAGAGAGAGAAAGGGAGAGAGAGATAGAAACATTAATGTGAGAGAGAAACATCAATCAGCTACCTCCTGCATGCCCCCACACGGGGGATTGAGCCCACAACCCGGGCACGTATCCTGACCAGGAATTGAACCAGGGCCTCTCAGTCCATGGAGCAGTGTTTAATCCACTGAGCTACACCAACCAGGCTATTTCTTTATACAACTCTCCTTTTCTTCCTGTCAGATGTTGAGAGAGAGTGTGTGTGTGTGTATAGCGGTCAATGTGACTCCTACAATCTGGTTCTTAACGATTATGCCATGTTATATGCATTCTACATAGTAGTCACTCAACAAAAATTAGCTGAAATATTTTCAAGTTATTTGTTAAACTGGATCCAAACCATTTCCTCTGAGTTGCTTCCTCAAAAATATTTTTCCATTATAATGTTGAAGAGAAAATAAATATGAACCTGAAAGAGAAAAAAAGGTTTGTTTTTCAGAGTATTCTAAAGTCCTTAAAATGAATGAAAATATATTAATAAGAAATCTGTGAGGATAGCGGCCAACATTAGTAAATTCAGCCCTCTGTTACATAGCTGCTGCTTATTTAAGAGTTACACAGGCTTGCCAATGATACCTGTTGACTGAAAATAAATATTTGACTTTGTTGTCTCACCCTATTCCATTTATTAAACAAGTTATTTTATATAACTATCCTAGAAAGTGAAGATTCTTAAGTCTCTACCAGATATATTTCTGATAAACAAATGTTGTTGAGTTAATAATTTGGGAGGTACCAGGCCTTTTTTTCTTTTCTTTCCTGTTTTTAAAACTTTGCATACATCTGTTTAAAATATCTACATTTGTTGACCAATTATAGGACACTTTTCACAGCAAACCTGGTGAAATAATGTTATTTTAAACCTTCAACTCACAGCTATGGACTCAAATGGTTAGACATGCAATTCTGAACCTGATTTATGGTGAATGGAGCCTAATTCTCCGGCCTCAGGCCTGAATGCTGGGATGGCAGAAATCCATGCTGGAAAAAAATTCAGTTTTCCAAGTAGATGAGTGTGATTAATGGAGAGGTTCTTCTCAAATCTGGCTCCCAAGAATAAACTGTTGTGTTTCCTGACTGAAAATTGAATACTGGAGCTGATTATTTCTCATACTAAATGACTACTGACACAGGTTTGAATGTCACCATTATAATCGGTAAAGCAAATTAATAAAAAACACAGACTTAATGAAAATGAAATAAAAATTCTATATATTGAGAGTAGAGGCTAGTTTGCCTAACTTAGGCCAATAATTCATTTTTAAAAAGCCATTGAGAACAATTTAATTAAAATAAAATTAATTTAAGTGTTTTTTTTGTCTACAGAGAAATAAATCAACATTTTAATAATTCGTTTTAAAAATTAAGAAGAGAGAACAAAAATCTAAAAAACAAAAACTTAGTAAATTAAATAAATGATTAAAATTATGGTAAATAAATAGATTTAAGTTAATAGACTTTATCTTAAAAGCAATTTAAAAGGCACCTTGATTTATGTTATGCCATTTTGGTTGTGTGTGTTAGAAAATGGACAGTAGAAGGTAAAGATGAATAAAAAACACAGATGTGTAGCACACATAGATATACCCAAAGGAAAAGGATTTAGATGTGATAAGGCTGATCAAGTCAATATGAGAAACACTTACGAAGAAAAATTGAGAAAAAAAAAAGAGACAAACAGAGATACAGAAGGAGCAAGGTACATACATATATACAAACATGAAAACACAGACACAGAGGAAAGGGAAAGCTAGAAAGACAAACATTCTCATTAGTTCAACAAATATTTATTGAGGTAAAAACAGATCCAGAGAGTTGGGGAGGCAAACAGGGGAAGTACTGTAGGTTTTTTACCTTGGCCACACAAACTATTGCTGTAGACCAAAACTGTTTTGGTAGGCCTACTAAGTGTAAAAGCACTGTGCTAACCACTAAAGGCGACAAAATGAGAAAGAAAATAGATTTCTTACCTTCCAATGACTTATTTAAAAGTTCAATTGGGCCTATAATTTAACTATCTGCTGGCTTCATTATTCTTTAAAATGATGAACCTGAACCCTAGCCAGGTAGCTCAGTTGGTTAGAGTATCGTTCTAAAATGCCAAGGCTGTAGGTTCCATCCCTGGTCATGGCACATACCAAAGAATGCATAAATAAGTGGAACAAGAAATCAATGATTCTCTCTCTCTCTCTTTCTCTCCCCCTTCCTTGCTCTAAAATAAATAATAATGAACTCCATGGAAGTTTACAGCAGACCTTTCTGTACTGGCAAGCGGGATTTCTACTTAAATGTTTCATTTTAGATTATAAAGGCTTTACTAAGGTATGCAGAAAAAGAGAACTTTGCTTTTGCATCTTCAGAGGTCAGAAGCATAAATAACAATCAGGTGGGGAAATCCCTTTGGTATACAAAGTAGCCTTGTGGCCTTATCTTTGTTCTTGGAGGAATCAGTCTTGCTTCATTAACTGGCATCTGGGAGATATTTGAAACCATCACTTACTTATTTCCTTTTTAAAATTCATTTCTATTTTTGGCTCAATTGGGTCTTAGTGAAAATGATTAATAGAAACAAAATTATAATATCTTCTACCCCCCACTCCCCCAAAGACAACTCTAAAAAATCCACTTCATGAATAAATAAATAAATAGCTCTCATATTTAAACCTACAAATAGAGCAGTGCTGTCCATAGAAACATAATGTGAGTCCTATTTTCAATTTTTTTTCCTAATTTATTTATTTGTTAGTAATTCATTTTTCTTACAGATGTTTCTCCTTTTCCCCCCACTGATTCCCCCCTCCCCCTCCCTCCCTGCTCTTTCCCCAGTTAGTTGTCCATGTCCACTGTTCATGCACACATGCACATAAATTCTGTGGTTTATCTCTTCCCCACCACTCCCCTATTTAGGGGATTGTCAGTCTGTATCCCACTTTCGCATCTCTGGGACTACCCCCTTCCCCAGACTATTATGTTCATTATATTCCACAAATAAGTGAGATCATATGAAACTTGTCTTTCTCTGTTTGGCTTGTTTCACTTAGGATGATACTTTCCAGGTCCCTCTATGTAGTCTCAAAGGATAAGAGGTCTTTCTTTCTTACAGCTGCGTAGTACTCCATTGTGTATATGTACCACTGTTTTTTTATCCATTCGTCTACTGATGGACACTTGGGCTGTTTCCAGATCTTAGCTATTGTAAATAGTGCTGCTACAAACATGGGGGTACATGTATTCTTTCTGGTTGGTGTTTCAGGCTTCTTAGGATATATTCCTAGAAGTGGGATCACTGGGTCAAATGGAAGTTCAATTTTTAATTGTTTGAGGTAACACCATATTGTTTTCCATAGTGGCTGCACCAGTCTGCATTCCCACCAGCAGTGTACTAGCGTCCCCTTTTCTCCACACCCTCGCCAACACTTGTTCTTTGTTGATTTATTGATGGCGGCCATTCTGACAGGTGTGAGGTGATACCTCATTGTTGTTTTAATTTGCATCTCTCTGATGATTAGTGATGATGAGCATTTCTTCATATGTTTCTCAGCCATTTGTATGTCCTGTTTAGAGAGGTGTCTATTTAGTTCCTCTGCCCATTTTTTAATTGGAGTCTTTGTCTTCCTTTTGTGGAGTTGTATGAGCACTCTATATGTATTGAAAATTAACCCCTTGTCTGATATATCATTGGCAATTATGCTCTCCCATACAGTGGGTAGCCTTTCTGTTTTGATGATTGTATCTTTTGCTGTGCAGAAGCTTTTGAGTTTGATGTAGTCCCATGTGTTCCTTTTCTCCTTTGTTTCTGTTGCCTTAGGTGATGTGTCAGTAAAAATTCTGCTGCGTATGATGTCTGAAATTTTGTTGCCTACAATTTTTTCTAGGATTTTTATGGATTCATGAGTCACATTTAAGTCTTTTATCCATTTTGAGTTTATTCTTGAGTAGGGTGTAAGTTGATGGTCTAGTTTCATTTTTCTGCATGTAGCTGTCCAATTTTCCCAGCAGCATTTATTAAAGAGGCTGTCCTTACTCCACTGTATGTTCTTGCCACCTTTGTCAAATATTAACTGAGCATATTGCCTTGGGTCCATTTGTGGGTTCTCTGTTCTGTTCCACTTGTCTATATGCCTGTTCTTGTGCCAGTACCAGGATGTTTTGATTACAGTGGCTTTGTAGTATAACCTGAAATCTGGTAATGTGATCCTTCCAACTTTATTGTTTCTTTTCAAGATTGCGGTGGTGATTCGAGGTCTTTTTTGGTTCCATATGAACTTTTGAAGTACTTGTTCTAATTCTGTGAAGTATGCCATTGGTATTTTGATGGGGATTGCATTGAATCTATAGATTGCTTTGGGTAATATGGACATTTTAATGATGTTAATTCTTCCAATCCATGAACAGGGTATGTGTTTCCACTCTTTTATATATTCCTCTATTTCTTTTTTCAATGACCTGTAGCTTTCTCTGAATAGGTCCTTTATTTCTTTGGTTAAGTTTATTCCTAGGTATCTTAAATTTTTTGCTGCAATGGTAAATGGGATTGTTTTCTTAGTTTCTCTTTCCGTGAGTTCATCATTGGTGTATAAGAATGCCATCGATTTCTTGACATTAATTTTGTATCCTGCTACTTTACCAAATTAATTTAATTAGTCTAGTAAATTTTTGATGGCGTATTTGGGGTTTTTTATGTATTGTATCATGTCATCTGCAAATAATGACAGTTTCACTTCCTCCTTACCAATTTGGATCCCTTTTATTTTTTCTTCATGTCTAATGGCTGTGGCTAAGGCTTCCAGTACTATGTTGAATAAGAGTGGCGAAAGTGGGCAACCTTGCCTTGTTCCTGTTTTTAAGGGAAATGCTTCTAGTTTTTGCCCACTGAGTATGATGTTGGCTGTAGGTCTTTCATATATGGCCTTTATTATGTCTAGATATGATCCCTCTATTCCCATATTGCTGAGCGTTTTTATCAGAAATGGATGCTGAATTTTGTCGAAGGCTTTTTCGGCATCCATTGATATGATCATGTGGTTTTTAGTCTTCATTTTATTTATGTGGTATATCACGTTTATTGATTGGCAAATATTGTAGCAGCCTTGTGTCGCTGGGATGAATCCCACTTGGTCATGGTGAATAATTTTTTGGTGTATTATTTAATCCGACTTGCTAGTATTTTGTTCAGGATTTTCGCATCTATGTTCATCAGGGATATTGGCCTGTAGTTTTCTTTCCTTATAGACTTTTTTTTCTGTTTTTGGAATTAGAATTATGCTGGCTTCATATAACGAGTTTGGAAGCATTCCTTCTTCTTGAATTTTTTGAAATAGTTTGAGGAGAATGGGTGTTAGTTCTTCTTTGAATGTTTGGTAAAACTACTCTGTGAAGCCATCTGAGCCTGGGCTTTTGTTTGCTGGGAGAATCTTGATTACATCTTCAATTTCTTCTGTTGTTATTGGTCTGTTCACGTTTTCTATCTCCTCCTGGTCTAGTTTTGGGAGACTATGTGTTTCTAGAATCTTGACCATTTCGCTTAGTTTGTCGAATTTTTGCCATATAATTGTTCAAAGTAGTTGTTAACGATCTTTTGTATTTCTGTAGTGTCAGTTGTTACTTCTCCTCTTTCATTTCTGATTTTGTGTATTTGGGTTCTTTCTCTTTGTTTCTTGGTGAGTCTAGATAAGGGTTTATCAATCTTGTTTATCTTTTTGAAAAACCAGCTCTTTGTTTCATTGATCCTTTGAATTGTTTTTTTGGTCTCTATGTTGTTTATTTCTGCTCTGATCTTTACTATTTCCTTCCTTCTACTTGCTCTGGGGTTTTCTTTTTGTTTGCTCTGTACTTCTTTAAGTTGTGAGGTTAGATAGTCTATTAGAGATTTTCCTTGTTTTTTTGAGGTAGGCCTGTAGTGCTATGAACTTCCCTCTCAGAACTTCTTTTGCTGCATCCCATAGATTTTGTGTTGTTGTGTCTTCATTTTCATTGGTTTCCAGGAAGTTTTTGTTTTCTTCCTTGATCTCCTTGGTGACCCATTCATTGTTCAATAACTTGCTATTTAGCTTCCATGTGTTCAAATGTCTTTGTATGTTCTTCTTGCAATTGATTTCTAGTTTCATGCCATTGTGATCTGAGAAGCTGCTTGATACGATTTCAGTCTTCTTGAACTTGTAGAGACTTAGTTTTTGCCCCAACATGTGGTCTATCTTTTAGAATGTCCCATGTGCACTTGAGAAGAATGTGAATTCTGTAGTTTTGGGGTGCAATTTTCTGTAAATATGTATTAAATCCATTTGGTCTAGTGCTTCATTTAGAGTCTCTGTTTCCTTGATAGTTTTTTGTCTAGAGGATCTATCCAGTGATGTCAGTGGGATGTTGAAGTCCCCTGCTATGATTGTCTTGCTATCGATTTCTCCTTTGAAGTCCTCCAGAAGATTTTTAATATATGTTGGTGCTCCTATATTGGGTGCATATATGTTTATCAAGGTTTTATCTTCCTGTTGGATAGATCCTTTCAATATTATGTAGTGGCCTTCTTTGTCTCTAGTTATGGCTTTCATTTAGAAATCTATTTTCTCAGATATGAGTATTGCTACTGCAGTTTTTTTTTTTCCTTTCCGTTTGCTTGGAAGTTTTTTTTTTTTTTTTTTTTCATCCCTTCACTTTTAATCTATGTGAGTCTTTTGTTGTGAGGTGGGTCTCTTGTAAATAACATATAGATGAGTCATGCTTTCTTATCCAATCAGCTACTCTGTGTCTTTTTATGGGAGCATTCAATCCATTTACATTTAAGGTGATTATTGATATGTACTTATTTATTGCTATTTTTGTTTAGTGTGGTTCTATTTTTCTTCCCATTTTTCCTGCTAATTACAGCAGTTCTTTTAACATTTCTTGCAGTGCTGGTTTGGTGCTAATGTATTCCCTTAGCCTTTTTTTTTTTTTTTTGTCTGGGAAGCTCTTTATTTGACTTTCTATTTTGAATGATAGCCTTGCTGGGTAGAATAGTCTTGGATTCAGATCCTTGTTTTTCATGACCTTGATTACTTCATGCCATTCCCTTCTGGCCTGTAGTGTTTCTTGTGAGAAGTCAGCTGAGAGCCTTATGGGGTTCCTTTGTAGGTAGCCTGTTGCTTCTCTCTTGCTACTTTTAGCATTCTCTCTTTGTCTTTAATTTTTGGCAGTTTGATTACTATGTGTCTTGGTGTGGGTTTGTTTGGGTTCTTCTTACTTGGGGCTCTCTGTGCTTCTCGAACTTGAATGCCTTCTTCCTTCACCAAATTAGGAAAGTTTTCTGTCACGATTTCTTTAAATATATTCTCTAACCCTTGCTCATTTTCTTCTTCGGGGAGTCCTATGATGCGATTATTATTACGTTTTCAATTGTCCCACAGTTCTCTTAAGCTGTCTTCCTGTTTTTTCATTGTTTTTTCCTTTCGGTTTTGTGATTGGTTGATTTTTTCTTCCCTGTCTTCTATTTCACTGATCCAGTCTTCAGCTTCCTCTACTCTTTTTTTTAGACCTTCCAATGTGTTTTTCATTTCTGATATGTCATTTTTTAAATCTCTTCTTGGTGGTTTTTAATTTCCAATTGGCTTATTTTCAGCATCTCTATGTCCTTACACATGCTGTTGAGCTTCCTCAAGATCATGGCTCTAAATTCTAGTTCAGTTAACTTGCTTAATTGCACCTCATTTATGTCATCTTTGGTAGATGTCTCTTGTTCTTTTGGCTTTTGTTTCTGTTTTTCACCATTTTGGCTATCAGAGTGGGCTTTGGAGTTTGCCATATTTTCCCTGTGGGTGTTGGTGTTTTGCTGTTTGTGGCTCCCTCTCCTGGGTTTTAATGAGGCAAAGAGGACCCACTTTAAACACCACTGTCAAATCTTAACTCTCCTGTTTAGAGTTGCTAGCCCAGGGAATGGTAGTTATCCTCTAGCTTTTTTTGCCTGGAGGCTATTAGTAGAGGTCACCTGAAGACCCTTGGTTTCTGAGTTGCCTGAAAAACTCCCTCAGGTGCTCAGTATAAGAGGATTTCCAGAGGGTGGGCAGATGCTGGTTGTTTTTGGGCCTCAATTAGCATTTCAATGGCCACCAGGTGGGGTTGAATCTCCGAGGGAGGGGCCGCTGCCCCTCCCCAGGGCACTGGGATGGAGTAAGATGACCACAGTCCTGTGTGGCTGCATTCAGCAAAAGCTCTGAGCACCCTCCAAATCCCAAGTGTCCCCACACAGTTCCTGTCCAGTCTGCCTTCCCCCTGCAGGAGCCCAAGGTGAGTTGCTGCTGCCAATTTAGCCTCTGTCTGGACTCTTAACCCGAGCGTACCGCTCCCAGCCAAGGGCAGCCGACCAGCTGAGGGCATAGCACCCAGCCAAGTTCACAGGACCCAGCCAAGGGCATAGCACCCAGCCGAGGCCACAGGACCCAGTCATGGTGGCAGCAGCTTTCAGCGTAGGCAGCTGGATCCAGCGGAGGATGTGGCACCCAGCAGAGGTCTCAGGACCCAGCTGAGAGTGCAGCTTCCAGCCAAGTCCGCTGGTCCCAGCCCAGGCCGCTGCAGACCGTGGGCTCCCGGCTCCCTCTTGCGTCCTCACAAGCCTACCAGGATTGAGTCAGTGTCCCTGGTTATGTGGTCCTCCAAGTTGCCTTTCGGTTGCCCCTTCCTGACGATTTGTCTTTATTTTCGTTGTAAATCCAGTTTGGTCCTGGGAGATGGTCTGTGTAGCTTCTATTCACTCTGCCGCCATTATTCCGAGTCCCCATTTTCAAATTTCTTAAGAGCTATATTTTAAAAGCTTAAAAGGTGAAATTAAACAATTTGTGTAAAATATAATTTCAACATAAAACCAATATAAAATTTATTAATATTTTGTGTACTTTTTCATTCTAACTTTTTAAAATCAAGTACATATCCTATGCTAATAGCATATCTCAATTTGGACTAGCCACATTTCAAGGGATCAATAGCCATATGGTCACTGTATTTGACAGCAAAGATCTGGAATGCTACTTTTCTGTGGATGATGCATAATTTCCTATAGTTAGTTTCACCAGAGACCTAACCTGATTAAAATAAAATCTAAAAGCCAACTTTTACTTTCCAAATCCTCTTAATGCATAATATTGTGTTTTCACAATCTGCCTTGTGGAGTTTACCTTTTGGGCATAAAAAAAGCAACTTGAAGCTCATATATGAACATGAGAAGGTATGGCTTTCTTACTTAATTTGTTTTACCATTCCACCAGAGGTTAAGAAGGAAAACTCTAGGTGAAAAATAATGGCTATAAATGCCAGCCCTGCTGGTGAATTGTATAGGCTTGCCTTGATATTCTCCTTGCACCCTATGTAGCCCTCTGTCAAACATTTATCATTGTAGACCTTTAAGTTCTTGAGGGCTCACACCATCAACACCCATCTCTCTCTGTGTGTGCTAAAAAAAACAAATTAATTCAAATAGTTTTCCATTTGCATTAGACATATAGCCACACCTGCTAGTGGCTTCCATATAGAATGGTACCAATATAGTATAACTCCATCATCACAGAAAGTTATATTGGACAGTACTGAGAAATGGGCAGACATACCATTTGATTGATTAATTGCTAGGGAGGCCCTAGAGACCATAAAATGCTTTTAAAACATGAACAAGTGAGAATACCAGTGATATCAAATGATAAAGAAAGAAGGAAAAGCACAAATATGTATATAATTTAGCCTCCCAGAAATGCAGCACCATTATGGTTTCTACTCGGAAAAGATTGGCTAAATATTTCTTCCTGAGTTTCTGCCTCCCTCTCAGGGTCTTCTCACCTCGGTTGCCATAAATCATAATCCCTACAAGTAAGGGGATAAGATATACTCCTTTTATCCTCTAGCCAAAATGTAATAAATGCATCCCTTATTTCCCAAGATACCTTGGCAAGTTCAAAATAAACTTGAGAACAAAATCTAGGTTAGTGGGAAGAAATAAGTAAAATATTAAAATAATGAGAAATAGTCAAACTTATATACAATACATGATTTTCTGAACCTAAGAATCACAGAAAAAGCAATGAAGAAATTCCTACATTCCCTTATCCAAAAACAAACACGATTCTGAGAGGCTAGCACAATTTTGCAGGCACATTTGATGTATCCCTTCCTTCTCAGTCCATTGTCTTGTCCCAGAGACCTCTGAGGTACTATATTCATTCCTGGCATACAGTAATTGGTGTACCTAAATATCTTGTCCCATTCTCCATTTAAGGACAGCTCTTAAGATCACTTCATTTCTCCTGAAACAAAACTTGCCCCTGTTTAAAATGCTATTGCCCACTCAAGCCCTCTTACTTAGCTTCACATTGAAGCCTGAGAAACATAATTACAGCTAAATTGTAGAAATGGTAACTCCTACCTTTAGCACTGGTGAATGATCTAGCCCCATGGTTCACATGTCTAACTAATGGTCAGAATCATATGAATAATTTTTCCAAAGTTCAGTGTCCTAGTCCCACTCCATACTTCTGAATCAAGTCTCTAACACATGTGGACTGGGAATCTTTAACCTTAACTAGCATAATAGGTGAAAATGATGCCTTCTATTTCCTTTAGAGATGATGATGATGATGATTTTAATCCTCACCTAATGATATTTTTCCATTTATCATCAGACAGAGTGGGAGGGAGGGAGCTAGAGAGGGAAAGGGAGGGAAAGAAACATCGATGTGAGAGGGACACATCGACTGTTTGCCTCCCGCATGAACCAACCAGGGCCAGGGATGAACTGCAACAGAGGTATGTGTCTTTGACTGGAATCACTGGTCTGTGGGCCAACAATCTAACCACTGAACAAAAACCAGCCAGGACTCTTTTAGAGATTATTGATCAGTTTCCTCCTTACTCAGATAGTCTACTCTGCCCAACTCTGGATCATTCAATGAGGACTTTCCTTACCCTCACTTTCCAGTTTGAAAAACAAATAGGATCTTAAGTATAACATTCATACAGGTGTGGGGGGACAGAGGGATAAAAGGGGTTTTCATACAAACAAGAGGTTTCTAATAACTCTACTGCTTTTCTAGAGAAATAAGTTTGAATCTTCTAACACTATGGAATTAAAATGTCCCTAAAAAAGTCATTGTCAGCCCCACAATAGTGAAGATTCTAGCAGGACATGTTCCATGGTTAATTAACAGCTAACCAGAAAGGCCAATACTGAGGATGAAAACGTGAATATAACCCAGAAAATGTGATGCATAATTTACTAGAAATCCAAATTGTTATGGAATTTTAATGTATATCTTTGGTACGTATGTTTTGATATTTCAAATAACAATTACTTACCCTTGACCAATTTTTTCAAATCTTGTGTATTTTTTCTTTGGATCACCAACACTTACAATGCTTCCTGAGTAGGAGTGTGTGGCAGGGAGAGAGAGAGAGAGAAAAAGAGAGAGAGGGAGAGAGATTAAAACTGATTTATTTCTTTTTATGGGATACTAAAAATTAAGATGCCAAAGTCAATGACAAAACATTAGAACATTTCTGTGTGATTTCTATAATTTATATGAATAATGATACATTTTATTAAGGTCACAAATCGTAATTTATTAATTAAAGTACTAGTAATAACCCATGCTGTTTGTATTAAAAATTGATGATGTGGGAAACATAAAGGAATGGTCAAAACTCAACATTTATTAAAAGTACTCATAAAATGATACTGTAGATTAGGAGATGAAAACATCTAAGAACGTGTACACACTATTTAATAAAATTGCCATCTTCCCTGAAATGAAATGAAATTGACCACTACACTACATTCAGTTGTGATGGACAAATAACTATGAAGCAATTACTATGAACCCAGTACTGGACTAGGGGCAATGGGGATGGGAATGGGAAAAAAGTTTAATCATAAAGTGGTGAGACTCATGCTTTAAAAAAATACATTCCTGATCTGGAAATAGCCCAAGTGCCCATCAGAAGATTTAAAAAAAAAAAAAGCTGTGTATACTTTGCAATACTATGCAGCTATAAAAAAAGAAGAATCTATTACCCTTTGAGACAGCATAGAGGGACCTAGAGAGTGTTATGCTAAGTGAAATAAGCCAGTCAGAGTAAGACAAGTACAGCTGTCCCTCGCCACTTTGCGCTTGACTTTCGCGGCTTTGCTCTAGCATGGTTTTTTCAATACTATACTATGTTGGAAAAAACTGTGATAGAGTGAAGCCTCGAAAGTCGAAGCATGAAGTGGCGAGGGGCGACTATATAAATAAAGAATCCCACTTCTCAGAAATTAATTTATCGTTGTAGAGTCTGTAACTGATTAATTGCAATAAATGAGGGCTGACTGTATCATGATTTTACTTATATGTGGAATCTAATGAACAAAATAACCTGATGAATAAAATAGAATCAGAGGCATGGAAACATGGAACAAACTGAAAAATCTCAGAGGGAAGGAGGGAGGGGGCAGGAAGCAATTAACCAAAGAACTTATATGCATATATGTATTACCCATGGACACAGACAATAGGGTGGTGAAGGCCTGGGGTGGGGCAGAAACTGGGAGGAGGGGCACAATGGGGGGAATGGGGGGTATCTGTAATACTCTCAACAATAAAGATTAAAAAAAATACATCCCTGAATTTAGGACCCTACTAACACTCCAAACACCTTTAACGGTTTTACTAAGGTATGATTTGCATAACACAAAGTTCATCCATTTAAAGTGTACAATTCAATAGCTTTTAGTAAATTTTTAGAGTTGTACAAATGTACTTTGATCATGATCTAATAGAACATTTTCATCATATAATCATACAAAAAAAAATTTGTCCCTATTATCAGTCACTTCTCATGCTCCTTCAGCTTTTCAACCGATTCCTAGGCAACCATTAATATACTTTCTGTTTCTATAGATTGCTCCATGGAGTAAGTTTATAAGCCATGTAAGAAAACTATTAATTTCTCATGTTTGAATTTGGGAAAAAAAATATTGGTTTTATTATTTCAAATGATCAAATCAACCACTCAGAGGATGAGTATTTTCCACCATTTAGAATAAATCCAGAGGAAGTGACATTTTATTCTTCAATGTAGTACTCAAATAGGTGAGAAATATTCTGGGCCATAGCATTATCAGAGAAGAGTGCAGCTTCTCAAAGGGACTTTGAAGGGAACCACTTATTTGGATGCCTCTTACCCTCCCTTCTTTCTTTTTGGAATCAAACATATCAGTATCATTATTAATATGGCCCCTGTCCCAAAGAAGAGTAGAGTCAGTTAGTAAAACAATATTTACAGACATAAACCAATAAAGAGAAGGTCTGTATATTCTGTGTTCTAATTGTAACTCTTATTCATCTCCTACTCTTCATAGTAAAATTATTACTATTTACCACTTGAATATAATATCAAGTTATTTTTCTTTGTGAAGTCTTTTCTCAACCTTCTAATGTGATTCATGCTTCTTCTTGGGGGTAAGAACTTTGTCTTTTCATTTCTGTAACTTCAGTGCTTAGAACAGTGGCTGCCACTGAATAAATATTTATTGACTAAATGAATAGGAACAAGAAGATATGTGTTTAAGTACTAAATTGTGTGCTACAGCAATGCCTCATGTTCATAGACAATAATCCATTTTCTGGGCTAGTGAACAACTTAATTTAGAGTTACCAGTAGACAGTATATCTTAAAAAAATAATTAATTAAAATTTTCACTCATGGATCGTTGATCATTTTTTTTTCTTGTTGTTTGTTTTTTATAATAGGAGTCCATGTTTCAGTTAGGTTAAATTAAGACTTGCACAATACGTGAGTTGTATTATAATTATTTTTCTCTTGTATTTTCAATCTCAGTCAATGATACTACCATCCCTCTACTCAGTAGTCTGAATCAGAAATCTGGGAGTTGTTTCTGACTCATCCCTTACCTTCACTCCCCACATGCAGTTGTCCACTGAGTCCTGGAACTGTATCTGTTTATCTCCTAGATACTATTTTAATCTGTCCCTTCTTTACTACTACTGTTCTAGTTGGGCTCTCATTATTTTTTGTCTGGGCTATTTCAAAAGCCTCCTAACTGGACTCCTTATTTCCAGCCTCTGCCCAACTCAGTCTAGGCTTCACACTTCTGTCAGGATGTTCAAAGTGTAGACCTGATCATGATTCTCTGGTTGAGGACTCACTGATGCTTCCCCAACACCTATAGGGTAAAGCTCAAACTCCTTTGCGTGGAATGTAAGGTGCTTCATGATCTGGTTCTTGCTTCATTCTCCATTCCATCTTACCACTTCCCCATCAGATACTTATGCTTTGATCATAACAAATTAATTGTCATTCATGATCAGCTCCTGCTTAACAGTTTAGCTTCCAGTCCCACCATCCATCAGAAATTTTATATTCAAGTATCATTGAATACGTTAGAATTCTCAGGTATGTGTCTTCATACCTTCTTTATACACTGTTCTCTGACTGTAATGTCCTTCTTATGTTTTCGTCCTGGCAAGTTTCTATTCATGCTTCATCTCAGCTTCAGTGTTGCCAGTTCCAGGAAGCCTTCACCGATTCTTTTAAATAATCTCCCTTCTCTGAACTAACACTTCTCTCTCCCTTCCTCCCTCCCTCTCTTACTTTCACTTTTGCTCTCTTTCTCTGTACTTAATGTACCATATATCTATATCTACTTATTTGACACCCCCTTATATTCTGCATCTTAAGGACAGAAGCCAAGTCTTAACCACCTCTGTATCTTCAGTGCTTCCTCACACAGTGCTGTATATGGAATATATTGGGTATTCAATAAATGTCTGTTGAATTAAACTCAAATAAAATTATGCATTTCCTTTTGTATTCCATTTTGTAAATGTTCTATATTTTAAGACAGATTGAAAAATATATTTTACTTGAGTTATATCTATAAAATGCCCCCAATTTAACAATTTCTGAATTGCTATTTCATTTTACAAATTGTCTCACAAATTTCTACATCACTGAGAACTATCCTTATCCAAGTCAGCTATTAATGGGTAAGGGCCTGAATGACTCTCCGTCCCCATCCCTCTCCTCCTTCTGCTTTTTAAATTAAATACTGATTTTAGCCCTGGCCAGTTTTGCTCCGTGGTTAGAGTGTTGGCCCATGGACCAATGAGCCATGGTTCGATTCTGGTCAAGGGCAAGTACCTCAGTTGTGGTTTGTCCCCGGCCCTGGTTGGGTTGTACAGGAGGCAACCAGTCAATTTTTTTTTTTCTCTCCCTCTCCCTTTCTCCCTCCCACTCTATCTGATGATAAATGGAAAAATGTACTCAGGTGAGAATTAAAAAAATTAAATACTGATTTTAAAGTCACTTGAAACCATAGTTCTTTAAAGCAATTTCTAGTCTTCTAAGAAAGTTATACTATTAGTTGCTGAGCAAACTCTTTTCCATAGACTGAACAAAAGCAAATAAGCTTCAGCTCAAGCTACTTTTTAAATTATAACCAATTCCAGTTGGCAGGGATAATTTAATAAGGTTTTATAGTAGTAAATTATTCAGCCTTTATTTCCATGGTATGCATGGTAAAATAAACTGGAAATTAATCCTTTCACAAGGATTACCAAAAGACAATGATTTTGATGAGATCCTGCTTCTGAATTTAACTGCTGTTCAAATAAAACAGCATCCCCCACACTAGTAACCCATCACAGGACAATGTTTGCTGCCATCTACTGATGTTAGTCAAGTAAACAGGAGGCCTTGTTTAGTATTCTAAATCACAAACAAGCTCTCAAAGTGACCTCTTTCATTGAGAGCCATTATAATTTGCTTTTATAAGTTTTAATAAAGAAAAGGAAAAAAAAAACATAGTGACACAATAGGGGAAAAGGTGACAAAAATGAGCAACTTAAAATCAAAGGAAAAAAAAAATGATAGTAATGCCAGAACAATTTCCTACCAGAGCAATTTCCTAAATAAGAAAAACAAAACAAAACATTTTAAACTACAAGGATTTAAGAAATCACTAAATACTAGTATTTGGAAATAGGGTTCATGATGTGGTTTCAATAGCAGAAAAGCAAATCAATGTACTCTCCTACATATTAAACTAAGTTGAACTCTAACTACTCAAACATTATTGTTTTAGTATAATAAAAATTTTGATTCCTGAGAAAAAGGAAAATAATTATCTAAATTAATTTCAGTTCTATCTGAGAATAAATTAGAAGAAAGTGTTTTGAGTGAGGAATGCTGGGGAAGGAGAACAAAAGGAAGGGGTGATTGTGGGGCCCAGAGGAGAGAGGCTGAAGACAAATTTCTTGCATTAAACAATTGTGCTGACAGCGCCTTATGACAATTTTCACTGAAATGTAGGGATTTCTTTATTTTCTTTTTTAAAAAATTTAATCTTCACATGAGGATATGTTGTACTGATTTTAGAGAGAGAGGAAGGAAGGAAGGAAGGGAGAGAAACCTTGATGTGAGAGAAACATTGACCAGTTGCCTCCCATACATGCCCCAACCAGGGACCGAACCCACACCCTAGGTATGTGCCCTGACTGGGAATCAAACTCTCAACCCTTTGGTACATGGGACCATGCACCATGCACCTGAGACACCCATCCATGGTGGTTTCTTTATTTTCCAATGGATACAGATAGATTACAATGAACAATGATAGTGTAATTAAGAGTGAACAAAAGGGGTACATATATTCTTTCAGATTGGTGTTTCAGGCTTCTTAGGGTATATTCCTAGAAGTAGGATCACCGGGTCAAATGGCTGTTCAATTTTTAATTTTTTGAGGTAACACCATATTGTTTTCCATAGTGGCTGCACCAGTCTACATTCCTACCAGCAGTGTACTAGAGTCCCCTTTTCTTCACACCCTCACCAACACTTGATGTTTGATGATTTGTTGATGGTGGTCATTGTGGCAGGTGTGAGGTGATACCTCATTGTTGTTTTAATTTGCATCTCTCTGATGATTAGTGATGTTGAGCATTTTTTCATATGTCTCTTGTCATGCCCCATTTTTAAAATATCAAATAATATGTTTGCTCTCATTTTTCAAAAGTAGTATAATAATATACTACTATTTATTGTGCTAAGTGTCTTTCCTATTTTATATTTCATTTAGTCCTCTCATAATCCCTATTATATCAGTATTATTATCTCCAATTTTCAGATGAAGAAACAAGTTCAGAGTTGAGTGACTTGCCCAAGGACACACAGCTAGTGCAGGTTTATGAGTCAAGCTCAATTATGATTCATTTCAAAACCTGTCTACCTGTATTATCTTAATAAGGCTTTATATTTATGTAATAAAATAGTTACTACCACTTATTGAACACCTATTTTGTACCAGGTTTTTACATGTATCATTCTCATTTAATTATCATAATACTATTAATTTGGTATTATTATTATCCTTGTATTTATGTGAAGAAAAAGAGGTCCAGAAAAGTTAAATAACTTTCCCAAAGTGAGGCAGCTGTTGGCAATTGGCTTGTAATTTAAATCTGGGCCTTTCTGACTACAGTACCTGTCTGTTTAGGCATCGGTAGAGCTACATAAAATCCATCCTATAGACAGAGTACTAATATGTAGTTATGATTTGTATCCCAATTTGACAGATAAGAGACTGAGGCTGAGAAGGGTTAAATAACTTGTTAAAGGTTATAGAGTGAGAAGGTGGCAAAGAGAGGGCATAGAGAGGGTGCTGGTGGAGCAGGAGCAGGAAAGACTGACTTTGTAGACTATGCAATGTAACTCAGCCTGAATCTGATTCATGAGAAATAATGTCCCATTTCTTTGCAGGTTCTCTCTGCAAAGGTCTTGTAAATACAAAGTAAAGTTGGTTATAGGTGGCCCGCTGGCTAAAGGGAAAATAATTCTCTCTAGGCCCAAGAACTCTCCAACAGAGAATAAAACACTTAATTTTTAATTTAAAAAAATAATCAAAGGTAGTTTTCTCCTCTTCATCATGTTGCTCAGTACAGAACAGAGTAAACAACAAATTATAAAGTCCACAGCTTCAGTACTATTACAATTTGCAAGCAAAGCAAGATTTTGGACCATGAAAATAATGCGTATTTCTCTGTCTCTAAACTTAAGAAAGTTATAAGTGGCACAGCTGGTGTGGTTCAGTGGATTGAGCATTATCCTATGGACTTAGAGGTGCTGATTCGATTCCCGGTCAGGGCACATGCCCAGGTTGCGGGCTCGATCCCCACTAGGGGGTATGCAGGAGGCAGCCAATCAGTGTTTCTCTCTGACACTGATGTTTCTATCTCTCTATAAAAAAAAATCTATAAAAACACATTTAAAGAAATAAAGCTATAAATGCATTTTAATTATAATATAACAGATACCACATAACAGTAATTTTTACTAAAGCAAGGCTGTTAGATTTTTAACATCTAATAAATCTCACAGTTCAGACTACATGTACAAAATAAAGGAAAAAATTGAGACAATTGTTTGAGTAACTGAACTGAAGTTATCTAGGCAATTCTTTCATTTTTCCTTTCCTTTTTCACATATAGACAGTTGGTACATGCAGATGCAAAGTGGGTAATGGAAATAGTGTAAACTTCAAAGGCAAACAGATTTGAGTTTAAACTATAGCTCTGACAGTCATTAGTGTGGCTTTTTGAGGCATATTTTTAAAAATATTTTTTTTGTTATTGATTTTAGAGATAGAGGAAAGGAGAGAGAAAGAGATAGAAACATCGAAGAGAGAGAACATCAATTGGCCACCTCCTACATGCCACTCACTGGGGATTGGGCCCACAACCTGGGCATGAGCCCTGACCTAAACTTGAACCAGTAGACTATTGGTGCATGGGTCGACGCTCAACCACTGAGCCACACCTGCCAGGCTTTGGGGCATATTTTAACTGATCTATAAAATGAGGCTATTAAAATAGACTACAAGGGATTATTGTGAAAATTAAATATGATAATGCATAAAAAGTGGCCAACAAAGAAAGTGCTCAATAAATGGGAATAATTACTAATGTTATTATAGCAAATACAGTAGTTGGTATTAGCACTAGAGGTATATTTAGTCATGTATAGTAAAGTCAGTTGGCTAAAGTTCAGCAATTCCAGTTCTGAGTACTAACAGGCAGCTGCAACCTGAACTTTTGCCTTTCCAAAATACCTCTAGTTCAGAATGTCTCAATCTCAGCACTATTGATATTTGGGGCTGAATAATTCTTTGTTGCAGAGGGGAAAGGAGAGGTGTTATCATTTGCATTATAGAGTATGTAAAATCATCCCTAGCTTATCCCACCAGATGCCTGCAGCACTCCCTGTGTCATGACAATAAACATGTCTCTAGACATTTCCAAATGTCCACGAGAAAGCAAAATGGCCTAATGACCACCCTGCAGAGTCTTCATATGACCTATAGCTCCCCTGAATGGTTCTCTTTCTATTCTCTGGCCTTTTAGATAGACAGTTGCTTGAAATAAAATGGCACTCTATTCTCTATTTATGTCCCACTATTAAATCTTGTCTTCCAAATAAAATTGTACGTTTGTTGATGGCAGGAAATTGTTTCTCTATTGTTTCCTCCAAAGATTCTGGCATACAACAGACAAAGTAGAGCTCAGTAAAGATATGGTTGTTTGCTCAGTTTTTCATTCATTCACTCAAGAAGTATTTATTAAGTGTCTTTATATTACCAGACACTATTAGAGCTGGAAATACAGAAAAAGAAGACACAGTCCCTGCCTTTGGGGAAATCACAATCTAAGTGAAAAAATGAGACAGCTCAGTATGATGTGATATTTTTTACCATAAAGACAGCAAAGAAGAGGGGCACTTAATTCACACTGGGAGAGACAAAGAAATCTTTCCTGAGGAGGCAACTTTTTTTTTTTTTTGGTGGTATGTGCCCTTAGTGGGAACCAAACCCGGGACTCCCTGGTCCGCAGGTCGATGCTCAACCACTGAGCCAAACTGGCCAGGGCAGGAGGCAACTTTTGGGCTGAGTTTTAAAGGATGAGTAGGAGTTAGACTAAGGGCACTGATTTCGGATAACTAGTAATTTGTAAATGCTTTTGTAATAAGATTTTAGTGAATATATTTCACAAACTTTTGACTCTTTGTAGCAGGTAAATTTTTAAAAAAGCTAACTGGAAGATTGTTTTGAAAAACTAGAGTGAATGTATATACACAGGCATGTACACACTAATGACACCGTGGAATGGAAGCTGTTAGTATTTGCTGGCCATGGCCCCTCTCCATATAGAAATGCTCCTAAATTAAGGGAAAAGGTATATTATTGTGGCTTCCAGTTTTGATGGACTGTGTTGGGTTTTGATTGACTTATCTATCATGCTTGATCAGTTGGGAGCCCTTGGGGTATGATAATAGGATATGTCATCAGACTATTTTATTCCTTTTGGGAGTATAATCTTAAAATAAAACTTACTACTTACTTCATTATCTCAAGTTTTCAGTTGAATTGATTTTTTTCAAGTGAAAATATTTAGTTCTGTCAAATTAGGAACACCAGAGAGGGAGTGATCTAGAATAAACAGTGAATCCCAAACTTTACATCTTGTGACTTCAGGGAGCCTGGAATCCATACAAGCAGTTTCAAACTTCTAAAGGATAAATTCCCATTCTATTTTATGAGAAACCTTTCCATAAAGAAAGTAATGATAGCAGAAGACTCACTTAGCTTCTCTAGAATCTCCTCATCCGTCATCTTGGATTTTTTCCTTTGTCGATCTGTGTTTCTATACAAAGTACTAGAATTGGAATTCTCAGCAGAAGGTGCTGTGACCTCTTTATTTGGTGCCGCTGGTGAAGCAATGGATTCAACCACAGAACGGGTATAGATCTTTAAGACAAGAAAAAAAAAAGTTATACAATTAAAACAGCAGGCTAACAGAAGAGTATGAAGTCAAGACACTGTCTTATCAGTGAGTGTTTTTCTAATCAAGCTAAATTTTTAAAGAGTTTTAGGTTGATAGAAAAATTTAGGGGAAGGTACAGAGATTTCCCATATACCCCTTGCCCCTACACATGCATAACTTCCCCCTTATCAACATCCCCCAACTGATTGGTGCATTTGTTACAATGGATGAGCCTACATTGACATCCTAATCACCCAAAGTATAGTACATTCTATGGGTTTAGATAAATTAATAATGACATTTATCTATCATTAAGGTATCATGTAGAGTATTTTAAGTGCCCTAAAAACTATCTGTGCTCTGCCTACTCATCCCTCCTCCTACCCTGCAACCCTCAATATGTTTTTTAAAGACAAGTGATTTCTATTAAAACAAACAAACAAACAAAAAAACAACTTTAAGTTGCTTCCAGTATATAGTCCTTGAAAGCTCTGAGGAGCTAGTCGTTTGTGACCCCCATATATGCTGTGCTAGTTCTGGTAGTAGTGCCGCTGCTTATGTGAATCTTCCTACCTGATTCACATGAATTTTTTTCTCTATCTTAACCTCTACAGCAGTTTTATAACTTAGCACTTATTTGCATCTTGTTTGGTATCATTCCCTAATTGTCATGTTCTAATCTTGTATCCCAAAATTTTGGAATATTGCATGATGTTCAATAGGTACAAATTGATTACTAGATTCTGACTATATGAATATTCCAAAGGACATCTTTTAAATAATTTGGAAATAGTCACTTGTAACTTACTGATTTTGTATGCTCAGGTCTTGGTGCAATAACTGGTGGGGGCTCATTGTCATCTTCTTCTTCTTCCTCTTCTTCATCTTCTTCTTCAGACACAGGAGGAGCCAAAGGAGGCTCTGATGCTGTTTTTGTACTCTTATAACAAAAACAAAATTAAAAGATCAGGTATTAACTCCTCATTGCTTTCCTTCTAACATGAAACAAGGGAAATAAAATGTTTAATTATGTAGGGTTAGGAAGGAACAGATATTTACAAAGGAGCAGCACCATCTAAAATTTGGTGTCCAGAACCTGACTACATTCAGAGATAAATTCAGGTCATGGTTTAAATAGCATGATTTTTTTTTTCTTTTTTTTGGTACGTGCCCATACTGGGAACCGAAACCGGGACTCTCTGGTCGGCAGGCCGATACTCCAACTGCTGAGCCAAACCGGCCAGGGCAATAGCATGAAATTTAAAAACTTATTTTTATTTTTCACTAAGCTACAAAGAAACAGTGAGGTATTTATTTATTATTTTAAAGATCAATGTTTTTGAAATCAATGAATATATATATATATATATATATATATATATATATATATATATATTTTTTTTTTATCCTCACCCGAGGACATTTTTCCATTTTTTGTTCAGGTAGAGTGGGAGGGAGAGAGAGAAACATCGATGTGAAAGGGACACATCGAGTGGCTGCCACCCGCACAACCGACCAGGGCCGGGGACAAACTGCAACCGAGGTACGTGCCCTTAGCGGGAACCGAACCCGGGTCTCTCAGGACCGCAGGCAGATGCTCTAACCGCTGAGTCAAACCGGTCAGGGCAATGAATATATTTTTTTAAATGAAATTAATTACTATTAAAGCTTTGAATTTGTACTGGGCAGATTGTCAATTTGTTTATTGACAGGTTGTTAACAAGAAAAGGGCTATTTTGTTCTTACCGATCAGAGCATGTGTATGGATATGGCATTAAGACGGCTCTGCAAATACTCAGTAAACACAAGGAAGCCCATGAATGTTTCTTCCCTGTTCATCCTCCTGAAATGAAGCACTCATAAATTAATAGACATGAAGATCTGAGGAGTGCTCATCATAAATAATTATTCAATTTTTTTATTATCTTCTATTTTTTTTTTCAGGTAGAGTGGGAGGGAGAGAGAGGAAGAGAGAGAGAGAAACATCGACATGAAAGGGATACATCGAGTGGCTGCCACCCGCACGACTAACCAGGGCCAGGGACAAACTGCAACAGAGGTACATGCCCTTAGTGGAAACTGAATCTGGGTCTCTCTGGACCGCAGGCCAATGCTCTGACAGCTGAGCCAAACTGGCCAGGGCAATAATTATTCAATTTTAACCAACAAGTAAATGGTGACTTGCAATGTTAAAAAATGTAATAACACCTGCACTAAAAATAACAACTACCATAGCATCTAGGGTCAGATCTTGATCATTCATGTTAATACAGGGGTAAAATGGTACCAAAGCTGGATTTTGAAAAAAATATGGTCATGGTTCTCAAACTGTGGTCCCCAGATCAGCACCATCAGCATTATCAAGGAACTTGTAAATGCAAATTCTCAGGCTCCATTCTGATAAATGAATCCAAAACTCTGAAAGTGGGGACTTGTGATCTTTGTTATAATAAGCTTTCTAGATGATCTTGATACTGGCTCAAGTTTATAAACCAGAGAACTATAATATAGTGCTGTCCAATATGGCAGCCACTAGACATACATGGCTATTGAACACTTATAATTGACTAGTCTGAATTGAGATGAGCTGTAACTGTAAAGTACATACCAGATATTAAATATGCAATATAAAAAATGGATATTTTCTTATACTTTTTGTAGAGTATATATGTTGACATGATAACATTTTTATTATATTGGGTTGAGTGAAATATTTTATTAAAAATAATTTTACCTGACTATTGGTATTCTATTCTCCATTGATTGACAGCCTGGGTGGCTTTGGAGAACTTGCCTTAGGACATTGTAAGCCCAGGCCTTAGGACTCAGACTGGAACTTACATCATCGGCCCCCTATTCTCAGACCTTCAGACACTGACTAAATCACAAAACTAGCTTTTCTGGTCCTCCAACTTGCAGACAAAAGATGATGTGACTTCTCAGACTTTATAACCACAATCCTCAGCTGAAAAAACCACCTGAAAATAGCTGGTAGGAAATACTGAAAGTGTGGAGAATGGAGAGGAGACAAGAGAAGATGACAAGTGGGTGAGTGTACTCTCACAGTTGTGCTGCCAGCTGGGAAGATGGAGGGAAGGCGCAGTGGCACAGCTCCTGCCACTTGGGAGCAGGGGATTCCCAAGTCCCACACAGAGATCCCCAATCAAGAGCAACAGAGAAGAGAAGGGGAGGATCTGTAACATCTGACAGTGATAATCAGAGGTGATTTGGCACACCAGGTGTATCACCACTATCACGGGTTAAAAGCCAGTGCATGGTTGTGACGCCAGCCTGGAAAGCTCCCCTGAGTGTGGAAGCTGAAGACCCCACAAAGCAAAAGGGCACACCTGAGGATGGGTCTGAGAAGATCACACAGCAGTGAATCTGAGGGGCTAGGTATTAACTGAAAGAATTTTGATGAAGGCTAGCCAGAATTCCCCCGGAAAGAGGCATATTTCTCCCCATCTCCAGCAGAGAGGAGGTGCCCCTCCCCCCACCTGTGGAACAGCTTTGAGCTGGAAATCAGCACCCCACTGAAAGGGCCTGGTAGCACTGGAAATCTAGACATCTGTCCAGGAAGGAGCCTGCATAGAAGCCCCACCCAGAGAGAGCAGGCCAGGCAGAAAGATTTAGAGTCAAGTAGGGTCCTTTTTTCATTCTTTTTCCTTTTTTTCTTTTTTTTTTTCTATTCTCTCCTACTTCAGGTGGCAACCAGGGGATGCCAGCAACACAGGCAGAGTTGAGGCATTTGAAGGAGAGAAAGAGACTGCCTGCCTGACACATAAGCGACAGGCACCACCCCCAACACAAATCTGTTTAAATCACCCTGACTGGACCTGATACCCTGCAGAGCAAGCCCAGTGCCATGGGGGGAGGGAAAGCAGCTCAGAACAAATACATATAAGTGGTGAGCCCTGAAGGCAACCCTGCCTCTGGGCTAGGTACTACCTGGGATACCGCCTTGCAGGGCTTCAGCCAGGATGCAGGAGGCAAGGCAGAGATAACAATTCACATTGGCCTGCACCAGAGAACTGTCCAAGAGGACATGGACCCACACCCAAGGAGCCAGATCCAACAACATCAGAGTAAAATCCCGTGAGCTCCATAAATAGCAGATCTGCCCTGGCCTGTTTGGCTCAGTGGTTAGAGTGATGGCCAGCAGACCAGAGAGTCCCGGGTTCAGTTTCCACTAAGGGCACATACCTCTGTACCTCGGTTGCAGTTTGTCCCGGGCCCTGGTTAGGGTCATGTGGGTGGCAGCCACTCGATTGTCCCTTTCACGTTGATGTTTCTCTCTCTCTCTTCCTCCTGCTCTATCTGAAGATAAATGCAGGGAAAAAAATTTCCTCAGGTGAGGATTAGAAAAAAAGTAGCAATTCCTAGGTGTTTTTTGTTGTTGTGGTGATGGTTGTTTTGGTGTGTGTGCTTTTGTAAATTTTTATTTTTAATGCAATTTTTTCTGCTTTTCTTATTCCATTTTTTTACTTTTCTATTCTGTATTTTATTTCTCTCTCCCTCTCCTTTCCTCTCTCGCTAAAATCAATAAAGAAAAAAATTAAATAACCTTAAATATAAATGGCTTAAATGCTCCAATCAAAAGACATAGGGGAGCTGATTGGATAAGAAAATATGACCCATATATATATTTTATTAAATTTAGCATTATTATTTTCTAAATTTAGCATTATTATTTCAGTCGTTATTTCCTACCTTTTAATTTTTATATTTACCCTATTTCTGGTCTCTGCCTTCCTTGCTTTCATATTCTCTATTATGTTCTTTTCCCCTCTCCTAAACCTTTTGGTCACTTACCTTCTAGTATTCTTTTTGTGAGTATACATGTGTGTATGTGTGTGTGTGTGTGTGTGTATGTGTTTACTGTTTGTCTTTTAAGTTTTTTTGTTGAAGTTATGCTTTTACCACTATTGATGATGATATTTTTTAAAGGTGCTTTTTGGTTTGGTCTGGAATTGCCTTGCCTTCTTTATATATATATATATATATATTTACCCTCTCCCTCTTCTAATTGGTTTGGTCTCACATCTTCTAGTATTCTTCTGTGTGTGTGTGTGTGTGTGTGTGTGTGTGTGTGTGTGATTTGAGTTAGTTTGTCTTTTGATTTCAGTTAGTCTTTTTATCTTTTGGTTGAGTGGTTGAGGCTGGGGCTTTTATCAATGTTGATGCTGATAATTTCTTTCAGGTTCTTTTTTATTTAGTCTGGTTGTACCTTGCCTTCTTTACTTTCATTTTTTCCTTTCCTTCTTCTTATTTTTTTGATTTTGCACCTCCTAGTACTGTGTGTGTGTGTGAGTGTGTTTTTTGTTTGTGTGTCTTTTCATCTCTTTTTTGAAGTGGATGCTTTTATAATTATTGATGCTGATATTTGTTGGGGGATTCTAATTGGTTTGATCTGGTTTTGCTTTGTTTGGATCTGTCAACACCTATATAATGGTTGGTACGACAGGGATTAAAGGGTGGGGTTGAGAGTCATAGTTTACAACCCAGAGGACAGAGTCCACCTACAAATGGACAACAACAATCAAGACCCAAATTTAATAGGAGAGCCAACATAACCCACAAAAAGGTCTCTCCTAGAGTACCCAACTCAGAAGACAAAGGTGGCTACTCTACTGGTTTCCACAGGAAAGATACCACACCAAGACAAGGAGGCATAACAATCTTCTCTGATACACACTGACCTGCCTAAGTATCCCATCATGCCTCCCCTGGCCCCAAACTATCAGACTACTAAAACAGTGAGACAAAAAAACAAAACAAAACATACAAATAAAAGAAAAAGAGGAATAACCAGAAAAAGAACTACATGAAATGGAGCAAGCAGTCTGTCAGGTAAAGAATTCAAAGCAATGGTTTCAGGAAAGCTCAAAAAACTTAGTGAGAACTACAAGCGACTTAATGAGAAATACACCAACATAAAAAAAGAGGTAGAAGTTATGAATAAAAATAAAGTGGAAATGAAGAATGACATAGCTGAAATAAAAAATTCACTGGAAGTATTTAATAGTAGGTTAGAAGAAGCTAAAGACCAAATAAGAGAGAAGACAAAGTAGAAAAAAAGCACCCAAATAGAGCAGCAAGTAGAAAATAATATAAAAGTAGGAGGATAGCCCTGGCTGGTTTGGCTCAGTGGAGCATTGGCCTGTGGTCCAGAGAGACCCATGTTCGGTTCCCACTTAGGGCACATACCTTGGTTGCAGTTTGTCTCTGGCCCTGGTTGGGTCTTGCGGGAAGCAGCCACTTGATGTGTCCCTTTCATGTCCATTTCTCTCTCTCTCTCTCTCTCTCTCTCTCTCTCTCTCTCTCTCTCTCCCTCCCTCTCTCTCCCTCCCACTCTATCTGAACAAAAAATGGAAAGATGTCCTTGAATGAGGATTAAAATAAAGTAGGAGGAGAGTTTAAAGGAACTTGGGGACAACACAGGACATAACAACATTCACATCTTATGGGTACCAGAAGGAGAAGAATCAGAGAAAGAAATAGAGAACCTGTTTGAAGAAACAATGACAGAAGACTTCCCTAATTTGATGAAGGAAAAAGTCACACAAGTCCAAGAAACCCAGAAAGTCCCAACCAAGATGAACCCAAAAGACCCACACCTAGGCACATAAAATTAAAATGGCAAATGTTAAAGACAAAAGAAGAATCTTAAAGGCAGCAAGAGAGTCAGAAAGTTACCTACAAGGGAATTTCCATTACACTGTCAGCTGATTGCTCAATAGAAACACTGTAGGCCAGAAGGGAATGGCATGAATTATACAAAATAATAAAAAGCAAGGATCTGAATCTAAGACTACTCTATCCAGCAAGGTTATCATTAAAAAATGAAGGTGAAATAAAGAGCTTTACAGACACACACACACACACACACAGGGCTAAAGGAATTTACTACCACCAAACCAGCACTGCAAGAAATGCTAAAGGAACTATTATAAAAAGAAGAAATAGAGAGAAAGAGGGGGGAACACAGGCACAAAGAATAAAAATGACAACAAATAGGTACCTATCAATAATAACCTTATCCTGGCTGGAGTAGCTCAATGGTTGAATTTGTACTGAGAGGTCGCTAATTTGATTCTCAGTCAGAGCACATGCCCAGGTTGTGGGCCAAATGCCCAGTGCGAGGCAGCCTATAGATGTTCTCTCTCATTAATGTTTCCATCTCTCTCTCTCCCTTCTTCTCTCTCTAAAATCAATAAAATTTTTTTTTAAATAACCTAAATATAAATGGCTTAAAAGCTCCAATCAAAAGACACAGGGGAGCTGATTGGATAAGAAAATATTATATATATATATATATATATATATATATATATATATAGTCTACCATAGACCCACTTCAGATAAAATGACTCATATAGGATGAAAGTGAATGGATGTAAAAAAAAATTCTATGGAAATGATAAAAAAAAAAGCTGGTGTAGCAGTACTCATATCTGATAAGATAAACTTCAAAATAAAGGTCATAATAAGGTACAAAGAAGGTTACTATATAATATTAAAAGAATTGAGCCAATAAGAAGATATAATGCTGGAAAACATATATGCACCCAATATAGGAACACCAAACTATATTTAAAAGACTTCTGGAAGACTTCAAGTGAGAGACTGACAGCAATACAAACATAGTAAGGAATTTTAACACTCCACTGGATATCAATGGATAAATCTCTCCACTGATATCAATGGATAAATCTTCTAGACAAAAAAATAATAATAATAATAACAAGGAAACAGAGATCCTAAATGATGCACTAGATCAGCTGGATTTAATTGCTATTTACAGAACATTTCACCCCAAAGCTACAAAATACACATTGTTCTCAAATGAATATGGGACATTCTCAAAGAGAGACCACATGTTAGGACAAAAACTAAGTCTCTACAACTTCAAGAAGATTGAAATCATATCAAGCATCTCAAATCACAATGGAATAAAACTATAAATTCATTACAAAAAAACAATAAAAAACACTCAAACACAAGCAGGCTAAATAACATGTTATTAAACAATTAATAGGTTACCAATGAGATGAAAAAAGAAATAAAACTTTCCTGGAAACTAATGAAAATGAACATACAACAACACAAAATCTATGAGACTCAGAAAAAGCAGACTTCAGAGAGAAGTTCATAGCAATACAGGCCTAACTCAAGAAACAAGAACAATTTCTAAGAAGCTATCTAAACCTACCATTTAAAGATTTAGAAAACAAGAAAAATACAGAGTAGCCTAGCCAGTGTAGCTCAGTGGTTTATTGTTGACCCATGGACCAAGAGGTCATCAGTTCAATTCCCAGTCAGGGTACATGCCCTGGTTGTGGGACAAATCCCCAGTGGCAGGGGGTAAGCAGGAGGTGGCCAATCCATGTTCTCTCTCATCAATGTTTCTATCTCTCCCTCTACCTTCTTCTCTATATAAAAATCACTGAAGAAAGATGAAAGAAAGAAAGAAAGAAAGAAAGAAAGAAAGAAAGAAAGAAAGAAAGAAAGAAAGAAAGCAAGCCAGCCCAGAGTTAGTACAAGGAAGGAAATAATAAAGACTGGAGTGTAAAACAAAAACAAAAACATTGAGACTAAAATCAATAAATAATTAAATAAACAAAAAACAAAAGATCAATAAAACCAAGGGTTGGTTCTTTGAAAAGATAAACAAAATTGATAAACCTTTAGCCAGACACCAAGAAACAAAGAAAGAGGACCCAAATCAATAAATTCAGAAACAAATGAAATAACACCTGAAACCACAATAATACAAAGGTTACTAATACAAATAATACTATGAACAAGTATATGCCAACAAATTTGACAACGTTGGTGAAATGGACAAAATCCTAGAATAATACAGTCTTCTAAAGCTCAACTGGGAAGAGTCAGAAAACCAGAGCAGACCAATAACAACTAAAGAAATAGAAGCAGTAATGAATAAACTCCCAGCAAACAAAAGCCCTACTCTGGATGGCTTTACAGGAGAGTTTTACCAAACATTTAAAGAGTTTTACCAAACATTTAACACCTATTTTCCTCAAACTATTCCAAAAAAATCAAGAGGAAAGAAGACTTTCAAGCTCTTTTTTAATTTTAATTTTTTATCTTCACCTAATGACATTTTTGCATTTATCTTCAGATAGAGCAGGAGGGAGAGAAGGAGGAAGACAGAAAAACATCAAAGTGAGAGAGATACATTGAGTGGTTGCCACCCATACAACCCCAACCAGGCTGTAAACAAATTTCAACCGAGGTACGTGCATTTAGCAGGAACTGAACCCAGGACTTTCTGCTTTGTGGGCCAATGCTCTAACCACTGAGAAAAACTGGCCAGGGCTCTAAGCTCTTTTTATGAGGCCAGTATAATCCTAAACCAAAAACCATATAAAGACACTACAAGGAAAGAAAATGACAGACCAATTTTCCTGGTGCACATACATACCAAAATCCTCAACAAAATTTTAGCAAATCAGATCCAGCAATATATTTAAAAATTACACACCTGTACCAAGTGGAATAAATGCAGAGATGCAAGGCTGAAACAATCATTCCAAATCAATAAATTTGATATACCACATAAACAAAATGAAAGATAAAAATCATATGATCACATCAATAGATACTGAAAAAGTATTTGACAAAATCCAGCACTCATTTTAACATTTGTTTCTTTATTGATTTTAGAGAGAGAGGAAAGGAAAGGGAGAAAGAGATAGAAATATTGATGGGAGAGAACATCTATTGGCTGCCTCCTGCATGCCCCCCACTGGGGATTTGGCCTATAACCTGGGCATATGCCCTGACTGGGAATCAAACTGGTGACCTCTTGGTGCATGGGAAGATGCTCAACCACTGAGCCACACTAGCCAGGCACCAGCACTCATTCTTTATAAACACTCTCAGCAGAGTGGGGATAGAAGGAGCATACCTCAACATAATAAAGTCTATATATGACAAATCTACAGCCAACATCATACTCAATGGCCAAAGACTAAAATCATTTATCTTAAGAACAGGAACAAGATAAGGATGTCCGCTTTTGCCATTCTTATTCAACATAGTGCTGAAAAACTTAGCCACAGCAAACAGACAAGAGGAAAAAATATAGGCATCCAAATTGGAAAGGAGGAAGTGAAACTGTCATTATTTGCAGATGACATGATATTATACATAGAAAACCCTAAAGCCTCCACCAAAAAACTACTAGATTTAATAAATGAATTTGGCATAGTACTAGGATACAAAATCAATATCCAGAAATCATTGGCATTTTTATACACCAATAAGGAACACACAGAAAGAGAAACTAAATATATATATATAACCAAAAAAATTAAGATACCCAGAATAAAACTAATCAAGGAGGTAAAAGATCTTTTCTCAAAAAATTACAAGACATTGACCAAATAGAGAAATACAGAAAAATGTGGACGCATATACCACGTTCATGAATTTGAAGAATTAACATCATTAAAATGTCTATGTTATCCAAAACAATCTATAGATTCAATGCAACCAACATTAAAATACCAATGACACATTTCACATATCTTGAACAAATACTCCTAAAGTTTATATGGAACCAAAAAAGACTGCAAATAGTCACAGCAATCTTGAAAAAGAAGAACAATGTTGGAGGGAATCACAATTTCAGGTATCAGGTTATACTACAAAACTATTATAAATAAAACAACATGGTAGTGGCACGAGAACAGGCATATAGATCAATGGAACAAAACAGAGAACCCAGAAATCAACCCAAGACATTATGCTCAAATAATATTGGACAAAGGAGCCAAGAGCATAACTGGAGTGAAGACAGCCTCTTCATAAATGGTGCTGGGAAAATTGGACAGCTACATGCAAAAAACTAAACTAGACCACCAACTTACACCAAACATAAGAATAAACTCAAAATGGATAAAAGACTCAAGTCTCTTGTGAAACCATATAAATCCTAGAAGAAAATGTAGGCAGCAAAATCTCAGACATCACACATAGCAGAAATTTCACCGATACATTGCCTAGGGCAATAGAAACAAAGGAAAAAAAATGATAAATGGGACTACACCAAATTAAAAAGCTTTGGCACAGCAAAATAAACCAACATCAAAATGGAAAGGGAGCCCACTCTGTGGGAGAACGCATTTGCCAATGATACATCAGATATGGGGTTAATTTCCAAAATATATAGTGTACTTATACAACTCAACAAAAGAAAGATAAAGAATCCAATTTAAAAATGGGTAGAGGAGCTAAATAGACACCCCTCCAAACAGGACATACAGATAGCCAAGAGACATATGTTCAATATCACTAATCTTCAGAAAGATGCAAATTAAAACAACTGTGAGGTATCACCTTACACCTGTCACAATGGCCGCCATCAACGAATCATCAAACAAGTGCTGGCGAGAGTGTGGAGAAAAGGGGACTCTAGTACACTGCTGGTGGGAATGCAGACTGGTGCAGCCACTATGAAAAACAGTATGGTGTTTCCTTAAAAAATTAAAAATTGATCTGCCTCCCACAGGACCGTGACTGGGGCCCAGGATCAAACCTGCAAACCAGGTATGTGCCCTTGAATAGGAATCATACTGATGACCCTTCTGTCTGTGGACCAATTCTCTTACTGCCGAGCCAAACTGGCCAGGGATATTTTTCTGTTTTTAAACATGTCTACTGGACATTTTAAACTTACATATATGACTTTTATTAAATTTCTGTTGGAAAACACTGTTATAGATGTTTTTTAATCTTTTATTATGTCTGTATATGTACAAATATTTATTTATTTGTTCATTATTTATGTCTTCAGGTATACTGGTTCAGGCTAATCTTAAAAGGAATTTCATTTATTTAGGACAAATCTCCTAAGTCATATACAGGCAGTCTACTATTAGATTTACATAAATGACCTTCACCTATGATTATATATTCACTGTGAATTTTCTACAATCATGGAGAAACTTGTGGTGGAATAATAAGGTAAAATCATATATCTGATTGGAGCTAGCAAGGTTTATCTCTTGTGAGAAGGAAGAGAACTTACAGTTTATAAATAAGTATTTGAAAGAATATCTGATTGCCTGATATATATATATATACTGAGTTGTTTATAGATTGAAGTGTATATGCTTATTTGATAGGGGCTTTCTTATATATACACCTATATTTATTCTTTTTATTTAGCAAGTCAGGTAACTTTTTAATTTTTTTTATAGTATGCATCTACTATATTGTATTAGTTTCAGGAGTAAAATTTAGTGCTCAGACAATCAGATACATTACAAAGTATTACTCCCAATATTTCCAAAACCCACCTGGCACAAACATAGCTATCACAATATTATTCACTATATTTCCTGTGCTGTACTTTAAATCCCCGTGACTGTTTTGTAACTACCATTCTGTACTTCTTCTTGTGAAAAGGTAACACTTCAGGGCACTTCAGGGGGCACAAGGAAAAATCGCTTTAGGGTATTGGTATATGCTTAGATACTGTTTTGTTACATAAATTTCTTTTGTATCTTATACCAGATGGGATCAAGACTGCACCTAATCACTGTTCTTTGGTAGAAGGACAGAAACTACACATAAACTAAATACACTTTATATGGCAAACAATGATGTTTTATCTATTAGGCAACATGAACCATGCATAAGAATAATAAGCTATATGTGGATCTGGAAAAAATGTTTTAAGTGAGAAATAAATTATTATCTCCAAAATATTACAAATAAATTATAGCATCTAAATTAATTTGTGTCTAGTTAAATTTATATGAATTATAATTAAATATTAATTAGTCATTTAAATTTAGTATTTATAGGGATGTTATTACATTAATAAATAAATTGTAGGTTCGATTGTCTTATCTAGCAACAATTCTTGAGTATTCACAATGAATTCCAATAAAGTATACCTAACCATAAATCAAATGTTACCTGTACTCAAATAATTTCAAAATCATTATTTTTTAAAATCACTTTAGATGAGTGCATAAAAAAGCTATGGTACATACACACGATGGAATACTATGCAGCTGTAAGAAAGAAAGAGCTCTTATCCTTTGAGACGACATGGAGGGACCTGGAGAGTATTATCCTAGGCAAAACAAGCCAATCAGAGAAAGACAAGTATCATGTGATCTCACTTATTTGTGGACTATAATGAACAAAACAAGCTGAGGAACAAAGTAGACCTAGAGACACGGAAGCGGGATGCAGACTGACAAACCTCAGAAGAGGTGGATGGAGGAAGGGAGGAGATAAACCACCGAACTTATATATGGATGCATGCATAAACAAGGACATAGACAATAATGCTGAGGGGAGGGGATATCAGGATTGGGAGGAGGATGCCAATGGGGGAAAAAGGAGAAACATCGGTAACAAAAATAAATAAATAAAAATTAAAATCTTGATAATTTTAAAATAATAAATAAAAATCACTTTTAAAAGTTTACAATAGCCTGGCTGGTGTGGCTCAGTGGATTGAACATCATCTCACTGACTGAGAGGTCCCAGTTCAATTCCGGTCAGGGCACATGCCTGGGTTGTGGGCAAATCCCCAGTAGAGGGCATGCAGGAGGCAGCTGGTGGATCTTTCTCTCTCACATTGATGTTTCTATCTCTCTCTCCCTTTCTCACTCTCTAAAAAATCAGTAAAAACATGTTTTAAAAAAGGTTTTCAACAAAATATAAAGTAGGGTAAAAGGGCCCTTTAATATATTTGATACAATCATCATGCGGCTTCCATAAGAGAGTGTACATATAATATAGCCTTTGAGGATCTAATAATGGCCCTGGTGGCAAATATAATGGACCAAGGTCTAGGTATCTTGGCCCATACCTTAAAATGGTCCAAGGACCAATCAGTGCCTACTGGCCAAGAGGCAACCTTGCAAATCTGGATTCTAATTGTTTTACTAGAGAAAATCCTTCTGTAGTATGACACTGTCTATTTCTATTTCCACTATTCCCATTTCATATTGGGGACAGTTCCTATCTTCAAGGATAAACTAAATAATTAATTAGAAAACCTAAAGTTTTTATCCTCTGAAGGTTATGGGGGTGAAGGAAGGTATATTATTGTGCATCTGGGATCAAACACTATGGTACCATGTTGGTAGTTTGGTTAGAAAGAATGTGTGGTCTTCAGTGGGCATCATGTTTTGGATTATAGTTTGGCCAGGAGCATTAACTAACCAGCAATACAGTAGTCCCTCACCAATTTGTGCTTTGATGTTGCAACTTCACTCTTAGTGAAGGAGATTGTATAATAAATTAAGAATCTACTTTGAGCCCTGGCTGGTTTGGCTCAGCAGTTAGAGCATTGGCCTGCGGTCCGGAGAGACCCAGGTTCGGTTCCTGCTAAGGGCATGTACCTCAGTTGCAGTTTGTCCCTGGCCCTGGTTGGACGTGCGGGTGGCAGCCACTCGATGTGTCCCTTTCACGTCGATGTTTTTTTCTCTATCTCTCCCTTCCTCTCTCTCCCTCCCACTCTATCTGTGCAAAAAGTGGAAAAATGTCCTCGGGTGAGGATAAAAAAAAAAAAGAATCCTACTTTGAGGAAATTAATTTATCGAGGTAGATAAACGAGGGCTAACTGTACACCTAGAACACCAGTCCATGGCACTGAGAATTGAAATTAATATGATTTTCTGCCCCATTTAATTAATACTGGGTCATGGCATACTTTTCTATTGCTACATAAATAATACTGGGACAGGGCATATTTTTTCCCTACATTAAATAATATTAAAACAGAGAATATTTTTCCAGTTCTTAGGTTAAACAATATTGAGAACAAGCAAAAATGACTTAGCTTCTTATTTTAAGAAATACATGTTCTGGGAAGATAGATGAACCAACCCAAGTACTGTAGGAATACATATTGGTGCAGCCACTGTGTAAAGCAGTATGAGTTTCCTCAAAAAAACTAAAAATGGAGAAGATGTAAAAATGGAGGTGGAGTAAATGGAAGCTACACAGACCAAAAGGGAATTGCAACTAAAATAAAGACAAATCCTCCAAAAAAAAGCAACAGAAAGGCAGCAGGACAGGACCATATAACCAGAGACACTGGTAGAATCTGCAGAGGAGTGAGAGGGTGGCAGGCTGGGAGCCCAGGGATAGCAGCAATCTTAGCTGTGAGCAGTGCCCCTGGGAAATAATGACCCAGCCCGCTCCACAGCACAAAGAGACTGGACAGAGCCCTAAAATAGCCACAGCCACTCACCTGGGGGCAGTGGCAGAGGGAGGACAGACTGGGCTAAAATTCTGTGGGGACACCTGGAATTTGGAGGGCACTCAGAGTTTTCACTGAGTTGCGGGCACAAAGGACAGTGGCCAGTGTGCTCTTTCCCAGAGCTGTGGGGAAAAGCAGCAGCCTCATGCCTCAGAGATTCAGCCTTTCCCAGGTGAAGCAAAGAAATGCAAACTGAGGCTCATTAACAACCAGCATCTATCCCACCCCCCAGAAATCCTCTTATGCAGAACACCAGGGCTTCAATCCAAGGCACTGAGTAAATGAGACTACAAACCACCAGGAAAAATTGAGAGGATAACTGAACCTTTCCTAGGCTTCAAAATCTACCCAGGAAAATAAGACATGACAGTGGTGTTTAACATGGGCCTGCCCAGCCCCATCCAAACCCAGTAGAGGAAGCCACAAACTGCAGAACACCAACACTCACAGGAAAAATTCGGCAGGCTCAAAAACCCACTGAGATAGCCAAAATGGTGAAACAAATAAACAAACTCCAAAGATGAGATGAATCAAACACAGTTAAGCTAATTATGAGAGGTAGAGTTCAGAGCCATGATCTTGAGGAACCTCAACAGCATGAGTGAGGATATCAGCACCATGAGTAAAGATATAGAAACACTGAAAACCAACCAAGTGGAAATGAAGAATGACATAGCAGAAATTAAGAACACATTGGAAGGACTAACCAGCAGAGTAGAGGAACCTGAGGAAACTGGATCAGTGAATTAGAAGACAGGGTAGAAAAAAATCAACCAATCAGAAAACCAAAAGGAAAAAGCAATTAAAAAACGAGAAGATAGCTTAAGAGAGCTGTGGGACAACTGGAAACATAATAACATTCGCATCATAGGAGTTCCCGAAGTGGAATAAAATGGGCAAGGGTTAGAGAATATATTTGAAGAAGTAGTGACAGAACACTTTCCTAACTTGGTGAAGGAAGAAGGCATTCAAGTTCAAGAAGCACAGAGAGCGCCAAGTAAGAAGAACCCAAACAGGCCCACACCAAGACACATAGTAATTAAAATGCCAAAAACTTGCCCTGGCCATTTTGGCTCAACGGTTGGAGCACTGGCCTGCAGACCGGATAGTCCCAGGTTTGGTTCCTGCTAGGGGCAAGAACTAAATACTACTACTACTACCACTACTACTACTAATAATAATAATAAAATGCCAAAAATTAAAGACAAAGAGAGAATCATAATGGCAGCAAGAAATAAGCAACAGGTTACCTACAAAGGAAACCCCATAAGGCTCTCAGCTAACTTCTCAACAAGAACACTACAGGCCAGAAGGGAGTGGCATGAAGTAATCACAGTCATGAAAAACAAAAATCTTAATCTAACATACTCTATCCAGCAAGGTAATCAATCAAAATAGATGGTTAAATAAACAGTTTTCCAGACAAAAAAAGACTAAGGGAATATATTAACACTAAACCAGCACTGCAAAATATGCTAAAAGGACTGCTGTAATTAGTAGAAGAAATGGAAATAAAAAGAGAACCACACTAAACAAAAATAAGTACATATCAATTATCACTTTAAATGTGAATGGCTTGAATACTCTGATAAAGACACAGAGTAGCTGACTGGGTAAGAGAGCATGACTCATATATGTTGCTTACAAGAGACCCACTTCACAACAAAAGTCTCACATAGGTTGAAAGTGAAGGAGTAGAAAAAAAATCTTTCAAGCAAATGAAAAGGAAAAAAAAAGCTGGGGTAGCAATACTCATATCTGATGAAGTAGATTTCAAAATAAAGACCTTAACTAGAGACAAAGAAGGCCACTAAATAATATTGAAAGAATCTATTCAACAAGAAGATATAACCTTGGTAAACATATTTGCACCCAATATGGGAGCACCAACATATACTAAAATTTTTTCTGGAGGACTTCAAAAGAGAAATCAACAGCAATACAATCATAGCAGGGGACTTCAACACTCTGCCCACATCACTGGATAAATCATGTAGACAAAAAATAAACAAGGAAACACAGACTCTGAATGAAGCACTAGATGAAATGTATTTAATAGATATCTACAAAGAATTAACCCCAAAATTGCAGAATTCACATTCTTCTAAAGTGCACATGGGCCATTCTCAAAGATAGACCACATGTTAGGACACAAACTAAGTCTCTACAAGTTCAAGAAGATTGAAATCATATCAAGCATCTTCTCAGATCACCATGGCATGAAACTAGAAATCAATTGCAACAAGAACATACAAAGACAGTTGAAAGCATGGAGGGTGAATAGCATGTTATTGAACGATGAATGGGTTACCATAGAGATCAAGAAAGAAATAAAAAACTTCCTGGAAACCAATGAAAATGAACACACAACAATACAAAATCTATGGGATGCACTAAAAGCATTTCTGAGAGGGAAGTTCATAGCAATATAGGTCTACCTAAGGAAACCAGAAAAATTTCTAATAAACTATCGAACCTCACAACTTAAAGAACTAGAAAGCAAACAAAAAGAAAACCCCAGAGCAAGTAGAAGGAAGGAAATAGTAAAGATCAGAGCAGAAAGAAATGACATGGAGACAAAAAACAAAACAAAACAAAACAAAACAAAAAAAAAAAAACAATTCAAAGGATCAGTGAAATAAAGAGCTGGTTCTTTAAAAAGATGAACAAGATTGATGGACGCTTAGCTAGACTCACCAAGAAACAAAGAAAGAGAACCCAAATACACAAAATCAGATATAAAAGAGGAGAAATGATAACTGACACCACAGAAATAACAAAGTACTGTTAACAAATATTATGAAAAATTATATGTGAATAAATTAGACAATCTAAGCAATATGGACAAATTTCTGGAAACACATAGTCTCCCAAAACTGAACTGGGAAGAGATAGAAAAACTGAACAGACCAATAACACCAAAAGAAATTGAAGATGTAAGAAAGACTCTCCCAGCAAACAAAAGCCCATGCCTGAACGGCTTCACAAGGGATTTTACCGTACATTCAAAAAAGAACTAATATCCATTCTCCTCAAAGAATTTCAAAAAATTCAAGAAGAAGTAAGACTTTCAAATTTGTTTTAAGAGGCAAGCATAATTCTTATTCAAAAACCAGAAAAATACACTACAAAGGAAACTACAGGCCAATATCACGGATGAACATAGATGACAAAATCCTGAACAAAATACCAAAAATCGAATCCAGCAACACATCAAAAAAATTATTCACCCTGACAAAGTGGGATTCATCCCATGGATGCAATGATGGTAGAATATTTACAAATCAATAAATGTGATACACCATATAAACAAAATGAAAGATAAAAATCATATGATCATATCAATAGACACTGAGAAAGCATTTGACAAAATCCAGCAACCATTTCTGATAAAAACGCTCAGCAATTTAGGAATAGAGAGATCATATCTCGACATTATAAAGGCCATATATGAAAGAATTATAGCCAACATCATACTCAATGGGCAGAAACTGAAAGCATTTCCCTTAAGAACAGGACCAAGTCAAAGATGCCCACTTTCACCACTCTTATTTAACGTAGTACTGGAAGTCTTAGCCACAGCAATCAGATAGAAAGAAAAAATAAAAGGGATCCAAATTGAAAAGGAAGAAGTGAAACTGTCATTATTTGCAGATGACATGATATTATACATCGAAAACCCAAAGAATCTGTCAAAAAATCTACTAGACTTAATAAATGAACTTGGCAAAGTAGCAGGATACACAATTAACATCAAGAAATTGATGGCATTCTGATAAACCAATGATAAACTCACAAAAAGAGAACCTAAAAAAATCCCATTTACCATTGCAGCAAAAAAATTAAGATACCTAGGAATAAACTCAACCAAAGAAATAAAGGACCTGTTTGCAGAAAACTACAGGTTATTGAGAAAAGAAATAGAGGAAGATACAAAAAAGTGGAAGCACATACCATGTTCATGGATTAGAAGAATTAACATCATTAAAATGTCCATACTACCTAAAGCAATCTATAGATTCAATGCAATCCCCATCAAAATACCAATGACATACTTCACAGAACTAGAACAAATACTTCAAAAGTTCATATGTAACCAAAAAAAGACACCAAATCGCCACATCCAACTCAAAAAAGAAGAACAAAGTAAGAGGGATCACATTACGAGATTTCAGGTTATACTACAAAGCCACTGTAATCAAAACAGCCTGGTACTGGCACAAGAACAGGCAGATAGATCAATGGAACAGAATAGAGAACCAAGAAATAGACCCAAGACAATATGCTCAATTAATATTTGACAAAGGTGGCAAGAACATACAGTGGAATAAAGAAAACCTCTTTAATAAATTGTGTTGGGTAAATTGGACAGCTACATGCAAAAAAATAAAACTAGACCATCTACTTACAACATACACAAGAATAAACTCAAAATGGATAAAAGACTTAAATGTGACTCATGAATCCATAAAAATCCCAGAAGAAACTCTATGCAACAAAATTTCAGACATCATAGGCAGCAGAATTTTCACTGATACATCAGCTAAGGCAACAGAAACAAAGGAGAAAATGAACACATGGGACTACATCAAACTCAAAAGCTTCTGCACAGCAAAAGAAACAATCATCAAAATGGAAAGGCAATCTATAATTGCCAATGATACATCAGATAAGGAGTTAATTTTTAAAATATATAGAGTGCTCAAACAACTCAACATAAGGAAGACAAAGAACCCATTGAAAAATGGGCAGAGGAGGGGACTTCCAGTCAAGATGGCTGTGTATGTAAACGCGGTATCCGTCTGCCCACAACCACAATAAAGTTAAAACTAAACTACAGAACAACCACCATTCAAAACCACCTGAAATCAAGCTGAGTGGAAGTCCTACAACTAAGGAATTAAAGCTGCAGCCTGATCCAGACTGGTAGGAGGGGTGAAGGCGCAACGGACTGGTCCCACACCCACCTGTGGCGGATAAAAATCAGGAGGATACTCAGCAGGGAAGGTCCTCCCTGAGGACTGAGGGGTCCCTGTCCCATACCAGATGCCTGCTCAGGGTTCCAGTGCCAGGAAGAGAAGTCCCCATAACTTCTGGCGGGAAAAACCAGTGGGAACTGAGGCTCAGGAAAGCTGACCTGGCTGGAGTCCCAGGCAGCTCCTTAAACGGTCCATGCATGAACTTATCAGACTCACTCCCTCTAAGCTAGGAGGGAAGGCTGCTTAAGGGGCACCAGAGGCATACAGGGAAGAACTGAGCTGTTTGGCACTGGAGTGAGGGCTGGAGAGAGGGCTTTCTCCAGGACAAACGTGCTATCAGAGGCCTTTGTTCCATTGGTGAACCCTTCCCTGTAGCGGCAGACAGTCACCGTATCTGGGTCTCCAGCAACCTGGCTCACACAGGTAGCCCCACCCTGGTGACTCCCTGAGGCTCCACCCCACCCAACTTTCAGGCCCACCCACGCTGTTGCCAGTTGCATCACCATAGGATTGTCCTGTCTTGGATTCTGCTTCAGGGTTTCCTAAATTATTTCAAACAAGCTGTATCTGGTCTCAGATAGCCCCATACCTCTCATTAAGTAATACACAGAAAAAAACACAGGGAGGCAGCCAAAATGAGGAGACAAAGAAACAGGTCCCAAATGAAAGGACAGAACAAAACCCCAATAAAAGAACTAAGCGAAATGGAGATAAGCAACCTAAGAGATGATGAGTTCAAAATACTACTTATAAGGATGCTCAATAAACTTAGTGAGAACCTCAGTGAACTTAGTGAGGGCCTCAAGAGCATAAAAAAGGACCAGTTAGAAATCATGGATACACAGTTAGAATTGAAGGAGGCATTAACTGAAATAAAGAATAATTTACACAGCTTCAATAATAGAGTATGTAAATCCAAGGAGCAAACCATCGATTTGGAATATAAGGAAGCAAAATATCCCCAATCAGAACAGCAAAAACAAAAAAGAATCCAAAAAAATGATGATAGTGTAAGGAGCCTCTGGGACAACTTCAAGCGTGACAACATTCGCATCTTGGGGGTGCCCGAAGGAGAAGAGAGAGAACAAGAAATCGAAAACCTGTTTGAAACAATAATGGCAGAAAACTTTCCTAACTTGGTGAAGGAAACAGACATACAAGTCCAGGAAGCACAGAGAGTCCCAAACAAGATGAACCCCAAGAGGCCCACACCAGGACACATCATCATCAAAATGCAAAAGGTTCAAGACAAAGAGAGAATCTTAAATTCAGCAAGAGAAAGGCAGCTAGTTACCTACAAGGGAGTTCCCATTAGGCTGTCAGCTGATTTCTCAAAAGAAACTTTGCAGGCCAGAAGGGAGTGGCAAGAAATATTCAGAGTGATGAAAACCAAAAACCTACAACCAAAATTACTCTATCCTGCAAAGCTGTCATTTAGAATCGATGGACATATAAAAACTTTCCCAGCCCTGGCCGGTTTGGCTCAGCAGTTAGAGCGTCCACCTGCGGTCCGGAGAGACCCGGGTTCAGTTCCCGCTAGGGGCATGTACCTCGGTTGCAGTTTGTCCCCGGCCCTGGTTGGTCGTGTGGATGGCAGCCACTCGATGTGTCCCTTTCACATCGATGTTTCCCTCTCTCTCTCTTCCTCTCTCTCCCTCCCACTCTGTCTGTACAAAAAATGGAAAAATGTCCTCGGATGAGGATTAAAAAAAAAAAAAAAAACTTTCCCAGACAAGAAAAAGTTAAAGGAGTTCATCACTACCAAACCATTATTATATGAAATGATGAAGGGTCTTTTTGAAGAAAAAGATAAAATGTATGAACAAACAAAATGGCAATGGATACATATCTATCGACAACGGAATCTACAAACAAAATGAACAGGTAGAACAGAAACATTCTCATAGGTACAGAGAACATTTTGTTGGTTGCCATCTGGGAGGGGAGTTGGGGGAATGGGTGAAAAAGGTGAAGGGATTAAGAAGCACAAATTCATTGCTAGACTGACAAACCTCAAAGGGAAAGGTGTTGGGGGGTGGGAAGAAATAAACCAAAGAACTTATATGCATAACCAATGGACACAGACAATAGTGTGGGAAAAGGTGGGAGGGGGGCGGGAGTAGGCAGGAGGGGGTTAATGGAGGAAAAATGTGGAACATCTGTCATACATTTTACATCCAACAATAAAAATTTGGAAAAAAAAATTAAAGCCCTGGCCGGTTTGGCTCAGCGGTTAGAGCGTTGGTCTGCAGTACAGAGAGACCCGGGTTCGGTTCCCGCTAAGGGCATGTACCTCGGTTGCAGTTTGTCCCTGGCCCTGGTTGGTCGTGCGGGTGGCAGCCACTCGATGTGTCCCTTCACATCGATGTTTCTCTCTCTCTCTCTTCCTCTCCCTCCCTCCCACTCTATCTGAACAAGAAATGGAAAAATGTCCTCGGGTGAGGATAGAAAAAAAAAAATTGAACTGCCATTTGACCCAGTGATCTCACTTTTAGGAATATACCCTAAGAAACCTGATACACCAATCAGAAAGAATATGTGTACCCCCATATTCGTAGCAGCACTATTTACAATAGCTAAGATCTGGAAACAGCCCAAATGTCCATCAGTAGACGAATGGATAAAAAGCTGTGGTACATTTACACAATGGAGTTCTATGCAGCTGAAAGAAAGAAAGATCTCGCCCTGGCTGGTTTGGCTCAGAGGTTAGAGTGGCAGCCTGTGGACCAAAGAGTCCCGGGCTTAGTTCCCACTAAAGGCACATACCTAGGTTGCAGTTTGTCTTCGACCCAGAAGGGGTTGTGTGGGTGTCAGCCACTCAATGTGTCTTTCTCTCATCCATGTTTCTCTCTCTCTTTCACCCTCCCACTCTATCTGAAGATAAATGCAAAAATGTCCTAAAAAAAAAGAAAGAAAGAAAGAAAGAAAGAAAGAAAGAAAGAAAGAAAGAAAGAAAGAAAGAAGAAAGAAGAAAGAAAGAAAGAAAGAAAGAAAGAAAGAAAGAAAGAAAGAAAGAAAGAAAGAAAGAAAGAAAGAAATTGAGAGAGATCTTTTATCCTTTGAGATGACATGGAGGGACCTGGAAAGTATTATCCTAAGTGAAACAAGCCAGAGAAAGTCAAGTATCATATGATCTCACTTATTTGTGGAATATAATGAACATAAGAGTCTGAGAAATGGGTTAGTCCCAGAAACGTGGATGTAGGGTACAGAATGACAATCCCAGAAGAGGGAGTAGGGGGGGAGAGATAAACCACAGAACATATATGCATGTATGTATGAAAAATGGATATGGACAACAAAGCTGGGGACAGGGTGGGGATGGAGGGGGGGTGGGGAATCAGTGGGGGGAAAAGGAGAAACATCTGTAACACAAATAAAGTAATTAAAAATAATAATAAAACAAAGGTTTATTAAAAAACAAAAACTAAAAACTAAAAATGGAACTGCCTTATGACTCAGCAAATCTACTTCTGGAATATATCCAAAGAGACCCAAAATAGTAATTCGAAAGAATCTATAAACCTCTATGCCCAGTGCAACATTATTTATAATGGCCAAGATTTGGAAGCAGCCCTAGTGTCCATTCATAGATGAATGGATAAAATAGTTGTGGTATATTCTCAAAATAGCATAACACTTGGGTGTAAAAAGAAGGAAATCGTACCATTTGTGACAGCATGATGGATCTGGAAAATTATACTAAGTGAAATAAGCCAGTCACAGAAAGACAAGTACCATATGATTTAATTTATATGTTGAATATAATGAATAAAATGAACTAAAAGCACAATAGAGACATTCATCGATAGAGAGCAGACTGAAACCATTGGGGTGGGGAGTGTTGAGCAAAGGGGAAAAAAACTCATGGATGTGAACAACAGTGTGATGACTGCCAGGGGTGAGGGTGGGTGGGGGAAGGTAAAAGGGAAATAAATGGTGATGAGCCCACCAGTGCACCAGGCACCATCGGACCAGTGGACCCCCTGTGTCTACACAGACCAGTACAGAGTAGTGGAGTTGTCAAGGTGCCTGCTGCAGAAACCGCAAATGGCTGGGAGCCCAGCACCATCTCCCACAGTAGCAGCCCAATCAAAATAAAGATATACCCCCAGCAACAAAGGCTCAGGAGCAGACATACATCCCCAGGCAACAGAAACACAGCTCAGCAGCTGAGACCCATCCCCAGAAACTACAGCAAAGGCTGAGCAGGAGCTGAGCTCCACTGGATACCAGCACTTCCCAGCCACCAGCAGCAGGAACTGGGGCTCCATAGAGGGCTGTGTGACCCAGGGGCCCACAAGAGCAGTGGGGAGCCAGGGCCCCATTGGGAGCTGTATAATCCAGCTGCCCACAAGAGCGGTGGGGAGCAGCGCTCCAGTGAGACCTGTGCAACCTAGCTGCCCACAAAATAGCTGTGGAGCTGGGTCTCCAGAGGAGACTTTTTGATTCAGCTCTCCACAGGATCAGTGGGAAGCAGGGGCTCTAATGGGGACTGTAAAACCCAGCTTCCCACAAGATTGGTGGGGAGCCAGGGCTTTAGTGGTGCCTGTGTGACCCAGCTGCCCACAGTGCAGGCAGGTAGTGCAGCCAAAGCAGGGCCTGAGCAATACAGATACAGGTGGCACCAGGGAAGAGTGGGGAACACAGCTTCAGAGGGGCTAATGCTATCCAGTAGCAGAACCTACCAGGACATACCAATACCAGCCCCCAGTAGTCAGTCCTCCAGGATCCATAGCAGGCAAGAGGGGACACACAACAGAACAGTCTGAAAGTCACAGCAGTCTTATTTGATATACAGTGAGCTGCCTACACATTCAAACAGCCTTCACCGGGTTTAGAGTACCAGATGGCTAAAATGGGGAGACAAAGAAACAACACCCAAAATACAGAAGAAAAAAAAAGGAATCACCAGAAGAGGAACTACAGGAAATGAAAGAAAGCAACTTATCAGATAAAAAAAAAATCAAAACAATGATGTTAAGGGTGCTCAAATAATTTGGTGAGAACTACAAACAACTTAATAAGAATTATGAAGAGCTCACTGGGAACTACTTCAGCTTAGAAAAAAGAGGTAGAAGGTTTGCATAAAGAGGTAGAAGCTATGCATAAAAATCAAGAGGAAATAAAGAATGACATGGCTGTTATGAAAAATAACTTAGAAGGGTTCAACAGCAGATTAGAAGAAGCTGAAGACCGAATCAATGACTTAGAAGACAAGGTAGAGAAAAATACCCAAATAGAGCAGCAAATGGAAAAAAAGTTCAAAATGCAGGAGGAGAATTTAAGGGAGCTGTGGGGCAACACAAAACATAAAAAATTTTGCAATATAGGGGTACTGGAAATAGAGGAATCAGAGAAAGGAATGGAGAACCTGTTTGAAGAAATAATGACAGAAAATGTTCCTAAACTGGTGAAGGAAAAAGTCACACATGTCCAGGAAACACAGAGAGTCCCAAGAAAGATAAACTCCAGAAGACCCACAGCTAGACACATCATAATAAAAAAAGGAAAACATTAAAGACAAAGAAAGAATCTTAAAGGAAGCAAGAGAGACAGTTACCTACAAGAGAGCTTCCATTAGGCTGTCAGCTGATTTCTCAATACAAGCACTGCAGGTCAGAAGGGAGTGGCATGAAGTGTACAAAGTAATGCAAGGCAAGGGTCTGAATCCAAGACTACTCTATTCAGCAAGGTTATCATTCATAATTGAAAGAGAAATAAAGAGCTTCATGGCTAAAATAATAATAATAATAATAATAATAATAATAAAGGAGTGTACCACCACCAAACCAGCACTGAAAGAAATGCTGAAGAAACTGTTGTAAGAAGAAGAAGACACAAAGAGAGAGAAAGTGGAACACAGGCATAAAATTAAAATGGCAACTAATAATTATATATCAATAATTACCTTAAATGTAAATGTCTAAAATGATCCAATCAAAAGACATAGGGTAGCTGATTAGATAAGAAAACACAATCCATATATATGCTGTCTACAAGAAACCCACCTCACAACAAAAGACTCACACAGGATGAAAGTGAATGGATGGAAAAAATTTCAAAGCAAATAAAGACGAAAAAATAAAAATAAAAAAGCTGGTGTAGCAATACTTATATCTGACAAGATAGATTTCAAAACAAGGGCCATAATAGAAGACAGAGAAGGTCACTACATAATATTAAAAGGATCAATCCAATAAGAGCATATAACCCTGGTAAATATATACGCACCAAATACGGGAGCAGCAAAATATATTAAAAACTTATGGAGGACTTTAAGGGAGAGATTAATAGCAATATGAGCATAGTGGGTGACTTGAACATGTCACTGACACCACTGGATAGATCTTCTAGACAAAAAATTAACAAGGACATAGAGTCCTTACAAGACAAACTAGATCAGTTGGACTTCATTGATATTTACAAAACATTTCACCCCAAAGTTGCAGAATATACATACTTATCGAGTGCACATGGGTCATTCTCAAAGATAGACCACATGTTAGGACACAAAGTAAGTCTCTACAAATCTAAGAAGATTGAAATCATATGAAGCATCTTCTCAGATCACAGTGGCATGAAACTAGAACTAAATTACAATAAAAACACACAAAAACATGCAAATACTTGGAGGCTAAATAGCATGTTATTAAACAATAAATCAGTTACTAATAAGATCAAGGAAAAAATTAAAAACTTTCTGGAAACCAATGAAAACGAACATAGAAGAACACAAAATCTATGGGACACAGCAAAAGCAGTCCTGAGAGGGAAGTTCATAGCACTACAGACCTACCTCAAGAAACAAAAAATTCCTAATTGACTTTTTAACTCTACAACTTAATGAACTAGAAAGAAGAAGAAAAAAAAAAATAACCCAGAGCAAGTAGGAAGAAGGAAATAGTAAAGATCAGACCAGAAATAAATGACATGGAGATTAAAAAACAATTCAAAAGATCAATGAAACAAAAAGCTGGTTCTTTTCAAAGATAAACTTGATCAATGGACCTTTAGCCAGACTCACCAAGAAACAAAAGAGAGGAACCAAGTAAACAAAATCAGAAACGAAAGAGAAGAAGTAACAAGTGACACTACAGAAATACAAAAGATCATCGAAACACACTATGAATAATTATACGCCAGCAAATTGGACAATCTAGGTGATATGGACAAATTTCTAGAAACATGGTCACCCAAAACTGAACCAAGAAGAGATTAAAAGTTTGAACAGACCAATAACAACAAAGGAAATTGAAGACATAATTAAGATACTCCAGCATACAAAAGCCCAGGCCCGGATGGTTTCACGGGGGAGTTTAAGTGAACATTCAAATAAGATCTAATACCCATTCTCCTCAAACTATTCCAAAAAATCCAAGAAGATGGAATACTTCCAAACTCAGTTTATGATGCCAGCATAGTCGTAATTCAAAACAGGTTAAAGACTCTACAAGGAAAGAAAACTACAGACCAATATCCCTGATGAACACAGATGCCAAAATCCTTAACAAAATATTACCAAATCAGATACAGCAATACATCAAAAAAATTATTTATCTTAACCAAGTGGGATTCATCCCAGGGATTCAAGGATGGTACAATATTCACAAATCAACAAATGTGATACACCACATAAACAAAATTAACGATTAAAAACATATGATCAGCCCTGGCCAATTTGGCTCAGCGGTTAGAGGGTCAGCCTGTGGTCCAGAGAGACCCGGGTTCGGTTCCCACTAAGGGCACGTACCTCAGGTGCAGTTTGTCCCCAGCTCTGGTTGGGTCGTGTGGGTGGCAGCCACTCAATGTGTCCCTTTCACATCGATGTTTCTCTCTCTCTCTTCCTCCCACTCTATCTGAACAAAAAATGGAAAAAAATGTCCTTGGGTGAAGATAAAAAACAAAAAACATATGATCATACCAATAGACACTGAAAAAGCACTTGACAAAATCCAACACCCATTTCTGATAAAAATGCTCAGTAATGTGGGAATAGAGGGATCATATCTCAACATAATACAGGACATATATGAAAAACCTACAGACAACATCATACTCAATGGGCAAAAACTAAAAGCATTCCCCTTAAGAACGGGAACAAGACAGGTATGTCCACTTTCACCACTCTTATTCAACATAGTACTGGAAGTTTTAGCCACAGCAATTAGACATGAAGAAAAAAATAAAAGGGATTCAAATTGGAAATAAGGAAGTGAAACTGTCATTATTTACAGATGACATGATATTGTACATAGAAAACCCTAAAGACTCCATCAAAAATCTACTAGACTTAATAAATGAATTTGGCCAAGTCCCAGGATATAAAATTAATGTCAAGAAATCAATGATATTCTTATACACCAAAGATGAACTCACAGAAAAAGAAACTAAAAAATAATCCCATCTACCTTCACAGCAAAAAATTGAGATACCCACAAATAAACTTCAGCAAAGAAGTAAAGGACCTCTACACAGAAAAGTACAGGTCATTGAAACAAGAACTAGAGGAAGATATAAAATAAGTGGAAGCATATACCATGTTCATGGATTGGAAGAATTGACATCATTAAAATGTCCATACTGCCAAAAGTATCCTATTCAATGCAATCCCCATAAAATACTGATGACATATTTCACAGAACTAGAAAAACACTTCCAAAGTTTATTTGGAACCAAAAAAGACACCGAATAACCAAAGCAATCTTGAAAAAAAAGAACAAAGTAGGAGGGATCACATTAGCAGGTATCAGGTTATACTACAAAGCCACTGTAATCAAAACAGCCTGGTACTGGTACAAGAACAGGCAGATAGATCAATGAAACAGAACAGAGAACCCATGAATTGACCCAAGACAATATATTCCATTAATATTTGACAATGGTGGCAAGAGCATACAGTGGAGTCAAGACAGTCTCTTCAATAAATAGTCTTGGTACTTTGCCAAATTCATTTATTAAGTCTAATAGATTTTTGATGTAGCAGGATACAAAATTAACGTCAAGAAATCGACGGCATTCTTGTACATTAATGATGAACTCACAGAAAGAGAAACTGAAAAAACAATCCCATTTACCATCGCTCCAAAAAAATTACGATACCTAGGAATAAACTTAACCAAAGAAGTAAAGGACCTATTTGCAGAAAACTACAGGTCATTGAAAAAAGAAATAGAGGAAGATATAAAAAAGTGGAAGAACATACCCTGTTCATGGATTGGAAGAATTAACATCATTAAAATGTCCATACTACCCAAAGCAATCTATAGATTCAATGCAATCCCCATCAAATACCAACGACATATTTCATAGAACTAGAACAAATACTTCAAAAGTTCATATGGAACCAAAAAAGACCCCGAATAGCCACAGCAATCTTGAAAAAGAAGAACAAAGTTGGAGGGATCACATTACCAGATATCAGGTTATACTACAAAGCGACTGTAACCAAAACAGCCTGGTACTGGCACAAGAACAGGCATATAGACCAGTGGAACAGAACTGAAAACCCAGAAATGGACCCAAGGCAATACGCTCAATTAATATTTGACAAAGGTGGCAAGAGCATACAGTGGAGTAAAGACAGCCTCTTTAATAAATGGTGTTGGGAAAATTGGACAGCTACATGCAAAAAAATGAAACTCGACCATCAACTTACACCATACACAAAAATAAACTCAAAATGGATAAAAGACTTAAATGTGACCCGTGAATCCATAAAAATTCTAGAAGAAAATGTAGGCAACAAATTTCGGACATCATACGGAGCAGAATTTTCACTGATACATCACCTAAGGCAACAGAAATAAAGGAGAAAATGAACACATGGGACTACATCAAACTAAAAAGCTTCTGCACAGCAAAAGAAAAGATCATCAAAATGGAAAGACAACCCACTGTATGGGAGAACATCATTGCCAATGATGTATCAGATAAGGGATTAATTTCCAATATATACAGAGAGCTCATACAACTCCAGAAAAGGAAGACAAAGAACCCAATTAAAAAATGGGCAGAGGAGCTGAATAGACACCTCTCCAAACAGGACATACAAATGGCCAAGAGACATATGAAGAAATGCTCAACATCACTAATCATCCGAGAGATGCAAATTAAAACAACAATGAGGTATCACCTCACACCTGTCAGAATGGCCGCCATCAACAAATCATCAAACAACAAGTGTTGGCGAGGGTGTGGAGAAAAGGGAACTCTAATACACTGCTGGTGGGAATGCAGACTGGTGCAGCCGCTATGGAAAACAATATGGTGCTACCTCAAAAAATTAAAAATTGAACTTCCATTTGACCCAGTGATCCCACTGCTGGGAATATACCCTAAGAAGCCTGAAACACCAATCAGGAAGAATATATGTACCCCCATGTTCATAGCAGCACTATTTACAATAGCTAAGATCTGGAAACAGCCCAAGTGTCCACCAGTAGACGAATGGATCAAAAAGCTGTGGTACATATACACAATGGAGTACTATGCAGCGGTAAGAAAGAAAGATCTCTTATCCTTTGAGACGACATGGAGGGACCTGGAAAGTATTATCCTAAGTGAAAGAAGCCAAGCAGAAAAAGACAAATACCACATGATCTCACTTATATACGGAATATAATGAACATAACAGTCTGAGGAATACAGTAGACCCAGACACATGGAAGTAGGGTACAGACTGACATCCCTCAGAAGAGGGGATGGGGGGGTGGGGGGGTGGGAAGAGATAAACCACAGAACTTATATGCATGTATGCATGACCAATGGACATGGACAACTAAGCCGGGGACAGGGTGGAGGGGGAGGGGGGTGGGGGGTGCCAATGGGGTAAAAAGGTAAAATATCTGTAACAAAAAAATAAATAAAACTTCATAATAAAAAAAAAAAAAAAAAAAAAAAAAAAAAAAAAATAAATAGTCTTGGAAAAATTGGACAGCTACTTGCAAAAAAAAATGAAGTTAGACCACCAACTTACACCATACACAAGAATAAACTCAAAATACATAAAATACTTAAATGTGACCAGTGAATCCATAAAAATCCTAGAAGAAAATGTAGGAAACCAAATTTCAGACATCATATGCAACAGAATTTTCACTGATACCACCCATAAGGCAGAAGAAAGAAAGGAAAAAATAAACACATGCCACTATATCAAACTAAAAAGCTTCTGCACGGCAAAGTAACAGCCATGAAAATGGAAAGGGAACCCTCTATACGGGAGACCATAATTGCCAATGGTGCATCAGAAAAGGGGTTAATTTCCTAAGTATATAGTGTACTCATACAACTCAACAAAAGGAAGATAAAGAACCCAATTAAAAAGTGGGCAGAAGACCTAAATAGACACCTCTCCAAACAGGACATACAAATGGCCAAGAGACATATGAAAAAATGCTCAACATCACTAATCATCATTTAGATGCAAATTAAAACAACTATGAGGTATCACTTCACACCTGTCAGAATGGCTGCCATCAACAAATCATCAATGAACAAGTGCTGGTGAGGGTGTGGAGAAAAGGAGACTCTAGTACACTGCTGGTGGGAATGCAGAATGGTACAGCCACTGTGGAAAACAATATGGTGTTACCTCAAAAAGTTAAAAATTGAACTGCCATACGACCCAGTGATCCCACTTCTGGGAATATACCCTAAGAAGCCTGAAACACCAATCAGAAAGAATATATGTACCCCTATGTTCATAGCAGCACTGTTACAATAGCTAAAATCTGGAAGCCACCCAAGTATCCACCAGTAGATGAAAGAAAAAAAGAGCAGTAGTACATGCATACAATGGAATACTATGCAGCTGTAAGAAAGAAAGATCCTTTGATCTTTTGAAATGACATGAAGGGTCCTGGAGAGTGTTGTGCTAAGTGAAACAAGCCAGTCAGAGAAAGACAAGTATCACATGATCTCACTTATTTGTGGAAAATGCTGAACTAAACAAACTTATGAACAAATTTGACCCAGCGACATAGAGGTAGGGTACAGTCTGAGAAACCCCAGAAGAGTAGGAGTTGGGGTGGAAGAGATAAGCCACAGATCTTATATAGATGTATGCATAACCAATGGACATAGACAACAAAGCTGGGGACAGGGCAGGGAGGGTGGGGGAGGGGGGATTCAGTGGGGCGGGGAGGAGAAACATCTGTAACAAAAATTAATTAATAAAAAATAATTTAAAAAATAAAGAATATTGACTAGGAAAATAAATACAGTGTACTGATTCTGTGTTGTGAAATTGTACACCTAAACCCTATATAATTTTGTTAATCAGTATCCTAATAAATTCAATTTTTAAAAAAGCCTGTTCACCCAGACTCTCTTTAAGCCTCTCATTTCACTGTATTTACCAGTCCAGAGCTATTTTAATGCTAGTTTAACATAACACTGCAAAATTCCAACATGTTCCTTACGTTGCAAGACCTGCTTCAAAATCATACCACCGTGCACTGCTACCCTATAAATATTCTTACTTGACATCTTCTTTTTAAAAATTTTGTCTTATGCATTTATTTTTATTAATTTATTTTTGTTACAGATGTTTCTCCACCCCCCCCTTGACACTCTCCTCCCAATCCACCCCCTGCCCCGTCCTGAGCATTGTTGTCTATTAACATGCCTTTTTTGAGTTATGACTGTTCCTTACTGCTATAAGTTTAATCAACTATGTTTTGCTTGATTAACAGGTTTTTTTGGTGGCCTTTTTGAGAGTAAAGGTATGATGTTGGTACAGTTTTCCTTCCAGGCTGAGAATTATTATGTCTAAAATGTCTAAACTTATAAAAATAAAGATAGATGGATAGATAGCAAGTAAGGAATATTTTATCTTTTTGAAATTAAGTATTTTTAACACGTAGTATGCCATATACTGGGACAGGGGAGGTAATTTCTTTTTCTTTATTTATTTTAGAGAGAGAGGAGGGGAGAGGGAGAGAGACATAGAAACATTGATGAGAGAGAACATCAACTGGCCACCTCCTGCATGCTCCCCACTGGAAATTGGACCCACAACCTGGGCATGTGTCCTGACCAGGAATCTAATCGGTGATCTCTCGGTGCATGGGTCAATGCTCAACCACTGAGCCACACCGGCCAGTCAGGGGTGGTGATTTTTAAACTGAATTAAGTCCTAGAGTCTTTTAGAATTCTGAAGAGTTTTGCCTATGCCTCCCTGCAAAAAATACAACTTTATACATGATCTTACATATAATTTTAAGGGTTCATAGATCTTCTGAAACCCATTTATGGAGTCCAAGTTATAAACCCTGCTCTAGAAAGTTCACCAACTTGAGAAACTACCTCAGAAAACTCTCCATTCTTTGTAACAAATTTATTAAAAAATTTATTTATGTTTATTTTTTCATTTTAATTTTTAAAGGTGAAAGGAATTAGACATAAGGAATTTAGAAACTATATAATGCAAAGTGGGTCTGGGCCACTTTTGGTGCTTGTTTAAAATGCATATATCCAGGTTCTATTTCAGATCTATTCTGGTAGTAGTGTTTTGAAATCTGCAGTTTAAGACTCCCCAGACAATTCTACTGCACAATGAAGTAAAAGAACCACTAATCTAGATGGACAAAGTAAACCAGTACTGCAAATCAAAAGCATAATCTCTCACCTGGCCAATGTGGCTCAGTGATTGAGCATCGACCCATGCACCAAGAGGTCACTTGTTTGATTCCCCATCAGGGCACATGCCCAGGTTGTGGGCCCAATCTCTAGTGGAGGGCATGTAGGAGGCAGCCAATAGATGTTCTCTCATCAATGTTTCTATCTCTCTTTCCCTCTCCCTTCCTCTCTCTCTCTAAAATCAATAAAGAAAAAAAATGTGAAAAATAAATCACAATCTCTTAACTGTATACCCAGGTTCTCTAGATATAAATCATGGCATAATCATATTTTTGCTATTACTTTCTACTTGGAATACTAGCCCAGGATTCTAAATACATTAATTCATCCTCAATGGTACAATAAAAATGTAAAATGTAAAAAGCATCCTCAAATTGAAGAGAAGGTCTATGAACAATATTCAATACAATAATATCAAAGAAGCTATCAGAGTGAACAGTAAAGCAGACATCATATGATATGGGAGGTATTGCTGAATTCAATATTAGTTATATAGTCAGTATTTTAAAACATTTAGTGAATACAACATTGTTTCTATTTTCATTCCCACCCTGGCAAATAGACGATGCCAAAACCTGTGATCACTCTAGGCTATGGGGTTGTCAATCACATTAAATCAGATCCTGTAGGATAGCTAGGTCTACTGGCAGTCTTTCTAATGTGAAATGATAATGATAATAATAATAATAATAATAATAATAATAATAATAAAGCAAAGCAAAGTGCAGTCTCTCCTTAGAACCATAAGGAGAACACAAGGTGAAATTCTCCATTCCTAAGTAACAGTCACACTGAAGTGATCCAATCTGAAATTAAGGGTCACACTTGGTTTATCCAATCAATAGAAATCCAACTTTAGTCAAGTAGTTTAATCAATTATCTCCACCTGGAAGCCCTGCCAGCCCTTGAAACTCAAACTATTCAAGAGGAAACTTAGCATCTTCTCACAGAAATTTGCAACTGCTGAGAGATGACATCCCCATCTTTCTGGCCAATCACAGATCATTTTAATTTTTTATTTATTTATTTATTTTTTTTATGAATTTTTATTTATTTTTTTGTTACAGATATTTTACCTTTTTACCCCATTGGCACCCCCCACCCCACCCCCCCTCCATCCTGTCCCCGGCTTAGTTGTCCATGTCCATTGGTCATGCATACATGCATATAAGTTCTGTGGTTTATCTCTTCCCACCCCCCCACCCCCCATCCCCTCTTCTGAGGAATGTCAGTCTGTGCCCTACTTCCATGTGTCTGGGTCTACTGTATTCCTTAGACTGTTATGTTCATTATATTCCGTATATAAGTGAGATCATGTGGTATTTGTCTTTTTCTGCTTGGCTTCTTTCACTTAGGATAATACTTTCCAGGACCCTCCATGTCGTCTCAAAGGACAAGAGATCTTTCTTTCTTACCGCTGCATAGTACTCCATGGTGTATATGTACCACAGCTTTTTTATCCATTCGTCTACTGGTGGACACTTGGGCTGTTTCCAGATCTTAGCTATTGTAAATAGTGCTGCTATGAACATGGGGGTACATATATTCTTCCTGATTGGTGTTTCAGGCTTCTTAGGGTATATTCCCAGCAGTGGGATCACTGGGTCAAATGGAAGTTCAATTTTTAATTTTTTGAGGTAGCACCATATTGTTTTCCATAGCGGCTGCACCAGTCTGCATTCCCACCAGCAGTGTATTAGAGTCCCCTTTTCTCCACACCCTCGCCAACACTTGTTGTTTGATGATTTGTTGATGGCGGCCATTCTGACAGGTGTGAGGTGATACCTCATTGTTGTTTTAATTTGCATCTCTCTGATGATTAGTGATGTTGAGCATTTCTTCATATGTCTCTTGGCCATTTGTATGTCCTGTTTGGAGAGGTGTCTATTCAGCTCCTCTGCCCATTTTTTAATTGGGTTCTTTGTCTTCCTTTTGTGGAGTTCTATGAGCACTCTATATATATTGGAAATTAACCCCTTATCTGATACATCATTGGCAATGATGTTCTCCCATACAGTGGGTTGCCTTTCCATTTTGATGATTGTTTCTTTTGCTGTGCAGAAGCGTTTTAGTTTGATGTAGTCCCATGTGTTCATTTTCTCCTTTATTTCTGTTGCCTTAGGTGATGTATCAGTGAAAATTCTGCTGCGTATGATGTCCGAAATTTTGTTGCCTACATTTTCTTCTAGAATTTTTATGGATTCACGGGTCACATTTAAGTCTTTTATCCATTTTGAGTTTATTTTTGTGTATGGTGTAAGTTGATGGTCTAGTTTCATTTTTTTGCATGTAGCTGTCCAATTTTCCCAGCACCATTTATTAAAGAGGCTGTCTTTACTCCACTGTATGCTCTTGCCACCTTTGTCAAATATTAATTGAGCGTATTGCCTTGGGTCCCTTTCTGGGTTTTCAGTTCTGTTCCACTGGTCTATATGCCTGTTCTTGTGCCAGTACCAGGCTGTTTTGGTTACAGTCGCTTTGTAGTATAACCTGATATCTGGACAGATCATTTTAAGCCTGCAATCATCTCTGACCTCAAATTTTTATCCAACATCCATACATTAACCTAACTATCTTAGGAATTTGAATTTAATCTCCATTTCTACTGCCACTATCTCACTAAGGCCCTATTGCCTCTGGCCTAGAGGCTTGCAGTACCCCCCACAACTGGTCTCGTATCATCCAGTCTCACTTTCTGTCCTTAATTCATTCTGCACATTTGCTATCAGGAGAATACTACTCTTCTCAAAGCATAAGCTTTAATCATCTAACACTCCTGTTCTAAAAAATTTCAAGAAATTTCCACTATACACTAAAAGAGCCAGATTCCTTAGAATAGCATTTAAGGGCCTCTATGATTTGGCTCCAAGTTAACTTTCAAGGTTCAATTCCTATGATTCCATTTCTTGCATCCGTCTTCATTCAAACCTACATCCCTTTCTCTCCTTGCTTTCCTCACTACCATGTCCTTTTTAATGTTTTTCCTTTTGCTTAGAATACCCTTTTCCATCTTCACAAATCCAAATCCCATATGGTTCTCAAGATCTAGCTCAAATGTCACCTTTTATATAAACCATTTTCTAACTCAACCTTCAATGAATATATACCAAGCACCATTTTGTACCAGGCACTGAGTATAAACCCTTGGGACAAGGGCCTGCTTCCTTTCATTTCCCAAGCTAAAAGTAATCCCTTTTCTCTGAATTATCATAGCAAATGAACATAATTTATAGTATGTAACATAATCTATATTGTATTGAGCTTGATTAAGTTCATACTTTTTTTCCCCTTACTAGACTGAGCTCCAAATTTCCTAGTGGTTTTAAGGACGCACTTGATAAATATGTTTAATAAGTGAATACCCTGTCATTTCATCTCCAAACAGTGAGATCATCATATTCTTCTTATTTGATAGAATATTTTAATCATTATACAGATTTAGTTTTAATTCTATCAGCAAAATCAATAGAATCAAGCTCAAAAAGGCCAATCTCTTAGGAAATATAAGCTGTTTACAAAATAAAAATCAATACAGAAACCATCCTAGCAGATTGATGTTTAAAACAACTGACCTATCTAAAAAATAACAACTATTTATTTGCCAGGATACCTAGTCAGTATTACACAATAATGATATTAATTAAATCAAGGGACATAAGGTATATGTTGATCATGGAAGGTTGGCATTTTTGTCTTTCCTACTTTGCTATTACCTCCATTCTCAAGCTGTTTCCAGTGTGGCCCAATAAGCTGTCATGGTTAAGAAGAACAAGGGGAAATGACTAGAGAGAATATGAGGGCTATATTCTGATGCTTTTTGGGGAATCAGAGCAAGGCGCAAGTACCATCGCCTCACACAATATGTATGGAAACAGTACATTTTTCTTCTTGTTGCAATCTAAAAACTAATAGTAATAGTAGTTTACAATTAATGAACACATAGCATGTGCTAGGTAATGTACTATGTAAACTATATACATTATCACATTTAATATTTATACAAATTTTAGGAGGTAGGTACTGTTATTCCCAGTCAAAGCTGAATAAAGAGAGGCTCAGAGGAGCTAAGCCATTTTCCCAAAGTTTCCCAGCTTGTAAGAGGAGGAATAAGACTAAACACCTACATCTAGGGCCTTAATTCATTTTGTGAATTTTGTTTTTAATTGTGCTTAAACATACATTACATAAAATTTAGCATCTTAACCATTTTTAAGTGTACAGTTCAGTAGCATTAAATGTGTTCACATTGTTTTGCATCCATCACCACCATCCATTTCCAGAACACTTCATCTTGCAACACTAAAACTCTGTACCCTTTAAACGATAACTCCCCATTTGTGCTACCACTTTGTCTTTATGATTTTGACTACTATAGGTAACTCATATAAGTAGAATTATACACTATGTATCTAAATTATACTTTTAAAACTATTTTTTAAAGATTCTATATCTAAAAAATCTAGATCTGCACAATTTTATTCTGTTGGACTACCAGAAACACTGATTACACAAAACTGTTTTTAAATTTTTCACTTACCGAAGGATGGGCTGCTATGTATCCATGTGCACTTTTATCTGAAAAGTGAAGATAAAGCTGTCACCTTTGTTTTATATAGACTATTTTATTTAAATGTTATACTTAAAAAACTGCATGCATTAGTTCAGAAGGAAATTCTCCGATTCATTATAAATAGATACTAGAATAAATTAGATGTTTTCTTAATATAATTCACACCCTTAGATCTTCAACATATTATCACATCATTTTGTAGACCTTTAATGAGGGTCTCCAGTGACTCAGCTCTATGGAGAACAGTTAAGATTTCCTACTCCTGGATTGGATACATTCAGGCCTGAAACCTGAGATAATACCAAACCCTACACACACACACACACACACACCAGGTTCTCAAATAACATTGTTTCATTAAACATTGCTTCCTTATAACATTGGTGAGATGCGGTAGAAATTTTACTCTTGTTTATAACAAGTAGCCTATGGTAAAATTGGTTTCATTATATGTTGTTTGTCCTCAGTTCCAAGAACCTATGGAGAACATTAAGTGAGGACTTACAAAATCTAGGTTTTCTGTTCATGTCTTCAACCCACAAATTTAATGCTTTTTCCATTTTAACTAAGCACCTATCACACTATGGTTGTAACTTTTGCAGTTTGAGTTGTGACAGCAAAACTACCATGAATTTCTTCTTCACAATTATGAATAGAAGAATTGTTTTTACTATAGATCTTAGCAACTTCAGCATATGAGTTTTTTCTTTCCTTATTAAGTTGACAACTTTCACCTTTTCACTTAAATAAAGCATTTTAAATATTCTCTTTGGCATATCCTAATTGCTAGCATCACTACTCTTGTGTTTTTTATTAAGTAAAATAAGGGCTACTTGAACATAAGCACTGCCATACCATGATAGGTGATCTGATAATTCAGATGGCTACTAAGTGCCTAACAGGTAGGGAGCATGTGCAGCATAGGCAAGCTGAACAAAGAATGATTAATGTTCCAAGTGGGATGGAACAGGACCACATGAGATTTCATTTCATTACTCAGAACAGCACAAAACTTAAAATTTATAAGTATTTACTTCTGAAGTTTTCCATTTAATATTTTTGGACCATGGTTGACCATGGATAACTAAAACTACAAAAATACGAATAAGGGGGGTACTACTATACATATATACATATATAACTAGAATATGTCTACTACTTCTTCCTTCTTCTCCCCTCTCTCCCTCCTTTTCCTTCCTCCCTTCTACCTGCTCTTACCCTCCCCTACTCCTCTTCCCCCTTATTCCTCCTCTCCCTGACTCCTCCTTCCCATCCTATTAGTTAGTTCTGACATTAGAGCATTGAGAAAACATATGGTGGTGTTTCACTCAACTCAGAATAATGCAACAACTCAGATACTGTTCAGTTGCAACATAGTTTTTAGGATTTATTCTTTGTACATTGAGAGAATTCAATACAAAAATAAAAGGATTAAAAAGCAGTGAAAACTTTGAATAAAGACAAATTCTGAGAATCTAAACATTTTTAATGGGTACACTGAAATTATTTCTTGAATGCATTTTGGTTCTCATCACCTATGGTTCCATGGTTTACTTGGAGCATAGCTCTAAATTTCCTCACATTAAGTGTTTCGTGATGTGTCACCAGGATCTCTTAAATATTCTATTCCATGTGATAGACTAAATATCATAAAAAAGTTCTCCTTGATAGCATTTTTCTTCTTTTAGGTTTTTGTCATTGGATAATAGAAGTTAATCTTCTCATTAAAAAGAGTCCTATTTGATAGCATGTAAATTGCCATATACCTTTAAGTTTAGCCTTAGATTTTTGATATGGCCAAATCGGAAACTTCCCCTTCCAAGTATATTCTTGCCCCATTCCTGAATAGATCAATCTTACCCTGTATTAAAACTAATGCCAAAAGGTATGGGCTCTTTATAGCTGGGGCACTAATGATAGTATTCTCTTCTTTTGTTAGATGTTAAAAAAGAAATTGTTCTTGAGAGGCAACCCAGATAATATTTCTCAAAATGCAAAAGTATAATTTGATATATGTAGTTTAGTTGCTTACAGTGAAAATTTGAACATCAAAGCTTAAAACAAAGGCCAGGTCTTCAATCTAGCAAATGAAGCCAAAATTTGGCAGACACATGGCCTTTCACTCTTAGAAAAAGCAAGCCACAATATCTTTTTTAAAGTCTGATTTTGAGGTCTGATAAAAATAACCTAGCAGCCATAAAACTTGTGCTGTGTTATCATGGGTCAATTAAATGGTTCTAAAGAATAAAATAAAGTTCAAGAAACCATTGTTTGATCCATACATTTCTTACTTCATGAACACGTTATAAGGCCTGATCCTAAGTAACTGAGTCCATGCCAGTGAAGAGAGAAAACAAAAATTTTGATTGCTCATTCAAACTGACAATTACTGCTTCACTGAAAAATTTCCTTATTTCAGTTCTAAAATTGCTCAACCACTGGAAATCCATTAACATCAACTGCAACTTCCAACTCATCATTTGGTTTACTTTTATTGAAGTCATTAGGAGAAAGAACTATAACTGACATCAAAGACCCTACAGGTATTCTGTTCTAATTCTGAGTCTCTGAGACTGGAATTATTTTATCACTTTTTGATAGCCTAGATTTACTCTTACCTCCTGATGTAAAACTCATGTATTTCTGGTTGTTGACTGTTTCTTTGGAGTCATAGAATTTGAGAACATCTAGAACTGCTTGTGGGTTCTTCTTCTGTTCCAGTTTTGTTATGTTGGAGGTTTGGAGTAATCGTGCCCATTGCTCAGGAATTCCCTGTGGACAACCAAAGGCAAAGAATGGCAGATCAGAACATTCAGCAGCTACATTTTTCTGGTCCAGTAAAGTTCTTCACCAAGAAGCCCATGCTACCTGTAGGATTTCACTTGGGAAACTGAAGTTACACTCTAGATTTAAAGTTAGTAACTTAATAATGCAATCATTCTCTTCTCTAAATAAAACATATAGGTAAAACTAGAATCCAACTTAAAAAGGGTGGGTGGGAGTATGACTGTGATAGAAAAAAAAGCACATGAAAATCACCTCCATATTAACTCTGCTCATCCATGAAATGATGTTTACAGCTTAGCTTATTTATTCTGGTGACTCAGGGCAGACATAGCAAGACTTCTCTAAATTTGTGCACAGCATAGTATAGTGCATATCAATAGATTTTATTTGACTGAAATACCATAAGCTATTTCTGGACATGTTATAATTAAAATATCTTTTGGAACAAAAAGAAAGCCTCATCCTTGGTGAATTAATATTTTGTGATTATAAAATATAATTTTTAGGGTCTAGAGTCTTAATAGAAAGGGTGATTGAGAGGAGACAAAGACATAATTGTGGAGGAGCAATAACCACTGAGATGTTATATAGTAGCATAAATGCTGCTCTGGGCATTTTCCCTGCAGCTTTGTTGTCTCCTCCCTCCATCCCGTCCTCCTCACTTCATTCATGGGCCACATAGAATGAACTGGGGACTGTTGCAACTATGCCAAAGCCTTGTGAGAATTTGCAATAATCTGAAACATTTAGAGCAGAGAGGAAGGAGTATTTGGAAATCTAACCAAGGAGAATTGCAAAAATTACATAGAGGAGTTAGTTTTACATTAGGCATTCAGTATTATTTCCTAGTTGTTCAGTCTAGAGATGTCCCCATTTCATAATTACTCAACTTCCAAGAGCAACTTGGAGTGAGAAACAGATACACTATTCCTGAAGTGCATCTAGGTACAATTTAGGTGGTTTTGTCCTATGAAGTCTCGGCAAAACAATGTGTGACGTGGGCCTCCAGAGTTTGGGAATGACAACAAAAAAGTGAGATAAGCCAAGCAACAACTCTACTGCACACACATGAACCTGCTGCTGCAGTGCTATGACATCTCAAAGAAGCACTTTGATGCAAGCTTCTTTTGGGCCTGTGACGCACCTCTGGGAGCTTCCCTGGGCACATCTGTGAACCATAGAGATCTGGCTGTAATGGACGTAAATAAAGAAAGAAAAGAAAGTTAAAACAGAATGTGGGACAACTTAGAAGGTGGGAGGAGATGAAACCAATGGGTCTGAATGGGGGAGGTAATCCCATCTAAAGTGGGGGGGTCATAAAAATAGGGAGGTATTAACTAAATCAGGGGCAGGCCAGGCTATCGGACAGCAGATTTAAGAAAACAATGTTTCAAAGTTTGGATGCGTAATCCCACTTTTGGCTAGATGCTTCCTTCATAAATATGGAATAATAAGAATTATCATTAAAGGACAGAAGATATTGCTAAAAGGCAGAAACATAAATTTGGAGGGAAGAAGGATGGCATTATGAAGAGCTTCAAGAATAATTTGTAAATTGCTTTTGTAACTGGTGATCGATCACAGGTAGCCAATGGCCATGAAATGAACATATAAATTTCAGTTCCCAATTGAGTTAACCAGTTTCAGTTTCATACTAGAAATGTCTATGTGGCTACAATTCAAAGGATGGCTATATGGTGATGCTGAATTTAATATTTGCTTTCATTGATTGATTCTTTTGTATTTTGTAGCTGAAGTCATGGCTGGCTTCGAGAAAGCTAAATGGAGGATTCCCTACACAGCCAGACTCTGTGTTTGCATTTTTTAGACATTTAGATCAGGGAAAGAGAAACCATTTCTTTTCAAACCATATAGAAACAATTCCATTTTAATTCTACAGTTCTAAAGTCTTTCTCCCTACAAAATAAGGTAAGATACACAGTAACAACTTTATCTAAGTAAATATATCCCAATGCTACAGAAACATGCTTTGACCCAACTGACTTAATTTGGAATATGGGTCTTTGATTCCTAGCATTTGAAGTTACTCCAAGCACAGTGAAACAATACTTTTACATGCATTAATCACGCAATTTGATGCTAAAGCCTTAAGCCAAATATTTGAACTCAGGAGCCCATGCATGATCCCAGTTCTGAGTCTAAGTGCAATTAATAGCATTTGGTTAATACTGTAATGGCCAAAGGAGTTATTAAATGTTACAAAATCTGGTATACATTGCACATAACCACTAGAGCAGACATCACTAGCATGATCATTACCATAATTATTAGAATATTTGCAGTTATTATACATTCTCATAGCACTTCTATACTTTTGTGATAAATAAATAGTCTTGTGGTCACTAACCCATAAGAAAGAAATGCTGTCAATTGCAGAAGATCCTCCAAATAACTCTACTTACCACAATAATACATTCCTGACATATTATTTTATTTTTTCAGTTTAAATAAACCAGTTAATCAATGAAACCTGACCTTCAAATTTGAATGTATATCACAAAGATATATCATATAATAAGAAAGCCATCTCATTACTCCAAATTGAGGTACAAATCCCAAAAGTTAGACAGCTAATGGAGACCTGGAAGTGAGAGCATCAGCAGCAGGAGCACATATAAATGCCTGGCCATGTATACAATAATGACTAGATGTACATCAAGCTGAGGATTGTCCACTGTGGCCCAGGAGAATGGCAGCATGATACAACAGGTCAAGCATCTATCTTATCATAAGAAATGATCATTTATATCACTCATACCATTTTTCCCTCTGATTGACTTGAAGCGACCGTCACAGGTCTAGAAGTCTGGAAGGGGAAGTTCTGAAGTATTTGGGACAAAAATGGCAATATAAAGGGTAAGGACTTATAGTAGTTTAATACCCCAAATCTCACCCCCCAACTTAATTTTAATCTTAGGGTCCAAGTGTATGAACAGGTGTACAAGGTTTTAGGGGCAAATTAGCCATAGGGTAATCACCAAGCAACACACCAAACCAGCGTCCAAATATTTAAGATAACTAGCCCTTGTAAGACAGCTGGACCACACAGTTCAACAAATTGCTCAAAATTCAACCTAAACAACTGCAAATCAAATTAGCTATGCACGCAATGAATTAGTGGTACTGTGGAATTAGGACCCAACTTTAATTCCTACTGATAAAATTAATTTATTTAAATTTTTATTTATTGATTTTAGAATGAGAAAAAAAGGATGAAAGAGAAAGGGAGAGAGAGAGAAAGGAATATGGTTTGTTGTTCTACTTATTTATGCATTAATTGGTTGATTCTTATATGTGCCCTGACCCAGGATCGAACCAGCAACCTTGGCATAAAAGGATGACAATCTAACCAACTGAGCTACCCATCCAGTGCCCAATCAAATGATATTTAAAAGCTTAGTATCATTTTGTACTTTTAAAGTTTGTAAATGTAAATAATAGGTTATGATAGTAAAAAAAAACAAAACAAAGAACAACAACAACAAAAAACACGCAGAATTTGGCATCCTCAAAAATAATGTATGGACAAGTAGTTGTAAAAAAGCATCAACATGAGAATAAAGTGTATCAGATTTCAAATTTGGCCTGTGTCTTATCAATATATTCAAATGGATTTCTAGCACATGACTGAATCCAAACAACTGATTTATTTCAAATTAGGTTTCTGGGAGAAAGGGATAGATTTTTATTTGGTTTGTTTCAGTTGCATCAAACTGTCTTTTGCAATTGGAAAGATTGCTCACCACATATTCCACCTCATCCCTCTCTGGTTCAGTCTTTGGGTTCTAATTGATAGAAAAGGGAAAATGGCTGACTGCATTCAGCAAGATGATGACAATTCACTGTCCTTCATTTCCAATGAGAATCCATAAAGAAACATGAAAGAGTTAAAGAGAGATTGTATAAGATGTCAAGGAAGTTGGAAAAAGTAAAGAAAAAAACAAACAATTGGAAAGAAAACAGAATGTCACATGAGAATAGAGGAGGAGAAAACTTTTACATCACAATGTGAAAAGGAAAAAACAAGAAAAGAAAAATATAAAATGATAACAATAAAACATAAGAGAAATTTAAGCAGAAGGAAAAAGCATGTAGAACATAAAAAGGTCAAAAACTGGAAAAATAAAGTTCATCAAATAAAAAAGGGAAGGTATATCAGACAAAACTTATAAGGTTTAAATGTTTTATTGTTACAAATGTCAAAAATAGTCAATCTATGACTTTAAAAAAAATCTTAACTTAAAAATACATTATTTGGTAGTAATGATGGTAGTCATAGTGGTGCCAGTGAGGTTAAATTTCTTAAGTGTAACTAAGAATATTTTCACAAATAGTAAAGAACAGAAGCTGGGCTCATACTCAAGGCAATTTGAGTAATATCTCTGACTCCAGTGGTGAAACTGGTTAAATCCTACCAGTATCTCAAATTTGACAATATTAATACTTCTCAATGTTTTCTTCTTGCTACTGAGAATATAGAAATAATTAGCTCATATCACTTTATAAGTCCAAGATGTTTAACCGATTTCCATTTCATTCTCATATTGCTTACTTCCAGAATTGAAAAAAAAAAATCGTATAATTGGCTGTTAATCAGAGACATGGTTTGCTTCTCCAAATCAAATCAATTTGTCACCTCTTTTTTTCTTTCACTTAATCATATGACAGTCTACTCACTAACCATCATGTTATATAACAGGAAATTGAATTATTTAATATCTAAATTTATCTCTGGTTTAAAAACCTATGAATATATTGTGATGATCCTATCTTAGATGTTTTTGTTTGAATGCAGTCAAAATTACTCATTATCTCAGATTGCACATTGTGACTGAGTTTCTTACTAGTGTGGGAAAGATAGTTGATATTTCTAGCCACATTTTTTCCTTCTTCCATCTAAAAAAAAAAAAGATGTCAGATCTTAAGTATAAAGTGTCATAGATCTGAGATTCTGTGCTATTTGAACACTACAGATAACCAAATAAAGGCTGGATCTATAGATATGTGGGCTTTTCTAAAAATTTCTTATTGGTATTTATTATATATATATATATATATATATATATATATACACACACACACACACACACACAGAGACATATATATGTGTACATATATACATATATATCACATGTATATAAAGCTTACAAAATATGTATATCCATCAGTATTTCCTCCTGAAATCAGTTTTTTTTTAATGTCTACAAAATATACCTGTTTAGCCTAAATATAATCTATGTTCTTAAAATCAAAGTGAAAGATGATAGGTCAATTTTACAGAGTTTTTGGTTAGTGTGTATGGTTAGCTGATCTGGGTAATCCGGATTCCAATGAAAAGCCTGAATTATTCAGACAGATTGTCTTTATTGTCCAAGTTGATTTGATGATTCTCAGATATACTTCAAATGATAAAGAATAGGCTCAATCAAGCAGGGTCTAACTACTAGGACTACATCTTCTATGCAACAATAAATTAGCATTTTCAATCAAGTTGAAGACTATACAGCCATCCGAAATTTTTGTTAAGATGGACAAAACTATTTGGCCAATATTCTTGCCATCAAAAATTTCAAGTCTGACATTTTGGCACATGGCAATTGTTGCTTGAAATCTACTATAATATAGGATTTTTTTATGGCTTACAAAACAAAATAAGCTTACTTACAGTGAATTCCCCGGTGACTGCATCAAACCCCACATGAATTGTATGTTCAAAGTCTGAAGGAAGAGAGATCTCTGGGCGTTCTTTCTCTTTCTTCTTATTGGCTAAAGGCAAAATGTTAACATGTATTTATTTGGGTTATAGTGTTGGCATCCAAAAGTTGTACAATTAGATTAATCAAAACCAGTTACACATTTGAAATACAGTTGATTCCAATACAATTTTAATAATACTTAACTGCAGAAATTATAATTTTATTTGCAGAAGTGGCTGACAGTTGGACAAAAAATGTTATGTTCAAAAAAATTATAAATTTCCAAAATGCAATCCAAATAAAACCTGCAGACAAATTGATATATGTCCTCTACCAGTCTAATGATATAACCACTAGGTATCTAGGTTATTGTGTTCAAATGATTTGTTGAATTAAATACTGCTTACTAAAGAAGAAACTCATTATGCTCAAGTCAAGCTAAGGTTTACTATTAGAATAAAAATAATAAAAAAGAAAATTGACTATGCTATCTATAAATGTGTTATGCATTGCTTCCACATTAACCATAGCTAATTATTAAGTAGCTGGAACACCTTTTATTTACATGTTTACATTATGAAGCATGTCTTAATAGACTCTTAGTCTTCTTTCAATAAGAATAATATTGCAAATCAATAATGTTACAGATCTTTCTTCAACATTAAAAATATTTTAAATCATTTTCTATCTAGTACTTTGCTAGTAAAAAGTACAAATTACTGCTTTTCCGTGAATCAATCTTATTTAGTTCTCAGAATCCTCAAGCCAATTCCTTGGTTTAGTCATTCTAGTTTGTACCATTTTCCATGTCCCTATCATATTCTGTCATATATGTATGGAAAATCATTGTCCCCAAGTAGCAGATTTTTTTCATAGTGATACAGTTATGAATAAGCACATCAATAATTAAGTCAAAAGCCTTATAAAATATAATCACTGAAGAAATTAAGTTGGGTACTGTAATAAAAATTAGTCCATCTCAAAATCGATCCCAGAGGAGGTTACTGTGAAAATATTGTAAGACAGCATCTAGTAGCTTCCATAATAGATATATCAGCAGATTTGAGCATGAATCTCTGGTATGGCTGCATTTCGCTCAAAAACATAGTACTCACACTCCTAACACTGTGCAAGTCAGTATGAATCTGTATGCCCAATTAAAACCAATCAACTTCAGAATTTCCTGAGTGGCCAATTTTGAACATTCTGGTTCAAATCAATGTTTCCTTGGCCCGAATTTCAGACAACACTGAATTAACCATACATGAATTACTAGTTTTGTGGGTTATCCAGTATAACTTTAATATTCAAAATCTTTTATTTTCAAATGTCATTCTTATGGCTTCTTTTCTCTTTCTACCCTCTTTGACTGCTACAAACCATCAGCTAGAAAAAAGATATGAGGCAGAAATATGGAAATTCAAGCACTGAGAGGATTGAGATACAGAATTAGGAGGTGGGTGGACAAGGGTCACCCAAAGCCTTTGCCTGGCCATTTAGAAAAGTACATATATGCCATCTAACTTAACTTCAGTATATGTCTCAATTTTACAGTAAGCCTACTTTATTTTTAAATATTTTAAAATTGATTTTAGAAAGAGAGGAAGGGAGAGAGGGAAAGAGAAACATCAATGGGAGAGAAACAGTGGTCAGCTGCCTCCTGCATGCTCCTACTAGGGATGAAGCCCATAACCCTGTCATGTGCTTTGACCTGGAATCAAACAGGTGACGTTTTAGTGCCTGGGACAATGCTCAACCAGCTGAGCCACATAGGACAGGGCAGTGAGCCTACCTTATCAATGAATATTATCTTAACTGAACAGTGAAGTTTAAATATTTCTGTTGGTACTTTTATCTCTCTGTATGTTTGTGGACTGTAGCTACCATTTACACTTATTCAACTACGATTTTTACTTGTTCAGAAAAGCAAAACAGAACAATCAGCTTTCTATTCTTGCCACTTCCTTGAAGGTGTCCTAGCCACACATGTAATCATTTCCTTATTTTTTTTCTTTTCCCTGATCTCCCATTCATGCTGGACATGGTTAACCATCTTTCTTTCTACTTCCTTGACAATGTGGTTTGACTTTCCTCTTTCCTCAGTGACCATTCTCTTGACTGGAATTGCTTCTCCTTCTGCCTTTCTTAGTGCACTCTTTGGCCTTTTACAATCCTCTATACTCGTTCATCTTGGATAGCATACACTCCCAGATATTAAGTAATGTAGAATAATTCTTTAATTTATGGTGGCAGGAGGTATATCCATATTGATGCGGGACGAGACACTTTATATAATTTGAAAAGAATGATCCCTTTACGGAAAAACAATACAAAATCTCTAGGGCTCCCTCTAGGGCCTTGGAAGAGTCCCAGGCAAGTGAGAAACTTCGAAGAATAAGCTTTATTTACTTCATAGTAAATCTATTCCTGGTGGTTGGTGATATTTTGGGGGTCAAAGCAACTCTGAAAAAAATATGAAGCTGTAGAACTTCTGCCCATAAAATGCACTATACATACATACATACATATGCAATTTTGGATATAATTTTAGAAGTTCAAAATTTCCCTGAACTCCAGGTTAAAAACCCACAGCTTAATCTATGTCCCCAATTATTATATCAACCTGCATTCATGATCTTTCTTGCCAGCAAATAAACTCTCCCTATTTCTCCATTAGTATTGGTTGTACATTTGAAGTATATTGATTTAGACATAAACACTCCATTTGATCTGAGTTATGTGAATTGCCTTAATGGTGTCTCCCTTGAATGCCGCTTGATTGCCAATCCCTTGCTGGCCTAATTATGCCATTCCCTTTGCTCAGGGCTAAGCATAACAGACACAGGGAGCCAAAATTTACTCCTTCTCTTATATCCAGGTTCTCAGTGAAATGATACCAATAACAATGCAGATAAGAGAAGGATAAAGGTCTTAGACTTCTCCTCCTTTGGGAGGCTTTAAGTAATGAAAAGATTATCAACTCTTCTCAGACATGTAATTCAAATAAAAGCAGCACTAAAACATAAAAAGGTAAGGAAGTTTAAAAAGTTCTGATGAAGTATTTTTAAAAACAATATATTCCAAATCAATGTTTTTACATTTTAGGTACCCCTAATTTGTAGGGCCTTAAGCACATGCTTACTCTGGCTATTGGGTATCCCAGTACTGACCCAACTGTCAAAACCATAAATTTGGGAGCTTCTTTGACCCCTACATTAATTCTACCTTAGTTTTCCACCAAGTTATATTTTATATCTCAAACTCATCTTAAATCCATCTTCTTCCTTTTATCCCTACAAACCATTTTCTTAGTCCAAGGTACCAGCATATTTCTCACCTGGTCTTTTGCTGGCTGCAATTTATTATGCTGGGCCAGAGTGATCATTTGAAATATAATTTTACTGCATTCCTGCCTTTCTTTAAGACCCTTAAATAGCTCCCCATTATCCATTCTTCTTAGCATGCTATCCAAGGGCCTGCATGATCTGCTCCCATCCCCCTCCATTGTCTATTCTTGTCATGGTCCCCAGTGTCCCATACCCATTTTATGCTCCATAAACTGCTGGTGTTCGCTTTTTTAAAATTTATTTTTCAATTACAGTTGTCACAGAACATTGTATTACTTTCAGGTGTATAACATAGTGATTAGACATTTATATGCCTTATGAAAGTGAGGTAAGTCTAGATTCTACCTGGCACCATACAGTTATTACAATACTATTGACTATATTTCCTATGCTGTAATATATACCCCCATGACTATTTTTATACAGTCGTCCCTCGCCACTTCATGCTTGGACTCTCACCGTGTTACTCTATCATGGTTTTTTCAAATATATTCATTAAAATCAGTGATAGAGTGAAGCTGCGAAAGTCGAAGCGCGAAGTGGCGAGGGATGACTAACTGGAAATTTGTACTTCTTAATCCCTTTCACCATTTTCATCCATGTACTGCTGGCTTTTTTCTTACTGCCAAGCTTTTACACATGCTAGGCCAAGGCCTGGAAAGTCTAAGTTTTTACTGTATCCCATCAGCTTTGTGTGCATAACTTTCACTAGTCTTTATTCTAGAAGACCCACTCTTGGGCTTCCTCTCCTTTAGCCAGTCTTTTCCTGTCTTCACTATGCAAAGTTAAATGCCCTTCTCTTCATGCTCCCATGGACTATTCAGTGTATACTCTGAGCTTAACATTTATCAACACTGGACTGTTTCTTCTTCTTTACACACTTATTTCTCTGGTTGGTTAAAATTTGAGGTATTTGACAGCGACAACTGTATCTTATGTGGTCTCACATTCCCTAGCTCCTGCACACTTAATAACTATAATTTCTGAAACATTCACCATCTGTAAAATGCTTCTAAGGTTATCTAATTTAATCACCAAAATCTTATAAGGTAGACTTTAATATTATTATATTATTATTATTTTATAGATGAGGAAACAGGACTCAGTGAGGTTAAAACACATACAGAGGTTATATAGCTGGCAGGTATCAGAATCAGGATTTGAAAAGAGGTCCCAACTGTGGCTACAGAACCAAAGCTCTGAATAGCTATACTATTTATTATTCAGTAACATTTAAAAAAAAACCTTGACACATTTGAGCCCTAGTTTTCAGTAAATGTTTAGTGATTGAATGGAGCCTAGATGATAATTTTTTATTTTATTTTATTTTATTTTTTTAGAACTATTAAGTTATCTGCATCTCCTTCAGAAAATTATGTGAGCATTGGTCATTTATATTAAAATTCAGCCTAACTCAAATCTTAGGATGATAAGATTCAACCTGATCAGTTCTGGGTTAATATTTGTGGAGAGAAGACCAAATGAGTACTACTTTTTAAGCATACCATGAATGTTCTATTGGAACCTAGAACAAAGGCCACGGATTGCTGACTAGACCACAAACTACAAAGAGTGTTGGGTGTACATGAGTTCTGGTTTTAACTCCAAGGGCCAGCAAATTTTTTCTGTCTCTTATTCTGACACTTTTCATCATCCTACCACCTTTGAAAGAAAGAAAATTCCCTCTAGACATTAGTCATCTCCTATACAACACACCCCAGTCTTCCATACTTCCTCTAGTGGTTAGAACTTTTTCCATGACCAATTCCCTTATACCTCCAACCTCTTCTTTAAGTGACCTCTTCACTTACTGCTTTAGATTCTCAAACTTCCCTGTGCATCACTCTTATCTGGGAAACTTAAAAAAAGAGAGAGACGTTAGAGCCCCACCCCTAAAGATTCAGATTCAGTTAGTCTAGGCTAGACCCAAGTACATTTCATTTTTAAAGCTCATCAGGTATTTGCATTAAGCAGCTGGGATTGAAAAATAAAAACAAAAACAACAACAACTGTAAGCCTTACTATCTAATGAGGGTACCACTTCCACAGATATTTCTGATGGGTGGTGCTTATTCTTCCCCATCCCAAGACCTTAGGCCTGGGGGAATAGGAAAGGACAGAAATTCCCCTTTTTTATTTCAAAGTGTGTATTTGAAGTCAGTGCTACTGGACTTGCCCAACCCCCCGTGAGGTTATTGCCATTTAGTTCTCTTTGCCAATCCCCTTAGTCATTGAGGACTTTGATTTCCAGTCTTCACTCCTGCACTCAATGCTGCCATCACTGTGTGAAATGACATATATAAATGGATGTCTCATTCACACTCTTTCCTTTTAACTCCTTAACTTCCATCAACTTTAATGAATTTGACCTCCCTTCCGCATCTGCAATCCATTCTCGTGGATACCTTTTAAACCAGCAATTCTCAACCAGGGCTGTATGTCAGAGTGTCTTATAGAGTCCCATAAAATACCAGTGTCTGGGGCCCACCCAGAACTCACTATATCAGGATTCCTGGGTGTAGGACCTGGGAAAATATTTTTTAAGCTCCATAGATGATTTGCAGACCGAGTGGAGAACCACAGCTACTCCAGGCCTTTTCATTATCTAGAATGACCCTTTCTCTGAAATATTCAACGCCATTATCTCATTCTCTGAGCCCGGCTTCCCATCCTGCTAGCCTTCTTACTCTCTCATGCCCTTACTCCTGTTTTACCTGTTCTTTAATCTCAACAAAACCTCCAGTTTCTGAATCCGTACATTTTTAGCCAATTTCTAAGCTTCCTCCTGGCCCAGACTCTATAGCCTATCATTTAAATTGCTCTTAAGCAACTGCCCTGGAAAATCTTGCTCTTTGACCTTTTCCTGCAATTGTCTTGCAAAATCCTATCCCGATAGAATCCAACCACAAAACCTCCACTTCCATACTAAGGCTATTGAAAATTGTTTGGGAAATATCATACAACCATGCATATTGGTGTTCACAGACAATACTTGGATCATAAATGGTGCTTGGCAATATTCTTTTTTCCCCTTGCCAACTTCCTTTCCCACTCCTCTTTCTGAATATTCCAGAATTTTACCATTTCACTCAAACTTCTGTTTCACCCTCTTCTGTCTTACTTTCAGCATATGAAATTCTTCTACTTCAATAAGAAAACTAGAGACAATCAGTTTGGAGCTCTTTTGACTTCACTCCCTCTCCCGGTCCTATATATTTATCTCACACCTCACTGGAAACAGTGTCCCATCTTTCTGCCTAAGCTTTATCCTTCCACTGGTGTCTAGATCCCAGTCCTCACTTCTCCTATTTCTCCCATATTCCCTGTCTCTCCACCTCTACTTACACTTCCCATTTGGCTTAAAAGACATACTAAGATCTCCTTAAAAATTAAAAACCTCACAGCTTTCTCTAACTGCTATAATCTCTCAGACTTTGTTTCTTTAAATGTCTTGAAAAGGCACTCTAGACTTCCTTAGATCTCATTCCTTGGCCCACTGTACTGAGCCCCTGAGGTCACAAACTAACTTCTTCCTTGAAAAGGGCTCTTTTCAGTCCTTACCAACATTGACCTCTCAGTCAAAACTGACATTTCTGACCATAAACTTCATGAAACTAACTCCTCCCTATCTTTTTTCACACAACAATTTTCTAAAGTTTTTTCCTATATTTCTGGGTCTTCTATCAACTATTTAAATAGTATTCCCAGGAACTGTCCTAGGTTCTCATCTCTTCTTATCATCACACCTCTCCCTTTGGTCACCTCATGTACTTGAATGGTTTCAATTACCATCCACACTAATATATAGACTCCACATATGTACCTCCAGCACTGACCTTTCTGCTGTATCCTGACCCCCTGGAGTTAAATGCCGAATACCTCTTTTTGGATACCTCACAGACCCCTCACTCTAAATATTTTCAGAAGTAAACTATTATACACTGCCTTTCCCCCCAACAAGAAATACAACTCCTCCTATGTTCCCTACCTCACTCACCTCCAGCTTCTCCTCCTACCATCTGATTAGTTGCCTACTTATATTAATTCTTTGTCTTAAAATTCCCACTGTATTTCTCTCTCCTATTCATATTGATAATGGCCCGTAGTCCAGGCCACTGTCATTTCTCACGCGTGTGAGTTTAACAACCTGGCTTGTCTCCTTATATCCCTCTCCTCTCAAATCCATTCTTTTCCTGTGGCTAAAGTGATATTTTGACACACACATATGGTATCATTTCTTGTTTCAATGTTTCCCCTTTGCCTTTAGTAACAAATTTGAAGTCCTTAGCAAGGCATAATGAGTCCTCCAGGATCCAGTCCCCAATTACTTGCACAGTTCCATCTCCCAACCTTTTCCCATTCTCTCTCTATGCACTAGCTATTCTGAGATATTTTGTTTGTAGTTGTATTCATAGAACCTCAGCTAATAGTGTTTCATGCTTACTGCCTTTATAATGTTGCTCCTTTGACCTGAAATGCCACCAAATTCTTACATGGATAGCTCTATTCCTCTTTATCACTCATCTCAGTTCAGTGGTCACCTCCTCCAGGAAGTCTTCCCTAACTGACCCTCTTCTCAAGCTCAGGCTTCAATAAATACCCCTCTTCATTGCTCACTTCTATATTATACTTACCACAATAAACTCCAATCATTGACTGACTTGTCTGTGTCCCTCACTAGGCCATCAGTTTCTTAAAGGCTGGAACTGGGTCTTATTTTCCTCTGTACCCCAATATCTATTTAGAACAGTACTTGATTCAATAAATATTTAATGAATAAGAAAATAAGCAAATGAAGGGATAAATGACCTTCAGTATATGAAATGAGACCCAATGTATGGTGACAGCTTATGCATATTTGCCATTATGTGTTGATGGATGAGGAGGTAATGATCCAGGTTCCCAAAGAAGGTTGGGGGTATGGGAGGATATGTTTTAGAGTAGTTGTAATAGTTAAAGTTATAGTTGGTAGCATTGTTGCTGTTTTTCCCCAACAGTGGAGATGACTCTGTGCTTATCAGGCACATCACTTCCCAGGTGTCACTCCAGGGCCAAACCCATATATTGGCAACACAGATGGGTAGGGTTCAAGGTACAGTGAAACAACCAATTCTCCCCAAGACAAAATCCATGAATGGTGCTATGCTTGTTTTCTGAAAGCATTTTAGAAAACTGTCACCTGCATCTTCCTTGTAGGGGTTCCACTTGTCATCTTCCCCTAAAATTCCTAAAAGTTTTGTTGGGCTTTCACACTGGATGTCATATGGTCACATCCAGAATTATTTTTAGAACACTTTCTAGCTCCTTGAAAACAGAGCATGCAGGAAAAGAAAAGAGACAGACACAGAAAAATTCTTTCCCATATAAATTTAGCTCAAAAACACAGAACAATAATCATGTTTGAAAAAGAAATGCAAAGTTATAGTATATGGAATAATTTAAAAAGCAATATTTATTCACAAAGCTAAAAGCAAAATAGTATATAAAACATTTTTAAAATGCATACATTTTTTTTCCAAAAGGAAAAAGCACATAGGCTGGCTAGTTCTAAGCAGCAAGCATTTCATAACCCTGGCTCTAACAAGCAACTCCCCCCTGCTGTTCTAGCTTCCTTTCATATGAATCAGTCTTTGGGTCAGTTAACAAGTATACAAATAATTGAAGATCAGTAGTGACAGATTATGCTGAGTAACTCATTAGGAACTTAATATTCTAAACCTGTGATCTAGTTGGAGAAAAAAGCTGAGCAAATAAAAAATAGAAATTGATAATACCAGATCAAAGAAAATTAGGTATTAATATGGGAAGAATAGAGTATAAATGTTGTAGCATGTCAAAAGAAAAGAAGATCATGAAAACCTGTGGCGGACAGTTCCCTTTCTGGCAGAGGTAAGAGAACAGAGATGGGCAGGAAAAGGTAAGGCATCTAAAGCAGGAAAAACAGGAGTAGAAAAGCTTGAAAGTAGAAATGTATATAGCATATTGATGAGGAAATGAGAAGACAGAAGGGTGAATACATAGGGTATAAACTTAGAAATCAGGAAGGAAGATGCAATTGAAGATAGTAATGAAGAATTTACTGGGAAAGTTTTTTGAGCAGATGGATGATATGATAGAAAAGGTGTTTTCAGAAACAAAGCCATATAGCTAGGTATGCATGGCATGGTGTGGGCAGGCTTCAAAATGGTTGCTATCATGCTGTCAGAGGAGGAAAATGAATGGTGGGAATGGAGTAGAGATGACCTATCTGCCATTAAATCTGTTGCCTCTACCACCTATTGGCATTTTCTGTGTGCGTCTGATTCCTGCAACTAGATCGAAAACTACCTTAGGACAAGGAACCTTGTCTTATGTGTAGTATCCCCAACAATACTCAGCACAAAGCTAGGCACATAGAAAGCAGGCACAAATCTTTACTGAGTGAATTATAAAACATGCTCCAGGTTAGCCTATATTAACATCCAATTTTATTATATCTAATTTTTAAACTGAGATAGCTAATAAACTAGATCTGTGCTCAAATTCAGCATGCATCTCAGATTTATGAAGTTTCTTGTTGCACACCTGTCTCTGACCTGTGATCTTCTATGAAGACCTTTGAGGTAAAGGAGATCAATTAAAATATTTTGTTAGAAGGTTTTTATTGAAGTTGCTGACATTGGAGCTATCCTGGGAGGTGCTCTTTTCCCACAACCTCTACCTTGACACTAAAATTCCTTCCCTTTTTCCTCACTACTTTTTCCCACTGCCCCTGCCCATGTGCAGTCTGTACTGTTACGTGTTCCTGAAGCCAAACCACTTGTTCATGTATAGCAGCCATTTCTGGCAGGGGCAGTGAATAAGGTTGGTTGGAGATCTTTAAATCCTATTTTAAAAGTTTTAAAATATTTTAATTGTAAGAGCATCAGAATATTTGTAAGAAAAAATATTTTAAAGCCCCCTAAATTACACAGGAATCAGAGGAAATAACAATTTCCTTTCTTTCTTTCTTTCTTTTTTTAACAAAGGCTGTTACTTTCTGCTAGCAAGTTAGGCCCTCAGGAGGAATATCTTGGAAAGACAAAGGTCTGAATACTGTTGTAATTGCTGATTGAGAAAATGGGTTCAATTCACCTAGGTTTCACCTACTTCTGTAAAGATTCCATTTTTATATATTCCATTGGCTGAAACCTATTTTCAAAACAAGTTAGGTAACTCCTATTTAATGGCAAGCTGAATAGTATTTAACCACTACTGGACTAGGATTTGGGGATCTATATTCTAGGTCTGCCTTGCTTTGTAATTAGTAGTGGGACAAGTTTGTGGAAGTCATTAACCTCTCTAACCTCCTGCCTTCTGTAAAATTGGATAACCCTTGCTTCCATCATAGGAGGTTTGAAGGAGGTGATATTAAAACTCTTTGAACATTGTAATATCCCTGTAACTGCCATCTACAATGCATCATCCCATTAATAATATACTTACTAACAGGGTGTCTGTGTTTGCTGGAGAACTAAGAAATCTGCCACTTTTAACACGCAGCACTTCTATCCTGTGACTGAAGTCCTTAAAAATATAACTACGAAGAAAGAGGATTAAACTTGGCTGTTTTAAACATTCACTGCTCTTATTATAGTACATTTTATTATATTAGGAAATCTCAGAAGTATATAGTTGGGAAGGTCCATGGTGGAAGTTTCATTCTCCTACCTTCAGGCAAGACCTGCTAAAGGCATGAGAGACACAACAGAGAACCTAGAAAGTTTCATCCTTGGTAATTATAGTATCCAATCAGAACATCTGGAATTTCTCTATGTCTAGTTCCATTCTCTCTGGTGAAATAGTAAGCCCATTTCCTCCTGCCAGGTCTTCAGTGACTATAGGAAACAATATATATCCTCCATAAAGTAGCAGCCTTTAACGTATAGGAATATAGTCAAAATGGTACATGATTCTGCAAGAGCAGCTACAAGCCCAATTCATAGGTTGGGTGTTCAATGAGGATGATGAAAGAAAGGAAATGGCCCTATGTGAGCCCTTCTAGTGACCTTCAGTCCCACATGCTGACAGTCATCCCCTTTAGTGGTATCATCTTCAAAGACATCCAGCAATAGTGATCATTCTCACAAATAATTAGGGAGTTGACTCTTAGGCCCATCTCCTTCCAGACAACACATACTGGTTTCACTCTCATTTATACCCATTTCACACATGCAACAGTTTTAATGGAACTTGTTTGAAAACAAAAAGCAAATTTGAGGAAATGTCCTGAACCAGATAAATCTGATTATGTGAATAATTATACAGGGCACAAGTTTAAGAGGCAATAAATAAATAAATAAATAAATAAATAAATAAATAAATAGTGGCCTCATTTGCTTTAAGAAGGAAAGTAACTTTAAATCCTTTAGCTAGCATCCTCTTCTTTCAATACTTCACTTTAATGTTTGATACGACTCTTTTCTGTCTTCTCCTTCTCATTCATTCCCTGCATCTTCTCCACCTGTTAATCTCCCTTTCAAACATTACTTCTCTCAATTATTTATCCTTATTACTTCTTTCCTTTAGTGTATACATCTCCCAATCCTGCATTCCATACTTATCTTGAATTTGACTGCTGGTTTTAGTGGGCTATCATATGTGTGCCTAATTTCCCTCTTCATGAGCCTTTTTTAAACAAAGGCAATGGAAGCACAGGCGCTAGTAGATAAGAGTGCATCATTATCCCTTCTTATTCTCATTTCAACCACAAGGGGTTTATAAGAGTAAAGGAGGTTCTTCTCCTGGGGCACAGCACTGACCCTGGAGGATAAGCAAGATGTCACGTCCTTCAGGCTTTCCGAAGGGTAGTGCAATGATCTCCAAAGAGCACTCTTTGCTGAGCTGTATGGGCTACTTTGGAGAACCAAGAGGAATGTAAACACCATTCAGGATGTAGCAGTCTCTGACATCTGGCATTCTGATAATGAAACTCACAATTAATTGAGATTCCCATTCATTGTTGGAGTAATGATAAGAACTTTGAGCGACTGCAAGATCCCAAAGGGTCTTCAGCATCACCAAAGAAAGACTGCATACTTTTTAGTCTAGTTATCACACAGTATTTTTATTGTGCATTAATTAGGTGAAAGTAATGTGCATTGACCAAAACATTTGATTAATAAGACCATAAAGGATAGCTGAGAGTCTTCTTTAACATAATTGTTGCACAGTAATGCTTTCTGTTGTGTAGCATATATAGAAAATTGCATACTCTAGGAATTAGAACAACAATATATATGCAATACAATAACAAACTGCATGGCACTTTAAGAATTTTTTCACATATATGAGCACACTCATTTAGAGGCTCAACTGTAAGCAGTATGAAAGCCTGTAAAGTACACACACTAAATGAGACTCTAACCCACAAAACACCCAAATCAAATGTTAGCACATCTCTATTATAAAGAATATTTTCTTGCCATCATTAAAAAAAAAATAAATTAAGTTTTTTTTTCTTTCCTATTGAGTGGTGATAATTAAAAAGTCCCTTTTTTTTGAAAGTGAGAAAAGTTTTAAAGTACACTGCCATATATTCTTAAGGAAAAATGAAAGCCACTGCTGGCTTTTGGATGCTAAAACTGTAGTTTCCCACATATTTCCTTTGTTCTGTTGCAAGGCAGTGTTACAGAATAGAACAATCATAGGGTTTGGAATCCGAGAGACCTGGGAGACTTCTGGCTTCCATCATTTGGTATGTGATGCTAGGCTGTCTAGTAAACACTTTGAATTTAATTACCTCATCTGCAGAAAGTGGACAATACAGAGTGGTTGTATGGATTAAAAGACTTAATACATGTACAGTCTCTGGAACACAGATTAGCACACAGAAACACATGGTAGATCAGTCAGTAAATGGTAGATCACTTCTTATTTGTCTTGATTTGATTTATATCCAACTATCTCCTAATATTCCTCTAGGAAGAGGGACCTTTACTTCATTCCCAGACTCATCAGCTTCCAAATCTCTCTGGATTCCACACAAACAAAATGCAGAAGAACTGTGCTCTCTAAAGACATAGCCTTGCATAGCATTGCATGTCCTCTGAAACACACCTGATGCTAAAGTGCAGCACAAAACATAAGACACATAAGCACACTTCAGAAAAGACAGACGCCACACAGAACATGTCACATCTAAATGCAACCTCATCTGCTTCTTTCCCACATGTTCTTCCAAGCCTCAAGTCCTTAACATTGGTTATTTTTAGAGGTATTATGCCATTTTCAAGTCCTGGCATATTCATTTGCCTCACTGTCTTTTAAATTATTTCTTGTATTTATTTATTCATTTATGTATTTTATTCCCCACATTGTTCCAAAATGGCTATGGGATGTCTTACAAGAATACACAAAATACAGTATGATAGCATACATTCAAAGCAGATAAGAAAGTAAAAGGAACCAAAAAAGATAGGAAGATAAAATAGAGCCTGGAAGGAAGCTAATACAAAGTGCATACATACCATAGATTCCCAGGACAAGTGCCATGCATGGGCCACATATTTGGCTCCAAGCTTTCTAGTAGCCAACAAAAGAAAAACCTGATCAGTCTTACACTTCACAGGGTACATAAAATAAAAACAAACCACTTGTTCAGGATGACCTTTTTCTGATATCAATTCTGAAGACTTTCTTATACTGAAGTATTATAAAATGGTGGCGAATCATCTCTCCTAATTTGCTCTAACACCAAGATTCAGCTTCTGGAACAGTCTCCAACAAAGATAGACAATCTTAAAATTACATCTACTATTTCTTTTTTTTTTTTCTATCTGTCTCTTGAAATTCCATTTGTTCAATGAAATCTAGCTATAAAAGAGACTTCTTAAAACAAATAAACAAAAAATTTAGCTGTCACCAAAGCAAGTATTTTAATTTAATTAAAGAAGTAAACATTGTGACATTATTTATATAAAAAATTTGGGAAGGACCCCAAATATCCAATAAAAGTAAATGGTTAAATAAACCATGATGCCACTATTGCCACTATATGATGAAATATCATATACTTCAAAATAATATTTATGAAAACTTTTTTAAATGTAGAAAAATATTCATGATAAAATAATAATATTCATGAATAATCAAGATATAAAACTGTACGTATTATGATCTCAACTATGCAAAAATATCCTATGTATAGCCATAAAAAGTCTGAAAAGAAATCCACTGAAATGTTAACATTGTTTCTGAGATTTGTGAATCTAAGTGATTTTACTTTTTTCTATATGCTTGTCTTTATTTTTCAAAGATTTGATATTGATGAAAATTTTCTCTATGATGAGAAGAAGGATTAGGTAGAAAAATACCAACCCAGTCAATTATCATTGGCCTGTGGAAGTATGGGTAATTTCAATTTTCTATAATTGACATATAAATTCTAGCCAGGAACAAAGTTAATTGAAGAAAAAAAAAACAATTTTAAAATCTAGTTTTTCAGTTATTTGTAAGGTCCAGAATGATGCAAATCTAATAACACCTCACAATTATTAAGCACTTAATAATTATACATTTTATTTTTAAATTTAATAAATAAATTTATTTTTATTTAAATTTAAAATTATTAAATTTATTTTTAAAAGCATCCTGATATTTAGAATTATATTTGATTATCAACAATATCTTATGAGATAGGCTAGACATTATTTTCCTCATTTAACAGGTGACTAGCCCAATGTCACAATAATCAGTGACAGAGGTGGACTTGAACCCAGGCCCCCAGAACCTAAGTACAGTGCTCTTTCCATTCATTCAAGACTGACTGTGGTGTGACCCAACCAGTTATTGAGAGACAGAAACATAGAAACATAACCACTTCCTACCTATGAGGATCCTATTCCTGAATGACCCCCAAGGTAGGAGAGTTCAGCTGATGAGCTTATGATTTTAGAAAGTAAAAAAAAAAAAAAATGAGTAAGGGAAGTGAGGTTACATGTGAACTTTGAAAGTCTCATACATACCTTTTTTACACAATAATAACAATAGTACATTATGTAAAAAGAATAATGAGAATTTATATAGCTTTAATTAGTAAAAATGACAGGCTCTACGCAGTTTCCATTTAAATCCTGAGAAGACTCCCAGAGGAAATAAAGATGTACCATTCATTATGGCAGTGGAAAATGGGGGCCATAGTGAAGCAATGAACAGAGGTAGACTGTTATTTCAATCCGTGATTCTCCATACTTTCAGTCATCTACGTTCAATCCTGAAATTGTAAAATTTTCTTGTGATTTAGCCCTATCAAGCAGGTGAATTTAAGTGGTACAACTTGATTACTGGCTCTTCTGAAGATGTTTTCTGTCTTCTCTAGTCTTTTTGAACACACCTTAGCACTTTGGTATAGAGTTCAAATTAAATCATTCAAGCTTTTCTGAAGGCAGATTATCAGCTATACAGCATTGATATTTAAATGGCACTACTTGATGATTTAAGTTTTTCTGAGTTTGCTTTCTTTCTGATATGGTGTTGTCAAAAGATTCCTAGAACCTCCTTATGGAGTTCAATTAAATAATTCAAGTTTCATCTAAAGGCAGCTTGTCAGCTGTCCAGTAATAGTATTTGATAATTTAAGTTCTGCTGAAGATGGTTTCTGTTCGATGTGATATTTTTAAGGCATCATAGCACCTCTTTATAGAATTCGGCTAAATTACTCAAGCTTTGAAGAGGTAAGGATTCATATGCAAAAGATCAATGTTCTATATTTTCTTGGGGAGGTTTTAATCTTGTTCTAAAACATTTGTTTCTATTGCTCCAGTTTCATCGACTCCAAGTATCTTTATCATCACTTGTGACAATCATCTCTGGGGTACTGGAAATGTCCTGAAAGTCATCTTGTAGCACATCCCATCAATTAGATTGGTGTCAACAAGTCCAGAATCAACTTTAGCTAATGACTACTCCTGTGCCAAATGTTCATCTGCACCCATAGGTTCCTCTTGATCCAAGGACTGTTGTTGTTGTTTTCAGGAGGAACTGCTGAAAGATATTTCAACCTATCTCAAATTTTCTCTCAGGTTGCATTAATGAAAGGCCCTGTTAAACTATCTAATGCTTCTTTCATTAAAAATATAGCATTAGTGATGGTGTAGGAATCACATATACTAGAGTCTTCAACAGAGAAACCTTTGTGAAATTTTTAACAACAAAGTTATATTATTTATTTGGCATTAAGTCTTCTTGAATGACTGTATCAAACACTGACCTATGGGCTTGAGGATCTGAGACATGAGACCAGTTATAAAGACAAACTTAACACTAGTATGCTCATTGGCAAGTACATCCGAGGTGCTAAAAGGACTGAGACAAATAAGCAGGACTTTGAATTCAAGATTTTTTTAAAACAGTCTTGAATTTTCACAAGAAAGTACTTTTCAAAAAATTCCTTATGGAGAGAAGGAGTCATCCTGGCTTTTCTGTTTGTATGTAAGTACACTTGGCTAGGTTTTTCCCTCTGGGTAGATATGGGCTTAGTTTTCTGTAGAGTAGTAATGATTTTACTATGAGGTCACCTGAAGTAGTGGCACAAAACACAAATGTAAGCCTCCCTATTTTTGTTGATCGCATGCCAGTATCAGCTGACTCCTACTCTTCAAAGGGACAGTTAGGATTGTTCAAGGGCTTGCAAATCATGGCAGTTTCAAGAGCGCTGAAGACTTGTACAGGCTCATAATCTCAGTTTTCAATCACTTTCTGCAGTAGTAGCAGATAAAACATACAAACTGCAGGCTCTGATAGTTCTTTCTTTGGCACCACTGTAATGCAAAACTTAAGTCTCCAGGTCATGGCACCCCATAAGTTTCTCAAAACTATCCTTTGTTCCTAGCACTTTTTTTTCTGGGTCCACTTCTGTGTCTAAAAACATGTCTTAAAAATTATTCTTGCATGAACACAGATTCCTTACATGGAAAGTGTTTCCTTATTCTTTTGCTTATCTTTAGTCCATATGTTTAATATCACTTCCATGTTTTCCATCCAAATGCCACAAGAAATAAAGTATCTCTTGAGTAATGTAGGTGTAGAAGAGACAATAATGACCTTAATAAGAGATTCAGTTTTCCCTATGGTACAAATTGTGGATTCATTAACACTATAAACGCAAACTACACAGCCATTTGGTTTACCTTGAAGAAGATCAGGAATATTCCTTTTCTCTTCTAAAGACATCACCCTTCTTACTCTTTTGGAAATGTTCTGTGGTAATAGTGTCCCTGTACTTCATCCATTCTCTTCCACCTCAATAGTCATATTTATAGAAGCCATGTTTAAACTTTACATAATTAATGCAACCTGGCAATTACTTAATAAAGATTTTATATCCCCCAGAGTTACAAAGTGTCAGCATATGACAGTTAAGCACCAAATGGTATTATGAATAACACAAGGATAAATGAGAATACATTGTTGTGATATCCAGTGCAAATAGGGCTGACTGCGTAGAGGACAACTGACAGAAGATGAGAGAGAAAATAAATGACTTGGACTGACTCCCACATACTCAGTTCAAAATTTTCACACCTGTCAAAAAGGTACGCAGAAGTAAATTCACTTATAGTCCAATTTCCAATAAGGATAACTTGCAGTTTAGAAAGGATTACTGTAAATTCTTCTATAAGTTATCAAAAAGAGAGTTGCTGTTTATATATTCAAGATAGTACTATTACTATGATTCCCCTTGGCTTAACACTATGAATTCAATTTTATGTGAAAGGTAAACTCAACATAAGCATATTTCTGTAAACCACAGTACATGAAACATTAATTTCTGATAAAATGTAACCTCTGAAGAAGTAGACATAAAGGTCAGGCAAGCCCTGAACAGCTAATGCTCAAGAAATTACTACCCAAAAAGAAAGTTGACAATGAACGAATAAATCAGCCCCCTTACAATGCCCGGCCACTGATACTTTACTTTTATCCCCTCCTCCTGGGAAGATAGAGCGAAGCCTGGCTTTCTTATTCTTCTCTTCAGGGGCCATGGGAAGTGGTTTGGAGCTGTGGTTGAGTGCTGAAGAATCCCGGTTGTTACTATTCATCCTCAGTGGGGGAGCTGGAGGTTTCTCTTCATTATCCAGACTGTCAGACATTTTCAGTTACAAGTAATTGCACAGCTCCTAAAGAAGGAGGAGGAGAAAACAGGAGATCAGAAAGGAGAGATGTAAAAAATAATCTAGTAAATATAGGAATTCTAATATCTTAGAAACAAAATTATTGGTCTCATGTTGTCTCAGGTTTTTCATTGACCATTTTGAGAGGTTTCTTTTCTAGAGGAAAAGGTACTGCCTCCCTGAAGACCAGCAATATAATCTCCTAAAGAGAAAAGTGAAGGTAATAGTTTATCGCTTTTCTATATGCACGCACAAATACTAAGGTCCTTTCTTTTTCTCACAGTAAAATTCTATTTTCTGCTGTCCACTCAGTCTTTCAATGAACAATTTACAATCTTTTTCCTTTAAAAATTACATCCTGTTAATTGATGATAGTCATGGCAGGGTAGCACAACCTCTTCAGAATCCAGAATTGACACAGGTTTGGCTGTTGATTTTTAATGGCCCACAAGAATGATTTTTGGGGTACTTTTACATTGGGATGCCTTTGGTGTCTGATTCTTACTTGTATGTACCTGATTTACAAAATACAACCTACTGTTTTATAAGAACTGAGAAGTAATTTAGTAGAACTGGCAGTTTCAGCAGAGTTGGGGTATACAGGTAGAGGAAACAATTCCTCATCTTCAGGTAGAAGATAAAGCTGAGCCAAATGGCACCATGAGCAAAGAGGAGCTCCAAGAGAGGACCACTTCCTGAGGAGACATTAAAAGTTTACTCCATATCAAATTTATGTCCTGGAACAGGGAACAAAGAAGTTGACAGGGGTATAGTTGTTGTAAGAACCAGGCTGGAACTTCCAGTCTGGATGGTGGCATGGGTAAATGCAGTATTACCTCCTCCCACAATCACATCAAAATTCAACTATACTACAACACAACCATCATTAAGAACTGCCTGAAATCGAGCTTAATGGAAGTCCTACAACTATGAAATTAAAGCAGCCACAACATTGAGACCAGTAGGAGGGGCAGAGGCACAGACAGGCTGGTCCCACACTCAAGTGTGGTGGATAAAAATCAGGAGAGACACCTTGGCAGGGAAGGTCTCCAGGAGGACGAAGGGGTCCCCCTCCCACACCAGGCGCCCAGCTCAGGGTTCCAGTGCCAAGAAGAGAAGTCCCCATAACTTCTGCCTGTAAAAACCAGTGGGAACTGAGGCTGAGGGAGGCTGCAGCTGCGTGAGCCCCAGGCAGTTCCTCTTAAAGGGCCCGAGCACAGACTTATTCTGACTTGCTCCCTCTGAGCTCGGAGGGGAGGCAGCTTGAGGGGCACCAGAGAACAGGGAAGAAGTGAGCAGTTTGGCCTCTGGACGAAGGTTGGAGGGGCAGCTTTCTCCTGGACAGATGTGCTGGTGGAGGTTGATGTTCCTTTGGTGAGCCCTTCACTAGAGTGACAGATGGCCACTGCCATATCTGGGACTCCAGCACCCTGGCTCAAACTGTTGGCTCCACCCTGGTGATTCCCTGGGGCCCACCCCCAACTTTCTGGCCCACCCAAGCTGTTTCCAAAGGCTTTACCATAGAATTGGCCTGTCTTGGCTCCTACTTCAGAGTTTCCTACAATCTCTCAAACAAGCAGCATCTGGTCTCAGCGAGCCCCATACTTCTTAAGTGGCCCCAGGCCTGGCACTAAAAGCAGCCAGCTGTGGTTCACAGCTTGGCTTTTCCTGGACACCTCTAAGCACAGCACATGCAGCAGCCAGCTGCGGATCATTCTGTAGCTTATGCAGGGTGGACCTGGATGCAGCACAGGCAGTGGCTGACGTTGCCCCAGAGTCAGCAAACACGATGGACAGCTTCAGACCATATTAAAACACCACCACCCAAACACCTCCACAAGTGACACACTCAATGAGTGGACTCAGTGGGTACCAGAGCCCTGATGAAGTAAGTCTTGCTCTGTGTGATGGGTCCCTGCACAGCTGATCCTCCAAGGTAGTCAGAGGCCAGTGGTTAGTGGGCATAGTGAGTTCTAGCAGCTGATCAGCCTGAATAAATCCCTCCCATTGATGTGCCAACAGCAATCAAGACTCAATTACAACAAAATGTGTACAGTCAATACGAGTGGTGCACCTTGAGGGCCCAGCTGGGGTGATCAGGGAGACCAAGCCACTGGATCCTACAGAACACCTACAACAGTAGGCCACCCTAGGAAGCCTAGGAGACATAGCAACTCTAGCTAATACATAGAAACAATCACAGGGAAGCAGCCAAAATTAGGAGACAAAGAAACATGTCCCAAATGAAAGAAAATAATTAAACAAAATGAAGATAAGCAATCTAACAGATGTAGAGTTCAAAACACAGGTTATAAGATTGCTCACGGAACTTGGTGAGACATTCAAGGGACTTACTGAGACCTTCAATGAACTTACGGAGACCTTCAATGAACTTAGTGAGAACATCAACAACATAAAAAAGGGCTAGTCAGAAATTAAGGATGTACTAACTGAAATAAAGAATAATTTACAGGGAAACAATAATAGACTAGGTAAAGCCAAGAAGCAAATCATCGATTTCGAATATAAGGAAGCAGAAATCACCCAACCAGAAGAGCAACAACAACAAAAAATTTTCAGAAAAATGAGGATAGTTTAAGGAGCCTCTGGGACAACTTCGAGCATGCCAACATTTGCATTAGAGGGGTGCCTGAAGAAGAGAGAGAACAAGAAATTGAAAAACTATTTGAAACAATAATGACATAAAACTTCCCTAGCTTGGTGAAGGAAACAGACATACAAGTCCAAGAAGCACAGAGAGTCCCAAACAAGTTGAACCCAAAGAGGTCCACACCAAGACACATCATCATCAAAATGCCAAAGGTTAAATTCAAAGAGAGAATCTTAAAAGCAGTGAGAGAAAAGTAGTTCATTACCTACAAAGGAGCTCCCATAAGACTGTCAGCTGATTTCTCAAAAGAAACTTTGCAGGCCAGAAAGAAGTGGCAAGAGATATTCAACGTGATGAAAAGCAATGACTTACAACCAAGATTACTCTATCCTGCAAAGCTATCATTTAGAATTGATGGACATACAGTCAGCCCTCGTTTATCACGGTTAACCAGTTCCAGACTCTACCGTGATAAATGAGTTTTTGCGAAGTAGGATTCTTTATTTATACAGTTGTCCCTAGCCACTTCGCGCTTTGACTTTTGCAGCTTCACTCTATCATGGTTTTTTCAAATACCATACTACCGTGATAGAGTGAAGCCGCAGAAGTCAAAGCACAAAGTGGTGAGGGACTACTGTATCAAGAATTTTCCAGACAAGAAAAAGCTAAAGGAATTTATCACCACCAAACCAATATTATATGAAATGTTGAAGGGTCTTCTTGAAGGTGAAGAACAAAAATATGAACAATAAAATGGCAATTAATACATAGCTATCAACAATTGAATCTACAAACAAAATGAGCAAGCAGAACAGAAACAGACTCATAGATACAGATAACTTTTTGTTGGTTGCCAGATGGGTGGGTGCTAGGGAGATGCGTGAAAAATATGAAGGAGTTAAGAAGTACAAATTGGTTGCTATACTGATGAACCTCAAAGGGAATGGAGGAGGGAGGGTGGGATGAGATAAACCAAAGAACTTCTATGTATAGATGCATAACCAATGGACACTGACAATAGCATGGGGAAGGCAGGAGGGGGCGGGATTGGGGAGGAGAGAGTCAACAGGAAAAAAGGGAGAAACATCTGTAATACATTCAACAATAAAGATGAGTTAAATTTTTTTTTCTTTTTATTGATTTTTAGAGAGAGGAAGGGAGAGATAGAAACATCAATGAGAGGGAACATCAATTGGCCACCTCCTGCATGCCCCCCACTGGGGTTCAGGCTCACAACCTGGGCATGTGCCCTGACTGGGAATCGAACCAGCTACCTCTTGGTGTGTGGGTCGATGCTCAACCGCTGAGCCACACCAGCCAGGCAACAATTTATTTGCTCTTAATTTCACTATTTTTTTAAAATTTTTTTTGCATCTTGTGCTTAGGGCTGGGTATATTTGGGTTTCATTCCACAGGGAGAGTAAAGTGTACTGAAAAAGCACACACTTTCCCAGGAATATTTCTGTTTCCAGATGTTTCCCTATTCTAATTCAAGTTCTTCATTAGGGACCTGAGACTTGCCATGGCAAGTCAGATGTTAAGAATACCTTCCAAGTAAATCTCCAGTTTGAATACAAGGAAAATCAAATTCCATTGCAACAAAATATCTGTAAATTCATGAACTATTAACTGGCACCAATTTAGGAGTATAAAACTCTCCAAACACAATTTAACACATCACTTTATTCCAGCAACATTTACTATAAACAAACCTAAGTACAGCAACAACAAAACCAAGATATCCTCATTACCTGTTATAATGAGAAATAATCTATCAATTATTTTTAGCCCTTTAGTTGTTATGATATTTATTATTTTCATTTTTGAACTCTAAGTTACATCGTGCTATGTAGAATTTTTTAAAATTTTACTACACCCTTAGTTTTCTAAAATATATACAGCCTGTGGATATTCAAGAATAAGTGATTATCAATTAATAGCTTCTCCATCTGCACAGGTGACTGCCAACTAACAATGATTGACTTGATCTTGATTTGGACAAGAGATATCTTTTCCTTTCCTAAGTATCATGCCTTGCATTATCTTAAAGAATTAAGAACAATTGTGTTTTTCAGCAATCATAATAGTGAAAATACTCAATATTAAATGTTTTGTCACAAACAGCAACAACTTGACAAGTTTCACATTTTCCTATGTAGGTGAAACTACAGTATAGGACAAAATAAAAAGTGATTTCAAGGATAAAGCCTACTCATGGATACTACTGGTACTAATACATATTTTAACTAGAATATGAAACTTGTGTTAATGGATTTTCATTTCCTTTTGCATTTGATTTTGGTTGCTCTAAATTCACTGTTTCTCCAAAATAAAAGTGAGTTTAATACTGACTTTATCGGTGGCATTTTTCTGTTTTGGATAGGTTCAGGGTTTTAACTTAGTCACTGAAAAAAATTTGCCACCAGGAAACCAAGCACTATTTTTCTTTGTTTCTTTGTTTGTTTTGTTTGTTTGTTTTACTTTTCTGGGTTCAAGAATAATGCCTGAATATGAGGTGATTGTTAAATAAAGCTTGGTCTAACAAAACGTAGCTTGTATAATAATGAAATTTGGTTAAAAAATGTAATTTTAAAGTTATTGCAAAAGAACTGAGGAATTAAATAGAAATACCTAGAAGAGAGGTTTCTGAAAAATATGTCTCACAGGGAAAGAAAAGCCATCATATTCAGATGATACATATTTTCTGATGATTGATGACTTGAGATGACAGAAGTCAGATAAACGTGCATGGCCTCTTTAAATGGTATAGAGAGGTTGTCTTCCATAATAAAGCAAGGAACAGTCTGCGCCGATCAGGATTCTAGGGCAACTATGTAATTTAAAATACTAGGCTCCTTTGTTCTTAATAAATAAGTGTGGCTAACAAAGTGGCCTTTTTTGCTCCTAATTAAGGGCTCTGGCCAGACTCAAAAGGTAAGTAAGTACCCTGTTTCTTTTCAGGATGACTGATTATTCTGACCTTATTTTATCTGGTATATTTTAGGTTGGAAAAAAAAGGGGGGGAGGATACTTGTAATAAAATGAAATAAAAACTCATACTATACTCTTCTATATTACACTATAAATCCCTGACCAAAATGCCAAATCCACACACTTGCTGAGGTCCATATCATAGGCATTCTCCAAAGGGCCCAGCTTATGAAGCTTACTTTGTACTGCCCAGCAATCTGAATTTGTTTTGATCAGGATATTATACAAGGAGTTGGAATAAACCAATATCAGACATGAAAATTAAGTTGAAGAATCTTTGTCCAGTACCACACCAAGAACATGGTGCATGAACCAAACAACCACTCCTTTAACCTAGACATTTCAGATTTGCTTTTGCTTGAATTATCTTGATATTACTTCAATTCCTTATTGCCCTTTACAAGGCACAACCTATCTTCATCTTCTTCTAATCGTTTCAAATAATTCTGATTTGTTGACAAAAGAACAATGAAAGAGGCTCTTGTTATCATTAACTCACCCTCAAAGCAAATGCTTCAAAGTACATTTTTAGATGACCGATGGAGAAATGGTAGGAACCTGTAAAGAAGCTTTGCTGTTAATGTATTTGTTTCCCAGGTGGGAGGTATCTCGGCTATTCCACAAATGTAGAAAAAAGGGAGATTCCATTATGCTATGTTTGTAAACAATGCCATTTTTTTTTACCAAGCCAGGTCCCTCCCTTGAGACAGCTTTCTACAAAGAATACTATTTAGTGGATTGCTGGTTCAATCTGCCTATGATGTCATTATTTCCAAGATCTTGAAAGAGACTATTTTGGTTGAGGAGGCCGTAGGCTCTATTTCAATAATTTGTCAAAAGTACCATTATTCTCTAGGAACCAAATAAAAAATGTTTATTTTTAAAGTTTAATTGTTATCATTCCCTTCCACAACATAACAGGAACTTATAAGTGAGTGGCACATTGGATCTAGCCACAGACCATTCATTTAACTTTTAGAACTTGGCTCTTAGCATTGTGGAGAAACAGCTAACTTTAATAGACAACCAGCAACAAAACTGTTATATCTGTTCATAGATTGACTTCAGACTTGAATACTATGTTTTTCAGAGAGAATTCAAATGGCTTCTGTGAACTGTATATATTTATAATCTAGCCCCTGGGACTTCATGTGTTTCACCAATGCTCAGCAATTACAATAGAAACTCATTAGTAAAAAGAAGTAAGGCTCTTGTATCATGATAACCAAGGAGCCTGAACATCCTTTTTCAGAGTATTAGGAAAGATTATTCCTTTTATCTCCTCCTCCCTCATTTTCCCTTTTTCTCTTTTTCTTCCCCTTCCCCTCAAAAAGCATGAGGGCATGTATACACAGGCCATTATACAAACACATACACATAGCCCTTCACTGACTTGGCTTTGTTTTTTATTATTTATTTTTGTTACAGATGTTTCTCCTTTTCCCCCTGGAGACACCCTCCCCCCTATCCTGTCCCCCATCAAGCACTGTTGTCTATGTCCATTGGTTATGCAAACATGCATATAAATTCTTTGGTTTATCTCATCCCTCCCTCTAGCCCCCCTCCTCTGAGGTTGGTCAGACTGAACCATACTCGCTTCTATGTCTCTGGGTCTGTTTTGTTCATCAGCTTTTTATGTTCATTATATCCCACAAATAATTGAGATCATGTAGTATTTGTCTTTCTCTGATTGGCTTATTTCGCTTAGCATGATATTCTCCAGGTCCCTCCATGTTGTCTCAAAGGATACGAGATCTTTCTTTCTTACAGCTGCATAATGTTCTATTGTGTATATGTGCCCAATTAAACAATGGGCAGAGGACCTAAATAAACACCTCTCCAAAGAGGACATACAAATGGCCAAGAGACATATGAAAAAATGCTCATCATCACTAACCATCAGAGAGATGAAAATTTAAATGATTATGAGGTATCACCTCACACCTGTCAGATTGGCCGCCATCAACAAATCATAAAACAACCAGTGTTGGTGAGGGTGTGAAGAAAAGGAGACTCTAGTACACTGCTGGTGGGAATGCAGACTGTGCAGCCACTATGGAAAACAATATGGTGTTACCTCAAAAAATTAAAAATTGATCTTCCATTTGACCCAGTGATCCCACTTCTAGGAATACATCTTAAGAAGCCTGAAACACCAATAAAAAAGAATATATGTACCCCTATGTTCATAGCAGCACTATTTACAGTTGCTAAGATCTGGAAACAGCCCAAGTGTCCATCAATAGATGAGTGACTTGGATTTTGATGCAGAGATACACTCCAAAGCATTTTAGAAAAATAATTTTATCAAGATGCATGGGACTTTAAATGAAATTATTAGGCATTATAAATAATTATCATTGTTCTCTTATTCATCCAAATGTATTCTCTTAATCAGTGAAAAACCAAACCAGGCAGAGAATGGTCAGTATGTTTAAAAAAGCCACCAACTTGCATATTTCAGGAGCCAAAGGGAAAGACAAGTAATCAATTATACTCTCTCTAAAATGGCCAAAAGTCATACACTAGCATACATGTTAAATTTGATGTAACCAAAAATGCCAATCATACCCATTTGCCACAGGTGTTCTATACAGGTATATGAAGGGTAAAAATCCAGAAATACTGGCCCTATACCTGCAAGGCCATCTACTAAGCCAGAAACAACTGAAAAAAATATTTTCATGATATCTGGTGCCATCAGAGACAACCGACATGTCTATAATATGCTGTCTGATTTCAAAATCTAAATAACTGTTTATTTGTATATCTTTCCAATGAAAAACAAACTAATACTGGCCTCAAAATCAAAAACCAAATCTAGCAGATGCTCAGCCATGATCTGATAAACCCAGAGGTAAAGCCCCAAAACAGCCACATAAAATTAATACTACAAATTGATAAGCACACCAATATTTCTTAATATCATTTTCATATCAAACTAGAGGATCCAACATAGGAGTGAGATGCAGACTATGAGAAATTTCCAGACCGAGTGTCTTAATGATTCTGAGATACCTACATGAAGAATGGGATTGCAAGACATTTTGAGCTGATGAGATGACTGCCAAACTGACAGGAGCACATTGGAAAGAAGATGGATTTTGGGATCTCAAAATTGAAGTAAACAAGTCAAAGAACTCTCACTAAGTTAAAAAGAGTAATAAAACACGAGAGTATTTCAAGTTTCTAGAATTTGAGATATCTTTATAACAAGATTTAGCTGTATACATCAAGACCAATTTAACTTTTAATGACAGCTTCCAGACTTTGAGGTATTAAATAAACATAGATTTTTTAAAAAATTATTTATTAATTTGTTTTTGTTACAGATGTTTCTCATTTTTCCCCCATCAACACTCTAATCCCCTTCCCCCCAACCCCATTCCCAGCTTTGTTGTCTATGTTCATTTGTCATGCATACATGCATGTAAGTTAAAGTCACCCAATGTCTCCTTTGACAATGATATCAACACTGGGATGTTTTTATATTTGAAGATTAGGTTACTGCTTTTACTATCAGAATGAATTGTACTTTGGTGGTGGAAAAAAGAATCTAAGAGTTACCTGCTGGCTCTTTCCTGGACTCCCTGTAAATAAAAGCACATGTTTTCAATATGGCTACCTAAGCTTCCAGATAATGCCTGGGCCTGGGAAACAAACTCTGCTAAACTAACTTTATCTTAGACACATTATTATTAGTTGAACCAACTGACTCAGACACTTATAACTGACAATGTAAGAAGATGTAGTGGGCTGATTTTTAATTGTTTAAAAAATCATCCAGCCTTCCACAGAGGGGACAATGTACTATAATTTAAAAGAAAGATTATATATCATGTTGCATTTCTATAGTAACTTGCATCTGAAGATTTCTAGTGATTTTTTATTTATTTATTTTTTTATCCTCACCCGAGGACATTTTTCCATTTTTTGTTCAGGTTGAGTGGGAAGGAGAGAGAGGAACCGAGAGAGAGAGAGAGAAACATCGACGTGAAGGGACACATCGAGTGGCTGCCACCCGCACGACCAACCAGGGCCGGGGACAAACTGCAACCGAGGTATGTGCCCTTAGCGGGAACCGAACCCGGGTCTCTCAGGACCGCAGGCCGACGCTCTAACCGCTGAGCCAAACCGGCCAGGGCTCTAGTGATTTTTTAGACATTAATTTCCATAATATGCTAGGATGCCTAAGTGGAGAGAAAGAGCATTCATCTCATTTTACAGGAAAGAGAACAAGCCTAGTCTGGGTCTCCTAGTAGCTACAAACCCATACTCTCATTCCCAGACTAGGTGGACAAGAGACAGGCCGACCACTAACCTTACCAGCCAGATGGGCCCAACTGAGAACTTTTATCATCTTGTTTCAAATTTCACGTAGTCATTATACATGTCATTCCCCTCACTGGTTCATTAGCTCCTTGAGGGTAAGTCATAACTGTATACTTTCATACTGCCTAATACAGTGCTTTATTCCTAGTAGGCATTAAATACACAAGTGAAACACTGAAACTGAACTCTATACATTCTATGTATTTGATGCAGCTCTGAGTTTTTCATAATGTTGTATCACTCCATATGCCTACTCAAACCAGGTCTGAGCCAAGAAGGCCTGATATAGAAACTAGCTACCATCTGATTATCAACATCTCTTTTTTACTATACAACTTTGTAATGTCCAAAGAGCTTCTATGTCTTGCTCTTATTTGAGCTAGACACCAGCATGTGAAGAAGGAAGTACCATCCCCATATTTCACATGAGGAATTAACAGAGTATAAAGTTTAAGTGACTTACCCAGGGTCACAAAATAAGTGAAAAAACTGAGACCAAAATCTCCAACTTTTCTCAATTCCCTTTCCACTACACCAAAACAATGTGTATCCAAGTAAACCTACAAATACATACACACTCTTCAAATATATGCTTTACCCTCCCAAAATATTCACATGACACTTCTCGCCTTTTCACTTCAACCCACGTCAGGATGGTACTTACTAATTTCAACTGCTTTTCTCATCCAAAGGCTAGGTGATTTACTGAGAGAATTCCAACAGGTTTCATTAGCTTGAAATACCAATTCTTAGATGGTCTTGTTTTGGAGCGTGTCTGTTCTGGAGGACTCACCAAGGGAACTCTGCTATCAGAGACAAGGGTGTGCTGTTTCAGAGAGCCTCACCTGGGAGATACCATTACAATGTGCAATGGAGGGAAGCCATTTCTAAGATAATTTGATCAGGAGGAGCTGGGCTACGTGCTATGTGTTAGGCAGATTTACAAAAGCAGCCAGAGAAGCAAGGGAGGTAACTAGCTCTTTTTACAGCTGCCTAGTTTCAATCTTAGATCCTACAAAAGATAACTAACACACATTCAAGCACACTCACATAGAATACATTCATGTTCTCTCTCGTATACACAAGCAAATGAGGTAGGTTCTGTTGTAGTCCTGTTCTCTGCTAACATCTTTATGAGTAATTGGAACTTGACATTAATTGAATCCAATAAACCAGCATATTATAGTTGCAAATTTCAATGACAGGTTGCAAATAAGGAAATCGATAGGTATACCCCAGCATCCAGACCTCATATACTGCATATATTATGTGAGACAAATAGTTCTCTTTCGAATGACTTCTTAAGCTTATAAATGTATGCAGCACAATACTTTATTATTTATTGTGTAGGTTACATGAGATAATGCCAAGAAAATGCTAATGAACATCTGATGTGTATTTATGTTGGCAAAATGATGCATTATTATAGGTTTCAGCTTTCTATTTTCAACACTGATGCTTCAAAGAAAAGAAAATGCATCAAGAACAGAGGTAGAAAAATTTTATTCATAAGAACATAACAGTTTGAGGACAATCCCCTAAGGAGTGGGGAGCTGAGAGAGGGATGAACAACAGAATTTATATGCATATAGGCATGAACAGTGGACATGGACAACAATCGGGGGAAGGGGCGGGGAGGGAAGGGGGAGGGGGGAACCACTGGGGGAAAAAAGGAGAATCATTTGTAACAAAAATTAATCAATAAAAAAAAAAAAAAAAAAAAAGTGAATAACTTAATAGATGTCCCAGCCCAGCTGGTGTGGATCAGTGGACTGAATGTCATCCCCTGGACTGAGAGGTCCCCATTCGATTCCCAGTCAGGGCACATGCCCGGGTTGTGGGCTTGATTTCCTGTGCGAGGCATGCAGAAGGCATCTGACTGATGTTCTCTCTCATCAATGATTCTATCTCTCTCCCCTTCCTCTCTCTCTAAAAAATCAATAAAACCATATTTTTAAAAAAATGATGCCTCAAATAAATGTGTGGGGAAAAGGAAAGGGAAGTAAAACATGGGAATGAAACATTTCCTAGTTCTCAAAACAGAATAATGTTCCCAGAGGGATCACAGAATATAGCACTTGAACAGGTTATTGAAGGATGAGTAGGAGTTCACCAGGATTTGAAAAGTAGAAAGCACCAGCTTGGTGTAAGCCATTGTTCAACAGTATATTCTAACCAACTAATACCCGAAGCATGGTATATTTCTTGTTGATTTTTTAGCCATGTTCCCATTTCTGTTGAACTAAGTGATGCTGATGTCCTGTAAGGAAGAGAACAGATCCCTCTAAACTCTGGAAGTAACATGTACAAAACTTTAACAAGTCAAAACACTTGCTCCTGATGAACTACAAAAGAAAGGTCAATATGGCTTGACACAAAGCATTTTGTATAACTATAGCTATATATGAACTAGACAGAGTTCTTTTGGGGAACTGTACTAACAACAGAAAACTTAGAAAAAAACTCCTTCCTTTCACTTGAAAGAAATCTCTTTTCTTAGAAGAACTAAGTTGCATCTTATTATTCAATTTTAAAGGGGGGGTTGTGGTTGGGTGTTGATTTTTAGTTATTAGGTCTTCAATAAAACTAAAAGAATTGTCTCAAACAAAAGAGGAATGGCTAATTCCAGCTCCACTTCTGGCTTATTCTGTGATCCTGAGGAAATCATTAAACCTTTATAAATTCTTTTATTCAGTATTTACACACTGTCTAATGTTCCCAGAAAGACAGAGAATGCTTTGGAAGGGCAGAGGAAGGGTACTTAATGCTGCCCAGAGGAGTCAGAGGATATAGTACTTGAGCAGGGTATTGTAAGATGACTAGGCATTTACTAGGTTCTAGGGTAGGAGATGAACAAGGTATAGTCCCTGTCCTTGAAGAGATTTAAAATGTAATGAATTTGGCCATGACAGCTCAGTGCAAAGATGACAACAGTTTGTTACTAATGGAGAAAGAAAGGAACTCCTAAGAGCCTGAGGAAGGAGACGTTACAGAGGAAGTATACTTAATCAGAATTAGGAAGAACAAGTGACCAAACCATGGGGAGGGCATTTTTCAGGCACAAGGAACAGCAGTTGTTAAGGCCCAGAGGATATTACAGATTATGCATTGTATTATAGAACTGCAGAAAACTTGGTGTGATGGAAAAAAAGTATAAGACTGGCAAAGAACAAATGAAGAAGGTCTTTGTATGCCTTTCTTTGAGGTTTGGACTTTTGTCTAGATGAAGAGATTTCAAGTAGTGGAATGGCAAGATCAGCTTCAAATTTCAAAACTATTACTCAGGTGACAATGTAAAATATGTTTAAGGTTGAAGACTTTGGGAATTTTCCCCTATGGAATGGGATGTTCCAAGTAGCAACATGAAAATTATTTTCAAAAGAGACAACACTGAGAAAATGAACCAGGAGAGAAGTACAGGCAGTATGGGAATAGAAAGACAGGAAAAAATAAATTTTAAGAAGAGGCTCTATTTTGGACATTGGCCAAAGATGGAAAGACCTAGTGGGATGAACTGATCTCAGGACTCTAAATGGAAATCTGGTTAGAAATATATTTCTATCCTACAAACCCCAGAGGAGTTTGGTAGGCCTAAATGTGATTTTTTGTTTTTGTTTATTTATTTATTTATTTTTTAGTCTGTAGGAATTTTGCAGCTTTACTGAGGTATAATTGAAAAATTAAAATTATATATATTTAAGATGTACAATGTGATGGCTTGATATTAATATACATTGTGAAATGATTTCCACAGTCAAGTTAATTCACACATCCATCACCTCACATAGTTACCTTTTTTTGGTATAGTAAGAACACTTAAGATCTATTTTATTAGCAAATTTCAATTATACAATACAATATTATCAACTATAGTCACCACATTGCACATTATCTCCCCAGTATAACCTTTAATTTTTTTCTGTTCCAAACAGAACAGTGCTTCATTTTCTGTTTTCTATTTGTTTTGTTGTTGTTGTTGTTTTTAATGAGCACAGACAACTATCTTAGAATGGTGATTAAAAAACACAACAAATGGAGGACTTCAAGTCAAGATGGCGGCATCGGTAAACGCAGTATCACGTCCTCCCACAACCACATCAAAGTTACAACTAAACTACAGAACAACCCTTATTCAAAGCCACCTGAAATCAAGCTGAATGGAAGTCCTACAACTACGGAATTAAAGCAGCAGCCTCATCGAGACTGGTGGAAGGGGAGGAGGCGCAACGGGCTGGTCCCACAACCACATGTGGCAGATAAAAATCAGGAGAATACCTCAGCTGAAAAGGTCCTCCCAAAGGACTGAGGGTTCCCCGTCCCAAACCAGGTGCCCCACGCAGAGTTACAGTGCCAGGAAGAGAAGTCCTCATAACTTCTGGCTGGATAATCTAGCGGGAACTGAGGCTCAGGGAAGCTGATGGGGCTGGAGCCCCAGGCAGCTCCTTAAAGGCCCTGTGCATGAACTTAACGGACTCACTCCCTCTAAGCTCGGAAGAAAGGCAGCTTGAGGGGCACCAGAGAAATACAGGGAAGAACTGAGCTGTTTGGCACTGGAGCGAGGGCTGGAGAGGGCGCTTTCTCTGGGACAAACGTGCTGTCAGAGGCCTTTATTTCTTTGGTGAGCCCCTTTCCTGGGGCGGCAGACAGTCACCATATCTGGGACTCCAGCAACCTGGTTGCCCCATCCTGGTGATTCCCTGAGGCCCCACCCCACCCAACTTTTAGGCCCACCCAATCTGTTGCCAGTTGCTTAACCATAGGATTGGCCTGTCTTGGATCCTGCTTCAGGTTTTACTAAATTCTGTCAAACAAGCAGCATCCGGTCTCAGCTAGCCCTATACCTCTCATTCAGTAATGCACAGAAACAAACACAGGGAGGCAGCCAAAATGAAGAGACAAAGAAACAGGTTCCAAATGAAAGAACAGAACAAAACCCCAAGCAAAGAACTAAGCGAAATGGAAATCAGCAACCTAACAGATACTGAGTTCAAAATACTGTTTATAAGGATGCTCAATGAACTTAGTGAGAACCTCTGTGAACTTAGTGAGGGCCTCAAGAGCATAAAAAAGGACCAGTGAAAAATGATGGATGCACAGTCAGAAAAGAAGGAGGCATTAACTGAAATAAAGAATAATTTATACAGATTCAATAGTAGAGTACATTAATCCAAGAAGCAAACCATTGATTTGGAATATAAGGAAGCAAAAAACGCTCAATCAGAACAGCAAAAAAAAAAGAATCCAAAAAAAAAAAAATGAGGATGGTGTAAGGAGCCTCTGGAACAACTTCAAGTGTGCCAACATTCACATCTTGGGGGGTGCCAGAAGGAGAAGAGAGACAATAAGAAATTGAAAACTTTTTGAAGCAATAATGGCAGAAAAATTCCCTAACGTGGTGAAGGAAACAGACATACAAGTCTAGGAAGCACAGAGAGTCCCAAACAAGATGAACCCCAAGAGGCCCACACCAAGACACATCATCATCAAAATGCAAAAGGTTCAAGACAAAGAGAGAATCTTAAAAGCAACAAGAGAAAAGCAGTTAGTTACCTACAAGGGAGTTCCCATAAGGCTGTCAGCTGATTTCTCAAAAGAAACTTTGCAGGCCAGAAGGGAGTGGTAAGAAATATTCAGTGATGAAAAGCAAGAACCTACAACCAACATAACTCTATCCTGCAAACCTGTCACTTAGAATTAATGGCCATATAAAGAGTTTCCCAGACAAGAAAAAGTTAAAGGAGTTCATCACCATCATCACCAAACCATTATTATAGGAAATGTTGAAGGGTCTTTTCAAAGAAAAAGATAAAATATATGAACAAACAAAATGGCAATGAATACATATCTATCGACAATGGAATCTATAAACAAAATGAACAGGCAGAATGAAAACATTCTCATAGATACAGAGAACATTTTGTTGGTTGCCAGATGGGAGGGGGGTTTGGTGAATGGGTGAAAGAGGTGAAGGGATTAAGAAGTACAAATTCATTGCTAGACTGAGAAACCTCAAAGGGAAAGGGGTTGTGGGGGTGGGAAGAAATAAACCAAAGAACTTTTATGCATAGCCAATGCACACAGACAACAGTGTGGGAAAAGGCGGGAGGAGGGCAGGAGTGGGGAGGAGGGTGTCAGTGGGGGAAAAATGAGGAACATCTGTAATACATTCAACAGTAAAGATTTAGAAATCTTAAAAAAAACAAACAAAAGCACAACAAATGGCCCTAGTTGGTTTTGCTCAGCAGTTAGAGCACAGGCCTGATATCCAAAGGTTGAGTATTTGATTCTGGTCAAGGGCACATAGTTGGGTTGCAGGTTCAATCCCCAGCCCTGGTGCAGGGTCCTGCAGGAGACAACCAATTGATGTGTCTCTCTCACACTGATGTATCTCTCTCTCTTTCTCCCTCTATCTAAAAATCAATGGAAAAATATCCTCAGGTGAGGATTAACAAAACATAGATAAATAGATAAATAAAAATAAAAATAATAAAACAACTAATGGCCCTGGATGGTTTGGCTCAGCAGTTAGAGCATCAGCCCTTTAACTGAAGGGTTACAGGTTCAATTCCAGTCAAGGACATGTGCCTGGGTTGCAGGTTCAATCCCCAGCCCTGGTCAGGGTCATGCGGGAGGCAACCAATCGATGTGTCTATCTTACATTGATGTTTCTCTTTGTGTATGTTCCTACCAACCTCCGTCCCTTCTACTCCATCTAAAAAAATCAATTAAAAATTCCCTCGGGTAAGGAAAACAACAAAAAACAATGAAGCTGGTGTGATAACAAATTAACAAATATGATTATGTTGGAGGTCTCTTGTATTAGCAGTCATTGGATCACAAGTAATATAATCATATCCCCAGGAGTATAATAACAGCACATTATTCTGGCTTTAGCGAACAGGACTGCACTTAGGAGTTTTATAGAAAATTCATAGACTCAACAAATGCATAAAAATTCTAGAAAGACTAAACTGAAAATGTGTAAAGTTTGTATAAGTTAATATACAAAGAAGAGAGAATAAACACAATGACACATTTGATCTCAGTAAAAAATAAACTAGGAATATCTAGTGGGGAGCAAAACAAATATGTATCTAAGCATCTTGTCTTTGAGAGGTATAAACTACACAGCAAGTAATGAAAAGCTGAAGGAAACATCAATTCACATGTGGTAGAAAAACATCTCTAAATCTATTCCTCTCAACAGACATAGCAATATTAAGACAACAAATACAAATATAGTAGCAGCAGTTCTAACATGTTTATTTAGCCTTATGACATTAATTTGGAGACCATCAGTATGGGTGTAAGGTGCAACTAGATATTTAATATTTCAGCCTGTGTGTCCAGCTCTAACATTGAGCCATTTAATAATGCATATCCCAGACTCTGAACATTTGGTATTACTCTAGCAGCATGAACATAGCATGCCTCGACTTCTGATGGTGAATGGTAACTCTGTTCCAAGTAACAACAGGGATTTCTTCTATTCCTCCTCTCCCAAGTTTCTGTGCCAGCAAATGAAGGTGAAAAGGGTAAGGGCTTTACTATTTAAAGAGGAAAGTTGGAAAACTAGAGAAGACATTTAAATTAACAAGAAACATTGCTGCAATGGCCAGATAAATATGTCCTAAAATGAAATGAATTGAGGAAACTCCATGGGTTAATTCTGCTTTTCACTCATCTTCTTAAGTGAGGATTAGTACTGACTTAGTTTTTGGGTAAGCAGAAATAAAGACTTAAAGGAAAGCAGGCAACAAGTGCTATGAAAATGGGGTCTTTGGCTGCAAAGAACCATTCTGTTTCTCTGTCACTTTAGGGTTCCGTCCCTTTGAAGACACTTACTTCAAAGGGTTGTGGAAGGAATAACACTAAGATAATTTGAAGAACACTTACTATAGGCCAGACATTGTGCTAAATGTTCTCATAGATAATCTCTTTTCATCCTCATTACAACTCATGAGGTAGATGTTATTAGTGTCACTCCCACTTTACATATGAGGAAACAGAATTAAAGGGGATAAGTAATTGACTCAAAAAAAGGTTACACAGCTAAGAAATGGTCAAACTGGGATTTTATAATTTTTTTTCTTTATTGATTTGAGAGAGAGAGGAAGGGAGAGGGAGAGAGAGATAGAAACATTGATGAGAAAGCATCGGTTGGCCACCTCCTGCATGTCCCACACTGGGTATTTGGCCCACAACCTGGGCATGTGCCCTTCCCGGGAATCGAACTGGCAACCTCTGGGTGCATGGGTCGATACTCAACTACTGAGCCACACCAGCTGGGCTTAAACTGGGATTATTTTTTAATCATCACCCGAGGACATTTTTACATTTATCTTCAGATAGAGTGGGAGGGAGAGAGGGAGGGAGAGGGAAAGAAAAACACTGATGTGTGAGATAGACACATCAAGTGGTTGCCACCCACATGTCCCCAACTGGGGCAGGGGACAAAATGCAGCTAAGGTACATGCCCTTAGCGGTAACCAAACTCAGGACTCTGGTCCACGGGCCAATGCTCTAACTGCTGAGCCAAACCGGCCAGGGCTCAAACTGGAATTTTAATGCTGGTCTCCTGACTCCAGAGGTGGTGCTCTTAATATCTCTATAATGGATGAATGGGTTATTAAATGTTTTAAAAAGTATAAAATAAAAATGCAAAGGGTTCAGTCCCTTCACTTAGTGTTTTTCACTGCAAGTCAATTCAGATAGGTGCATTTTCTCCCTCCTAAAATTCAGTGAGGCCTGTAAATTATATTAATTACTTTTGGTGAATCTTGGTCTATCAACAAAAATTATCAAATTTAAATTGGCCAGGTGGAGGTGGTACAAAATTCCCATCAAGGTCTATAGGTCTATAGCTCATTTTTCTTCCTCTATATCAGGACTTTTGCTTAGCAATTGCCTACAAGGAGGTTTGCATTGGGAAGTGATTTCCTTATATCCCAACTGCTGTTCTCAATCACTCACAGGCCCTCAAGGCCTTTGGAGCCTGAAGACCAATAAATTACATGATAATGATTCTTGTAACGCCAAATTTCAAGACTACTGTCTTGTTCTACTGTTTCATAGTAACCATCTTTCCCACTCAAATGAAAATAACTCAAAGGCAGGGTATATTTCTTTCACCCATTTGAATCTCCCTCTGGGCCTAGAACTATGTGAGGCCTATTGAAGAGCCTCCATCTATGCTGGTAATGCCACTGGAATTCTAGGATTGAGGAAGAGAGGCGTTGGACCTGTCCTTACAATATGTTGCTGTGTACACACCACTTTCAATTTTTTTTTTTTTTATCCTCACCCGAGGACATTTTTCCATTCAGACAGAGCGGGAGGGAGAGAGAGGAAGAGAGAGAAACATTGACGTGAAAGGGACACATCGAGTGGCTGCCACCTGCACAACCCAACCAGGGCCAGGGACAAACTGCAACCAAAGTACATGCCCTTAGTGGGAACCGAACCCTGGTCTCTCTGGACCTCAGGCCGACACTCTAATCACTGAGCCAAACTGGCCAGAGCCACTTTCAATTTTTTAATGGAGCTTTACAAGTAGCTGCTCTGTGCCTGACATTGTAGTAGGCATTGGGAATATAAAATAAGTAAGATGATGTGATTGGTCTCTGCTATCAAAGAAATTTTCAATTTATGGTGGGTGTTTGGGGTGATGGCTGGTATTCCAGAGTATAGGCTCTTCTACATGGTGTACCAGAACCCACATCAAATTGCAGCTTAGTCATATTTTGCATTCATTTTTACAACAGACTCCAGCAGAAGTCATGGTCTGGGGAAGTTGCTACAAGGTGCTTTCATGTTTCCAAATCTCTGGTAGGGAACTGGGGTGGCACATGGCTCTGGCACCAGTCTTCTGGACTACTGGTTCACTCCCAGGTTTTGTGCTTCTTTTTATCCTCTTACAGAAAATTCTACAGTCTGTCTAGAATCCAAGAAGGTTTCTTTAGCTTGTCTTTATCCACTCCTACTGAGAAATGTTCTCTGTTAACCTATTAATAACAGATGTTGAAATTCTAGTGGGGTCTGTGGATACACATGCACAATATAATTTATTTTATCATCACACTAACTCATTATTCTTTTCTTTCTTTTTCTTGAATACCATGTTCCTGGGTTAATGGGTTAAAAGTAGACTTGGTTAGATTAGAAGTGCCTACTTGGAGTAGAATTGTCCTTTCCATGTGTCTAATCCACAGGCAATTCCAGACCATAAACATAAAATTGGAGACACACCTTTTAGCATAAGAAAACATTGAGTGTATAAAGAAACACATTCTTCACCTTCCCTTCCCATTGGAAGAGAGATGAGGTAGTAAGTTTAGCTATAAACTCCTTTAAAAAAAAAAAAAAGAAAGAAAAAAATAATCCATCAAAATCCCAACCTCTCTTGGGTAGGACTAGGTAAGGTTCTGTCTATTAGAGATTATTTCTGTAAAAGAAAACTGGCAAAAAGATATAAAACTTGATTTTTGCATTTGAATTTTTTTCTTTTTAATCCTAGTCATAAATTCCACTCCTTTCTGCTCTGGATTGATCTGGTCTCATTAGTATGCTGATTGAGATCAACACTCTTTCTTTGGCCACAGGTTGCTGAAAAATCTTTTAGCAGAGGTGAGAAGAGTACTAGTGGCAAGTAGGAAAAAAGAGGGACAGCTATGATTATAAACTATTACCTGCAATTGGGTGTGTTACAGTGTGTGTGTCAGTGAAAAAGTGTGCGAATGGAGCAATATCAGTGTGGTTGGCAAATATATAGCAATATAAGAGGTTGGCAAAATATATATGGGTGTGTCCATGAGAGTATGCGTTGCTATAAGCATTTGTGAATCAATGTGAGTAGACGTGGGTCAATGGGATCATCTCAGTGAGGCAGTGCAGGTTACTGTTAGTGTGAGTATGCATCAGTGTTGATGTTCCCATCTGAAAGACCAGGTAAGACTTCATGAAAGTTCAGGAAACTGTGTCAAGTCAGAATCAGTGGTTTATGTATCAATGACTGCGTGAGCATGTGGGTTGATATGAGTAAGTGTATCAGTGTAAGGAAAGATGTGACAAGGTGACCGTGAATCTGAGTGAAGGTCAGTCTATGTGGAACTGGTCACTACCTCTGTGTGAGTGCATATATGTATTCTTGTAAATTGACTGTGACAGTGTTTCCATGCAAAGGTGTGAATTGTATGGTTAGTGTGGTGTATGCCAAGGTAAATGCAGTCGATGACTATTCACATTACTACATGTGTACTGGTGTGAATGTGTTATAGCAATGTGAGTAAGGGAGGGTCAGTGTGAGAGTGGGAATGTGTAAGAATATGAGTGTGTGGGAAGTTTGATTGCCAGTGTGAATATATGTGATGTACAAATTGAAGTTGGTGCATGAGAGTGTACATGTGAATGGACATGGGTGTCAGGGAGTATGACTGTGTGTCCTAGGAGATGTGTGTAAGAGTATGATTTTGAGGGTGTACTTGTGAATGTGAGAATATATGAAATGTGAGGATGCAAGTATGTAAGCCTGGGTTTGTAGTGTGACTGTGTATTAATGTGAATTTTTTGAGCACTGAATGTGAGTGAGCATATGTATGTGTTAGTGTGTGTCAAGGTGACTGTACCTGTGTGTGATTGTGTATAATTGTGACAGTATGGTGACATATGTCAGTGAAAATAGCTGAATTTATGAAAGTGGGTGTGTATGTGATTATATTTGATGATTTTTGTAAAGAGTGTAATTATGCCTCAGTGAGAAGGTGAGTATATGAATGTGACTATGTATCAAAATAAGTGTGTTTTCATGCAAAGGTGTGATTATGTGTTAATGTGACTGAATAGGGAGATTGTGTCAGTGCTGAGTACATAAGAGCATATAATTCTGAGTAGAATTCTAAAAAGCATAAAAGTTTAAATGGGTGAGATCATCTTTATGGTGTGAGCATGTATAACTGTGAACATATGAGTACACATGCACATGTGTGTATCCCTGTGATGATTTATAAGTGTTTTATATGTGTGGATGTGAGGAGGAAATAGTAATAGCGCAAATGTGTTAGAGTGACAGGAATTAAATTTGTGTATATCTATGAGAAACAAGAAGAGGAAAGGCAATATGTATTTGTGCATAGAATATGTGTAATTGTGTAGGAACTGTAGGCTTAAGGGTGATTATATCATCTGTGTGGATATGAGTGTGATAGTATGACTATGTGTCAGAATATAAGAAAAATAAAGGTATGAGTAAGTGAGAATGTGAGAGTGAGGTGTATGGCAAGTGTGAGTGTGTGCCAGTATGAAAATATGAATGTATATATGTATGTGTCAGTGCGTAGTAGTAAGAAAGTGCCTATATGTACTGGGTTTGTAAATATAATTGTGTGAATGTACAAGTATGTGAGTTTGCTTGTGGGAGTGTGTATGAGCAAAATAATTTGAGATTCTGAGGCATTCTCTAGGAAGTATCTCCTCCCAAAGTCACATGTATCCAGTTATAGGCAAGTTATATACCACCTCTTGACCTCTATCACCTCATGGGTAAAATAATGATGATAATAATAGGTACCTTGAGATAGTATCAACTTTATAATCAGAAACAAATATAGTAACTATTAGAAAAACATACTACCTTGCAGAGTTACTGTAAAATCAAATAGTCTCCCACAAGTAAAATGCCTAATATAGTGCTGGCAACAGTAGTTACTCAATAAATACAAGTTATTATTGCAGCTATCATAGAACACCCAGGAGAGACCCATGAGCTTGCTTCTTATGTTAGCCAGTTCTAGTTACCTTCTGTTGTTCAAATTCTATAGAGGATCCTCTACCAAGGCATCTCTAGAAAGTTGAATGCATCAGTATCGGCAAGGCTGTAATTTCATACCTTTAATTTCACAGGTGAAACTCTGGAGCTTCCCCATCATGAGAAGGCATCACATAAACACCTGTCGCTGAGCTGCAGTTTTCCTTTGTTCTGTAGGCCCAGGAGAGGCTCAGTGTAAAAGAAAATTGGATTGCATAGTCTTTGTTGTTTTTTTGTTTAGTTTATTTTTCTCTTGGGTGTACTTTTTTTGTTTTTCTGTTGTTTGTTTTTGACATGTGCAATATAAAAGATGCTTAAGTAACTGACAAAGAGACAGACAGAAGACCAGACAGACAGAGAGACAGTAAGATCCAGGCAGATGCCTGGACTGACTTATAGCTAAAGAAGGATAAATGGAGAAGCCAACAGAGGAAACTATAAAAGCTGCCTGAGAGGCAAAGAAATGAAGATGATCAGAGAGGCAGGCCAAGAATCCTGAAAGAGGTAGAGAGGAAGAGAGAGAGAAATGCCAAATCGAAAAGCTGCTGGGTAGCTGTCAGGCACTTGTGAGAGACACTAGAGACCTGTAAGATCTAGTCCCTACCCCTGAAGAGCTTAAAGTCCAGTTTAGGTTCCAAGATGAATATTACAGAAACCATGCAAGAATTATTTCAGGCAATAGAGAAGCGAGAGCTATACTACATGCTAGACTCAAGTGTTGTTGGAGACCTGGGGAAGGAAGTATTCCCTGGTTGGATGGGAAGGCAGAGAGAAGGTTTTGAAAGGTTTAAGTTAAAAAAGCTAGGATGGATTGGGTTGGGGGTTACATTTTAAATAGGCAGGTAAAATTAAGGTATTAAGGTAGCAGAATTTATCGAAACCAATTGGTGAATTTGTGGTATGTGGCTGAAATGCCACTTCAGCATCAGAAAAGCAGGAGGAAAAGAAATGACAGCTGGATAGGAAGTAGGTCTATATTATACTAGAGCTCTTAAACAGAGCTTGACATTAGCGAAGGACTTGGCAGTGACTGTGAGGTTGTTTCTTCCACTCCCCCTAGGATGTAGGTCAAGACTGTCATTCTCATATTAGAGATAGAGGAACCAGGAGAACAAGGGCAGCTGTACTGTGCACAATCCCCCAGAAAGAAGGGACCATGCCTTGGGGCCTCGATGGTAAGGCCTAATCAGGGCCTCTAAAATTGGGAGCTCTGGTGCAAAGGTGGCATTTACCTGGACTTAGAGGTCCTTAACTCTCTGCACTGGAATCCATTACTCACCTCACACCACCACTGCTGCAAGACCTTAGCATGAGTGGGCGCTGCCCATGAGAAGGGGCCAGGCTGCCTTTAGCTCCGACGAACTCAGTGCTGGGTACACCAGCTACCACAAGATGCAAAGACTCAGCTGCTCTTTATTTAGGAAAACCTGCCAAGAGAAGCATTGTAGGGGAGCGGGAATCTCTTTCCCCACCTACTACTATTCCCCCATCCAACCCCCTAAACATCACACATGTACTACAGTGAATTTCAGGACATCACTTCAAAAGGCAGAGGATCAGAGAAGTATAAAAAAGCATTATTACATAAGAATCAACAAAGGTACTGAACTGGGAGTTTCAAGTTGAGAAGCGCTGTCACTTCACCACTCTGGATCCATTTGCTATCAAGTGGAAAAGACCTGCCCTAGTCACCTTGGCCAAGCATTGGGAGGATTAAATCAAATATGACACATGTGAAATGTCTGAATATTTACTGGAGGTGGTATAGTCCAGTATATTATGTAAAACTGAGAGATGATTGCAAATTCAGTTGGGCTCTGAGGATACCTGAGCTTCCTGAAAACCTGGCACTGCTGTTCATCCCTCAACTCCAAGTGTCCATCTCCATTTCCATTTTTCTTTTCAACAACCTCCTTCACTAGGTGGGAAACACTCTGAAGTCCCCTATATCATCTCACAGCTGCTGAGGTCCTCAGCCTCTGAACCTAATTGGAAAGTCTCTCTGCCTTCCCCTATTTACACCACAGAGATCTCTTTTAAAATCTTCACAAGATTTTTGTAGGGTAATATATACTGGGGTTTTTATTTTTATTGTGTGTGTGTGTGTGTGTGTGTGTGTGTGGCAATTTACACTATCTTCCCCATAGAACTTTCCATGTCCAGCCATGGAGATGGAGTCTCTTTAAACCCTCTATTTTCTGCCTTTCCACACATTCACTTGAGCCTCTCAAGGGTTTAGCATACTCAAGGAGACCAAACTTCCTGTGACAGGACTCCATGTTTTGTAATCCTTCCTCCCCTGTCCCCCTTTCCCTCCATGGTGTTTGTCCTCAAAGAAAAGCAGCACCTATATGTAACTCCCAATAAATCTGAATCCAGGCTAGCACACATGCTATTAAAGGACATCAGAATACACAGGATCCTATGCCAAAGTCAGGAATGGATGGATGGATGGATGGATGGATGGATGGATGGATGGATGGATGATTGGCTGGCTATCTAAAGGTGGAGATAGCAAAATTAGAGCCTCAGGCAGCCAAGAAAAGTCCCATGATCCCCAATACCACCTTCCTGAATAAGAAGGCCAAGCCATACCCCAGGTCTTCCACTTGTTCCTGGCAAGACTCTAAAGCACATCTGTCCCCGAGCAGCCCTGGTATTTCCTGTGCACTGCCCACATGCACACTCCAAAGAGCCCTTCCAAATCCCATCCACTGTGCGGCTGAGTAGTGTGCCTGCAGCCTCCCCCATTGTATGAGCTTATCTTGCAAGGGAGTTGGAAGGGGGTCAAAGAGTAAGGGCTGTCAAAGCTCCTGAGAGGGCTGGGGCTCAAAGAGGGCTCAAGAAGGATGGCCACGAAAAACCTCTTGCTTAACCTCAAGGTTGAGGGCTAGTCCCAGGGAGGTAGCATGCGTCCATGGGGGTGAGGAACAGTGCTAGAAGGCCTGGATGAGGGGAAAATGCACCAGCCTGCACTAACCAAGAACCTCCAGGTTTCTGCACAAGATCCAGAGCTTTCTTTAGGCCTGCCTCCACCTCCCCTTATTCACTTATTAACTCCATGCAGCCTACCTCAAACCCACCAGTTGCATAGCTGGAGCCAGTGCAGATGCAACTGGCAGGACACAGTGCTCCACCTGGTGGCCACAATCCTTCTGTTGGCCTAGGGGTATGTCCTGTTTGAGAATATGGGAGTAGGGGTGGATTATATCTGTGCTGCTCGCTGTACCACGTTGGGTGCCTTGTGTGCCTAGACCATGTTGAGTATGTGCCAAATCATATCTATACTATGTTGTATGTGTATGTAAGTTTCTATTATGGTGGGTACCTGTGCAGTCATGTTTATATCATGTTGTGTATGTGTATCATGTCAGTACTGTATTGTGTACATGCTGTGGGTCTGTATTGTGTTGTATGTATATTGTATCTATTCCATGCTGTGTGTGTACCATGTGTCTAACCCACATCGTGTGTCACATGCCTATGGCACATTGTGTGTCTGTATCATGTTATGTGTCTATACTACCTTATGTTTTCCCCTGTGGCTAAGCCTCCTACTGGAGCCTGAGGTAGGGGTCAGTGCACATATCTTGTGCCCACTAGAACCCTAGCTTGCTGCATTCCAGCTTCCTGCCAGCATCTCTGTATGGGGACTAGGGCTGCCACCTTGTTCAGGGTGGGATGAGGGAAGCTCTCTTTCAACCACAGAGCTCTCCCATGGTAAGTGCCTGGACCAGCACAGAAGACAGCTGGGAAAGGAATTCTGGAGCCTTTATCAGGCTCTAAGAAGGAAACTGGGCACTGGGGAGGGAATATGGCTGCTTCTCTCAACTCCCAGCCCCATCCATATATGAGAAGGGCCTATAAGAAGCAAAAGCTACTTGAGTCTCTCCTTCAGGCCAGTTGGAAATACTGGAAATACCCCTTCTCCAGAGAGAGTAAGTGCTGCACAGTTGGAAATACCCCTTCTCCAGAGAGAGTAAGTGCTGCACAAGGTTTTAGCATTGGCACCAGAGCAAGGCTATGGGATGGACGTATAGGGAACTCTGCCAAAGGTGTCTCTGTTGAGTTCACTAGAGGGTGTAATTGTGCTGATTCTTAGGGGCAGGTCTTTTGAGAGCTGCTGAATTCCCAAAAGTCCACCTGGATCAAAGAGGGATGGGGAGAGAGAGACAGAAGGGAAAGGATCCATACCCCAAGCCAGGCCCTTCATTCACCCTCACTCCAAGTCCTTCTGTTTTGAGACTCAGAAAGTCACAGCCAGTAGTGAATCTCTGCACCCCCAACCCCCATATAAGATTCTCACAGAGCTTTTTGTGGGCTTGGTTATAGGGTCCCTAGCAGATTACCCACTTGGGCTTCTTTTTTCTCTATTGTTCATCATTCAAATGAAATAAAAGTATAGTCATACTGGTGAAGAGATAGAATGTGTGTGTATTGCAGATTTTTTTTGTACTGTTCTCCCCTCACCCCCTAAATAGGGAACATGTAGAAAAGAGTGTGATTTAGAAGGGGTAATATTGGGGGAGAGAGCTGTCCTTTAGTGGGCCTGTCTTTATTACTAAAAACAAATGGATCCACTTTCTAAAATGTCACAATTATTTTAGAGACCACCTCCTACAAACCCCATCATTTGAAAGACAAGGAAACCGAGGCCCTGAGGACAGAAACACTCAGACCAGATCCTGATCCTTTAGTCCCTAAAAGAGTTCCTTCTCCAAATCCAGTCTCCTCCTGCCTCATAGCAAAACCCTGGCGTCCACCTCTACTGTGTGACCTCCAATATAGTCCTATTCCATCTCAGGGATCAGTCTCCCAGGCCTCTCTGTGGCCAGGCCTTTGGAATGATTTTCATTCTCCACCAGTACATTGTTTATCTCTTTCCAGTCTTCAAGGTTCACCTGTCCTATTTTGCTTCCTGCCTTCAAACTTAGTGATAGTTTTGCCATTTTGCCCCTCATAACATCCCTTGGTTGCCACACAGGTTGCCCCAACCTGCAGATAATTGACTAAATCAGGCACGGATCCATTGCACTGATTAACATTTCCAATTAAACTCCAGGTTAGACTTTGCATATGTATTAGTGACTCCAGTCATCCAGTCATCACCACATATGTAAATGCAAATGCCTTCCAAAGTCATAGATTGAGTTAGGAAGCGACACATTTCTGGGGGGAAATAGAAATAGACTTATAGACCTGGGGGTTTACTTGGTTCTTTGTTACCCATATATCAGATATTACATATCTAGCTGTTACTGGTTTCCAGACTAGGGCTTTGCACCTGAAATGGAGAACTGATGTACTGTGCATCACTGCATGCCCTTTCCCGCCCCTGCTGGAGAAGCCTAGTAGTGCTGAGTTGGCAAGAGAGTCTACCCCAGGCCCCACAGAGGGAACTGCCAAGTTTTTGGCAGATGGAGAGATTGGGGAAAAACAGTACAGCTGAAGCTTCAGCTGCACCCCAGATGCACTTACCTTCTGGGATAGTTGTTTTCACCATCTCTCAGCCTGCACAGTGTCTCATGGGCCCTGACCTGGTAATGAGGGCTTTAATTTTTGTTTTGTTTTTTTGTTTTTGTTTTTGTTTTTTTTTGAACACAGGCAGATACTTCTATGCTTGGAGCAAGGATTTGGCACATTCTATGTAAAAGTAGTCAACCTACCTATCTCAGGCAGATTCAAAGATACTCCAGTCCCCTTTGGGTCCCTGTCCCTCCACTTCCTCTCCCAGGAGGAAAAGGCTGGCTGTTGAAGCTGGTGCTCAGGGAGTTTCTTCTTCCCTTGACCAGGATCAACTGGTTCCTGAAGATGGAGTGCATGGGTGGGAAAGCTACTTATTCCCTAAATATCGAGAAATCATCCCTTTAAGTCTGGGCTGAGTCATAGGTGTGTCAACCACCAAATTCCCCATCTTACCAAACAAATTCAGAGCTTTTGGGTTCCTGGTAAGACAATGTTTTCTTCTTCTATCACTTTGTTCCTGGCTACTCCATCCAATCTTACCTACCTACCCTGGTTTCTAGATCTTATTTTTTTATTTATTGATTTTAGAGAGAGAGAGAAAGAGAAACAGATTTGTTGTTCCACTTATTTATGCATTCATTGGTTGACTCTTGTATGTGCTCTGACTGGGGATCAAACCCACAACCTTGGCATATTGGGTCGAAGCTCCAACCAAGTGAGCTTGCCATGGCTACTCACTTCGACCTCATAGTAGCTTAGTCTCTGACCTCCTAACAGCAGAGTCTCTACTGGGGACAGCACCTCCCCATCCCTGCAGTTATTCCTCATTTCCCTCACCTGTCATATCCACTGCTCTCCCCGCAAAGACCTCAGCAAGCTTGTTTACTCTATATACTATTTCTACCTCCAACCAGAAAATCTGCAACCTGTGGGAATGGTCAACTAGTTAGAACATCCTCTAGGGTGTTGTGGTCCCTTGCCTGCACTTCTATCACAGCTGAACCTCCTTTTTCTGTTAGGTCTCTTCTACAAGGCCCACTTGCCAGCTTGAAGGATCTGATCTTTGACATCTGAAGATCCTATGTCCTCAAGATTCTCAGCTGTCAACTTTTACCCAGCATACATCCCTTCTCATTTTGCCTCTTTCATGGGAGAATGGGATATGACATTTTTATCCAGGCTTACACATCTGTCTCTCCAAGCCTTGGCCTATTAATCATCCATTACCATATTAGGTTCCTTTGTCCAAAGGTGCCCTGATTAGGGGTCTTAAGTACCAAATCGCAGACCTACCCAATTATAATTTTGCAAATAGTTCAGTGAAAACCACACTGACCTTTATACCTCGGTCATCCCAGAACAGGGCCACAGTGTTATCACCAACAGGAATGGACCGCCTTCTGTTCCAATACCTCAGACAGCCAGACAGTTGGCCTGGATGTGAGTCTGCAAAACCATGAGGGGAGCAAGACTAACATGGCTAAAGCTTACCTGCTGAAAGCCATTTTTAAAAAATATTGCTGCAACCACCCCCTTTACACTTCCCAACACCAAGCCACTCACCCTTCTCTCTTTTGCTTCTACAGACCATAGTCCAGAGTCTGGCACTGGATTCTGGAAGATGGGACCAAAAACAAAACAAAACAAACAAACAAACAAAAAAACACAAGTGGGCCCTCCTGCAGCTACCCCACCCCACACCTCAACTACCACCTAAGGAAGGAAAACCTCCTAAGAACAAGAATCTAAAATGTTCAATTTGCCCAAAGTTGTGGCAGTAATTTTGCCAAATCTAGTTTAAAAACTAAGGGCAATGCCCCCAGGAGCTGAAGGGGACAGGGAAGGTAGAATGACCCCCTCCCCATGCAAAAACAAAGGCCAAGGGAGGGACCCTAGGCTTTTCAGGAACATTATTGCACAATTACAAACCCCATAGAAGAAGAAAAGCTTCCTCCTACCATTACCCTTCCCCCACCATAAAAGGACAAGGGGATAAAGAAAAATAATGAGAAGGGGGAAAGGCCCCCCTTCTAAAATCCATCACTTTTTCTGTTTATTCAGGTCAGGCTCTTCCCCCTACTACGGACTTGCCAGGGCCTCCCCCACACCCCTTTCTCCTTGTGGAGGAGGGGGGTGTCCCTACAACTGTGGCTGTTAGAGGCGGTGGGTGGATGGCACAGGATTTACAAGCTGACATGGCTTTGGGGGGCGGATTTTTCCTCCAGCCCAGTATGGTTTTCTAGGGTTTGAACCAGCGAAGGGGGGGTCCAAGCCCTTAGGGGAGGGCCCTGACACACCCACTTGTCCGTGTTCTCGACCCTGGATCCTGAAAACAGCGCTCTAGGTCTCAGGACTCCGGGAAGCCACTTCAAGAACTCAACACTGGAAAGCCTCAAGAGCCTGAGGGTAATCCGAGAAGGCAGAAAATCTGCCCAGCCGCCTAAAAGCAATGCCCAGCCGCCACCCCCTCCCCTGAGCTAGCCAGGTGCCATAAATCGAGGGATTTACCTGCCACCGGTTCAGCCACCCTGTCAAGACTTTCCTCTACCACTGAGCGCTTGGGCTAGCGGGGCTGCAGAGCCGAAGCCTTGCGGCTGTAGCCGCAGCAGCCTCAGGCCCAGCCTACTCCCCCCGCACTCCCCTCCCCCTGATATCAGCCAGACCCCGCACGGTTATTCCAGGCAGGGAAAAGCTGCAGCCCACTACGGGAAACCCCAGACTGCCGGCCTCTCACAGCTGCCCACCTCGGTAGAGCCCTGCTTGGCTATGACGTCACCGGGGCTCTGCGCAGTCCATAGGCCAATCAGAGGATGAGTATCAAACTAAAATCTCCCTGAGTGGGCTACTGGCGACCAATCTTTTGTTTCCAAGCAGAAAGCGCCTAGGAAGGGGGGGGCGGGCGGGGAGACTAGAGGTGAGGGAACAGAGAGAGGGGAAGAAAAATGAGATGGAAACTTCTACATTGTCAGGGTTGTCTAAGCAGAAGTCTGTCCACCAAGAAAGAGACTCGCCTGACAGTAGGAAGGAGAGGGGGTATTTCATTTCTCTTCCTTAACTTACCCTTTCAGGAAGACATGGATTTCAGGGAAGTTTTCACGGGAGTGAATCTGTCTAGCTACATGGGCACCCTTTTGGAAGGAAAATGGTTTGGATTTGTGACACCACCTGTCAGGTAAGCAAGTAATACTGATGGAGTCTCTGGAATACACAGTGAACTCAGAGAGACAGATATGACACTGGGGTTCAAAGAGATAACAATCTAGATAGAGAAACTACCTCTCTGCACATGAAACATACATTTTGAAACAGAGCATTATACCAAAAGATAAAAGAAGAATAATCAATCTACTTCAAGTTTACATATACAGGGTTTCCCAAAAAAATGTATACAGGGTTTCTGTAGATTCTATTATATTTTGAAAGAGAAATGCATTTTAAAAACATTGGCTTTATAATTATAGGTTTTTGTGTATACGTTTTTGGGACACCCTGTAGATAGATAGATAGATAGATAGATAGATAGATAGATAGATAGATAGATGATAGATAGATAGATAGTAGATAGATAGATAAATAGATAAAGATGCATTTAATTTCATTAAAATGTGGTCTCCCTTAAAACCTTCCATGGCTTCTCTTGTCTTTAAAAAGGAATTCAAATTTTTGGCGGTATCCAATGCCTAAAATCTAACTCCAAAAATTATCTTTTGCCATTCCAAAATCCTTACTCCCAGGCCAGTATTTGGCTAGCTTATGTAAATTATGGTAAATCCCAGTGAGGAGACTTTAAACTGTCAACAAAACATGACAATGAATGCAAAATAATAATTTCATTTGAATTATAATGATATAAAAATATGTCTGCAAATAATGATCAGAAAAGACACACTATTATAACAGTTGGGTCAAAGTAATAGGATTATGGGTGATTTTTCCTCTCCACTTTCAAACTTATTTTTATAAAGATAAATATGTCCTCACATATTTAAATGGTAAAAATGGATCATGACACTCCCAGTGTGCTTTTATTCAATTTTATCAACTCACAATATCTAGCAATCATTTCTCCACAATGCCAACAAAATAAGTTTCAAGACTTAGAGTGATCTAATATATCTGTCACTTTCAGGAAATGTCACACAACAGGACTCTAAATTTACTAGAGGCAACATCTGGGGAAATTAGAGAATGAACTAATTTATTTTAAAATATGATGATACTGGGAAATGAAAAGAGAACGAGAATGACCCTTAAAATAGGAAAGAGGAAGACAAAGACTAAGTGAACTATATACTCTAGACTTTTAGAAGGATCACTTTGCATTTTACTTTTAATTTTCCTTAATTAAAATATACTTATGCATACATGAGTATTGCATGAACAGTGCTGAAAGTGGCAGAGCTGAGACTGTATCTAGATCTGATTCCAAAGCCTATGATATGCTTTTTCTAGTACTATATGTAGTTTTAGTGATTCAGTTAAAATACATATTTTATTTGAAATAAAAAGAGAGAGAGTATACCAGATTGGTGATTTTTAAAGATCAGGCATTTTTAAATAGCTTTTTTTGGGGGGGGGGCATAGTGGTTACTTGTATTGTAATGCAAAACATCCATCACCCTCCTTCTCAAATCCCTGATTAATAATTTGAAATCAGGATGGTCTTGTTTCCAAAGATTTTACAGATAAATTTTACATTAACTTTGAGGTTAAGAAACTAACCCATCACATTAATTTTATTTGTACGTTATTATGGTAAATGTAATCTAAAAAAGCTCTGATCTAAAAATAAATGTCACTCACTTAAATGTTACATTTCTGATTTGTAAAATATACTTGTTTGAGTTATTTTTTAAACAATAAAAATGCTTTGTTTAAGAAATAGAAATATATAAATGGATTTGCTGGCTAATGATTTAACTTTGGTATTCTAGGCTGATTTAAATAGTAATTAAAAGATATTTGAATTTGATTTCACTCTAATCCTCTTGTATACCTCTCCTATAACTCCGAGCTATTTATGCAGTCACTGCACACATCATTTGGACATTTCACGTGTATATTTCTTCTCTCCCTGGTGATTATAGAAAGTAGCATGGGGCCAAAATCCTAGCAGGTGCTTGACAAATTAAAGTATAGTGGTATCATTGAAAGAGGATTGGATTTAGGAATAAGGCCCAGCACAAAAAGACTTTAGTCTTCCTGTGAAAGGGGAATAATCTATTTTATTCCTGGTATCATAAAGCAGCCTTGACTGTCAATGTGGTTTGCTCTGCAAAAATATAGGACAATTGCATGGGAAGTTTCAGTGAAGCTGAAATGTCTTAAAGATTTCATGTGTATACTTTCCCGCTAAACTCTCATTGTCCCCTGTTCTCTCCCCCAAGCTCATTAATTTAAAGATAAAATCACAACACCTCCACAATAGCCACTTGGCATGTGTATCCTGTTTCACAAGTTAGAAACCCCTTTTGTATTTCTCCATTTGATCCTCACAACAAACACAACAGTGTACTATGGCAATTATTATGATCTGCATTTCACAGATGAGGGAATGGATGCCCAGGGATTTAAAGTAGCCTGTCAAATGCCTCAGAGAGATAATTGTAGAAACCAAGTCTCCTAGTCTCATTTGTGTCCTTTATTCTACCACCCTGCACAGCATCTTCAGTTGTATTTCTTATTTGGGTTCCACTAACCCAATCAGCCCCTTGAGTCACATGAGAAGTGAGAGACTCTGGGATGGGGCTTGTAGCAAAAGAAGTAAACTAAAACAAGTATCTTCAAACTGTTCCAGTCCAATTCCAGGAAAATACAATATTGTTCACTCTCATACTGATGGGAGTATAAAATGACATAGCCTTTTTGGAGGGTAAGTTGGCAATACTTGGGAAATTTTTAAATGCATATGTCACTTGACCAAGAAATTTCAACTCAAGGAATATGACTATGGAAATACTCATAAAAACCATGCCAAGATACGTTCAAGTATGTTTATTCCTAAATGTTATGTAAGAATGAAAAAAAATTACATAAAAGACAATCTAAATGTCCATCAATAAAATAATTGTTAAATCAATTATGGTATATGTAGATTTTGGAATATTATTCATTGAGTAAAAAGAATCAAATAGATTCCTATGTATTGAAATAAAAACACACCTTGACACATTCTTGAGTGAAAAAAAGTGACTAAACAGCATGTATACTATTATTCTATTTTTGTTTAAAAAATTGTTTGGCCCAGCTGGTGTGGCTCAGTGGTTTAGCATCGACCCATGCACCAAGAGGTCGCCAGTTCAATTCCCAGTCAGGGCACATGTTCAGGTTGTGGGTCCAATCCCCAGGGAGAGGCATGCAGGAGGTGGCCAATCTATGTTCTCTCATCTATGTTTCTATCTCTCTCTCTCCCTTCCTCTCTCTTTCAAATCAATAAAGAAGAAGAAAAGTGTTTGTGTTTAAGTTGTAACCATATATATATATATATATATATATATATATATATATATATACCAAACTGCTAATAGGGTAACTCTAGAAATTAAAAAAGGCAGAAGGAAGATATGTGAATATGTGTGTGTGGTCAGGGGCATTAACATTTTCTTTATATACTTCTTCATTATTTATATATTTGTACAATAAGCATACACAGTATTTTCCATGTAAGAAACATTAAAAAGGGAAACTATAGCCTTCTTTGGATGAAGACAAAACTAAACAAACAAAAACACCCCTTTTATCATAAAAGGGATCTAAATTCCAGGTCAATGTTTCAATTAAGTTTATGGTGCGCCAAGCTGAACTGAGCCATACCTGGGAAAGCACTGGATGCAGGGAAGAAATGTACCATCCACTAAGCAAAAGCCGCCTGGATATCCTGACTCCCTTCCCACCCCTGCCTCAAGTCCCAAAGCCAGAAATTATTCCCAGTGGTAGACTCTGGACCTCTGTGGTTTTCAGTCTTCACAGCTTTTACTTACAGCAGCTACACTTAAAAAAAATCTCCCGTCTAGTTCTGTATATGAAAGAACCTGGCTTGGTACAGCTAGTGTGCAAGGTATTGGCTGGGAGCACAGTACCCACTCCTTTATTAGGGCATGCTCACAACAACCTATTGCCATCACTGAAATCAGGCCCTTCCTGTCCCCCACCTTCATCATTAGGGGTTACAGCTGTTCTGTAGGAGGTAGCATGGTAGGTAGCCTGCTAGCCAAAGAGCAAGGAGCCTCAGAAATGCCAAAGGTTTAATCTTAGATGCCTTAAAAACTATAGGCTGGGGAAAGAAGGAAGCCCATGGATGAGAAATCACCATCCTCTTGGGCCTTCAGAGTTATGGCCAGAGAATCAAGAGACACACATTCTAGTCTAGCTTCTGGCTAGGAAACCTTGAGGAAGATGCAAATTTCCCTGGGCTTTAGTTTTCTCCTCTGTGAAACTTGTCCTGCCTATCTTCCTAGATTCTTGTATGGATGCAAATGGCTAATGGAACAAAAGTGGATTTAACAGATTTCAGAGCTGCACACCTCCTTAATAGACTTAATGAGTCTTAATTTACATATGTTCTCTGTATGGTGGGACCTTGGGAAAGGGATCTTTCCTTACCTTCCTTCACTATAATTAGCACCCTTTAGCAACATGCCCTGTGGAACCTATGAGCTTTCAGAAGCCCACAGCCTCTGTCCTCCTCCTTTCACCAGGGAGTTAGCAAAGGGAAAGCAGAAGAAAAGTGCAGGTGGATCTGGATGAGTTAGTATGAGAATGAGGAAGTTTCTTTCCTCTGACTTGGTTTTAATTAGCCCCACTTCTACCATGGTCCTACATATCAAACCACATTAGTTAATTGAACTGATGCTCTGTTTGATTTTGCTCCTCAGTGGAGCACATTATACATTCCTTCCCCACACATTTCCATCACTGCACTGTTCAAACCTAAGTGAAACTGCAGACTAAATTGAATTTGGAAAGTTGTTTTCATTGCTCTCTCCATCTTACTAGGGAAAAAAAAAGGAGTGAGGGGAATGTGGAGGAAAAAATTTAAGGAACAAAGAACCAAGGAAAGAAATAGACCAACAAATCTTAATTTTTCTCTTGGACTGGCTGGACTATGATGTCATGCTTTCCCAGCTCACCTGTGATTGGCTGCTTAGTTCAGCATCTGCTGAGAGCTAAAGGCTGATTATTTGCCAGAGATACGGAACTTTCAGGGAAGCTTTGAATCATTGCTGGTTGTCCTGACAACCTGGGCAGTATCTGCTTCTGATAACCACATAATGAGATTGTCAGAAACAGAAGTGCCTCCCATCCTCACACCCAACCATCTGAAGTGGTGGGCAGTGGAACATTTCTCTCAAAAGGTGAAGGAAAAAGATCACCAACAGGCATGGTTGAGATCACCTTAGATACTGTATGTTAGCCAAATTGGGGGGGGGGGTAGATCTCCTTCTTGAGAAATTACTTACCTACTATTTGCAGGTCATCCCTGAAGCATTGTATGCACTATAATTCAGAGACCTGTGAAACAAGCATTATAGGGGGAGGCAACTCTGCAACCTTCCAGCAAAGCTAAATAGAGGGAAGTATGAGTGGAATGCTAAATCGATTAGAAAAAATGCACATCATCTTTCTTCATAGGATGCCACTATGAAATGATCCAGGCATAGGGAAAAGGGGACAACTCTCAAAGATGGCAGGGCATGGCCATACCCAATCACCAAAGTTAGACACAAAGAGAGCTTGAGGGGGATAAATTGTTTGATTTTCTGCCAGCTACCTTCATTTCTGTCATGGTAAACACATTACTTAACATTATGTTCTGGAGAGGGAAAATCGGATGCATGTTTGTAATACATTATTCATTGCTAGGACAATTTTATTAGCACCTACTAAGTGCAAAGCACAGAGCTAGAGGCAACAGATGCTACATCATTAAACAGACTTGGGACTATCTCCTTAAGGAACTTTGAATCTAGTTGGGGGACAAAATGTATACCCAAGTAACTTTAATATAAAACAGATGTAGTAAGTACTACAAGGAAAGTCCAAAGTCCTTAATTTCAGAGAGAGGTGAATCATGTAGACTGCCCCACTCCCATTCCAACCCATCTTTCCAGGTTCTTCTTTTATCAGTCTTCCTTTATATCCCAAAGAGTCAGCCCCATCAAACTATTTTCTGTTTCCTTGATATGCATTGGTTTACATACCTCTGTGCCTTTCTTTCCTCCTGCCCTTCCCTTTGCCTAGCATAACTCTCTCCCTCTTTTCCCTACCTGTGGATATTTAATGAATATTTCTCTACTTGACTCAATGGCATCTTGTCCCATATTTACGCCCCCACAAGGATATACACCTAGTAGACATGGATGTCCACTGACGTCACTATTGTGTACTGCATTCAAATATAGCACATCCAAGTCCAGTTACACATAAGAGAACATTTGTACAAGCAATTTTGGATTTTTCAGGGAAGAGCATAGGTAAAGTCAGATTACTTTTAAAAAGTCTTATTTAGCCCTGGCCAGTTTGGCTCAGCGGTTAGAGCGTCGGCCTGCGGTCCGGAGAGACCCGGGTTCGGTTCCCGCTAAGGGCACGTACCTGGGTTGCAGTTTGTCCCCGGCCCTGGTTGGTCGTGCGGGTGGCAGCCACTCGATGTGTCCCTTTCACATCGATGTTTCCCTCTCTCTCTCTTCCTCTCTTTCCCTCCCACTCTATCTGTACAAAAAATAGAAAAATGTCCTCGGGTGAGAATAAAAAAAAAAAAGTCTTATTTAGAAAATCAACAAACTTGTTTTTCCACTTAAGATCTATATATTTATTTTTATTTTGAGATAGATTAAGGCTCACAAGAATTTGCAGAAATAATACAGAGAGTTCCCAGGTATTCTTCCTCGAGTTTCCCCAATATTTTAATCTACTATTGTATAAATTTTATTTTGCACAGCCACAGTATATTGTCAAAACCCTGGAAATTGATATTGGTATAATACCACTAACTCAAATGCAGGCCTTGTTCAGAATTCACCAGTTTTACATGCACTCTTTCATTAAGTATTTTGCCAACTCAGCTGAAAAGTAGCAAAACTATTAATAGTTTATTTTACTGTCTACTTTTTTTCTCAGGCCCATCCCTCTGAAAGAAGACCAAAACTTGAAAGACTCAAAACTTGCTTTGGACTAAAAGAAAGAAAATCAGCTTGGACTAAAGAAAAGTAGCCCTGTTTGGTGTTTCAGGCTTCTTGGGGTATATTCCTAGAAGTGGGATCACTGGGTCAAATGGAAGTTAACCCCCATGTTTATAGCAGCACTATTTACAATAGCTAAGATCTGGAAACATCCCAAGTGTCCATCAGTAGACGAATGGATAAAAAAGTTGTGGTACATATACACAATGGAGTACTAGGCAGCTGTAAGAAAGAAAGATCTCTGAGAAAAATGGCGGCGAAGTGAATGGAGCGACACAGACCATCTCCCAAAACTAAACTGGATTTACAACGAAAATAAAGGCAAACTGTAAGGAAAGGGCAGCCAAAAGACATCTTGGAGGACCACTTAACCAGAAACACCCACTCAATCCTGGTAGGCTTGCGAGGACGGGAGAGGGGACCAAGAGCCCAGGGTCCGCAGCGGCCTGGGCAGGGGCCAGGGAACTCGGCGGGAAGTTAATCCTACCGTCTCCCTTCCCACCCTGCACAGGCCCTGGGAACTCTGTAGCCGGCTAAACTCTCCGCTGGAGCCGCACAGACTCGCGGGCCCCAGGGAACTCAGCGAGACCAGGGAACTGAGCGGGAAGTTAATCCTACCGTCTCCATTGCCACCCTGCACGGGCCCTGGAAACTCTGTAGCCGGCTAAACTCTCCACTGGAGCCACACTGACTCACAGGCCCCAGGGAACTCGGCGGGACCAGGGAACTGAGCGGGAAGTTAAACCTACCATCTCCCTTGCCACCCTGCACGGGCCCTGGGAACTCTGTAGCCGGCTAAACTCTCCGCTGGAGCTGCACAGACTCCCGGGTACCAGGGGACTCGGCCGTACCAGGGAACTCAGCTGGAAATAACTCCCACCGCCTCCCTTGCCACCCTGCACGGGCCCTGGGAACGCTGTAGCCTGCTAAGCACTCGGCTGGAGCCACACAGACTCCCGGAGAACAGGGGACTTGGCTGGATTAAAGCGGGTCCTCCCTGGTGCATCCAAACCCAGGAGAGGGAGCCACAAACAGCAGAACATCAACACCCACTGGGAAAACTTGGCAGACTCCAAAGCCCACTGTGATAACCAAAATGGTGAGAAACAGAAACAAAAGCCAAATGAAAGATCAAGAGAACTCTACAGAAGATGAAATAAATGAGGTACAGTTAAGCAAGTTAACAGAACTAGAATTTAGAGCCATGATGTTGTGGAAGCTCAACAGCATGTGTAAGGACATGAGCAACATGAGTAAAGACATAGAAATGTTGAAAATAAACCAGCTGGAAATGAAAAACCAACAGGAAGAAATGAAGAATGACATATCAGAAATAAAAAACACACTGGAAGGTCTAAAAAGCAGAGTAGGGGAAGCTGAGAACTGGATCAGTGAATTAGAAGACAGGCTAGAAGAAATCAACCAATCAGAAAACCAAAAGGAAAAAACGATTAAAAAACAGGAAGAGAGCTTAAGAGAATTGTGGGACAACTGGAAACGTAATAATATTCGTCTCATAAGAGTCCCTGAAGAAGAAGAAAGTAAGCGAGGGCTAGAGAATATATTCAAAGAAATAGTGACAGAAAACTTCCCTAATTTGGTGAAGGAAGAAGGCATTCAAGTTCAAGAAGCTCAGAAAGCCCCAAGTAAGAAGAACCCAAACAGGCCCACACCAAGACACATAGTAATTAAAATGCCAAAAATTAAAGACAAAGAGAGAATCCTAAAAGCAGCAAGACATAAGCAACAGGTTACCTACAAAAGAAACACCATAAGGCTCTCAGCTGACTTTTCACAAGAAACACTACAGGCTAGAAGGGAATGGCATGAAGTAATCAAGGTCATGAAAAACAAGGATCTGAATCCAAGACTACTCTACCCAGCAAGGCTATCATTCAAAATAGAAGGTCAAATAAAGAGGTTCCCAGACAAAAAAAGGCTAAGGGAATACATTAGCACCAAACCAGCAATGCAAGAAATGTTAAAAGGACTGCTGTAATTACCAGGAGAAATGGGAAGGAAAATAGAACCACACTAAACAAAAATGGCAATAAATAAGTACATATCAATAATCACCTTAAACGTAAATGGATTGAATGCTCCCATAAAAAGACACAGAGTAGCTGATTGGATAAGAAAGCATGACTCATCTATATGCTGTTTACAAGAGACCCACCTCACAACAAAAGACTCACATAGATTGAAAGTAAATGGATGGAAAAAAATCTTCCAAGCAAATAGAAAAGAAAAAAAAGCTGGGGTAGCAATACTTATATCTGATAAAATAGACTTCAGATTGAAGGCCATAACTAGAGACAAAGAAGGCCACTACATAATATTGAAAGGATCTATCCAACAGGAAGATATAACCTTGATAAACATATTTTGGTGCTCCAATATAGGAGCACCAAAATATATTAAAAAACTATTGGAGGACTTCAAAGGAGAAATCGATAGCAATACAATCATAGCAGGGGATTTCAACACCCCGCTCACATCACTGGATAGATCCTCTAGACAAAAAAATTAGCAAGGAAACAGAGACTCTAAATGAAGCACTAGACCAAATGGATTTAATAGATATCTACAGAGAACTACACCCCAAAACTACAGAATTCACATTCTTCTCAAGTGCACATGGAACATTCTCAAAGATAGACCACATGTTAGGGCAAAAACTAAGTCTCTACAAGTTCAAGAAGACTGAAATTATAACAAGCATCTTCTCAGACCACAATGGTTTGAAACTAGAAATCAATTGCAAGAAGAACATACAAAGACATTTTAACACATGGAAGCTAAATAGAATGTTATTAAACAATGAATGGGTCACCGAGGAGATCAACGAAGAAATCAAAAATTTCCTGGAAACCAATGAAAATGAGGACACAACAATACAAAATCTATGGGATACAGCAAAAGCAGTTCTGAGAGGGAAGTTCATAGCACTACAGGCCTACCTCAAAAAAGAAGAAAAATCTCTAATAGACTACCTAACCTCACAACTTAAAGAACTAGAGAGTAAACAAAAAGAAAACCCCAGAGCAAGTAGAAGAAAGGAAATAGTAAGGTTCAGAGCAGAAATAAACGACATAGAGACCAAAAAAAAAAAAAAAAAAAAACAATTCAGAGGATCAATAAAACAAAGAGCTGGTTTTTTGAAAAGATAAACAAGATTGATGGACCCTTAGCTAGACTCACCAAGAAACAGAGAGAACCCAAATACATAAAATCAGGAATGAAAGAGGAGAGATAACAACTGACACCACAGAAATACAAAAGATCGTTAACAACTACTATGAACAATTATACGGCAACAAATTAGAAAATCTAAGCGAAATGGACAAGTTTCTAGAAACACATAGTCTCCCAAAACTGGATCAGGAAGAGATTGAAAACTTGAACAGAACAATAACAGCAGAAGAAATTGAAGATGTAATCAAGACTCTTCCAGCAAACAAAAGCCCAGGCCCGGATGGCTTCACGGGGCAGTTTTACCGAACATTCAAAGAAGAACTAATACCCATTCTCCTCAAACTATTTCAAAAAATTCACGAAGAAGGAAGACTTCCAAACTCGTTTTATGAGGCCAGCATAATTCTAATTCCAAAACCAGAAAAAGACACCACAAAGAAAGAAAACTACAGGCCAATATCCCTGATGAACATAGATGCCAAAATCCTGAACAAAATACTAGCAAATCGAATCCAGCAATACGCCAGAAAAATTATCCACCATGACCAAGTGGGATTCATCCCAGGGATGCAAGGCTGGTACAATATTCGCAAATCAATAAATGTGATACACCACATAAATAAATTGAAGAATGAAAACCACATGATCATATCAATAGATGCTGAAAAAGCCTTCGACAAAATCCAGCATCCATTTCTGATAAAAACGCTCAGCAGTGTGGGAATAGAGGGATCATATCTAGACATAATAAAAGCCATCTATGAAAGACCTACAGCCAACATCATACTCAATGGGCAAAAACTAAAAGTATTTCCCTTAAGAACAGGAACAAGGCAAGGATGCCCACTTTCGCCACTCCTATTTAACATAGTACTGGAAGTCTTAGCCACAGCAATCAGATAGAAAGAAAATATAAAAGGGATCCAAATTGGAAAGGAGGAAGTGAAATTGTCATTATTTGCAGATGACATGATACTGTACATAGAAAACCCCGAAGACTCCACCAAAAGCTTACTAGACTTAATAAATGAATTTGGCAAAGTAGCAGGATACAAAATTAACGTCAAGAAATAGGTGGCATTCTTATACACCAATGATGAACTCACAGAAAGAGAAACTAAGCAAACAATCCCATTTACCATTGCAGCATAAAAATTAAGATACCTAGGAATAAACTTAACCAAAGAAATAAAGGACCTATTCGCAGAAAACTACAGGTCTTTGAAAAAAGAAATAGAGCAAGATATAAAAAAGTGGAAGCACATACCCTGTTTATGGATTGGGAGAATTAACATCATTAAAATGACCATATTACCCAAAGCAATATATAGATTCAATGCAATCCCCATCAAAATACCAATGGCATACTTCACAGAATTAGAACAATTACTTCAAAAGTTCATATGGAACCAAAAAAGGCCTCGAATAGCCACAGCAATCTTGAAAAGGAAGAACAAAGTTGGAGGGATCACAATACTAGATTTCAGGTTATACTACAAAGCCACCATAATCAAAACAGCCTGGTACTGGCACAAGAACAGGTATATAGACCAGTGGAACAGAATAGAGAACCCAGAAATGGACCCAAGGCAATTTGCTCAATTAATATTTGACAAAGGTGGCAAGAGCATACAGTGGAGTAAGGACAGCCTCTTTAATAAATGGTGCTGGGAAAATTGGACAGCTACTTGCCGAAAAATGAAACTAGACCATCAACTTACACCCTGCACCAAAATAAACTCAAAATGGATAAAAGACTTAAATGTAACTCATGAATCCATAAAAATCCTAGAGGAGACTGTGGGCAACAAAATCTCAGACATCATACGCAGCAGAATTTTTACTGACATCACCTAAGGCAATAGAAACAAAGGAGAAAATGAACACATGGGACTACATCAAACTCAAAAGCTTCTGCACAGCGAAAGATACAATCATCAAAACGGAAAGGCTACCCACTGTATGGGAGAGCATAATTGTCAATGATATATCAGATAAGGGGTTAATTTCCAATACATATAGAGTGCTCATACAACTCCACAAAAGGAAGACAAAGAATCCAATTAAAAAATGGGCAGAGGAACTAAATAGGCACCTCTCCAAACAGGACATACAAATGGCTAAGAGACATATAAAGAAATGCTCATCATCACTAATCATCAGAGAGATGCAAAGTAAAACAACAATGAGGTATCACCTCACACCTGTCAGAATGGCCACCATCAACAAATCATCAAACAACTAGTGTTGGCGAGGGTGTGGGGAAAAGGGGACTCTAGTACACTGCTGGTGGGAATGCAGACTGGTGCAGCCACTATGGAAAACAATATGGTGTCACCTCAAAAAATTAAAAATTGAACTTCCATTTAACCCAGTGATCCCCCTTCTAGGAATATACCCTACGAAGCATAAAACACCAATCAGAAAGAATATATGTACCCCCATCTTTGTAGCAGCACTATTTCCAATCGCCAAGATCTGGAAACAGCCCAAGTGCCCATCAGTAGATGAATGGATCAAAAAGCTGTGGTACATCTGCACAATAGAGTACTACGCAGCGGTAAGAAAGAAAGATCTCTTATCCTTTGAGACTACATGGAGGGACCTGGAAAGTATCATCCTAAGTGAAACAAGCCAAACAGAGAAAGACAAATTTCATATGATCTCACTGATTTGTGGAATATAATGAACATAACAGTTTGAGGAATGGGGTAGTCCCAGAGACGTGGAAGCGGGCTACAGACTGACAATCCCCTAAGGAGTGGGGAGGTGGGGCAGGGATGAACCACAGAACTTATACGCATGTATGCATGAACAGTGGACATGGACAACAATCTGGGGAAGGGGCAGGGAGGGCAGGGGGAGGGGGGAATCAGTGGGGGGAAAAAGGAGAATCATCTATAACAAAAATCAATAAAAATATTTAAAAAAAATAAAAAAAAATAAAAAAATGAAAGAAAGATCTCTTGTCCTTTGAGACTACATGGAGGGACCTGGAGAGTATCATCCTGAGTGAGGCAAGCCAAACAGAGAAGGACAAGTATCATATGATCTCACTTATTTCTGGAATATAATAAACATAACAGTCTGAGGAACGGGGTAGTCCCAGAGACATGGAGGTGGGGTACAGACTGAGAATCCCCAGAAGAGGAGGTGGTGGGGGGGAGATAAACCGCAGAACTTATATGCATGTATGCATGAACAATGGACATGGACAACAAACGGGGGACAGGGCGGGGAGGGAGGGGGAGGGGGAATCAGTGGGGGGGGAGAAATATCTGTAAAAAAAATTAATTAATAAAAAAAAGAAAAAAGGAAGGAAGGAAGGAAGGAAGGAAGGAAGGAAGGAAGGAAGGAAGGAAGGAAGGAAGGAAAAGACAAGAGAATAGGAGCATAGTAATATCCCATGACCCCATTACCAGCTTACAAAATTATTTTAAAATACATTATTTTTTATTTCATCTACCTTCCCACACTTTATCAGTGAACTATTTTAAAGTAAGTCCCAAATATCATATTATTTTACCTGTAAGTTTATCACCAGGCATCCCTAAAATGTATCTTTAGCCACAGAACCATTATCACACTTAACAAAATTAATAAATATCCAATTATGTAGTCCAAAAAATAAAAAATAGAAAAGTAGCCCTGCCATTAGTCAGCCTGGAAGAACAGACAGGTAAAGCCAGCTGCAAAGTTATGAGAAAACACTGTTTTTCCCAAGGTCACGCAGCAGTTGTAAAATGTCACAAGGACCTCCACATTCTTTGACTACTGCTTTCTTATCAGTGATGCCCCAGACCTGCTTTGCTATTTTCACTTATTACTGGGGATTCCCAATTGTTCAGTCACCCTCTCCTCATCATAGTACTCAATTCCTACTCAATACCCCTTCTCCTGATCCTGCCTCAGAAACTATAATCAATCCAGAATTTATCATTGCTTCCTTAGGCCTTCCTCAGAATCATTCAGTTACAAGAGAACCCGAATGTTACAAAGGATGTTCTCTCCTCCCTCTTTTCAATGTACTTCCACAATAAATTTGACTTTGTGAGACTACAGTCTTATCTCTGGTGGTCTTTGGTTGATCCTAGACAATCTAATTTAATTGTATGGTAAGAATCTGGGTATTGGGGTTTTATAAAGTCGCCTCAGGTTCTAATCTCAGATTCTAATGTGCAGCCAAGTATGGGATAATGCTTGAGTATTATCTTTCCTCATTAGGTTTTTGCATAAATTCTGGTCATCTTTCTCAGAATGTCTGAATTTTACAGGGGCAGAAAGGAAAATTGGGGAATTTTCCCAAGGGGCATGCTTTAAAATGTGCTCCTCTCTGAGGCTTCACCAAGTTTTTCCTTGCACTCCTTACTCCTTTTTTCTTATGATATATTCCAGTTGGAAAAAAAAAAAAAACATAGCACTTTTCTTTTATTTTAATAGCAAAATGATGAAGAAATTGACTATTTGTGTAAAACTGTAACTGTAGTCCTTTTCTTTCCCCTTTTCCTCTTCCCAAACATAACTCAGTCACACTTCAAATTAAGTAGTCTCAAGTGTGAATTTAAAAACAAAGTTAATATGTGCATGCAGGATTGGCTGACCATCACAGACGTGTTTAATAGATGCAGATTTCAGTGTGTTGTTGTTCCAGATAATTAAGTACCTGTTGAGCCTCATAATCAATCCTTATTTTGTTATAATCCAGGAACTCATTATATTTAATATTCTCTGGTGTTTATTTGATCAGGTCGCTTGATTGGGAGAGGCATTCGAAACAGCTTGCCCCTTCCGCCTTTTGAATCTTCCAAAAGAATACATTCCCTACTCAGCAAATGATAATGAATCAAATAATGAGTTCTAAAGGTCAGCTAAATATAAGTTTAAAATATGTTCATGTTTGATTTTTAAAAGTTGTTCTTCACCTCCCTCCCCACCCACACACGCTTCTATTCATTCCAGCTGCTAATATGGAAAATGTTATGAATTCTGACATTGTAGGCTAAATTATATTGCCAAAAAGAAAAGGCAACAGGTTGCTAGGCAAATTAATACTATAAACATAGGAAATTGACAGCCTGCTAAGGGAATATGCTAACATTACGTTTTTAATTGCACTTTGCATTCAAGTGACCAATGTGCTAATTATAGCCCTTATCCATTTGTTCAAGGCCTTAAGAGTCAGGACAGCTCAGAGCATAGACGTCAACCAGCAATTTCACTGCAGGTTTTTGGAAATAATAACATGGCATTTCTATAAACATATTTTCAAATTCAAGTTTCTTACAAATCAAGATTGGCCTTGCCCCATTCAGTGAAATAGTGAGGCTTAACCATGTTCACTATGGTGCCAGCCCCCACAAAGCCCTGATAACAAAACCTCTGACTCCCACTAGAGCACAGACTTTTGAGCAGATTTCCATGGTAATTTGCTGATTCTCTCCTGAAAGACATAGGGCATCTTTGTAACAAGGAGGGGGATCTATTTTTTCCATTCATCTTGGAATGTCTTTGACCCTTTTTAGTTTTTGCCACCCAAGTAAAGCCATAAAAACTTTTAACCTGGCTTTTTGTAATTTAAAGCAAATGCCCCCTAAGTCTGTTCTTAACAGAGAGGTAGAGAAAACATTATTATCCCTATACTTCATTTGAAATTATCAGACCTTTATCAGAGCTATATTGGAGGGTGGTGGCTCTATTTGAATTCAACTGGTAGAGGGGCATTATGGTAAATTTATTCTCTTCTAGTTACACCAAACAGCCTTCACATTCCTTTGATTTTAAGTAAAATCTAAATGATCTAGAATCCCCAAAGCAGCAGCTTCAAGTAATAAGTTTATTCTTTTTATTGTACTACTTTTAACCCTCCACCTAACACACACACACACGTGCATGCACACACTGATATGGAGTCTTCTCTCTGTAGTTTAAGACAAAGACCAGTGGACAAGATAGGCTTGCACTAGTCTTAATTGTTCTTTCCTTTTCTGCAATCTATTCTTCCTTTCAGACACTTCTAGCCCACCTAGAGGCTCAATGAGCCAAAGTTGCCCCTCATTTCCTTCTTGAGTCTGGAAAGGAAGAAATCTGACTTCTCAGTACAGTCTCAACAGTCATTTATTGCTTCTTTTAGGTTTCTGTATTTTAGGAAGACCCTTCTGTCATGGGGAATATTTGACTCAAAAGAACGAATTACAGAAGTGGAAATGTAGAAGGCACTATAGGCTTTGGGAGAGAGGAGAAGAGGGGGATATTTTTGGTGGAGAAATATTTCCAGTCACACTGCTAAAGAGCTCTTCTACATACCCCTTTGGTCCTGATGTGGACCACTGCCAGGGTTCTCCATCACCATGATTTCAAAGACAGACTTCTGCATTCACATATGAAAGCAAGACTTTTCATCAACTACAAGAAGCTAAAGACAAAGATAGGGCTTTAGATTAAGTAGAAATTTAAAACACCTTGCAGTGCTGATGACTGGCAGCTTTCTGGTTAACTGCAATCTGACCATATCAAGAGTCAAGGCCAGTCCCTGTCTCAGAGCATCTTTCTTTGCCGCCATACATTTTTATGTATGCTGATTTAGATTGCTGTGGGTGACAGTGGGGTTGGGAAGCAATCTCATGGCTACTTTAGTTAAGCCTTGGGATAACATGGATTAGAACTGTCTGACTAAATTACAAAAAAACATTTTCTGGTCTGGGTATTTTGATTGGCTTCGATACACTGTTTTATTTTAAAATAACACTGTCATTTTTAAACACTTAAATTCTCTTGTTTTAAACATTAAGTTGCCTCTAAAATTTTGGAATAGGTCTACCATATTGACCCACCAGTTCCTCTTCTGGGTATTTACCCCAAAAATATGGAAATGGATATTTGTAAACATATGTATACCCCTATATTTATTGTGCCATTATCCATGGTACTCAAGACATGGAAACAATGTTCTTCAGTGGATGTTCTTGGATGAATGATTGCATAAAGAAGATATGATGCATACATTCAATGGACTACTACACAGCCATAAAAAAGATGAGATTATTGTCATTTGTGACAGCTCTTGAGAGGATTATGCTAAGTGAAATAAGTCAAATGGAAAAAGACAAGAACAGTATGATTTCACTCATATGTGGGATATAAAACAAAAAGCAACAAACAAACAAACAAACTGATGGATACAGACAACAGTATGGTAGTTACCAAAGAGGAAGGAAAGTGGGGGGAGGACAAAGACAATAAAAGTGGTCAAACATGGTGATGGAAGGAAACTAGACTTTAGGTGGTGAGCACAGATGCTGTATTATAAAGTTGTACACCTAAAATTTATATATTGTTATTAACAATGTTACTCAAATCAATTTAATTTTAAACTCCTAAAAGTGATATTTAAAAATATTTCATTACTTGCCTCAGCTGAGTGAAAAAGTTTGTGGGTTCTACTCCTAGTCAGGGCAAATACCTTCATCATGGGTCTCGTCCTCAGTGAGCATGCATATGAAAGGCAACCAATTGATGTTGTTTCTCTCTCACATTGTTCTCTCTTGCTCTCTCTCTAAAATCAATAAACATCCTTGGATGAGGATTAAGGAAAAATAATAATTCAGCACTTGAAGATAAGTTGGATGATTTCTGAAATTTCTGGAAATCTGGTTTATACTAAAATAATAATATTGGAATAGTCCCCATCCATCCATGGTTTTACTTACTTCAATTTCAGTTACCTGTGGTCAATCAAGGTCCAAATATAATTCATAGAAAATTTCAGAAATAAATAATTCATATGTTTTATTTTATTTTTAAATTTTTACCTGAGGATATATTTCTTTTTTTTCTTTAATTATTTATTTATTTTTTTGTTACAGATATGTCTCCTTTTTTACCCCATTGGCACCCCCCTCCCCACCCCACCCCCGCCGCGTCCCCGGCCTAGTTGTCCATGTCCATTGGTCATGCATACATGCATATAAGTTCTGTGGTTTATCTCTTCCCACCCCCCACACCCCCTCTTCTGAGGGATGTCAGTCTGTGCCCTACTTCCATGTTTCTGGGTCTACCGTATTCCTCAGACTGTTATGTTCATTATATTCCGTATATAAGTGAGATTATGTGGTATTTGTCTTTTTCTGCTTGGCTTATTTCACTTAGGATAATACTTTCCAGGTCCCTCCATGTCGTCTCAAAGGATAAGAGATCTTTCTTTCTTACCGCTGCATATACTCCATTGTGTATATGTACCAAAGCTTTTTTATCCATTCATCTACTGATGGACACTTGGGCTGTTTCCAGATCTTAACTATTGTAAATAGTGCTGCTATGAACATGGGGGTGCATATATTCTTCCTGGTTGGTGTTTCAGGCTTCTTAGGATATATTCCTAGAAGCGGGATCACTGGGTCAAATGAAAGTTCAATTTTTAATTTTTTGAGGTAACACCATATTGTTTTCCATAGTGGCTGCACCAGTCTGCATTCCCACCAGCAGTGTATTAGAGTCCCCTTTTCTCCACACCCTCGCCAACACTTGTTTGATGATTTGTTGATGGCGACCATTCTGACAGGTGTGAGGTGATACCTCATTGTTGTTTTAATTTGCATCTCTCTGATGATTAGTGAAGTTGAGCATTTCTTCATATGTCTCTTGGCCATTTGTATGTCAAACTAAAAAGC